>NC_065592.1:98400000-99000000 GCF_024542745.1 Macaca thibetana thibetana | reverse complement strand
AAGGAAAGAAAGAAAGAAAGAAAGAAAGAAAGAAAGAAAGAAAGAAAGAAAGAAAGAAAGAAAGAAAACAAAAAGAAAAGAAAACAAAAGAGACTTTGGTACACTTTGGAAAAAAGTCTCTTTTTATAGCTAACCAGCAGCTTCTATCCACACTTCATTTTCTTCATCAGAATGGAATTTGTCAGGCTGCTTTAACTTCACCCTTAGGCCTGGGGTGAAGTTAAATAATGAATCATTTCCAGTGGCCTTTTATCCTCAGAGGCCCAATTCATCAACACCAGAATTCTCTTACGCCTGCATAAGCATCTCTTAGCTGTGGATAACACATTGCAAGGTTTAACTATCCCAGAGTGAGACATGATAGTAATCTCCAAGAATGACAGCTCTGGAAGGAAAGGAATCAGAGAGGAGAGGCCTCGTTGGATGTCTGCTGGGCCCATGGCCTCACCTAAGGAAAGCTGGCCTCTGGGATGGGGTGTCTCCAGATCTGGCCACAGTGGATCAGACAAGTAAGGACTCCTCCCATGCAGCTGATCTTCAGGCTGGCCAGCAGGCCTGGGGCACCTCTGCCTAACTGGGATAGGTGTTTCTGTTTAACTGGATCAGTTAGGAACTGGAGTTTGCTAGGAACAGGGGTGAGACGTCAGCATGCCTCCAAAACTTGCTGACAAAGTCAACAACTTAGAGCAGGAAAAGAAGCAGAGTATCATACAGACAGATGAAAAGCCATTGAGTTACTAGAAGCCAAAGATTCAGGTGGTCAGAAGCTACATAGGAAGAGAAGAGCCTAGATTTATGCTTCTTCAAACTTTAATGTGCATACAAGTCCTGTGGGAGTCTTGTTGAAATGTTGATTTTGATCTGACAGCTCTGGGGTGGGACCTGAGACTCTGCATTTCTAATGAGCTTCAGGTGCCTCCAGATGCTGCTTCACAGGCCATATCTTGCTGCAAGGGTTCAGAAAACCAACCGTTCTCAGCCTGTGGCTGAGCATTAGAATTGTCCGAGAAGTTCGTAAAAATCCAGTTTCCAGGAGTGGGATCTGGGCATCTGTCTCTTAACATCGCCAGGCAATTCCACAGCACAGCCAAGGTTGAAATCATTGCCTGGGAGTGCAGTTAGTTGCTGGTTGAGAAGCTGCAGATACTGAATCGGCCCCATCATTGAGTGTCCAGAGAGGAGCAGCAGGTGTCTTTCCAAGGACATTCCTACTGCACTTGCTATATGTCTTGAACATATGCTCTGGCTCCCATGAGGCATCTGCTTCTGTTTATTTTTTTTTTTAGTTTCAATAGTTTTAGCGTACAGGTGGTTTTGGTTTTATGGATAAATTCTTTAGTGGTGATTTCTGAGATTTTAGTGCACCTATCACCCATGCGTCTGTTTTCATCGCCATCATCAACCCAGTTAACCCAAACATACCACTGTTTGGGTTACAGCGTGGAAGAATTCAGCGAGGATGACAATAGTAAAGTTTATTTTACTTCATCTACAAAATATACAACCAGGACCAGAGGGTGTCTACCTGAAGAATTCAAAGTCTCATGGGGAGTTGTGTTATTTGTCCACAATTCTGCATTCATACTGATATTCTATGCACTGATTTTTTTTATAGAAACATCTTTCATCTTCTTTTAAGGCAGGTGAATAAATGTTTCAAGCCATGGCATAAATCTACATACTTTTAGGATCCTGCCTAGTGTGCAGCTTCATCACGTCTGTTTTCTGACACTTCTCAGCAGAAGAAACCATCTCTAACATTCCAAAGGGGGAGGAGCCCAGAAATGCAGCTGAGAAAGCAGTTTGACAACCCGAGACCAAATATGCTGAATCCCTTGAAGATGGAAGAAGTTTCTCCAAAACAACCAAGTATTTTTTGAGCTGGGAGTAATTACATTGTGGGAGATAGAAGGAAGTATAACATAGTCACTTGCCTTTAAGGAGCAAATATTCTGACCAGATAGAAACAAAGGCATGTAAGTGGCTCACTAGACAGACAAATCATTTACTCTGGGATGAAGCAGAGAGCTCAAGTGGTGAGACAAAATATGAGCCTTGATTTTTCAGCTCCTTAAATCTCAGAATAAGGAATTCTGAGTATTAGAATGCCTCTAAAGGAGGCAGAGTATACTCATTAAGAACATGGTCTCTAACACCAGATAGATGAGAGACCAAAGGCTGGGACTTCCACTTACTACCTCTGTGAAGTTGAACCACTTTATTTTTCACTTCTGTCAAGGGGAGTCATTGCAAGGGTGAACTAAGGCAGGCCTGGCACTGAGAAAGTAGCCAGGCAGTGTAGCCAGAGGAGTCCATTGTTAGGTAGTGAAAAAATTTTGAAAGCCTTAAAACAGTGTGGGGAAGGAGGATGTGAACAACACAAAGAGAATGAGTTTGAAAGATGAACGTAGCAGGAGTATCAGCCTTTGGAAGCATCTGTGCTGGGGAGAAGCTGGTAAATGCAGAAGCGACTCAGAGAGTCAAGGAGGGATGCTTTGAAGGCGGGACTGCATTTGTTGCAATGGTAAGAAGATAAGGTTGATAAGACCTGGGGAGTATGTGGAAATTTGAGACAAATGGGTTAATAAATCATCTCAAAGACAAGGAGAAGTCAAAGATGATGTTGAGCTGTGAGTTTTGGGTGGCCATGAGAATAGACTTTACAGGTATTAGGGAGGAGAAACACACTCCACTTGCCTCCTCAGTGCCCTTTTCCCATGAGATACACAGACTAGAAGATTCTGGAGAAGTTTCTATATTCAGGTGGTTCCTTGGGGTACAGATGTTATATACACACTGCATTGTTTAATCATAAAACACTGGCTACCAAAAGATGTTTGAGCCTTTAGGTCACACACACCCAAGTGCTAAGTAAAACGTGAAAAGTAAGCTGAGGTTTTCTCTTGTTCCTCTGCGGTAGAAGGATGAATTTTTTTTTTTTTTTTTTGAGATAGTGTCTTGCTCTATTGCCCAGACTGGAGTACAGTGGCACGACCTTGGCTTATGGCAATCTCCACCTCCCAGTTTTAAGTGATTCTCCTGCCTCAGCCTTCCAAGTGGCTGGGACTACAGGTGTGTGCCACCACGTCCAGTTAATTTTTGTATTTTTAGTAGAGACAGGGTTTCATCATGTTGGTTGACCTCAGCCTCACGTGATCTGCCCACCTCGGCCTCCCAAAGTGTTGAGATTACAGGCATGAGCCACCACGCCTGGCCATGAATTTTTAGATATACGATGAAAATGAGAAAGTAAAGAGCAGTCCACATAAGCATTGGGATGCTGAACTTCAGAAAATAAAAATTTTCACCCATTTATCAGTCCTCCTGCAGAGTAGCCATCAAATATAGGTTCTGAACTTTCTTCTTGCTGGAAATTCCCTGAGACTATGAAAGGTCAGAGATGGACTGTCTTTGAGGCTGGTTGGACAAATGGGTAGTCTAGATGATTAAGCACTTATGTTTTTTCTATTCTTGCACAGCAAATTTCTTCCCCAAAATTAAATAGTTCTGCCTCAAGGAAAATCTGTGCTATTATCACCAGTTTCTCCTTCTATTTGTTTTTCCTGAAGTGCTTTGAGATTTCTAAAACAAAGTATAAAATATGAGCACTGTGAATGCTTGCTATTGTTCATAAACTTTATTTGGAAATACTCCATTTGGACTTTTCCACTTTTCCTTCCTTCCTTCTGTTACTAAAAACAATCTATCAACTTTTCTATAAGAATTTTTTGCCTGTAGTTATCCTATCATTTTTTATTTAATCAAAACACTTACAACATTCTTATGTTTTTCATTAATTCACCCTTTTTTTTTTTTTTTTTTTTTTTTTTTTACGGTCTTATGCCCAGGCAAGTCTCAAATTCCTGGGCTGAAGTGATCCTCTTGCCTCAGTTTCCCAAATAGCTGGGACTACCGGTGCATTCTACCCAGATTAATTCATGTATTATTTTAATGGCTTAGGGTTGCTTTTCCAGATGATAAAGAGGTGAAAATTATTTTATAACAGTGTTATCAACTGAACATTATTATGACTCCCTCTTGGTATAGGTAAAAAAGGAATGAGGACAGTGGAAGGAAAATTGACTTTAATTACTTCTTATGTTAATACTTTCCAGAAGTACTTTATACTTTAATACTTTATAGAAGAATGATTGGTTATCAACATTAACTGACTAGGTACAGAATACTAGAAAATTATAATAAATAAGAGCAAAGCAATGAGGAGCCTGAATGGAGGGAAATTTCTCAGTATCTGCAGCATGACAAAGGTATATTTCCCTGGAGCCAACAATTGTCCTGTAGGAACATATCCTGTGGATAGACTTGTAAGTGCTCAAAAGGCATTTGCAGATAACTAGAATGTTCCCAACCACGTGCTGGGTAATGTACAGGACATGGGAGAAGAAAAAGATAAATTGATGTCTCTCAAGTGAGACAAGTGAGAGAGGAGGTTCTGTCCTGACTCAGGCGGGGAAGCAGAGTCAGAGGAGAATGACCAGTCAACTGCAAGGAACTGAGAGCCTTCTGCAGGAAATCCCAGGTTAAAACTCCATAGCGCGGAGGTAGGACTTTGGATAGAAAACGCAGAGAGGCAGCTGCAGCTCATCCCTTGTAATAACCACGTTTTCTAGTTTCTGTGTTTGATGTTTTGACATTTGAGGCTTGCTAACTCAAGAGAAACTACTGCTCCCAGGGCAGCTAATTCCTAGAGATAGCAAACAACTTGCCTGGGAGTGCCCCTTTCATCTGCACACCAACCAATCCAGAGCCCACACTTCCCAATCACTCTGCGTACAGGTTAAAAAGGAATAGGGCAATGGAAGGAAAATTGACTTTCATTGCATTCTATTTTAGTAAGTTATAGACATACAGATAAGAGAATGATCAGTTAACAACATTAACTTTCTAAGTAAAGAATACTACAAGTTTTAATAATTTTTATAATTAAGAACAAAGCAATGAGTAGCCTCAATGGAGGGAAATTTCTCAGCATCTGCTGCATGACAAATGCGTATTTCCCTGGTGATATGGTTTGGATCTGTGTCTCCACCCAAATCTCATGTTCAGTTGTAATCCCATTGTTGAAGGGGGGGCCTGGTGGAAGGTCATTGGATCACAGGGTTGAAGTTCTCATGAACGGGTTAGCACCATCCCTTTGGTGCTGTTCTCATGATAGACTCCTCACGAGATCTGGTTGTATAAAACTGTGTGGCACCTCCACCTGCCCTTCCTCCTGCGCCGTCCATATGAAGATGCCTGCTCTGGCTTTACCTTCTGCCATGAGGAAAAGCTCCCTGAGGCCTCCCCGGAAGCAGATGCTGCAATGCTTCCTGTATAGCCTGCGGAACTGTGAGCCTATTACTTCTCTTTTCTTATAATTTACCCAGTCTCAGGTATGTCTTTACAGCAGGATGAGAATGGACGAATACATCTACAGCCAACAATTCCCCTGTAGGGATTTTTCCTATGGATAGACTCATCCTGTGGATAGCCACCAATCACCTTCTTTATTTGACTTTCCCACTCATGGCCATTATCTACCTGTCTCAATCACCCCAGGGCCAGGTGTCAGACAGTTAGAAACAGTGGTTAAGTTCCAGAGCCCATGAAATTACTCAAACTAGCCAATCCTAAACCTGCTTGTTCTACCTCATGGGTTCCTCCTCATGGAAACTACAGTAAATAATTTTGCCCATGTCTTCCCCTGGCTCCCTCTGCCTTCTGACGACCCCGGTGCTTCCCCACATGGCCTGTGTGGCGTGTCATACCTCCTGTTCCTAGCAGTTTGTGAATATTGACTTCACAATAGTCATTTCTGTGTCTGCATGTCTTTCATGCCTGATTAAAACAAATCCCAGACATAGTTTTAAACTTCCTTGAAAATAACTTTCAAATAACTTGAGCTCTTTGGAAATAAAAAGGACATCCAGAGACGTGACAATTTCCCTGTCCTAAAGACAAGTAATCAGAAGCCCATAGTCTAGAAAACGAAGTTTGGCATGTTATATGCGCGCATGATGGGGAAGGGGAAGAAGTTAGTGTCGTTGGTGATCTTTAAGTTTCCTCTTGTATGTATTATTCTACATAATCAGGCATATTGTGTATAATCAGTAGATGCCCTGTGTTGTGCTATTTATTTCTGTGCCTATGCACTTTCATTTAGTTTTGTATACATAGTGTGTATGCTGTGTTCTGTGTAGTACCTAGCACATTGCTAGTACTTTTAGAAGATTAAGGCCCAACAAAATCTGAATATCATGTTCTCCCGTCATGAATTGCATCTAGTGTCTAATTTTCTGAATGCTCCTAATCTCCCTTTGTCTGATGTGCTTACCTCAAAATATTGGCAGGTGGATGGGGTGGAGGGCTCGGTCGGGGAGAGGGCAGCACTAACTAGACAGGTAGGGTTCCTCTTTCACCTGGGACCTATTGTGAGGAGCTTCTTACCACTGGCTACAAAAATTACCTCCAAGATATGGAACGAGAACTCAGAGTCAAAGCCAATTGGGAAAAGGTAAGGTACGAAGAAAATAAAAATGTGACCAGAATTCAGGATCCATAAGTGGAATTTGGTGGGGACTTCGGAGCTGAGCATTTGGAAACTACAAGGAAGAAGATCAGAGCAAAAAAGATTAGAAGGCAGCTAAGTAAATTCTTGTGTGATTTATGAAGCAGCCTGGGGCTCCCTTGGCTGGTGGATGAGAGCGTGATCCTTAGGGGGCCAAGTTGGCTGGAAGGGTCAGTGAAGGCAAAGTGAACATGTGTCTTAGGTTGGGTTCCCCTGGAAATGTATTCTGAGAGTGTGCAGAGGTGGGGACTGCTCTCGGGAACAACATCTGGAAGGGAGCGAGGAAAGCCAAATGGGGTAGAGGGAGGAGTCGAACTGCAATGCAGTTGCAGCCAAGGCCTTGGGTAATCTATATGTCGCTCTGTAACTGGGGTGGCAGTTTAGAGTTGTCCAGAGTTGAGGGGAGAAAGCTGGGCTTTTTTTTACCTCCTCTATGGATCTGAGCTACTCTGGAGCAGGGAACAAAGCTTGGGTGAGGCAACCTCACTTCCACCAAAGGCAATTCCTGGAGATGCAACTGTGAGCTCAGCGGCCAACAGTCAAGACAACTGGAGGAATGAGAACCTCAATCCTGGTGAGGGATCTGGGTGGCATCCACGACAGCATCCCATTAAATGGAAAACTGGCAGTACTATTTTTGGAATTGTGGATTTTACAACTCAAGTCTATCTCATTATCTCAAACCAATGTCAAAATGTTACACTGTGCTGGACCAGGAACTCGGATGCTCCAAACCTGTCCATGATACGTTCTCATAGCTGCTATAAACATCTCAAGAACCCACATGTGATTGGACCTGAGAGCCCAAGGAGGTGCTATTCTAACTGATGTCTCTGCTGACCCCGGTAAGCCGGGGAGCTCGGCTGCAGTACACCACGTGTCTGGCTAGGAAGTTGTTTCCATGCCTAGCCAAAGGTGACGGACCCAGGGTGGTCACCTGAAATGTGTTTGTCAGATACAGGTCATCATTTCTGGGAAGCTTTGGCCTCATTTCCCACATCCCTCTGGCTCAAACGTGTGATGGCTTAAATCAAGATGCTTGGAAGCAATGAGAAATAACCCACTAGAATGTTTCTGCTACTTCCCTTCTTGCCTATGTCCCACCCTCTCCTGCACACATGCAGACAGACACACACAAGTACAGTACTGTTCTACCATATCCTTAATTTTACAGATCTCCCGCTGAAGGTTCTGACTAATGGTAAGTTATTTGTTCAGAAAGATTTTATGGCTCTCATAAAACGTCAATTACAGTTTTAAAATAACTTGTAGTTTTTCTGTAACATGATGCTGCCATCTTGGTTCCCAGAGGGTGTATTAAATTCAAGTAGCAATAACAAATCATTTAAGCAATAAATAAATAACCTGAGACGGAGCGTTGTTAAGAGTTAATAGTCTCCCATACACTCAATAGAGGTTGAGGCTCCACTCAATTAAAGTGACCCCGGGAGGGGGGGGGCACAGGGGCCAAACTGCACCCAGTCGTTTTGTTGAAGGTATTCAACCCGCACACATTCATTTCCTTCTTTATGTTGTCTCTTTTCAGCAGGGAAGGCTCTCTGCAGTCCCTGGTTCCAGAGAACAATTACGGTACAGTCTCAGAGAACAGAGAGAAAGCTGGGGTCATAAATATGTTAAATGGGTGCGTGGGTTTAAGTGGCTTTGTAAACGAAACACGGAGGAAAACTCAGACTAATTAATGAATATGAAGCAGCGGGAAGGCTGGAGGTTTCTGGGGGACAGTCTTGTTGTGGGGTGAGGATGTGGCATCTGTAGAATTATTTTCCTCCAGGAAGGGACACTTGCTTATTTCAAAAACTTTTTTTCAAGATCTCAAAGTGGCTTTGTGGAGAATATCAGATGTGGGTGAAAACACACAAAAAGCATTTAAAAGTGAAATTCTCTTAAGTGGCAATTTCTCTGATCAAGTTATAACCTCAGCCCGAAAGAATGATCTTGCAGATTTTTAAAAAGTGTTATCCTTGTATTCTGAGAGAGAGACATCATGCTAATCTTGAAAAGAAGATGAATTGCATATTTTTAATACAGATTCACAGTGCATTCCAATATACAGACTCTCTCCTAATAAGTGGCATTTGTTGAATATTAAATTCCATTTGGATCAAATCAAGGATTAAGATTTTATGATATGGCATTTCTGTAATGTTCTAAAATATTTCAGTTTCTCTGTTTGGAGAATTTACTATCTTTCCTTTTGTTCCTTCTTCACTTTTTGTTGAAAAAATTATTAGCACAAATATCTTATCTGCATGGGACGTTAAAGGTTCCCTGCGTGCCTCCTATGACCCGTGTTTACCTACAAATGACTTCCAGATCTTCTATGTGAGACAAGCCAGTGCTGGTACTCTGAAATGTCTCTGAACTTGGGGGATGCTGACACTGTAGGAGCCAGTCAGAGAACCACCACCAAACACAGGCCACAGCAGAGATGCGGATGGACGAAGGAGTCAGGGAGGAGAGAGACTCGAACAATGATGGGAAAAGTAGACAGGCACAAAGAAAGACACAGAGAAAAACAAAAACAAAAACAAAAAAACCCAGAAGCAACAGAAAAGTGGCAAACAGTAATACTGCTTCTAGGATGTGCCCAGACTTCCTTGTTTAATTGACCAAATGGCAGAGCTGTGAGCAAAAGATTAAATAGTTGATCTAATTTGATTGTTAAGATACAAAAATAAGCAGAACAACCTCACCTTAAGCTGTTTCAGTGTCTTAGTAGCAATGATAAACAAACAAAACATTGCTAAATCTTGTCTATATTGATTCAACCAAGTCATTTTATTTTTATTGCATTTAAAGCTGAAGAATTACTTTTATAATCCTTAAATGTAATTCATAAATGACATCTATTCTTCAAAAAGAAATAGTACATGTTTTATTGAACACCTACTACAGGAAAGGTAGGGGATCAAGGCTTTGCACAAAGAATACAAGGATGTGTAAGAACTCTAATTGATCTTAAATTATTAAGGAAATAGATGGTCAAGGTTACATGATAAACATATGTCAAACTAAATGATATCAGGATAAGTCCTGAATAGTACAAGAAACAACAGAAGAACTGTCACAAGAAAAAACTCCTGATAAATTGCTTAATAAGGGATACAGATTATAAATGTTTTGAGGTCTGAAAGGAGAAGACTTGGGAGTTACAGTAATCATTGATTGTTCCATGGAGATCATGACCCGCTTTGGGCCTTCAGGGACCTCTGATTCCCTTACAGGTAAAAAGAAGAAAAGGATTTGGAGACATTTATTTACATATTATTTATTGCTATTGTTTGATTTATAAGGAACAATGAAATCGTAAGCATATTAATAGTAGTATGATGTGAATTGTATTTTGTCTTAAATTTTCAACTTATGCACAAATACAAAGAGAAAGTTATCTAGGCAATCTTCGGGCTGCAATGAAACTATTCTATGGAAGAGAGTGATTCTGCAAATAGTTATTAAGCAAAAAAATGGTAGTAACTCTCAAATACCTATCTTTTTGGTCAGCATCTGTATATACAAACTATCAAAAGACTATTTTATATATGGTCTTTGCTGTGTCAGAATGGAATAATGTCCTTCTCCCCTGAATACCTTATAGCTCTCAGAGCATGATTTAAACACTCAACTGTCTATCAAACAGAGAAGAAAAACAGATCCGTATTTGCCTAGAGTTGAGGATGGGAGCAGGGAATAACTGTCACCTGGGCACAAAGGAATTTGGGCAGTGATGGAAATGTTCTAAAAAATACATTGTGGTAATGATTGTACAATTGAATACATTAACTAAAATCACTGAATTTTACATTGATTACAAGAAAATTTAATGATTTGTAAATTATAATTCAAGAAAGCTTTCTTTTTTTAAGTATCTACCAGGCCAGGGTGGTAATGTAACGCAATCCCAGGTTCTATGTTTTGGATGAAGATGCAGTCTTTTTGCATGGTAAATGTTTAAGAGTGTCCCTCAACCTCACTCAGATTTTGCAATCTCCCATATTTCATGAAACCCAGGATTTTCTTGTCCTATTTTTCATTTTCTAATTTTTATAGAGACGTGAGTATAGAAAAACATTGTTTAAATTAGAGGAAAATGACATGACAAATGACAATCCAAAATTTCTCACTGTGGAGCCTCAGTAGAGAGTGGTGGGGCCATAATACCTGGAGGGGTGTGTCCCGTGTCAAGGGGACGACCACTACTCAGCTCCGTTGGTTGTTACAGGGTAGGGAGGGGAAGTTGCTGGATTTTCTACATCTCCAAGAGAATGTTATAATGAAATCTGATTTTAAGATGTTGGTTCAGACTTTTAAAACAAAACACAATGTGGTCCAAACAAAATGGGACCAATTCAGTCGATAAGATGAAAATCCACAGCCTCTGCTTTATAGTCAGAAGCTCACAGTGTAGTGCTTAATTGTGGATTTCCTAGTTTTGCTCACTGTTGTTCTCTGTGGGCTAATTGTGACTCTTCAGCTTTTTATAGTTCCTGGAGCTGGAGGTTGGGGTAAGGGTTTTGGGCCTGATAAATACATGTGTGTGCATGTATGTGTGTGTGTACTGGTCTCAACCCTGTGCCTAGCTTTGTGCCAAATATATATGACAAATGCACAGTCAGTACTGTTGATTTCATTACTGTAATCAAAATGTCACGCAAATAAATGTTTTCTTGAAGGCTAGCTCAAATATGCATGCTACTTTACCCATCTAGTAAGATACAGCCTGCACTCAAACTCAAGTCTGAGCAGACATCACTTAAAATGACAATGACCTGTCAGGTTTTCCCTGGCCAGATTTAGCATACAAGAAAATAAAATAATAATTTTCTGTATTGGGCCATCATATTATTTCTGAAATGTGGCTGAGACTAGATAGATTCTTACCAAACGTTGTTTCTTCTTTCTGGGCATACAGAAAGACTACATTTCCCATTCTTCCTTGCAGTTAGTTTGAAGTCACTTGACTATATTTTAGGCATGCAATTTGAGCAGACATATTCCAGGACTGGCTTTAGAAGTCTCCTGCATGAATCTCCATACCTCTTCTCTTCCCATGCTGTAGCATTTGTGGAGGATATGTGTTAGAATAGAGTCATCATATGATGGAAGGAACCTGGGTTCCTGAGTCACAGGGTGGAGGAGAGTCACAAAGGAGAGTCATCTGGCCTACATCAGACTAAAACAGGTAATAAATAAATATATTTGTGTTAAGCCACTGATATTTGAGGATTGTTTGTTATATAGCAACTAGCATTATTTATCCTGTGCTTTTTTAGGGATAGTCTGAAAAAAATCGATTCACATGTAGGTGGTTCAGACCCTTCCGATGTAATTAATAATGACAGATTGCTGAATAATCATACACTTTTCATAGTTAACAAAACTCCTTTGCACACTATTTTATTTAATGCTCACAACACAACCCTGTGAGGGAACAAGATGAGGCTTATCACCATTGGGACAGATAGGAAACTGGGGTGCAGAAAGGTAAAGGGAAGCAGCTGGGATTTAAACCTGAGTATTTTGAGTCCGTATTTAGCTTCCTGTTCATCTACCACTGTTTATGTTTAGCAGCGAATCCCCAAAGAGGTGGAAAGAATCCTTAAACTTGTTATCTAATTATCTTTTCATATTCATATTTTAATTGCAAAATTGCATGCAATATTGATGCCAAGTCTTCAACATGGCCTGGGTTCTTACACTAATGTTAATTATTATTGCTTCAATTAGGTTTCTGCAAAAAGAGAAGGGGTTGTGCAACTTCATCTACTGCATTTTATTCATATAAAAACTTGATGATGACATATAAAAACTTGGATTTTTATAGTGCAATGTATCTCCTGGAAAAGTATAAAATTCAGAATTTTTCACCCATAAGGTAAAATACATGGTGTATAATTATAAGTACAATTTGCCCCATTTTTGAATAACTTCTTTCTCAATTAGTGGTGTACACACTGACAAAAATTTCTTTTGCGGGGACAAAAATTAATAATATTTTATAAATATGATGCACCAAAAAATTAAACACTTTCAAAACTGTTTTTCACCAAAGAGAAGAAATAAAATACTAACAACGAATAAGCTCAAGGAATTTCCAAACTTTTATATTCTACGGTCCCACTCACATTCTATCTCTTTACTTTCCTTGTTCCCCTGTCTGAAATAGCACATTTTAAATCCATTATGATTCTGTCAATTTTTTCAGGATTGCACAGAGTGCAGCCTACTGTGTACCACACCTAGGTGGTTCTCAACCCCCAGAAAATGTTTGGCAATGTTTGGCAACTGATGCATTGTCACGGGCCTGCATATTCTGAAGGGTCCCACGTTTCGTTTAATGCTCTGTGGCTGCCCCTTATCATTCTTAATAATTTTATCTTTGAACTTGGATTTTGTGAGTAAAGTCTGATGGGACAGTGGAGAATGTGCATAAAAAAGATGTAGAATATGTGGGGATGCCTTTTCTTGCCACCCCATTCACGTTTTAGTAGCATTCATGTTGCCCCATGAGCACAGAATGCTGGTGGTCTACCGTGAGTGGGAGTTCAGTAAGACTCAGAAGTAGTACAAATTAAGAGAGTTTCATCTATACCAACGTAGCTCCACTAGGCTGTACTTTCTACTTGAACCAGAGCTTTCTTTGAGTGCAGAAAAACACAAGCAACGAAGGAATCCTGTCATATTCTTTCTTATTCAGGCCATTTTCCTGTATTAGCCAAGCACTTGTCCCGAAAATGATGACACAGAGAGAAAAGGAAAGATAGGGCAATGCATAATTCCTTTTCCTTCCAGAGCTCCCCTATTCAGCAGTAAGCTGAAGGTAGAGAGAGTTTGTAGAATGTGTGCATGTTTTTATTTTCTTTTTTGAGACGGAGTTTCATTCTTGTTGCCCAGGCTGGAGTGCAATGGTACAATCTCAGCTCACTGCAACCTCCGCCTCCAAGGTTCGAGCAATTCTCCTGCCTCAGTCTTCCGAGTAGCTGGGATTACAGGCACACGCAACCACCAATCCTGGGTAATTTTTTGTATTCTTAGTGGAGATGAGGTTTCACCATGTTGGCCAGGCTGGTCTCGAACTCCTGACCTCAAGTGATCTGCTCGCCTTGGCCTCCCAAAGTGCTGGGATTACAGGCATGAGCCACCATGCCCAGCTCAATGTGTGCATATTTTGTGCAACATTTTCACTATTCTAGTAAGAGTGACATGCATGTGCATGCGTGAACTATGACATAGGAGTTGTGTCTTTGTTTGAGATGGAGTGTCACTCTATCACCCAGGCTGCAGTGCAGTGGCGCATTCTCGGCTCACTGCAGCCTCTGCCTCCCAGGTTCAAGCGATTCTCCTGCCTCAGCCTCCCAAGTAGCTGGGATTACAGGCACACGCCACCCTCCCTGGCTAATTTTTTGTATTTTTACTGGAGATGGGGTTTCCCCATGTAGATCAGGCTGGCCTTGAACTCATGACCTCAGGTGATCCACCCACCTTGGCCTCCCAAAGTGCTGGGATTACAGGTGTGAGCCACTGCACTCAGCTATATCATTTCTTTTTATGAGCTAAATGCTGTTGTATTTGCAATTAAAACTGGCATTCTGCAACATAAAGATAAACAGTAAAATTCATCCTAATAAGTTACAGTTTTAATTTTTCGTTATTGGACTGACGTTAAATAGCAAATAAAAAATATTAATACCAAGGCAAGTCGAGAGAGAGACGGTGGAAGAAAGGAAAAGCTGCACGTTTCAGTACCTTTAATGTTACTTTTCCCCTGCTTTTTCAACAAGGAGTCTACATTTTCATTTTGCACTGCACCCTGAAAATTATGCAGTCGCACTAATGGAGACAGTTTTGATTGTCACAACTGGGATAGGGGGATGCTACTGGCATCTAGCAGGAAAAGGCTAAAGATGCTGCTAAACGCCCTGCAGTGCACAGGACAATCTTTACCACGGAGCCAAAAATGTCCATGGTGCAAAGGTTGAAAAACCCTGTGGCATTTGGGTCCATTTATAACTTTTCCAACTAAATGTCCAGTCCCTTAGGTCATGGGCCATTGCTGCTTTTTCTAACTTGTGTAGCATCCAGTACACTTTCTGGCACCACTGGTGGAATGTTTAAAAAAGTGATCAGCCAGGCACGGTGGCTCACACCTGTAATCCCAGCACTTTGGGAGGCCGAGGCGGGTGGATCACAAAGTCAGGAGATCAAGACCATCCTGGCTAACATGGTGAAACCCCGTCTCTACTAAAAATAAAAAAAAAAAAAAAAAAAAAAAAATTAGCCGGGCTTGGTGGCGGGCGCCTGTAGTCCCAGTCACCTAGGAGGCTGAGGCAGGAAATGACTGCACTCCAGCCTGGGCGACAGAGCAAGACTCCGTCTCAAAACAAAAAAAAAGAATCAATGCTTGTTCTGTTAAAAAGAAAAAAAGAAATAGTCTTTCAATGTTCTTTGCTTGTTATATCATCCTCCTTGTCATACAGGCTTGGTAAACCATTTGCACAGCTTGCTGATGACTTGTGTGCTTCAAGTCAGTGGCGAAGCCGGAAACAGAAGCCCTACCTCAGATCTTCAGAGATAGACTTAGATTTATTATTTCCATCAGAATTAATATGTAGCTGAAAAGGCATAATTGAGAATTGCAAAGATTTTACTACTGAAGTTAGGAGGCAGGCGTCAGTGAAAGGAAATATTAATTTAGTTCCTGACTTATGGGCACTGATATTGGGTGCTTCTTATTTAATCCTTTGTTATAAATGGTTATTCTTTTTTACAATGCTTATTCTTTTTTATAATTTTTAATAAATGGTTATTCTGTTTTATAGGTGAGAAACTTGAGGCTCAGAGAGATTCAATAACTCATCCAAGTTCATACGTCTAAACAATGTAGACTCAGGTCTACGTGATTCTGAAACACGTGATGCAGGATCCGGCCCCCCTGCAGTTACACTTCACCACTGAGGACTACAATATGAACCCTGAGGTTGAAATGCCAGTCCTATTCCACATTTATGCAGTGCCCCCACTGATGGGGGTACCACATACCCAGTCCAAACCAAGACACCTTTGAGAGTGAAAGGAGTTATTAATCTGTATGCTGGGACAATAGCATATTATTAACTAGGACTGCTCCAGTGACATGGGGACCTACTATGATCATCCCCAACCCCCAGAAATTTCTTGGAAGCGGGTCGCTTAGCAACACAAGGGAAGCGTCCTGGTCAGGGCATCTGCTTCCCCAGAGCAACCACTGACATGTCTACCATGTTTACTTGATAGAAAGAAGTAACAAGGGAAAGAAACACGCAAGGCGTTTTACAATTCGTCATAAAATGAGTGCTGGGACCATATTTTTTGCTTCAAAAACATTAGTCAAAACAATTCAGCTGTAGTCCTGGTATCATAGAACACACATATCCTAGCAAATCTCAAATGCAATAGTTTATCAGTTTATTGTCCACAGAAGAGCTTCTAATTATAGGCCTGTGCCAGATTCTCCTTATTCTGTGGTGTCTCTGGGGCAGCGTACATGGGCATGCAAATGGGACAAGAAGAATTCTGATTCCTCACGCCTATTTAAACATCCCCTGGAAGTTGTGAAACTCCTATTCTGGGTTCATGCCACAAACATGATGTGGCTAATTAAAGAGTCTAAAATCAAAAGAACCACAGCTCCTTCTTTCAAAACACGGTATTTCTCTTCCTCTTTCTGCTCCTCCTTCTTCTCTTATAGAGCTCTTACTACCAAAGTACATGCAAATTAGACATGCATTACTGGAAAAAACTGGAGGAAAAGGAGCTGATGACTTTAGTGGGGCAGAAGGTCCAAATATAGGGCAGGAATCCAGCCCCACACGACTCGCTTATTTGAATATCCCTTGCTATTCATATTCTACTCACCTCCTGTCCCCCAAATTTCTGCTGGGCACCTGCCAAAACTCTGATGTATGAATCTAAATTTGATGTTCAGCGCACATATTTCTTCCCATTCATGAAGATCCATGACTACAAAGACTAGGAAATGAGAATCTAGGCCCCAGACCTTGCTTTGGACTGCAGTATTTCCATATATTGGCTCAGGGATACTTAGAGGGCTGGATTTGCGATGTCACGCCTGAGAGCCTGCTGGTTGTCAGCGGGGGTCTCCTTCTTGGCTGAGGAAGGCAGTGGCTCAGAGACCCGCTCTTTGTCTGAGGTCACACAGACTCTTGGCGGCAGACCTCTGCAGTTCAGGCTTGCTTGCTTCTGGAGTCCTGCCAAGCCTCACACTAAGAAAACGACAGCATTTAATTAGAGGGAAACACCTCGTGCTACATGAAAGAGAAGGGAGAAATGGGAAAAATTAATTCATTGCTATGTAATAGGTGTAAAACACTTTAAATATGTAGAGGTTGCCATTTAGCTAAAAAAAAAAAAAGTCACCTTCTTATTAGACAGCGGTGTAGATAGATATCTTGACAGCTTTTGCACTTTGGTAGCAGCCTAGGCCAACATGGACACTAGAAAGTCATTGCAATAAACCTCTGAGCTTTGCCCTATTAAAAATGTCAGACTAATAAATCACATTTTTTAATGACCAAGGAGGGAGGAGATCAATAAGCTCTAGGAAGCCATCTACAGAAGTGTCATCTGGTGCTATTTAATGTAGGCTCACTAAAGGTGGCAAAGATTTCACAACCATCTACAGTTCAATGTTAAGATCCACATTAGAACATGAAAGTTATATTAACTTTTAGGCCAGGAATCTTGGAGGAAACTCTCCTATTTTTAGGCACTATTTAGTCTTTCAGATTGTGTATGTGTTTATAAATAGCCCTATATTTTCAAGTTGTTTTCTGTCTTCCGAATCTTTAAAATGTAGAAAATAATGTTTTTATCGGTTCTATTAACCAGAGCTTTTAAAAACATTTCTAAATATGGCAATTATTTAGCATATTGAAACAACAACAGGAAGTCAATTAAACAAAAGGGTGAAATTTACGGTTGAGGCAATGAATGGAAGAGTATACCCAATAGACCTGCAGGCTTCAGTGTTAGCAAAGATCAAACTGTCAAACTCAAAGAAAAATAGATCCCTTAAAAGAAATAATCCAAGGCTCATCTTTATTCTTTGGGGCTTTTTCTTCTCTCTTCCTCATACCTCCCTACTCCCGAATTATACAATCATTCACAGACATTCTCACTGGAGGGGAAAAAAGCTAAATTTGGCATCTTTTATAAGTTACTCATTTTAGCAAAAGTTTCAAAATTGCCTTTTTTAATGAGTTTCTCTTCACCAGTACAAAAGATATAAATAAGACACAGTGATGGGCAGTAAAGGAAGGTCTTTTGAGGTCTTGGTGAGACTGTTTAGCAGGGATTGAAGACCACTTCTGATGCTCACTCTAAAAGAAATATTTTAAGCAAACCATAAAAGTGGGCTTGACCCTTCCATGGGCCCATCATAAATCAATTGTTAAAGCAAGGGTGAAAACTGGGGAGGAGGTCAGAGGTGGGAGAGAGGCCACAGCGAAAGGACAGTGTGAGAAACTAGAGCGAAACCAGAGAAGAGAATAGGGTAATCTTTTGGTTGAGCAGCATCATTAGTTCAGAAATTGTGTTTGTGCTGCTTAGAACTGTACACCAATGAAATTAGAGCCATATGCAAAATTCCCGCAGCAGAACCTAAAACCTAGGGTGGTTTTAACTCTAAGGCTCCTGTTCAGCAACAGGTAGATTGAAACTTGGTTAAAAGTAAGCATCAATCTACCCTAAGTCCTTGGGAAAATTACTCCAAATATACAGGAAAGTTTATGCCACTATTTCCTGTGTGTCATTAAAGGATACACCTTAAGATGAGTGGGTGGTATTCAGACATAAATACCTCACTCATAGTATCTCAAAGCATGTCAGTTTTGCCATAGTCTGAGAAAGGCAGCCTTTAACTTTTTGCCAAATTGATCTTACACTCGCAAGGAAAAGCTTCGTGATAACCCCTTCGTTAGGAGAAAAGAATATAGAATGACAAGTTAGTGTGTTGACTAATCTAAAAAATAAAAACTTCTGCTCTGGTAGAAAATTTTGTATCAAATGTAGAGTTTGAATGATCTACATATCTAGTCATTTGTTTCCTTAGGGTGGAATCAAGTTTGGAGCCCAGACAATTAAACCGATTCACATTTAAATGAAAGGTGGCTCGATTGATTTGTAACGACACAATTTATTTGGTAATAATGACATTCCTTGCGTTTGGCCCAGAAAACAATGGTTGATTTATTTCCTAATAACAAAGACAAATGGCCCTTCTGCTCCAACCTCTTCCTTATTCTCAGTGGTTTAGGGGCAGGTTGTCAGTGGACTCTGCTCTGTTCTCTATCTTGCTTGAGAAGAATTCTAGACAAAATGTTTTAGAAACATGCCCAGAAAAGTCCCAATAATGGAAACTGGACAGTTGCACACATACCTGCAAGTTTTAAAGAGCCATGTGCTTGCAATTGCACAACTTGGTATCGAAAACAAAGGGTTATGCTAGAAAAATTACACACCTTATGCAAAGCACCTTGATGTTGTCATTTGCAAAGATACAGCTCTGGTTAACATATGTTTTTGAGACTAATCTTAGAAGACTCAGATCAATAGGGGTGAATATAATGATGGCATCATTATTATAATGATAATGCTTGTATTTTTAAAAATTGTTCTTTAAAAATGGTCCAATGTTTAATGCAAGTGTTTCACTTTAAATAGAAGTTTTAAATGCAAATACAAGTGGAACAACTGGGAAGTGTCTATTTCAGCTTAATAAGTAATGATAAAAAATAATAAAAAAATAATAATATGAAGACAAACAGATAAAATAAATCCGTTTTAAGTAAATATGTGGTTCTTATTTTTATGTGACAGAATCACAGTACTAAGCTTATTTAAAACAAGTTTTCTATTTTGTTTTAATGTATTTTTAAATGTTCAGAGAAAGCAGGGTGGTTATGGGGCCTTTAAGAAACAAAGTCCTTGAGTGACCTAGGGAATTTCCTGGGGCCAACTAGACAGAGCAGGCTTTTCTAGTGTGAGGCAGACCCTGGCCAGGGGAAAGAGGCCAAGGAAAGCAAGTGAGTTCAAGTGGTGTCCTAGTGTGGTTTGCAGAAGATCTTTTTCCTGAGCAGGAAAAGTGCAGTAGTGTGAAATATAAAGATAAACCTTATCTTTATTCCTCTCTGAAAACAGAGAAACCTTTCCATTTTGACACTGAAAGGTTGCTGGGAAGCAATACAGGTAGCTGTTAGAAGAGCTGAGAGAAGAACCAAGGCGGCAAATTGCTCCTTGCTTTCCAATGCAACATTCGTTCATCCAACAAACAAATCCCTACTATGTGCCAACGGTGGTGGGACAGGTGACTAAAGCACAGGTGACTAAAGAGAAAGTGAAAGCACACTTGTGACAGTGATGGGAGCTGAGGAGGAGATACATAGAGCAATGCCACAGAGCAGGAACAGTGAAACTCAGAGGTCTACAGTCAGATAGGTGACCTATGTGAAAAGGTGCCAGGGAGGCCTCATAGAAGGAAGCCTGCTGTTTAGCTCAAGCAAAGAAAACATTTTAAAAGAAAAAGTTTTAGCTTGGGCAACATGGTGACACCATGACTCTACAAAAAATACACAAATTAGCCCGTTGTGGTGGCACATACCTGTAGTCCCAGCTACTCAGGAGGCTGTGGTGGGAGGATCACTTGAGCCCAGGAGGCAGAGGTTGCAGTGAGCCATGATTGCAGCACTGCACTCCAGCCTGGGAGACAGACTGAGACTCTATCTAAAAAAGAAGAAGTTAAAAAAAATCAGAGAAGTTTAGCATACAATGAACAATCAAATGTATGACTACAATTTGTAAGCAATGATAAGTGCTAACATACTGTCATTTGGGCTTCTGGTTAATTTCAATGAAAGAAATAAGGATAATGTATTAGAACTTAAGTCCTTTTTTATTCTTTTGGCTTTATGTTCCAATACCCCTCCCTTCTTTCCTCCCTCCCTGATGGAGACAATCACTGTAGTGACTTTGGGGTTATTCTTTCAGTCCTTGTTGCTACACATATATGTGCTGCCTGACAGCAGCATTACTTTGTGTTCTTAAAATGTATATAAATTGCATCATTCTGTATGTAAAATTCTGTTATTTGCTTTTTTATTTAGCAGTATGTGTTGAGAGTTATCTATGTTAATTTTTATGGATCCAATTCGTTCATTTTGTTGGCCGTGCAGTATTCCATCATATATCGTAAGTTATTCTGATTAATGAGAATTTGAATTTTTAACAAATTTTACTGTCACACAGCATGCCTCACTCAACATTTATGTATATGTCTCCTTGTGCACAGATGCAAGGGTTTCCTTAAGAATTATACCTAGAAGTAGAATTGCTAGATGGATGTAGGATATTGGGTAGACACCAGATATTCCAGATACTGAGGAACTGTGTTCCAAAGTGATTGAACACGTTTATAGTCACTTTAGGAGTGTGAGGCTTCTCCTTTACCTGATGCTTGCCAACGTCTGATATCGTACATCAGTCTTATTGTTACGAACTGATATTCTTTTTTTCACATTGTCATATGAAAACTACATTATTTCTCTGATTACCAGTGAGGTAAAATTATTTTTCATACATTTATTGGTCATTTAGTTCTTCTGTTTTGTGAATTCCCTGTTTCTATCCTTTGCTGAATTGTCTATCAGATGTTTCACATTTCTTTTTCTTTTTTATATTTTAAGTTCTAGGGTACATGTGCACAATGTACAGGTTTGTTACATATGTATACATGTGCCATGTTGGTGTGCTGCACCTGTTAACTCGTCATTTACATTAGGTATATCTCCTAATGCTATCCCTCTTCCCTCCCCCCACCCCATGAGATTTTTCACATTTCTCCTTATTAATTTGTATCAGCTATTTACATATTCTGGATTCTGAGATTATATATACATACACACACAACATATGCACAAAGACACATATATGCACATATGCATGTTTAAAATTCTACTAAGCACATAAAAGAAGACCTAGATTAATAGGGAAAAAAATCAAGTCCTTGGAGAAGCAAATAACACTCTAAAGGTGTAAATCATTCTCAAATTAATACAGAATCCACATATTAGAGTAAAAAGAAAATCAAGAACAACTGAGACAACGTTTAAAAACTGAGAAAAAGCAGGAAGCGTGTTCTATAAGGAGACAAGAATTATTGTAAATTATAGTTACATATAACTGTAATCATATGTACAACATATGCACATATATTAATAGATTATATATACACATACACAATATACACACAATATATATGTGTGTATATATCAGTTTATATCTGATCTATAAAGAGTCATCCCTTGATATTGTGGGAAATTTGTTCTAGGACTCCTCATTGCTCAAGTCTCTGATATAAAATGGTGTATGTAGTATTTGCATATAATTTATGCACATGCTCCAATATATTTTAAATTATCTCTATATTACTTATAATACCTAATTCAATGTAAATGCTATGTAAATACTTGTTATACTGTAGTGTTTAGGGAATAATGACAAGAATAAAGTATATACAAGTTCAGTACAGACACAATTCTTTTTTCAAATATTTTTAATTTATCCTTGACTGAATCCATGGATGCAGAGCCCATGGATATGAAGGGCTGGCTGTCCTAATATATGTGTATTCAGTAAGGTGAGCAATCACAAACTTAACATACAGAAAAAGTTAATAGCATTAATTTATATACATAGTAATCAATGAGCTAGAAGATATAATTGAGGCCTCATTTGCTAGGTAACATAAACATATAATAAATACTCAAATAAGTTTATTGAGAAATACTGATAAATTTAAAAATTCTACTAAGGACATAAAAGAAGACCTAGATTAATGGGGAAAAAAATCAAGTTCTTGGAAAAACAAATAATATTCTAAAGATGCAAATTATCCTCAAATTAATCTATTAATTTAATAAAATTCTAATAAAAATTCAAGCAATATTTATTTTGTAGCATGGGACACAGAATGCACATATTAGAGTAAAAATAAAATCAAGAACAACTAAGACAACCTTCAAAAACTGAGAAACGAGGCAGGGCACCATGGCTCATGCCTATAATCCCAGCACTTTGGGAGGCCAAGGTGGGTGAATCACGTGAGATCAGGAGTTGAGACAAGCCTGGCCAACATGGTGAAACCCCATCTCTACTAAAAATACAAAAATTAGCCAGGCGTGGTGGCGCACGCCTGTAATCTCAGCTATGCGAGAGGCTGAGGCAGGAGACTCGCTTCAACCCAGTAGGTGGAGGTTGCAGTGAGCCTAGATTGCGCCACTGCACTCCAGCCTGGGTGACAGAGCAAGACTCTGTCTCCAAAAAAAAAAAAAAAAAAACAACAACAACAAAAAAAAAAACTGAGAAAGGAGAGGGAGCATGTCCTGTAAGGAGACAAGAATTATTATAAAGTAGAGTGATGATATCTATGTGCATTGGTAAAAAGATACACAAGGAGACATTGGTCCTCAGTGTATCTTCACAAACTTTTGTTATAAAAACATTCCTATATTCTATACTACTACTTATTTAGCCACTAAATAATTCATTCTATAATTTTAAAATAAAAATTTAAAGAGCAATTTTAGGTTCACAGCAACACTGAGTGAAAGGTACAGAGAATTTCCATATCCCTCGACCCCTACAAATGCTCAGCCTCCCCCATTATCCACATTCACCACCAGAGTACTGCATTTGATACAATTCGTGAGCCTACATTGACACATCATTATTATTCTTTAATTTTTAATAAATAATTCTACTTTAAAGAGAGAAAGAAGCATCATAGTCTGGCTGATATCTTAAAGTTTCTAAGACACAGGAAAAGCCATTGCTCTCTTGAACCAAGAAAAACACCATCTTCTACCGGCTAACTAAAGAAATACAGGAGGAATTAACTAGCTTCTCTAGGGCTATTTCCTTACATGTGACAGCTGGTTTTACATGAAGATATTACACTCAAAGAATCATATAAAAACATAATGGGATTTTTTTTTCAAATACTATCCTCATTGTATCTATACTACAAACTAGGTGTTACCATCTCCATCGAACAGATAAGAAAGCAGAAGCTCAACAAGGTAAGATACTTTTCCCAGAACACAAGGAGAAAGGGCAGAATCAGAAATCCCAGTTAGTTCTAGAAAACTCCAATCCTACACCTGCCATCTTGCTTGATGCCCACTGTCAACTCCACTTACACTAACCCTGGTCTCACTCAGAGAGTTGCAGCCATTGATGACTTGGAGCTCCATAAGACTGGGATTCAAGAACTATAGAACACAATTCCCTAGAACTCAGAGTGGTTTGCCTGTGCCCCCGTGACTTGGGGTGCTCAAGCCTCCTGGGCTGCACCATTTCAACACGTCCTTGGAGCACGTTAGTGATACTTCATTTTGCTTCTGCTTAACTTCAAGGATTTCATGTGCTTATGTCAAGTATTAGTTGCATGTTCCTGCAGTTTAAACAAGTGTAGTGTCATAACAAGAGTAAACTATTAATGCAATGGCAGTAGGAATCAGTAGCCTGAAAAAAGAGTAGGGAAGTAGTGATCAAGGTATCTTCTACCCTATTGTTTTCATTCACTTGGTCTCTGTAACTCTAGTTTCTTTTCCACTCCTTGATCATGGGAAGCTCTTTTTTTTCTCCTCTCAACAAGGTCTTTATATTTACTGTTCCTTCTGCCTTAAAACTGACCTACTAATTTGTGGATGGCTGCCTATTGTTCTTTAGGTCTTGAGTCAAATAGCAGCATCTCTGAAAAGCCTGCTATAATCACCCTTGGTCACAAGGCTCTAGTTACTCTCTATCATATCCCCTGGTTGTTTCTTTTCAACCAGTTATCTCAATCTGAAATCATCTTATTGATTCATTGTCTTGAAGCTAATACTTCTGGCTCTCTGTTAAATACCCAGCACCTAGACTAGAGCCTAGAAAATGATGGTAGCTCAGTAAAAATGTGTTAAATAAGTCATCGAGGGAGTGAGCAATCTTTACGAGAGATAGAGAAATGATCAGAAAACCTTTTCCGGCTACATTTCCAAGAAAGAGATTTAGCAATGAAAATGGGTGGTCTGACATACTTTTATTCAGTTCCAAAGCCCTGGTCAGTAAATACTGGTTTCAGAGGCCAAAGAAACCTGAGACTTGACTGGCTCTAGGCTTGCATTGCAGCTCAGAAAACCCCCACATGCAAGCAGAACAGGAGTTATTCGGACCCCCCCCCCTGCTCCTTTGGCATGCGTTCTGGGCCCTGTAAAGGTTGCCATTTACTGGGTTTTGTCAGATCAACACAAAGTAAATATTTTCAGTTCCTGAATGCTGGTGAGAGCATGGGAGGGATCAAGTGACAGTGCCTGGGAGTAAACTCGATCTCCGTGCAACAGCAGGCTCAGTTCCATGCTCTCTACAGAGCCAGGCCGATTAGTGGCACATGGCTAGGGCTAAGTTCCTCCAGCAGCCCTGTGACATGCAGGAAGAAGTTTATGCAGCCTTATGAAAGAAATCAACACCAGTAACAAATCAAGTGTCAGTGCATGCCCCATGACCTATAAATACCCTTAACCATATAGAGATGCTGGTGAATCACACAGCATGAGAACAGAAGGGTGGTGGGGAAAGACACACAGCAAGTCAGGAAGAGGAACTAAAACAGTTCTGCCAGATGACCACAACGGGAAAGAAAATGTTCGTTGCCCTGAGCTCAAGTGTGTGAAAATCACACTTCTCCATAGATTAAACACTACCTATAAAAATTACCGAAAGTTGTGACTATTTACTCCTGCAACAGAACCAGATTCTGGCATCTGTCTGAACCCAGGAAGAGTAATATGCCCTGAAGCTCAGAGTCCGATCGCTGTTCTCGTGCAGAGTGGGTGGTAGCTAAGCCCTCCAAGATGCTCTGTTCCTCTTGGCCAACAGGAGAGAATATTAGGGCTTGCCCAAACAGGCCCCAACAAGGCACTTTTATTTAGTTTCTAGCATGATTAATCTAATTTGTTTTAGGTTCTGGGAAACTGGCTATACTACAAGGTAGCTTTCTGGAAACTTATGAAAACTTACGTCCAAAAATCCTTGTGCAAATTAGACATTAATGGGCCAATTGTACATGTTTCAAATCAGCAAGCTGCTCCATAGATGAAATTGATCTATTTAGAAAAGGTTTAGAATTTAGAAAAAATTAGGTTTCAGGAAAATAGTATACCTTCTTTTAAACCTTTCTTTCCCAGGCTCACTTTTAAGAGATCGTTGTAATTCCCCACTAAGAAAGTCACTGTATCTGTCATCAGAATGGTGGTATCAGATGGCACCCCCATCTGCTGATGTGTCAGGATTTTGAAGGATTTGCTAATCTTAAAGAAGCCTCTCTCTTAGACTGCTTTCTGTGCTGGGAGTGCAGGCAGTGGGAGAGTCCCAGAGGTGGGGCATGGCTCTGGAGTGGAAGCGTCCAGTCCTGCAGAAGCAAAGGGCAGAAAGGGAACAGAGCTCACAGCATAGAAAATAGTTTCCTAGATGAATTAAATCATTCCCCTAGAGAAACATGGCCCAAAATCTGATGAGAAAGCCGGTTAGAAAAGCTCCATCTTCTGATTTGTGGTCCACAGCCATCTCAATTCTGTAGTGTAGGCAGTCTGATAGGGTAGTCCCAATGGGTTCAATTCTAGAAGCCACCAGATTGAAACTGGTCCAATCAACTAGTTTTAGGACATAGGTTTTCCAACCCAGGACTTCATATTCCATCCTTGCCATCCAAAATCCAGAAACCAGTTTTTAAAATACTTATTTCTATCTTCTAAAAGTAGATTGTAAACCCAAACCAAACCTCTAAAAGGATCCACAGACTAAGGCCTTCTCTACTTACCCTAGACCTCTTAGCTGTAGGTAGAAATAATGTAGGCTTTTCAGATGCTTAAAAACATGTCCCACTCAGGAGGAGATGGCTCCAGATAAGATCTTTTGGCAGGTGCCTATTAGGCTCAATTCCATGGCTTTCCTCCAAGATGATTTTATTTTTAAACAGAATCAAATTTTATGCTGTAGCCTTGCTAGGAATATAGTAGATAAAACTGTTCTTTTCTCAAAACAGCTTTCTTTTAACATATTTAAACTTTCTTTCTTGTCTATGAAATAACTCAAAACGGAATTCTCTTTACAGTGGAGCTTTGTTTTAAAGTAAGAAAGATCTTACCCCCTCTATCCATGCCATGGGCAGAAGAGATTGTTTAAAAATCCTTGACAATATTAAATGTGGGATGTAGTGCTCATTGAAATTATACCTTATCTTTGTCCAGATGCATAACCCAAGAGACACAAATGTTATAAACAAAGCATTATAGTAGCTTCTATTTGAAAGATCTGGTATTAAATGTTGTCATTTATCCTCAAGATCATGAGTTTATTCATGTAAATTAACACTGTTCATGTGCTCCAGTTTCTGATCAATCTTTTGGAAATCTATCAAAGTATTTGAAAAAATTATTTGAGTGGTAAACTGAATATTATAGGTCAACTTCTGATATCCAAGTGAAAGATACAGAAGCCTTAAAATAAGGAAAAACATATCTACCATGAGAAGTTTGTTCTTAGCACAACCATGAGGATCAAGTTTGAAGAATGCTCTCCAATGGGACTATATGTCCATAACAACTACAGTTCATCAAAATCATCTAGCTCTCTGTGGCCCTCAGGTGGTATCTGGTCATTCTGGCCATAGACTAGCTACAGAACTAGCTTTCAAAAAGTGGTTCATCTCGACCAGTTTCAAGATTAAATCAGAAGATAAGATCAGATCCGATTTACCTGCAAAATCTCCATTCTAGCATTTAACAATGCACTATAGTTGCTCAGTCTGTCTGTCAACTTGTCAACATAAGTTCATTTAGCTAAGAAAACAGGTGAGTTTTAATCTCTTCTGTAAGGGCCATGACAATAGTAAGCTCTGTGGTGTGTTCACATGCATGTGGGCTCTAGAGTTTTAATTTGCTTTCCTTCAGTAGAATGTAAGCTTCACTGAGGGCAAGAATCTCTGCCTTGTTTGCTTGTTTGTTTGTTTTTGTTTTCCCCACTGTTCTTTTCTCAGACACTAGATCAGAGCCTGATATGCAGTAAGCACTCAATAAATATCTGGTGAATGAATGAATTCAAGCGTAGGGTTTCTGCTCTGTGTGGTTGGCTGGGGGATTCCACTCCCACTATTGGGACACCCTGCCTGGTTACAATGCAAAGTGTGCATCTCTTTGGCTACCTTATTTTTTACTTTGGAGATTTGTTTCTAAAAGGCAGGCATGGGTGCTTCCTTTCCTCTGGTCATAAACAATAGAAGTAGCCCAATGTTATGAACCTCACTTTCAAGGAAAGAGAAAATGTGTCTGCTGCTCTTGAACTTCCCAGGGATACTTACATTAGATAGTATAGCCAGGCAGCCAATACCTCTTGCTTCATATTATTTAGAAAAATATTCTCAGCAAATATTCTCTGTGACTGGAGAGTTCATAGACCTTTTTTTTTTTTTTTTTTTTTTTTTTTTTTTTTTTAAGTTTCCTTTGCTCAATACCCAGGACAGAAGAAAGCAAGGGTAAAATGCCACACGATTCATTGTACTGGGTCTGTCTTGATTTGACCAGGACAGATGAAATCTTGCACTCTCCACCTACCGCTACAAGCAAAGGTACTACATGAACGGGCTTCCCAGGCCAATGCTGGCCTCTACTGGTGTGGAGGCAGAGAAAATCAGAAGGCCACTGGAAAATGGCCCTTTATTCCAACCAAGATGGCAGCTTGAGGCAGAAACATACAGTCACCTGAGAGTGCTTTGGTTTCTCAACATTTCAGGAACTAACATGAACTAACATCCACCTTCTATTATCTCCTGTTAGAGATATGAGCACATTCAGGTAGAGAGCCAGAATCGATTTGCTGCAGTTTTTCTACAAAATTACCAAAAGAGATGGGAACAGAGCAGCGACCAGTTGACTTTAGATCTCACTGCCTCAGTATAGAGCCTGGCATATTAACAGATGCTGGCCAATGTTTGTTGAATGCTAGAGTGACCAAGAAGTCCTGGTTTTCCTGGAACTTTCTCAATTTTAGTAGCAAAATTTTTATGTCTCAGGAAAATCTTCTGTCCAGGTCAAACTGGGATAGTTGGTCACTCTATTCAGAATGCCACGGTGATGCATGGATTTACAGAACTCTGAGTTAAGGTCAGGTTACCTCTTGCAAATCAGTGCAGTGTACCAAAATGCCTGTCATAAGTTTGTTTGTAAAAAGCAAACAAGCAAAAATTGTTCTGTGAAAACATCAACATATTTTTGAACTATGTGAAAAATACTTTGTTTCTTTTTTCAAATACCTGTCAGAATAGTCAGTTAGCACAAAAGACTAAAAGATGGTGAACAGATAAGAACAACATCAAATAAGAAGCGTGACAAATGATTTTGGTTACAGAAGCAAACTTATTGCTTTCATTTCCCCAAACTGTTACCTGTCAAGTAACTTATTGCAGACACAATAGGGTCAGGGCTGTAGGCTGGATATTTTGATATGAAAAGATAATTTTTAAAAAATGCTAGGAAACAAGGAACATTAAGTATTTCCTTACTCTTCCTTTCAAAAACAAAAATAAAAGAAATTTGTCAAAAGAAATACCCCATCATTGTTTTAAAGACATTTTGCATGTTTAGAATTTCCCCCAATAAAATGCCACAGAGAAGAATGCACATTTTACAGTCCTAAACATATTTAATATACTGTTTTTACAACAGCTGTTGCTTTCACAGAACTTTAACCCTGCTGTGTAAATGCATCACCAGGAAAATACCCAGGTTGTCATGGAGACAACCTCAGCGCAGAGCCCTTTGCTCCGTTGAACTGGTGTCAGCTTTCAGCCTCCCTGCATTCCAGTCTGGCATCAACCCCAGGCTACAGCTCAGACTTCATTAGAGGTCCTGATGAAGGACAGCGAAGGAATCCGAGGCAATTACTAGAACTGTAAGACCTCTTTCCATCAACACACCTGATGGGAGAACTAAAAATTAATTCCAGAGGGAGTGATGGTATTAATCAAGATTTTCTGGCATCTTCCTTCAAGAACCCTAGATAGACCCAGCTGTCTTTTCTAGCCAATTTTAGGCCCATCCATTGTCTTAGCAGGGAGAGATAATATTACAGCTGACATTTGGAAGATTATTTAAAGTATCACGTGGCAAATGTTACAAGTGTAAGGCCAAATTTTCAATGTTGCTAAGTTAGTGAAATTTCTATCACTACTTGAAGAAAAGAACGGTAGTTACATTGAATCCTTCCTGCTGGTGATTCATGATAACATTTTATAAAAAACATTGAATATTTGACTTTAAACAAAACTGAGTTTAAAGGGGTGGCACAAAAAATGATGGATAAAGTGAAATGATGATCACACAGTTCTTGTAAAGTATTGCAGAAAAGACAAAATGAATTTTTTAGCCTGGGGGACTGCTTTAGAAAGCAAATTAAAACAAAGTTTTCTAAAGCAACTTGGTTTTATGGTCTCATAAGTACAAGTGAGTTATGTTTCTGGTTTTTTTTTTTTTTTTTTTTTTTTTTTTTTTGAGACGGAGTCTTGCTGTGTCGTCCAGGCTGGAGTGCAGTGGTGCGATCTCGGCTCACTGCAAGCTCCACCTCCCAGGTTCACGGCATTCTCCTGCCTCAGCCTCCTGAGTAGCTGGGACTACAGGCACCCGCCACCACGCCCGGCTAATTTTTTGTATTTTTAGTAGAGACAGGGTTTCACCGTGTTAGCCAGGATGGTCTCTATCTCCTGACCTTGTAATCTCCCACCTTGGCCTCCCAAAGTGCTGGGATTACAGGCGTGAGCCACTGCGCCTGGCTGAGTTGTTTCTTTTATCCCTGAAAAGTTCTTAAATTTGGTGACAGGAAGATTCAAAAATTGATTTATTTCATAAAACCTTTAAATATATATGATTTATCCAAACAAAGCACTTCCTTGGTCATAAAGGGAACTTACCAGAATTGTTATCAGTAAACTAACAAGAAATCAAAGACACAAAATGAACTCAGTCCTCTAATCATCCAATGGACTTATGTGGTGGCAAGGCTAACAGTAAAAGGACAGAGAGTAGGCATTTGCAAAGCTAAGTTTATGTTGAATTGACCTTAGACATCTGAACAAATCAGCTTTGTATTTAGACCAAAGACTTGTGCATAAATAAACCTGAAATGTATGACAATTGTCATGTTTAATAAACTGATTAAAAGGGAAGGAAAAGATAAAATTTATTGTAATTTGCTCTCTTACTGTTCACTTCCTATTATACACTCATTCAACAATGATTTACTTAGCACATATTTTGTGCCATTGCCTGTACTTGATGTATAATGATACATCTATTAGTAAGTATGATATTGCTCACATGAAACAGGTTTTTCTGAGCTGTTGTTCATTTGGCATGTATATTTTTTCTCATATTGTGATATTTTCACCTCTGTATTTCCATATTTACCAATTCCTTGAGAGCAGAGGTTTGCAACTAAAATAAGTTGTGTTTTAAATAAATGTTCTCTTTTAAATGAAATTGCCACCGGAAAGAATTTTACAGGGCATTCTAGAAATATAACTTTTCCCATCTTTAGTCCATTTTCTGATTTATGTCGCATCATGATCACTCCCTTTTTCCATCAGATTTGGCCCAGAAGGTCAGCATTAGACAGACTTATTAACAAAAATCAATGTCAAAGAAAAAAGGGATGCCACAACTAAGGTCGTTTTAAATAATGTGACATAGGTGCTATTCCAAATAAGACATTTAAAAAATCAATGGCAGTGTAATAATTTTGAAATATTAAGCAATGTGTGTCTTGTCCTCTTTGAATACCTCACTTGTGGCTCTGTGGTCATGACTTTTGGGGAGACATGTGACAGAGCTAAAGCATATAAAAATTAGATGACATGGTAGATGTATACCGTGGAATACTACACAGCCATAAAAAGAACGAAATCATGTCCTTTAGAGCAACATGGATGCAGCTGGAGGTCATTATCTTCGGCAAATTAATGCAGAAACAGAAAAACAAACACCGCATGTTCTCACTTATAAGTGGGAGCTAAACCCTGGGTGCTTATGGACACAAAATGGCAACAATAGACACTAGGGATTATAAGGGAAGGAGGCAAGGATTATAGACCACCTATTGGGTTCTATGCTCTATGAATTTTCCAATTTTCTTTTTCCCTGTCTCACATACTTGGGAATGGGCTTAGTTACGCTGCCATAACCGGCAGCCCAAATTTTCACTGGAGGTTGATGTCTTACTCACAATACTTACCTATTGGGCATTGGCTGGACACTCTCCTCCACTGTCATCATTGTCCCCGCTCATGAGAGCCCATGGTGATATTCCAGTCACTGTCTGGGCCCTGCCTGGGTGAGCTGGCAGAAGGGGAATGGGATGCTGGTGTTGCACCTGTCTGGAAGTCTACAGAACTAGTCTGAGATCCACCTGCGGCCAGATCAGAGCTTTACTCTGCTCCTGGTACCAACATGCAATGGCAGCCTCGCCAGGAACAAGCAGATATGCTTCCTAGAGTGAAATAATTTTGTTTGCTTTTGTTTTTGTTTGACCATCCACTCAGTTGAATTGCTTATAATAAACCAGAAATGGATAATTAATGTGTTATCTGAAAAGTGACAAAAGTCAAAATTGTCTGCGATGATGAGTTGAAAAATTGCCTGGAAGTAATTCCAAATGTTCACAATGCCTGATTCTTTATATGACTGCATTCAGTAGGAAAAGAATTTTGAGAAACATCTAAACAAGCTTATTATATTCAGTCATAAAGAATTTTCTCCTTACACCAGTGTTTTATGTTTGTTTTCAGAGATTGAGAAAATACAAACTTTGTTAGTGTGATTTTTAGGTTTCACAAATACACTTACGAGTTTGTTGCAAACTCTCAACTCTATTTTTTTGGCCACTCACTATGTTGCTTTTAGCATTTATATTCTTAGGAGATAATAATAAAAGGCAGAAGGTCATGATCCCCCACTTGGTTAAATTTCGGGATTTACCAGTTGAGTATAGAACACAGAACATCACCTTCAGTGGCTCACCCAGCCTTGCTTATTTCTGTTACCCAGTCCTGTTGATTATTTTTGTGAATCGTTCATTCTGTCAATCCTTTTGTGTTTTTCTTACTTATCTGTGGAAGCTTCTGTTATGTTAAAGATATTGATCTCATTATTCTTGATGCAAGTTACAAGAGTCAGGAGTTGGATTATGGATTCCTGTTGCAAATGAAGTAAAATATTACACTTCAATTTTAAAAATGGTTGTTCCGGGAGAGCTGAGATCAACAGCTGTGTCAGAATGTTCTGCACTGAATCATCCTTGTTCATCTGCTTGAAACGCGTTCTATCCTCCCCTGAAGTCTCGTTCTACAAATCACTCACCCTTCGCAGCCTAGCTGTCTCTCTTCCCCTGGGAAGCCTCTCCCCATCACTCTCTCTGCACTGACAGCCCTGCCCGCAGTGTCTGTAGCACCGCAGCCCATAGCCCACAACCGCGGTGTTTGGTCACAGACTCCCTCACATGATTATTCAAACATTTTATGTATTTACGTCTCCACGCCAGGAACCGGGTCTCATGCTTCCTCCACATCTTCCACAAAACCCCACTACACTCCTGCGACTTCAGATCAGGTGTTTCCAAAGAGATGGTAACCTCCAGGTTTGGTTTATTTCCTCCACTGTTGTTGCACATGGTGGTAAGCCCAGAGCACGTGCTCAGTAATTGTCAATGGATTGGGTGAAGGTTATGAGAAATGGAAGGGACCCCCTGCCAGGACAAAACGTCTTCAATTTGTCACTGATAGAATGGAATGGGAACATTCTACCTCCTGCTCATGTTCTACATGGTAGACTAGCATCAAGAGCCCTTAGGATCTCTTTGGAATTGTTAAATATAACAATGACAATAGCAGAGAGAGAGAGCGATCTTTAGTGGGTTTCTGTTACCTACAGCCATGAGTTTTGAATAATCCTGTGATGACTTTTTGGTAGGAAGGGAAAAGTACAGGTGCCATATAATTTAAAAAATTAGGACTGATCATGCTGTCCCTAATATTCTCTTAACTTTTTATCCTCATTTAATAACATACAGTAAAAAGATTCTCATGCCATTACACATTTTTCTATGTGATTTTAATTTGTTAATTAACTGTATTATGATTATCGAACATTTTAGTTGTTCTAAAATTTTCAATATTTTAAACAATCCTGTGATAAACAATCTTACTTGTGTACCTTGGAGCAACATTCCCGGTTATTTGATAAGTATAAATTCTCAAAAGTTTGGGGATCAGAGAGCATCCTCATGGTCACATAGTGATCAATTGTCTTCCATTGTGCTGTATCAATTTACAGTTCCTTCCCACCACTTTGTACTGCTTGGGGCTCACTTTTCCATACCTTAATCAGCACTACCTTCTTATCAGTGTCTCTGGAGCTAGACTTCAGGGCTACAGGAGTTTTGCAAATTGTTCATTCTTCCCTACAGGGCCTAGGTCCTCCACTGGCCAAGGATGTGATCCAGCCATGCAACCTGAGGCACATGACTTCACCTCGCTGGCCCTAGTTCTAGTTCCCTCATCTGAAGTGGCGATGAGGTTCACTTGCCACGATAGTTGTGCAGTCTCCTCTTTGCTGTGCAATTCAGCCTTCGGGTACTTTTCATAACCTACCTACTCTCCTACTCAGCCAAAATAATGTGGCTTGTATGCCTTTTGCGTTTAGTCCTTTCTGCATCCAACAGTTACTTGCATGGTGTTATTTGAGAGCATTTCCAGAACAACTGTCCAAAACTCTATCCTGCTAAAATGTCATGGAATTTAAAATTCTAATGTTGGAAATAATGAAGAATACCATCCTTTGTTAAAACGCACTGCAAAACATTACAAGACTTAAAAAGAGCTACTGAAACAGAATTTTCATAGAGGAAGAGAAAATTATGAAAGCAGAATTGATCTAAAGTTTTGGAATCACATTTTTAATTGATTAATTTTTTTCAGACAGAATTTTGCTCTTGTCACCCAGGCCTGAGTGCAGTGGGACAACATTGGCTTACTGCAACCTCCGCCTCCTGAGTTCAAATGATTCTCCTGCCTTAGCCTCCCAAGTAGCTGGGATAGCAGGTGCCCACCATCACACCTGGCTAATTTTTGTATTTTTAGTAGAGACAGGGTTTCGCCATGCTGGCCAGGCTGGTCTCGAACTCCTGACCACAGGTGATCCTCCCACCTTGGCCTCCCAAAATGCTGGGATTATAGGCATTAGCCACCACGCTGGGCCTGTAATCACGTTTTTTAGATTGGGATAGTTGAGAATCATCAACTGCTTTTATGATAACCTGGATAGATTAAATTTCGGTTAATACATATATTTTTAAATCTTATATTTCGAAGTTATTCTGCACATCTAGACACATACAGTGATCCAAAAGGTGAGCGTCTTCCTCTTTTCCGAGTCTCAAATCAGACAAGCTCTGAAGAATAGGGTTATAGGTACTAAACTTAGGAATAAACATATGCAAGCTTTTATAAATATATTCACTAAGATAAAGCAATGAAGACATAATAGCTTCAGGATCTCAATCCCCAACAGTTTTGAGTACACATTTTATGTTTAAAACTGCAGATGAAATATCTCTGAAGAGGTACTTTCTTTTTCTGAGTGAGTTCCTCCATGTTTGGGGCCGTTGCTTCTAAGACTCCAGGTCTATGTGCCCTGATTTAAAATCCTGGGGCTAAGTGTCTTTGGCAATGTATAATTGTTTTAGTTTTTAGAAAGTTAGTAACCAGGTAGGTGGGATAAAATTGCCTGGGGCCCTCAGCAGGGGCTGGGTCTACCCCATAATCAAACCCATTATTTGGAATGCAAAATACTGAATACTCAAACCAAGCAGAATAAGTAAAGATTATGCATAGCCTTCGGGTCACGTCAGGTTTTGCTTTGAAACAAGTGAGAAGGAATCTTTAGGGTCCCAAAGCTTTTTGGATGTTGGAGTTGTGAGGAAGGGAATGTGGATTTATACAGATAACATTAGTTTGCAATATCCATACCGTGTTAAGGAGGTAGATGAGATTCTAGGAAACATTTCCTTTTCAAAATAAGTTTAAATGTTCAACCTACACTATGTAGAAAAAAGCTTCCATTTATTTAACAATGATTTATTGCATTCCTTGGCTGTGCCGAGGCCTGTGCTAGGCACTGGGGGAGATCGATGGACAGACACGGCTCCTGTCCCCATGCAGATAAGCTTGGCAGAATCTGTAGTTATTGTAGATACACTGAAATTTAACATGGATGGAAAAAGCTGGACATGTCACATTTCTTTTAGAGCTGATTTATAATTCTCATTAAATTACCCTGATTTCAGCCCAGACTGATTATCAAAGCTATTAGAAGCCCGTTACTTATGAGCTCCATTTAAGACCTGCTCATTTAAAAAAATAAGAAATAAAAATAAAATAAAAGCACATGCAAAACTATAAAGAAGCCTTCAGCTTTCCTGTCTAGATTTTCTTTTGGATGAAAATTTTCATTACTATTATTTATTTTTCAAGGACACATTTTTCACTAGGTGCTAGGGAACATACCAAGACCCACACTTTGCTATAGTAGAAGCAAGGGTCTGATATACATTTCACCCCTATTTCAGGGAACTTGGACCTCATCCCGATACTTAGGGGACTGCTTACTTTCCCCTAGCTACCTGGATCATAGGGGCATGAGAACATACAACTCTGATGCAACAGCAGCTGAGGCTGTAGAGAAGGAGCCAGTGGGCACAGAGTTCCCAGCTATCAGTAAGCAAGCTTCAGCCTGCACAGTCAAAGGACAGAAGAGTCTGGAACAGAGCCAAGTGCAGCACAGAATATCACAGATAGGACATTGGTCAGGGATAGGAGAGGAATCCTGTGGGAATGGAGGTGGGAATATGGAGGAATACAAAATAACATAGTCAGATGTTGCTCTAATCTTGCTGTAATATAGCTCCTGCCAAGATGAGCTGGTCTCCTAACAGGAGCTGTTGATGGGTTGATGGTGAGACTGGATGACCCAGCTCATGGGGGCTTTCTATGCCCCTGGACAGGGCCAGCTGGGATCCAAACCAGGCAACACAGTGGGGAAGGGAAGGGGAGAGTGGATCAAGTAGGAAACTAGCAAACCTCAAGAGTTTCTTTGGAATCCTCTGTGTTATTTTGAGACTGCCTCTAGGAGCTAGAGGCTTAAGCAACTTTTCACATATACATGACTTGGCTACCAATATGGGTAAGGGGATCCTACTTGCTACTTAGTAGAGCTCATTCTCCAGGGGGAGTATGTCTTTTAAAGCAGAGACAAAGAGCTCAGACAGGGTTTAAAGCATTTGTTGACTGGGCAGGCCATCAAAAAGTGGCCACGGGGCAGATGAGTGAAGGCAGGAACATCTAGTGGGCATCTGCCAAGACAGATGACGGGAAGGAGCAGAGGCCACATGCTCCTAAATGCCTCAACATTCTGTGGGCACTGGGACTTAGTGCAACCTCAGAGGAATTTATAGGGGAACCATAGCTTGATTATAGTCAGGTTTCTGCAATGCTAGTGGAAAGAGGGCTCAAATAGGGATTAGTTGACCCTTGAACAATAAAGAGCTTAAGGGTACCAACCCCTTCATAGTCAAAAGTCCAGGTATAACTTTTGACTCTGAAAAAACTTAACTACTAATAGCCTACTGTTAATCAGAAGCCTCACCAGCAACATAGTCAGTTAACACGTATTTGATACATTATATGTAATATATATGGTGTTCCAACAATAAAGTAAGCTAGAGAAAAGAAAATGTTATAAAGGAAATCATAAGGAAGAGAAAATATACTTACTATTCATTAAGCGGAAGTAGAACATCATAAAGTTCTTCATTCTCATCATCTTCACATTAAGGAGGCAGAGGAGGAAGAGGAGGGGTTGGTCTTGCTGTCATAAGGGTGGCAGAGGTGGGAGAAAATCTGTGTATAAGTGGACCTGCACAGTTCAAAACTGTGTTGTTCAAGGGTCCACTGGAATTTGAATTTTAGAGAAAGAAGGCATACTTCTCCTATACCTAAAGTTATAAACTAAGATTTTTACCTGTTTCACATATATTTAATCTGATGAAAAGGAGGCATCGATGAGGTGCTGGGGCCTGGATTGAGAGTTGGAAAACACAAGATTATGAAAATCTTTAAGTATCTGTAGAATCCCCTTGTGGAAGATGGATTTGACACATTCTACGGGTGCTACATTTAGAACAATGGCTGGACACGACAGCTTATACACTCAGAATAAAGTTGTTCCAGTTGTTGGGAATGCCAAAAATGGAATGATTCTCACTGGGAAGCAGTGAGATAAAATTCCTGGCTTTTGGAAGAATTTGATCCTTTAAAAGGAGATTAGAAAATTATTGGGATGAGACACCTAGCTATCTAAGATGCCAAAAAAAGAAAGTCTAGCATAAGATGGAGATTTGGGCTACACGCATCTCAGGGACAAGGGGAGAGGGTACCAACACGGGTTGAGTACCTAGTATGTCCTCTAGTGGACATTAGCGTTGTTCTTGTTTCTGTTTTTGTTTGGCCACCCATCTCCTGAATCCCTCTTCTGAGCTTGGAAATTTTCCTACCTTGTGAGTCTTGCTGCTAGAGACACCCTGGTATAGAATTTGAGAATGCTAGTTAATCACTCTCACAACCTCCCTTGCCAACAGTGCAAGCTCCAATGTCTGGGGATTGGTGACAATGGTAACAGCGCCTCAGTCTTTTCCCAAGAGATATCTGAGCCTTATTCACCAGCCCTCATAGACAGGCTGTTTCCTGTTTTGTGTGAGTATTTTATTATGAAGAATTTCAAAAGCACACAGGCACATGCAGCCACACAGAACAGCAAAATAAATCACCATGTATTCATAACTGAGGTGCAGCAATAATCAACGTTTTGCCAATCCTGTTTTTTCTACACTCCTCCACTCCTCTCCTCCTATGACTTCTTTCCCTAGAGTTTTTTGATGTGAATCTCAGACGTTGTGTCATTTTACCAGTAAATACCTTAGTGTGTTAGTCTCTGTTAGAGCCTCTACAAGAACAGTAACCCTCATGACAATTTTACACCTAAAAAAATTCACAGTAATTCCTTAATGTCATCTCATACCCAGCCTTATTCCACTTCTTCCAATTGTCTTTTCATGGTGGTTGCTCGAATCACAATTCAAGTGAAGTCCACCGATTACCTTTGGTTGTTATGTCTCAGATGTCTCTTTTATTCAACAACAGCTCTTCTCTCACTCTTTTTTTTACATACCATTGATTTGTTGGTGAAACAGTTTGTTTTCCCTGTAGAACTCCATATCCTTGTAATAAATTCCCTTTCTGCTTAAACCAGCCAGACTGGACTTCAGTTGATTGCAACTAAGAATTGTGACTGAAACACAAGCATTTTAGGGTTCCCAGTTTTACAGAGGAGGAAATTGAGGTTCATGGGGGTTAAGTAACTTGCTAAGTTTTCAAAGCTAGTAAGTGTCACAGCTGGAATTGAAATTCAAGGCTCTCTCACTCAATGGCTATTCCATAATCATCAGACTTTCTCCTAGCTCCCTTCCAATGCTAACATTCTAATATTTCATGCCCCTTTCCTCAATCCTAAATTCGTTTCAGCCAGCAGCACACCTCAGGGGTCCAGTACACCTGGGTTCCCACTGCCAGCAATGATGATCTCTGCTCAGCTCAGCTGCTCCCTGAAACCACTGAATGGGGACAGGAAAGGGGTCCAATAAGTGTTGGCTTTGTTACAGTCCATTACGCTTCCTGCCAGAATACAGTTGCAGATGTGGGTAAATAGAAATGTAATCTATGCATGTATCTTTATCCTAACTAAGCCACTGGTTCTCAAAGTACAGGCCCCAGAACAGCAGCATCAGCGTCACCTGGGAATTTGTTAGAAGTCCCACCCTGGACCCACTGAGTCAGAAACTGTGGGGGTATGGCCCAGCCATCTATGTTTTAACAAACCTTCTTCATGATTCTGTTCAAGCTTGAGGACCACTGCAGGAGGCCTTACCACTTGTGCCTTCCCATAACACCACATTCCTCAAAAATCTAAAATTGCTGTTCTTTTCTCTACCTGCTCACATAGAACTGCCAGCATTGCACGTTGAATGCTCTTTCTACAGTAGCTAGAAATCTTTTATCTACCACCGAGTTTGCTGGTAGACTTTGGTATTTATAAAAATGTTATTCTTTTTTGAAATGTCATTATAATTTAGTCTCTCATTTCTTATATTAAAATCACAGCATTGAATGAAGTCCCACATCTCAGACACTAAGGCCTTGTTCTTACTTTGTGAGACTCGTATTTGTTGGAGCTAGAAACTCTGGCTTTCAGGCAAACGGCTCAAGACAACCTTCAAATCTACAGAAGGTCACAGAGAGCGTGGGGTTTGCTAAAGAGCCTGTTTGGGCCAGTGGGCTCCCCACCCTTGGCTTGGTCTCCGGTTTCATTCAGCTCTACAGGCAAATGGGAGATAGGGAAGGATCTAGAAAGCCTGAAGAGGCAAATAAGGGTAGGTAGGGGTATGTTTGCTGAGTAGAAGGCAGGCCTGAAACTTTGCAAGAATCTTTAAAAGTCATTAAGATGTTTGTGTTCTGGTTGTGGTATTCTGTGGCAAGCCCCATTTGCCCTCTCTTATTTTATGCCAATTTCCTTACACATAACCATTCTGCTAAAATTCCCATGGCTGGATCCTTGCCATCTCATTCACGATGGATAAAACCAAGCACTCGACTGATGGTCCTGCTGACCTCAGCTGCCCGCTCCCCACAGGGCAGCATCTGCCGGCCCTCCCCAGGGCCCCCCTGGGCATCAGTCTCCAGGCCTTGGGACAACACGCCCAGGTCATGGGGCCACACTGGCCTGTCTGCAGCCGTGTATTTGGCTCCCTGCTCAGCCTCAACTCTGTGTTCACATTTCAGGTCCCACTGGGAGATGTGAAAAACTGCAGGAGCGTTCTTTGCAAGGCACCATCTGTTTTTCCTCTCCTGTTCCAGCCTTTTCTCTCCTAATCTTCATTCTTTTCCAGGACACAGTGATATATCAAAAATTAGTTAATACTTTCCTTCTCAACTGATTCACAGTTTCCTCCCTCTGTAACTTTCTGGGCCACACTGAATTTCCCGCCAGTGAGAAACAGGCTAATCTCACCACATGATGTCAAATTACAGCTATGCCGCGTGCACACGTAGGCACGGGCGTGCATGCGCACACTCGCACACAGAATGTCTTTAGATTTACCTCACCATTCCACAGCGTCTTCCCTGCAGAAAGTTAATGAAATCCCTCCACGGCACTAAAATCACCAATACTGATTCTACATAGTAACACATTGGACATTTCTGGGAAGGGCTTTCCCTGTAATGTTTGGGCTTAATGCTTGTAGTTAGTGTCGGGTCATGTCTTATCCAAGGCATCACTCCCCTTCATTAAGTGAAAAGTAAATACATCTCCAGTGTTACAAAAACAAGCTGCGATTTCCCCAGAGCCGGTTATCTGAATCTAAGTCCTCTTTCTTGGAGCCTGAAGACCACAGTCTTTACACAATCAATAGGCAGGGATGTGCGTGCCAAGGTGCCTGGCCTAAGAGAACAACGAAAAAAACCCCTCTTTTGTCCCCCACCTTCGCTGGGTCTCTCCATTTCTTTTGGGGCTGTCATGGGTTCTTCACATGATATAAGAAGGCGCCTGAGGGTCATTTACTTCTCTTGGCATGGGAACGTTGCGGGGCTTTATGCTGCCCCATCAATCTCTGCTCTTGGCTCCTTCTCACCAGGCTCCAGAATGAAAAATGAGAACGCTTCAATCTCGCATATTAAACCATAACTAATTATTATTAGATCGGTTTTCACTTTTTTCCCAACCCAAATGTCAAAGGCAAAGGTCTTAATTTACTAGCTCCGGTGGGCTGCAAGCTAGGGTGAAAAGGAGGACTGGAGATTCCAGGCTGACTGCAACGGGCTCAAAAGCTCCAGCAAGCGAAACAGCTTTTGGCCACTTGAAGGCATGGACTCCGATCTGTTCACCCGATCGCCCCTTAAACGCTCTCAATGTTGCTCACGTTCTCTGAACAGAGGAAAGGTGCCTGCAGTAAGCAGGAGTTGCTTGGTGCTCAGATATGAGATCGCATAAAAGCCAGGCAGGCACTGAGAGTTTAGGGCCACCAGATATCACAGCTGGCTGCAAGAGACCCCTCAGATAGCCTGTGGGCACCACAGACTCCTCCAATTACCAGCGAGCAAACCAAGGTTTGCAGAGAGGCCGGCTATGGTCACAGCCACAAACCGCCCTGTTTCAGGCTTCCTCTTTCCTTGGTGATTTGGACCATGTCCACCTTTTGGCCATCACAGAGCAGAGGAAAGGGTCATGGATCAATGGAAAGTGCAAGAGTAAATCCGGAGGTCTTAAATTCTACTCTTACGTTTTGGCACCTAGAAAAAAATTTAAGCTAACTGAAATCTTATTTATATTAAGTTCTTCCAAAAAGCATGGAAAGTCGGAGAATCAGAACAGATGCTAACACACTCAGTCCACTGTGGAGCCCTGAGTCAGACTGGGCCATCACATCAAAGGCTGTTGAGCACGGGGATAAACAGTCTGGGGTCTGAGATGGGACGGGCCTAGGACTCAGTCCCCACTCAGCCTTTCACAAATGTTAACCTTGGGCAACCGCAGTCTCTCCAAAGGCTGAGTCCTGGTTGGTAAAGGGGTAAGAATAGCACCTCGCTTGTGGGATTGCTATGAAAATTTAAAGGGCTTAATAAAGTTCTTAGTACATAAATCTTAGATAATGTTGTTATTATTTCATTACAGTTACTAGATGTGGCATTGGGAGAAAATATTCAAGGTGTATTGAGTATCCAATTAAAATTTCTAGAAAACTATTAGGCACTTAAAGACATGAAAGTAAGTAATAAATAATTTATATTTCATATAAATTTAAATAATAAATTTATATTATCATGGGACCCTACCTTTTGAGACTCATCTCCTCTAAAGGAAACGTCAAAACTGTATATGAGTACAAGTGACTTTCTCGCTTCTATTACTCATAAAAGCTCTTTGAGGGAAAAATACACAGCAAATCCTCCTTGCCCCCTGTTGCCTTGCTTCCTTGTGGTCTCAGAGTCCTGAAGTGGCCTCTGGGGACCAAGGGGACTCCCCTGCACTGTGAGTAGGGCAGTAGGGATCTCATGAATGAGCCCTGCGCCTTCTTGTCATCCTGTAGAGCAGGACGACTTGAATGTCAGCTCTTACAGTCGGCATGTTTGTGAGCGCGCGTAATATATCTAGACAGCAGGAATGTGCCATAGAGAGAGGATAGAGATTTCTCTGCAGGAACAGGAGGTGAAGGAATGGAATGGGCAGGGGTATGGATGAAGAAAAAAGATTGGGTGAGCACGAATAGAAAATAGAACTCCCCCTCCTTGCCAGAGAGATTGACTTGTGATCTTATGAGCTCGGAAGGTTTTGTTTGTTCATTTTGGTGCTGGTGGGGGGAGCATTAGGGGAGCAGAGAAGGCCAACCGAATGAGAGCTGGGAGAAGGCAGTTATGAGTGTATGGACTATTGGATTCTGGAGAGACAAGGACAGGGCCTTTGAAGTGGGTAGTATCAGGGGTGAGAAATGCCAAGAGTACAAATCTCCTTTATCTTTAATGACCCCAAATGAAGTGGCAGCTCTCACAAGGCTAGAAACATGAAAAGGAGGAAAAGGACTTCCTGGCTTCAAAGGAAAGACACCAAATTAATATCACATTTTGCATATTTGTTGATAAATTCTGTGCCACTGATGCCTATCAGATACAAGGGTGGGTTAAGAACAAAGCCCAGTTTCAAGAAGCAACTGTTTTCTAGACCTAAGGATATTAGAGCAGTTAGGATAGAAGACAGCAAGCTTGCCCCTCTGCTTACATCACACGTAGTTAAATGTATTACACAGGTGCATACATGTACTTTTTTCTTAATCCTTGAAAGATAATCAAATTATGGTTTGTGGGGAATGGAGTCCTTTTGGTGACATAACTTTACTCTCTTTCTCATTCTTATCTCAAAACTGAGAGAATCATTTTTTTTATTTTCTTCCTTTCTTTTTTTCCCCCACCCCATGGATAGCAAGTTCCACATTCCTCAACTTTGGCAGGGTTCACATGAGGAAAGTGAGGTTCTGGATCTCTGAAACTGAAACCCACAGTCCTTGCTGCTAGTTCTTAAATTCATAATCCACACAAAATGTACTGTGATGGTTGGTATCTGTGTCAGGCAGGGGATCTCAGGCTTTGCTGCAGGACAAGCAACTTCAAACCTTTAGCAACACAAGTCTGCTTCTGGCTCACCAGGTCCTCTGCAGGTCTGGTCTTGTTGACAGTCCTAGCAACTGTTTAGTTTTCTGTGCAACTGGCTAGTGTTGTTTCTTCATGCCCTCAAAGGCAGCTAAACGGAGGCAAGGCGTTAAGTGTTTTCCCCTGGAGGTGATAATGCCACTTCTGCTCACATTTTATTGGCTGGAGCAAATCACATGGTCATGCCTAACTTCAATGGAGTAAAAAACTTAAATTTCCAACAGGAGAGAAGAATTATGGTAATCCTACCACAATGCCACTGAGTCATTGTGAAAGTGAAAAAGCACACAAATGCAGTGTCCTACCTAAACAGTCTTATAATTCAGAGACATTGGCCATTCTTCAGGGCCAATGCACCCAACTCCTCAGCCTCTGCAACCACCCCTCACACCCTATTAGACATCATATGTTCATTATCCTGACAATGGATGGCTCTTTCCTTAGGTAGCAACTGATAGTCAGTAATACATCTCAATTAAACTCAAATTTTGCTCATTTATGCTGGATTTTTGGCACAGCTTAGTTAGAAACTTAGAATTTTACATACCTATAGAATCAGTCAAATGGTGGCCAGGCACCAGGCTCACACCTGTAATCCCAGCACTCTGGGTGGCCAAGGAGGGCAGATTGCCTGAGGTTAGGAGTTCAAAACCAGCCTGGTCAACATGGTGAAACTCCATCTCTACTAAAAATACAAAAAGTAGCCAGGCGTGGTGGCAGGCGCCTGTAGTCCCAGCTATTTGGGAGGCTGAGGCAGGAGAATTGCTTGAACCTGGGAGGAGGAGGTTGCAGTGAGCCGAGATTGTGCCACTGCTCTCCAGCCTGGGTGACAAGAGTGAAACTCCATCTCAAAAAAAAAAAAAAATAATAATACTAACAAAAAGAAAGAAATTAGCCAAATGGCCCCAAAATTCTGTTGCCATGTCCACTTATGCAACCTTACTGCCATTACACACATGAGAGTGGCTACAATTCTGTTGACTTAGATTTCTGAGGCAATGCTTGTGAGAGTATTCATTTTCTTGTAAGGATTTTACCTAAAACTTTATTGAGATACAACCATGGGACAATGCGTCCTGAGTTATCACTTCTAAGAACATACCTCTTCTTTCTACTTGTCATTCTTTTTTCTATAGTAATATAATTATTTAAACTAGATACAAATAACTATTAATTAGCGAAATAATAGCTTACTTATGCAGACATGATTTTCTTTGCAAGCTCCACTATTTGAGAATCTTGAAGGAACATAAATAATAGGGTTGTGGGCAGTTTAAATAAATGTCACAGAATGTATTTATGGCAAATTTCCTATGATTTTAATAAGCTTCATATGGTTAGGAGCACATTAAGCTCAGGCTTGGAAAGGAGTCCTTCCCTCACACCATAACAGCAATGAAAAGGACAAGAAAGTATAAAAAGCAAATCTAAGGATTTGAAGAGTAGAGCAGTCTAGAAGTCCAGAGTTATTTGGTAAGGGAAAAATTATCCCATCCATCTCATTGTCTCTGAAGGGCAACAAAACACAGTGAGAATATAGTTTACAATGAAGATCTCAAACAATAGTTATGTTTCATACTTTTAAAAAAAGTTACCACATATAATAGCAGCAGAAAAGTATAAGTGGTAAAACTATGCTGAAAGACATCTAAGGAAACCTAAATAAATTCAATATTTTTTAGCAGCAAAAAAATGAAAAATAACCCAAATACCCACTGAAAATAAATAAATAAATAAGATATACCATATACCTGGATGAGAAGATTCAATTTCATAAATATACCACTTCTCAGATTAATATACCATTTCTCAAATTAATCTATCAATTCAGAACAAATTCTTTTGGGGACTTAACAAGTTAATTCTAATATGTACATAGGAAAGCAAAAGGCAAGAATTTCCAAGACACTCAGAAGAGAATAAAGGGTGAGGAAGAGATTGCCCCACCAGTGTCCAGGCTTCATGAAAAGGTATAATAAATAAATCAATATGGCACCGGTGCAGATAGAGGCTAATATGCCAAAGAAATAAGAAGAGAGAGCCTGGAAATAGACCTATGCATAAATGGAAATTTTGTATGTGGCTGGTAGCATTGAACATCTAGGAAGAAAGGATGAACGAAGGACCACATGGTGCAGAATTAACTGGTTATCCTTGTGAGAAATAAAATGAAATCAGATCCCTCCCACACACAATGCATAAAACCAGTGTCAGATGGATTTAAGGATTAAATGTGAAAAGAAGAAATTTAAAACTTTTAGAAGACAATATAGGATAACTTCTGTGTTTGTGGTGGTGGTTGTTTTAATTTCACTGTGGTAAAGGATTTCTTCAGACAAATGAGGCCAAGCCATAACGGAAAAAGTAGAAAAACTAGATTACATTAAAATATAAATTTCTGTTTATCAAAGAACACAATAAAAAATAAAAACATGAAAACCCATAAACTGAGAGATAATTGTATTATATTATATGTGACATATTAATACGTATATGTATGTATGCATGTGTCACTATGTATATACACAAAACAAACAAAACTATATATATGTATATATATAAACAAACACAGAAAATAGAAAACAAAATAGAAAAATAAGCAAAAGACAGGGATAGGCAATTCACAAAAGAGTAAATCCAAATGGTCAATAAACATATGAAAGGATATTCAATCAGGGAAATGCCAAATGAGATCACGCTATACCATTTTTTACTCACCAAAATGGAAAAGGACATCACCATGAGGTGGTGACAGAGTAGGGTGGTACAATCACTATAGAAAATCACATGTTGGCCGGGCATGGTGACTCACACCTGTAATCCCAGCACTTTGGGAGACCAAGGCGGGCAGATCACTTGAGGTCAGGAGTTTGAGACCAGCCTGGCCAACATGATGAAATCCCCATCTCTATTAAATACACAAAATTAGCCAGGCATGGTGGTGCATGCCTGTAATCCCAGCTACTGGGGAGACTGAGACAGGAGAATCGCTTGAACCCAAGAGGCAGAGGTTGCAGTGAGCCAAGATTGTGCCATTGCTCTACAGCCTGAGTGAGACTGTCTCAAAAAAAAAAAAAAAAAAGAAAAAAAGAAAAAAATCACACGTTGCCTGGTCAATATAAAGATGCATCTTCCTCATGACTCAGAACTCCATTTCCAGGTGCAGGAGAACCATCCACATACCTGCCCGGGAGACATGGCTAAGATTCTCATAGATTTATTATTTTTAATAGCAAAATTCTAAAAAGAGTCTTAGGGAAATAAATGAATCAATCAATCATGGTGTAGTCATACATGGAATATTATGCAGTAAAATAACTGAATTCCTGCTATATGTATTTATCTGAATAAATTTTAAAAGTATAATGTTGGCTGGGTGTGGTGGCTCATGCCTGTAATCCTAGGACTTTAGGAGGCTGAGGCGGGCAGATCACAAGGACAGGAGTTCAAGAACAGCCTGGCCAAGATGGTGAAACCCCGTCTGTACTAAAAATACAAACAATTAGCCGGGCATGGTGACACATGCCTGTAGTCCCAGCTACTTGGGAGGACGAGGGAGGAGAATTGCTTGAACCCGGGAGGCAGAGGTTGCAGTGAGCCGAGACTATGCCACTGCACTCCAGCCTGGGACAGAGCGAGACTCTGTCTCAAAACAAAGAAATATAATGTTGACAATATTCACTTATATATCTGTTCAGATAAATATATATCCGAATAATATATACAATATAGATTTGTCTGTATATATACATATACATATATGTATAACAGATGTATATATTATATATAATGTATGCAGGTATGTGCATTATATCTGTATATATCTATAAAAATCTTTAGATATAAAATATCCATCCATTTAGGAAAAACACATACAATATGATTCCATTGATGTGAAATTCCAGAACAGACAAAACTAAATGATATCTTGTTTAGAGATATAGTCACATAAAATAAAACCTGTGAATAAACACAAGAGGATGACCCACACCAGTTCAGGAGAATGGTCTACTCTTGGGAGAGTGATGGCGATCCAACTTGGGAGGACATACAGGGAGGTTCAAAGGAATTGGTATTATTCAGTTTCTTAGGCTTAATAGGGAATGTGTGGGTTTTCATATGTATTGCGTATTCAATATTATTATTAACTACATATCAATATGTTTTATATATTATTTTATTACAACATGAATTAAATATTCTATAGTAAATGTCATTGACAATTTCTAGTGATTGGTTTGTATGAGGATTGTAGCATGCTGATTAAATAATAATAATTTTAAAGTATATGAATAAGATAAACAACATGTATTGTTGTTATACTCAGGAATCTCCAAAATGAGTGAACTACTCACATAAAGGATTAGGTTGAGATTATCACTAATGAGATTATAAAAATATCTTTTATCTCTTTAAAAATGTTTATTTGTTCCACTTATGAAATGTTTAGAATGCATATTCCCTAGCATGACACTGAGAAGTCACTCAATAAACATTTGTTCAACAAGTGAGCAAACGGATGGAAATAAGCAAATTCTTCCGTGTGCTAGTTATTTTTGTACATATTGCCCATTGCAACCACCCCAGGCATACCCATCGGTCTGCTGTAAAATTCTGCTACGTGTGCTGAGTCTTCCCCAGGTCCTGAGTCAATGGAAGCCCAGACAGTTGGATGGAATGGGAATTTCCTCTCCATTGTTGACTCAGGGTCTAGCTAATGTCTGCTGTCTCAACCTGGTGTCCAGAGTGAACTTAGACTGGGGACACAGCAGCAGACATAGCTGTTATTTTCACCCCACTAAGTATGTTTCTTTTTGGAGACTTGGGGCTGCCTGGGGATGTGGAAAGGGTCACTTTATGGACCAGAAGATGCCATCTGTTACAAAGATCCTGAGGGTGCAGGGTGGTAGGCCTCTGATTTGCTGTCTGAGGGGTGTTGACCTAGCAGAGGATGTGTGCTAGGGCCTGGGCTTCCATTTTAAGGCAACTGTGATGAGTCATATACACGATAAAATGAAGCAGGCCCACAGGGAGAGAAGATCAAATGAGCAGAAAGAAAAGGAGACAAAAAAATACGGAGAGAGAAGTTGCATAATGACCTCTTGATTCTTGTGAGGGTAGGAGATTCAGTAAGCCCCTAAATGACAATAACATCAACAAATAAAAACAATAGAAAATGAATGTTAACAGTAACACTTACATAGCATTTTCTGCATATCAAGCACTGTTCTAAGCACACTAAACATATAATTCATTGAATCCTTGACTGTGGGTTAGAGGTTCGCATTTTACAGCTGAGAAAACTGAGTCATAGGTATTTTGGCTAACTTGCTCAAGCTAAGTGTGGAGCAATGACTGGAATCCAGGTAGTACGACCCCAGGGGTCATGCTCTTGACCCTGATATTCTCCTGCCTCTCGAAGAGTCTTCAGGTGGGTATGATTACTTGTAGACATTCCCTAACTGAATAAAAGTCAGCCTTTTGAGAAAGCTGTACTTTTGGCCCACTAGGTAAGCCCCAAGCATTGTAAATGGTTGGAGAGGCCCTCTGCCTGGGGCCCTTCTACCCTGCTCATACATTGACTGCATTTTTACCGTTAGATACTGCTTAATGTGTGGCTTCCTCTCCTAGAGATAGCCTGTTAATATGCAATTTTACATATTTGGAAGCATCATTTTTCCATGAAAACAGAGTAAATGAAAAATGTGTTCTGTGCTGTGCTATATTTTAGGAGACATGCATTATTTCCTTATTTAATCATTGGAAAGATTTCATTTTTCTAGTTCTGTTTCCCCTGGTCTAGATGTTGGGCAAGGTAAATGAGCCTCTCAGCATGCCATCTTGCTCAGTTTTTTATTTATTCATTTGTTTGTTTTGCAGAACACTTCACATGTTTCAGAACCAGTATTCTTAAGAACACAAGTTTGGGAAGAGCTTTGTGTTTCCGTTATTCGGATTCCCTCCTGGTTGGATGGCTGCAAATGCTGCCTGTAAAAGGCTCTGAAAAGTCCTTGGCCGAACAAACTTGATTACCCTTTTTTACGTTATTTTTCCCATTGAAAACAGAGTTTTCAAATTTTTTGCTTTTTAAAGAATTTCTCGTAAGGTCCCAGGAGTTGATGCTCTGAAGAAATACAACTGAGAGAATGTTTCTCCACAGTGAAGATGTCATGAGGACCCAGCTCCCTTCTGAGTAAACCCCATTGGGTCATGGAGCAAACACGCCCTTCATTGGAGATGCACTTGACTTTGTAGAGCTCTTGAGGTTTGGCGGGAAAAGCCCAGATATTGGCATCATAGAGATCAGGTACCAGCTTGGTGCCTGGGAAAAATTGTTAGACAATCCAGGTTTTAGTTCCTTTCTGAGTAAACCCCATGGGATCGTGGAGACAGTTACATAAGATCATCTGTTTAAATCTAAATAGAGTGAAATATTTAGTACTCAGAAAAGGGAAGATCATATGTTTTGTGGGTGGCAGTAAAAAAATAGGGAGTCAAAATGAATCAGATGGTCTGCTGAGAGAAGAGTAAGCCTTCTGTATGTTTGATTTCTTCATGCAATTGACCCTTGCATGCTCAACCACAGCAGACAAGACCTTCCACAGGTCGAAAGGGGTACAGGGATAGCAGAATAGTATATCAAATAACCTGCATTAAAAACAAACACAGAGCAGAGTGCTTGCTTGCTTCCTTCCACGTTTGTCTCCTTGCCCTCTAAGTTGGGGCATTTTGTCCTTCTGTGTCTAAGGATGGCTCATTAGTTAATGAACTCCTTTTTCCTGGTAAGGAGAAAGGGAGGAGGGGAGACAGAATACTGCCCTTCTGCCCTTTCATTTAGCGAAGGTCTTGTTAGGACTGTCGCATGCCCCTCTGGAGAAGGGAGCTGCCTGCCAGTCTGCATACTCAATCCCACTCTGCAGTTCACCACTCAGAAGGACAGGGGTGCTCTTGAGCAAGAAAGTGCTAACCTTTTATTGCAGGCCAATTTCAAAACCTTTTCTACGGGCTTCACAAACAAGACTTTTGTGGGCTTTGCCTTTGTCCATGGGTCTGCTAGGCCTCTATTAAGGCAGCTCTTGAGCAATGGAATAAGCCCTTGATCTGGGACAGGGGTTGGCAAACTCTCAAGGACCATGGAGTAAACATTTCGGGCTTTTCAGGCCATATCATCTCGTCGCAACTACTCAACACTGCCTAGTAGCAACAAAGCAGCCATGGATGATATGCAAACGTGGTTGTCCAAGGAAACTTCACTTACAGACACAGAAATTTGGATTGTAAATATTTTTCCTGTATTGTAAAGTTTCTTTCTCCAATCATTCAAAAAAGTAAAACCCATTCTTACATGTTGTTCCAGACAAAAAGTATATGGTGGGTTGGATTCAATCCATGGCTGCCATTTGCTGAGCCCTGAGCTAGGACATCAAGGTATAGCCTGGAACGTTCTGGATGAGGTACTTTGGACAAGCCTTTTACCTTCTGGAAATGTACATTAAAGAGAATATCAGCCAGCAATGGGATAGAATGAGATCATGTCTATGAAATTGCTCTGATAACTATAGTGTTTTTTTAAATATAAATTAATATTTATATTATTAAAGTAAGTCTTTATGTAGAAATGTTAACTCCAACTTAGGCATGTGAATTGTCCAGGGATCATTTAAAGAGGGAGAATTTCAACCTTTGTGGGGAAGAAAGTAGTTTAAATGCTCTTTTCCAAATCTTTTTTATTTTGTAGGGAAAAATAACCTCAACTAAAATGTGATTTGTGGTTTGGGATGTTGAAGATTTTTGTTTTTCTTTTTTGCCACCACTCACATTATTTTAAAAGTTGTAAAATCAGCCACATATTCAACTTCTCATATTATTATTTACTACCGTTTAATTAATTGCACCAGTAGTGGAAGCTTCTCTTTTGCAGTTATCCCCCTTTTCTGTACAACATGCAAGACAGATATCCCAACAATTAAAACAGAAGCAAATGCAGCACTTTCCAGATATGAATAATCTCCAAGTCTCAGTTTGACAGGTATTTTGGAGTCTGGAGTAGGATGAAATAAGGAGATGAGGTCTCGCGCTGAACCCTCTAAGTCTTACATTCCCTTAAGCTTTCTTCCGGGGGGTGTAGAGAGTAGCACTCATACAGGGCTGCTGTGGCCTGCTCCAAAGAAGGGAGGCTTTACAAGTGTTACATGAGGAGAGGCCACTGGATCAAGCATAGGATTCTCATTTCCAAAGGCATGTTCCCAGCAGGATGACAGTTACAACTCGGACAGATTGAGAAAAGGAACAGGCAACAGGTACTGCAAGGAAGAGAGGAATGAGGCAGCCAGAGGAAGGAAGGGAAGGCCAAAGAGATGTGAGTACACTTCATTTTATTTTTCTATATACATGAAAAATACAGAAGTTGATATCAAGATGGCTAGGGAGATCTGATCTAAAGGAATTACCTGCAGTTGTATTGCTCATTTAACAACCCATATTTAACAATAGGTCCAAGAGAAAGGGTGGAGGGGTTAGGGAAGGAAGGGCAGAAGAAGAGAGAGGAAGGGAGAACAGGAGAGGGAGTGGAGAAGGAGAAGGAGGAAAGAAAAGGTATAGGGAGGAGAAAAGGAGAGGAAAAGGACAGGATGAAGGAGGAAAACCAGAAAATAACATGAAGAGAGCAGAATCACCTTGCACCCCATGATTTCACTCATTGAGACAACTCTGGGGTGAGACAGGAGTGGGAAGTGTGTCTTCTGCACCCCAGGTAGATTTACTCCTTTGCAAACTGTGGGCATCTTCCATCTGGTGTTTACAGATGCACATTTTCCATTCCACCAATGCAAGTCAACTACTTAGTGCTATAAAAGCGCTCAAACAGATACGGCATTCCTGTTTTCCCCTTGCCTTCTACCCTTGCCCTCTTTCTCTTCTTTTCTGTTTTTTTTTCTACCTCCTTTTCACCATAAACTTTGACTAAAAAATAAACCTCAACGTTTGCCAAAACAGTTCTCACAGGTTGTGGGGATTGCACCAAACACCCCAAACAAGAGACACAAAAACAGGAACAAACTATCACCAACCATAAGTTTTCTTAAAGATGACAATTGCCACCTGATTCAAAAGCTGCAAGGACATGTACTCAATCCACCCCCACCCTTTGAAAACCTTGATTCTGTTTAAACAGAGAAGTTTCAGGTTCTCCCTGATATGCCCCTGTGGAATAGAGTCTTTAGAACTTATTTAGTCTCTAAATAGAGACTCTATTTAGACCCAACCTCTGCTTGAGTCACTTAAATCATTTTCTTTCGACAGTACTCAATAAAAGACTCAGTCTACTCGAATCCTGAAAAAAGCCTGGGTTTTTGGTCACCCACATGTTGCCTTCCTGAAAGATTTATGAAATCCTTTGCACCTGTGGCTGTCATGAGGGTGACCCCTTGTACAGGACCTTGAAGGATTTCAGTGTGAGCTTCCACACCCTTCTTTTTAGCAGCCCCACATGGCTCCCACATTTTCAGGAATGTAACAGACCAGTAGTTCTTAACAGAATATTGTATTAGGAGACCTAGGGATGGTGGGGTTAGGGCTAGAGGAGGAGTTAAGAGTTTGGGGTTGTGATAGTTAATTTTATGTGTCAATCTGACTGTACTGAAGGATGCCCAGATAGCTGGAAATCATTACTTTGGGTGTGTCATTGAGGATGTTTTTAGATGAAATTAGAATTTAAATAAATGTACTGAGTAAGGAAGCTCTGCCCTCACCAGTGTGGGAAGGCACCATCCAATCTATTGAGGACTCAGATAGAACCAAAAGGCAGAGGAAGAGTGAACTCTCACTCTCTCTCTTCTTGGTCTGGGACATCCATCCTCTCCCATCCGTGGACATTGATGTTCCTGGTTCTCAGGCCTTCAGACTCTGGACTTACACGAGGGCCCTCCCCTGCCAGTTCTCAGGCCTTTGAACTGAGCTGAATCACACCACCAACTTTCCTGGTTCTCCAGCTTGCAGATGGCACGTCATGGGACTTCGCAACCTCCACAATCACATGATCTAATTCTCATCACAAATCTCCTCTTCTATATATCTGTCTATATCCTACTGGCTCTGCTTCTCTGGAGGACCCTGACTGATATAAGGTTCTATACCCAGCCTCGTTTCAACTAGGGATCCTCTAGTTTTGCTTGTTGGACATGTGAGTTCACTTGAACACATTTTAACAAATAAAACTTGGAAAACCACCCTAGAGACTGAAAAGTACACCAAGAAGAGTGAAGGCAGGTCACAGGTTACTCAAGCAGCTGAAGGATGGAGAGAATGGCTCTGTCTTTTGAGCCCTGAAAGTCATGTATTTATTCATTGCCTACCCCACTTCCTCATGGACAGCAGGCTCTCCCACAGTTACTTCCCAGGCCAGACCCACCACCCTCCTTGCCTGGAAACATGACATGTAACCACCTGTTGTCTGTGTGAGGGCATTTAGTGTGCAGCACAGAGAATGGAAAAGGGAGGAGCTTCAAGGCAGGGACACCTAAGCTAAGACCCCTGGCTCTGCCGTTTACAACACCTAGAACTTTCAGATGCTTTATTCAACTTCTATAAGCCTCAGTTTCCTTTTTGAAAAAAAATGAAGATGCAAATATCTACCTCTTTAAGTCAAAAATTGTTTTCCCTTCCCCTTCTCTTTTTAGAAAAATATCCACTTGACTTTCATTAAGTAACATGAGTTTGTTACCTTTTTCAGAAAAGATAAACCCATTTTTTTAAGTGAAATCATCTAAGCGTACAACATAGCACAAAATGTCTTTAGTTCCGGCATTGGTTTCATAAAGGAAAAATGGGCCTAGGGTAAAGAAACTGAGGATGGGTCATTATTGGGGCATACTCATCAGATACCATCTCAGGTAAAATTGCCTTTTTATTTTTTGCCCTTTATTGATTTGTTCATTTTTAGCAGACTTCCTTGTTTTGAGAACAGTTTTAGATTTACAGAAAAACTGAGAAGACAGTATGGGGAGTTCTCAGCCTCCCCACAGCCAGTTTCCCCTCTGATTAACATTTTTCATTAGTATGATTACCTCGTTACAATTACTGAGCTGATTATCAATACACTATTAAGTAAAAGCCAGAATTTCTTCTGATTTCCCCAGTTTTTCCCTAATGTTTCTATTCTGTTCCAGGACTCCATTCAGGAAGCCTCATTACCTTCTGTTGCTGTGTCTCGCTAGGTATCTCTTGGCTTTGACAGTCTCTGAGGCTTTCCTTGTTTTAATGACCTTGACTGCTTAGAGGAATACTGGCCAGGTATTTTGTAGCATGCCCTATTACTTGAATTTGTCTGAGGGATTTTCGCATGATAACACTGGGATTATGAGTTATTGGGAGGAAGACCTCATTCTCATAGTCTTGATAAACATGACTTTTCAGCCTTGTTGTTGGCCTTGGTCCCCCCACTGAGGTAATGTTCATCAGGCTTTTTCACTGCAAAGTTTCTCCTCCCGCCCTCTACTGGACATGTTGGAAGGAGGTCTGAGGAACCCATCACTCTTGCTTTCATGTGGGTCCTCCTGGTTTCTCCTCCCCCAGTCTTCCAGGTCGGCTTCCCTTCAGTGCATATACGGCATAAACATTGGACTCCTGCTCTTTCCCTTGCCATTGTGGCAAATTTCAAAGGTTTCTAAATGTTCTCGAAACGTCTTTTCTTTCACCCAAGTCATCGTGAACTTTCCAGTTTTCAGCAAATCATGACCTTTTCCTCTGACCTCACAAAGAAAATGTAGGATGACTGTACACTCACAACCACACTCTTGCTGCGTCCAAGCCTTCCTCCTATAATCCCAAGTCACCTTGCATGAATCAGCAGGAGAATGAACTGCAATTTCCCAGACCAAGGTTTCTTTCAGGCAATGATACCACCACATAGAATGAACAAGACAGTGTACAGGCTATGCCACCATAGGAGATGATTGTATTAGTCAACCTAGGGGACATGCTTGCTGCAGTAAGAAACAAACCCCAAATCTCAGTGACTAAATATATACTGTTTGTTTAGTCTTCACTCTTTCAATGTCCACTGTAGGTGTGGTGATTCTCAAGGATAGCTTACCTTGATGTGGAGACACAGCAATCCATGCTTCTTTAATTCCATGTGTCCTGGCGCTGTGATCCCCTCAGAAGGGGAAGAGATAGCTCAGGAGTTGCATGCACTGTTCATAGCCTCCCCATGCACAGACTCTTGCATTCACAATCCATAGGCCAGAACAGATCACATGGCCCCAGCTATCTGCAAGTGGACAGGGGTTGTGGGTGCCCAGCAAAGGCCAGAGAACTGGACATTGCTGAGCACTAGTAATGCCTACTACCATGACTAAGTCAGAACAAGGAGGTCCTTATGGACCCATGATACCCACAGCATTCTTGTATCGTAGTCTTAAGTCCACCCTTTCATACATAAATCATATTTTTCTTTTTGTGATCTCATTCTGTGCCTGGCACAAAGCTCTCCCAAACTCCTTCCCAGATTATCTCCCAAGGTGCAGCGAGCTCAGTAAGCCAAATGTTGCTCCATTCCAGTGACCTTTAACTTTGCTTTAATGTGCTTTTTCTCCCTCATTATAATGTAACTCATTGTTACAGGACATGATGATAAGTGCAGCATGCCTAGTATGCTGGAAACTTAACCCTGCTTGGCTAAAAGCCCACTGTGTTCTTGGTTCACCTCACTTTCTTAATGCAAAAATACAAAACTTTCTACAGTTTATTTATTTATTTACTTATTTATTTTTCGTCTCTCCACAAGGATACATGGAGGTACTCTCGTTTCTAAATTTGCTAACTTAACTCCTTTTTTTCTATTCACCAAATCTGAGAGCTTTTCCTCCTTCTCCTTACTGAATGTCTCACCCTCCTGACCCAACTTTTCCCTCTGCCTATTCAATACTGGGCCACCCACGTTGTCCTCACTTTCTGAGTCTGGACCTCAGTTTCATCATCTGTAAAGTGGGAGGTTAGGGTGAGCTATTTATTTCCTTCCAGGTCTGCTGGTCTCACAGTGTTTGCACAAACTTTCTTCATTGGTGTCCCCTGGGGCATCCTCATCATCGAGATGTTACTCCCTTAAACTCATGGTATGGCCAATGAGGCAGTGAAAACGCGGCATGTTTTAAAACTGAAAATAAGAACCCTGTACATTTTACTTTGAATTTGAAATTTCTCCTGTTTTGCTTTTCTTTCATTTTCTCATAACAACTTTCCATGAATTGAATCATTTGGAATCATTATTTAAATGACATAATTAGTTATACAGTTTACTCTTGGATTTCAGTACTGCTGTGAATCATAAACAGTGAAAATATCAAATTCTCCTGAAAAAAAAAAACGAAGTTGATTCGTATTTATTTTCCTTCCATGGAGTTACAAAGGACTTAGTTACTTGAAAATAGAATTAAATTGCATGACTGAGTTAATTTTGAAGTTAACAACTACATGGTTGAGATGCTGATGTAGAAACACGATATAAAGGTATGTTTTTAGAGAATGAGGTCACCTTAAGAGTATCATTATGTTTTAGTCATTCCTTTTAAAGGAACACTGAAGGACAAAATCAGGTTTGCCTCGTTTGTCTGGTTACTTATTAAGTAACATGAACATTTTAAAGCATTTAGCCAAATTTAACTTCTAGAGCAATGGCGAGGAATGTGATGACTTTCTCTCCAAAGCTAAGGATACACCCTTGACACTGCTCAGTAGTGGCTGCTGGTCCATAGCCCCTCTCACGCACAGACGATTCTGAGTGTTAGTGATGCTGAAGTCTGCCCACAGTTTGTTCTTCAGGGGTCTGGATTGCAGGTAGACATGAAATGCACAGATACGGGGAACACCATTTTCCCAACAGCGTCCATCTCTTACCTTTTTGTTCGGGGTTCTGCTGCTAGTGCTGAAATGCAGAGAAAGCGCCTCAGCTGCTGGGGAGTTTTCTGTCAACCAGCGTCCTCCAATCCATATCATCTGCATCATTGAACTCCAGTTAGTGCGTGATTTCCACTTTGGGGCTGATTGAAGATGTTCAGTATTGTTCAACAGAATCCCAGGCTTTCAAGTGCAGCAGTTGAGAGCTGGGGGTTTTGCTGTACAATTCCCCTCAGGCCCCGAGAGACAAATCTGCTGGGCGTGAGAGCCCTCAGTATCAGTTTCTGACTATGCCATTTTTTCAGTTGTGTGGCCTGGGATGAATCATTTGTCATCACGATTTTATGAGAAAACGGAAGGACTGGGATGCCACTGTTACCTGAAAAAGGCATTTGTAAAGAATAAAATGTTGTGATTTATGATAGCACTATAGTCATCCAGACAGACAAATAGATCAATGGAACCAACAAGAGGGCTCAAAGACAGGCCCACACAAAGTGCCAGGTCATTTGGTGCTGAGAAGATTCTGTTTTGTGTTTTTAACAAATAGCCATGGGACAATTGGACCCCCATGTGCAAAATAATGAACTTCCACCGTATCTTCCATCAAATTAAAATTAACTCACAATGGATATGGACCTAAGTGTCAAACCTACAACTATAAAGTTTCCAGAGATAAACACGGGGAAATATCTTTGCAACCTTGGAGTAAGGAAGGAACATACAGACATAAATGAAGAAATATGATAAGTTAAACTTCATCAAAATTTGAAATCTCTGTTTAAAAGTCACCATTAAAGGATAAAAAGGACACACACAATGTGGGAGGGAGAAAAATATTCATAATGCATATATCTGAGAAAGAACTTGAGTCTAGAATACATAAACATCTCCTATCACTCGAAAATAGGACTACTGCCCATTTTTGTTAAAAGAGGGGAGGGTTCAAATGAATGTGTCACAAAAGAACAGATATGCCACAAAAGGAAATGTATAAACGGTCAATAAATACATGAAAATGTGCTCAGCATCCTTAGTTACTAGGAAAAAGAAAATTCAAACCACAGAGTTATCACTACATACCAGTAAGAATGGCTACAATTTACCAAGTGTTGGCAAGGATACGGACACTTTCACGCACTGCTGGTGGGACCCTAAGGTGAACGACCACTTTGGAAAACAATCTGGCAGTTTCTTATATATATAAGATGTGTGTCATTGCCAAATGATCCAGCAATTCTACTTCTGTGTGTCTACTCTAGAAAAATAAGGACATATGTTCCCACAAAAAACTTGTACCAAAAGTTTACCGCAGCTTTATTCAGAATAACCAGAAACTGAAAATATCCTAAATATTTATCAACAGCTGATAGTGTAAACAAACAATGTATATCCACACACTGGAATACTACTCAGCAATAAAAAGGTACCAACCACTTACACACAACAACATGGATAAGCCTCACAAACATAATGCTGAGCAAAAGAAACCAGATACAAATGAATATATTCAGTATGATTATATGTATGTAGATTCTGGAAACTACTAAACTCATCGATAGTGACAGAAAGCAGACCAGTGGTTGCCTGGGGTCAGAGTGGACTTAGTACTGACTGTAAAGTAGTATAAGGGAACTTTCTGGAGTGATGAAACTGTTGTATATCTTGGTAATGGTGGTGGTTACACAGGTATGTATCTCTCTAAAAACTCATCAAACTAAAAATTAAAAAAAAATTAATTTTAAAGAGAGCTGAAAATGCTATACAAATGTAAGTTTCCAGAAAAGGAAGAAGCTGGAATGTAAGTAACTGCATATGGATAATATTGTCACAGGTCCTTGGAGTGTCACTTTTCCAGCTGGAAACCTCTGTGACCAGTGGTGCCTTTGCCCGAGTTTTGCTCAGGCCTGCTGGGCTCATTCTGCCCACTCGGTCTGGTAGGTTGCACATGGCTTGTGCTACTGGCCTGGATCCTACACCTGCCAAGGGTGAGCCAGGCACGGAGGGGTGAGGGGTGCATGTGTGAGTGAGCATGGGGTTCAGCCACTGTGCACAGCCATGCACACTGACAGGCACACTGGCTGCTGCAGTGAGGTGGACAGCTTCAGGTGCCGGCACAGTCACCGGCTCTGTGCAAACCTGCGGCTGGATCAGATGGACCGTGAGAGACTTCTGCTGTAGGCATCCACTTGTGGATGAGGGGACCGCAGGTGGTGCCTGGAAGCTTGGAGATGCCAGAAACCACAGAGCCCCAAAGAGGGTGTCACAGCCCTGGCTCAGGGAGCCCCTAGGTCTGGGCTCCCCAAGGGGCTGTGTAGCTCTTCTCTCCTTGTCCACAACATGGTGAGTGGGGAGGTGTGTTTCAGCCCTGTTTGTGTTACAGCTCTTTCAATTCTGCCATTCAGCAGGACCCAAGTTTTTGTCCCACATCCAGAAAGAATGAGGTACACAGACAACTGGAGGGTGAGCAAGGTGAAGAGGAGCTTCATTGAGTAACAGAACAGCTCAAAGGAGACCTGGAGAGGTTAGCTCCTTTCCACAGGCAGGTCGTCCTGTAGTCTGTCAGCATCTGGCTGAGTTGGGGATTTTATGGGCTTCAGAGCAGAGGAAGCGTGTGCCGACTGGTGCATAGGCCACCATAGGTGGGCCCAGAAAAAGCACCATAAATTCTCACTCTGGACCTTGGAGTTCACCTGGAAGTGACAGCCTGGGCTGGGCCCCATGCTTCAGGCCGTCCCTGGCTTGAAGGTGGGGCTTCATCAGGGACCTGCCCCTTTCTACCCAGGAGCTTATCTGCCTCCTTCTGCCATCTGTCTATCAATCTGTCATCCACAGCACCCAGACTGTTTGTGCCAAGGGGCACCTGCAGGGCCCCAGCCCTGCCCTTGGCCTTCATCCTGTGCTTGTCAGCACCCAAAGTCCAGATGGGGCCAGGCGACAGGGGTCTGGCATGTCAGTGCTGCCCTGAGTGTGTGCACACCTGGTTGGGTTATGACAGCACCCAGGCTTGGCCACAACTTTGCTCAGCCCTGGAGCAGACGCTGGGAGTGGAGAGAGGACAGGGAGTGAGAGCAGGCACTTCTGAGACTACAGGGGAAGGGGGCTTCTTGGCCCCCAAAAGCTCATGGATGCCCAGGTCTGCAGCCACAGCTGGGCTGCTGTAGCTGCCGGAGAGGGTGGGGCTCCCACCCCACCAACTCAGAAGGGGGTTGGGGCTCTCACCTGTGTCCAGCTCCCACTGGCTCCATGGAGCATGCAGCCCTGGTGGTGCCTTCCCGGCTGCAGCCAGCGTCTTCACAGCGACTACTCCAGATGAGCTGCCACTGCCATCAATATTTGAATATATATGTTCTATTGAGAATGTAGATGCTGAGTTCAGATCACAGATCTGTCTCTTATCGTTCCTAGCCATATGACCTTGGGCAAATTATTCAATCTTCCACACCCTCAGTTTTCAAATCTGTAAAATGGGTACTATAAAAATATCTACCTCCCAGAGCTTTTATGAACTAACAGAGGCCAAGTGTTTATAACAGGCACCATTGTGGAGTAAGGGGATGTAAATATTAAGTGTTTCCAATATTAATGGACTCTGATTAGTCTTTTATTTCTGTCTGCTGATGACTAGATTATATCTAATCTCCAGTGAATAGACACAGAAGCAAAGGTCCTCATGGACCCAGGCCCTGCTGTTGTCATCTCATTTCTTACCTTGAATCCACCAAGTCTGCTCCTTTCCCAGGAGCTTTAAGAACAAAGAGTACAGTTGAGGCAAATCCTTTTCCATCTGAGCATTCCCACCACATCAGGAATCCTCCAGATAGTTTTCAGGTGCCCATGAGAGGCTTTCTTACTCTCCAGTAGAACTGACACATGTGGGAGGCGACAGCACTCACAGCTGTTTGCCGTGTGGATTATCAATTACCCCAAGCTGCCGAGTGAGAGGCAGCCCCTGGCCTGCACCTCCACATGATCAGCAGGGTCTCCTCCGGCCTCTGGGGCACTTCACTGGCAATGGGCAGTTAGAGCAAAGGACACGCCTGAAGTTTCTTCCTCCTCAGGGTAACTTTCAACCGTACGAAATGGAGATCTGTCATTCCACGCTACATCAGAAAGCACATAAGTAGGTGGTTATAAACCCTCACTGCCCAGCAGGCACTGTTTAAAACACTTGACATCCATTAGTTCATAAAAGCTCTGTGGGGCAGAAACTATTATAGTACCCATTTTACAGATTTGAAAACTGAGGATCTGGACAATTGAATTACTTGACCAAGGTCATATGCCTTGGAATGATAAGGGATCTCAGGTCTGGGATCTCAACTCAGCATCTACATTCTTAATAGAATATATATATTCAAATATTATACATCTATAGTTACTTATATTCCAGCTTCTTCCCTGGCAATCTATAGCCTTTTCAGCTATCTTCAAAATCAATTTTATTTATTCTAAGTTTGATTAGTTTTTATAGAGATACATACTTATCTTCTCTGTCCTTCTGAGCCAGCCCTTACCTCCCCGAAGGACCCTCCAGCCAGGCTCAGCCCTTGAATGTCTCCTGGCCAGGGCTTGATGGGACAGAGAGTTGAGCTGGGGTTGGATGTTATGAGGCTGGACTGCACCCTCTTTCCTGGCCCCTTCTTTCTTCAGATCATTTCACTTGCCCCCTACTCCCTACCAGTACCCTACTGGGGCCAAAGTCCTGTCCTGAACACCCCCCTTGCTTAGGCGTGGACCGGGCTCCTTGTCAGTTCCCACTTCCTGAAGGTTGGGCTCTGCTTCCCATATCCCCTTCCACTGACAAGCATTAGGCATCCTGGTCAGCTGCATAGACATAGGCTTTCAAGAAACACAGCCCTCAGTGCAAATTCTGATCGGCCTCTTTTAAGCAGTGTGGTTTGGATGATATCTTAGCCTCTCTGAACTTTGGTTTGCCCTTCTATAAAATGATAAGATAATGTGCACCTTGGGAGATGGTTACAGAGTGTGAATTATACCACCCCTGCCATTTTAACACAATGCCTGACCCATGGCTGGCATTTAATTCATAATAGATATAAACACTCTACTTCATCCCTTTAAAATGTGCACATCCTTTCATAATTTCACATCTCTGAAATCAGAAGGCATGCTGCAGCCAGTGACTCTCACAGTCACCATAGGCCAGAGACAGGTGTGATGTGGCTGTCATCTCCTGTCATGCCTGTTGTTCCTGAAAGCTTGGTGGTATGTCTAGAGTCAAGACCATGAGCTTGATGTTTTAGTCAACCAGACATTTGAGGACTGTTTCAGCAAGGAAGAGAGTCCCAGCTGTAGTCCATACGCCTTCCATTGTCACCTGCACGGGAGGTGAGGGAAGCGTCAGCTCCGATCTTGCTGAGTAGATTTCAGACTTCAAAGGAAGCCTCAGCGACCACAGTGCAGTCGTCTTTCTGAAGTGCTGCAGCCCCAGCCCTCTCCTCCTGGCAGCATAGAAGATGATCCTGGACATCGACAGCTTCGCGTCAAGAAAATTATTCAGCTGATCACGCTCTGTATATAAAGAAGGTTTAAGAAAGTCCACAACTAATGTTTCTATTTTCTTTCTTGTATAAGCACAAAAATGATATAAAGATGATAATCTCTATTTAAATAAGCCTAAAAGAGCCCTTTCAATAAGTAGTAAATCAACGTCAGTGGTTTGAAATGCTGTGTTATATTTGAGTAGGGAGCCTATGTTTTTTCTTTCTTAGTGCTATATAAAATAGGGAGGTCCAGGCACAGTGGCTCACATCTGTAATACCAACACTTTGGGAAGCTGAGTCAGGAGGATCACTTGAACCCGGAAGGTCAAAGCTGCAGTGAACCATGATTTCTCCACTTTACTCCAGCCTGGGTGACAGAGTAAGACCTTGTCTCAAAAAAATAAAAATTAAAATTAAAATAAAAAATACAGGGCACCTTTCTGTTGATGAGAGGAAATGAACACAAATAGGACTGCCTAGAACATGATTATTTTCTCCCTGCTGACTTGGGAAATGACTTTTGTCCTGGAATTCTTTTGTAATTAAGCCCTCCTGGGATGGCAGCAAGCTGTCCTCACTTGCTTTGGTGGGCCGGCTGCCCTTGGGCCTTGTACCGGAGCGAAGCTACTTCCCCAGCCCTCGCTTGGCGCCCTCTTGGCTGTTTCCATTTCTTCTAAGCATCTCCTTGAGCTCCCAACATAGGCAAAATGTGTACTGTGTATTTGTCTCATATTTCAGATCTAGCCTGTCCCAGTTATGACATCTACAGTATAAAAGCTTGGACTAGTCATTTGCTTTATCTGCTACGGAAGATAGAACTTACTCTTTTCCTGAAATCCAGAAGAAGCGTTGATCAGTGGTGTTACACTTTTGGATGTGTCCTCTCTAAACTGAAGTTCTCAACTCTGATGGTGAGTTAGAACCCCCAAGAGAGTCTTTGAAAATACTGATGTTTGGGCTCTTCCTGCCACCGCCTCCCAGCCCGCTCCCCTCACCCCGACCAATGAAATAAGACTCCTGAGGGGTGAAGGCCTCAGGCATCAGTGGGTTCTACAAGCTCCAGGCTACTTCTGGTTGCAATGGGAGTTACATAAAAACCCCGATTTAGACTTTGGGCTATGCTGACTTACGTTGGAATAGAGCTGGGCCCTCCTCCTGTCTCCTACACTAAGGCCTAATTTCTGGATGGCTTAAGAGGTAGGCTGGGGAATTTGGAATTTAATTATTTCCATTCCTGTTTAATTGTTTAATGGAGTTACCAGAAGAGTGCGGAAACAGCTATCGGGCTAATGCTATAGAACTTGAACAGTGACCAGTGACTTCAAATCCCATTGTTGAGCTCTGACGCCTCCTTTTACAATGGAAATAAGTGAGTTTTCTGGTTTGGGTTTTTGCTTTTTGTAGTAAAATATACATGTTTATAAAACTTACCATTTTCACCATTTTTAAGTGTATGGTACAGTGACATTAAGTACATTCACGCTGTTGTGTAACCATCACCACCATCCATCTCCCGAATATTTTCATCTCCTCAAGTGGAAACTTCATACTTACTTGCTATGATCTGAACGTTTGTGTCCCACAAAACTTCCTCTGTTGAAACCTAATCACCAGTGTGATGGTGTTAGGCAGTGAAACCTTTGGGAAGGGATTGGGTCATAAGGGCTGAGCCCTCGTGAATGGGATCAGTGCCTTCATAAAAGAGGAGAGCTGCCTTATTCCTTCCACTTTGTGGGGACACAACGAGAAGGAAGGACCAGAAATCGGGCCCTCATCCAACATCAAACCTGCTGGCACTTTGATGTGAACTTCCAAGATTCCAGAATTGTGAGAAATAGATGTCTGCTGTTTTTAAACAGCCCAGTGTGTAGTATTCTGTTAGAGCAGCGCTAATGGACTAGCGCACCATTTAAGCGGTAACTCCCCATTTCCCTCTCTCCCCCAGCCTGTGGCAACCTTCATTACACTTTCTGTCTCTATGATTCTGCTACAAGAGCAGAAGAAGGAGACGGGAGAGAAATATCAAGAAAAAGATGAGTGAAAAAGACAATATAGGTAACTTAGCTGAATTTCCTTTGTTACGGGTTAAAACTCGCTCTGGAGCGATGGGTGTCCCCACTATGCTTTCTTTGCCAGATGCAAACCCAGATTGACTTGGAGGATCTGTCACCAAACCAGGGCACGAGCATGGGGATAAGTGGCGGGAAGGAAAGTTTTAAAGAAAACGAGTTCAGGATGTTGAGCGTGAAGTAAAGCAAGTATGTGGGACTAAATCATTTCCTGGGGTGTAGCGTTGAGTATGCTTTTTTTTTTTTTTTTTCTGAGATGGAGTTTCGCTCTTGTTGCCCAGGGTGGAATGCAGTGGCATGATCTCGGCTCATGGCAACCTCTGCCTCCTGAGTTCAAGTGATTCTCCTGCCTCAGCCTCCTGAGTAGCTGGGATTACAGGTATGCGCTACCACGGCTGGCTAATTTTTTTGTATTTTGAGTAGAGACAAGGTTTCACCATGTTGGCCAGGCTGGTCTCGAACTCCTGACCTTGTGATCCATCTGCCTCGGCCTCCCAAAGTGCTGGAATTACAGGTGTGAGCCACTGCACCCGGCCGAGCCTGCTTTTATGAGACATGGGTGAGGGGGACCGTGAATTTGACCCTAAACCATAAGAAAGATTATTTAGTCTAAATGTCTCTCTGAAATGAAGAGGCACTTTGAGAAAAATCATCACCCTTTTCAGGCATTGTTCTGTGGGGAGACATACAAGGCAACTGCTGAAGCTGTTCCCCACAGTTGGAAGCCTCCGGGTTCACCCGGTAGACAGTGTTGCCCCCTTTCGTTCCTCCCTGGCCCCCTTTACCATAGCCCTCAGCAAGTGTCCTCCACCAGACAGGGGGCTCCAGGGAAGGGAGAGGGTGTTAGGAGCAATGGCCATTGTGCAATTTCCCACGGAAGCTATGAATAATCATATGCTCATGGGATGGGAAACACATGCCTGTCAACACCCAAATAGGCTGTCCTGCTTGGGCCTTGGTTGCTACCCTGGTTTGTAATTTTGTGTCCACCACATCACCATTGTTTGCTAAATAAATATATAATTACAGAGCATGAGTTTAAAGTTTCCAGTAGGGGAAAAAAAAAAAGTGGCCAATATATCTGAATATCATGACCCTTTTAAAGCCTGAGAAATTAAGTTTTAGTGGCAAGCAAGAAAGAAGGGTGTGTGTGTGTGTTGAGGAGAACCAATATTAAAAATGTGAAAGACTTTATACCAGTGGTCCCTGGCCTCCAGTGACCTCCTGGTATTCATGTCCTGGGCAGCCCGTTCCACAGCACATAGGGTTGGTCTGCATGATCATGATTAATAGAATGCAGAAAAGTGATGGCATGTTACCTTCAGAGATTTGGTTCTAACAGTCTGTGGTTTCCACGTTGGGCTCTCTCTGGGACCACTCTCTGTGGAGGAAGATGCCACATCTGAGGACATCTGGGCAGCCTATGGAAAGGCCCATGTGGTGAGGAGCTGATGTCAGCAGTCAGTGAGGAGCTGAGACCTGCCATCATGAGTCTTCAAAGCAGTGGGACTCCTTGCTAAGCAATCTCCACCCTCAGGAGACACCTGAACCAGAATCATCGAGCTCAGCTGCCTCCAGATTCCTGACCCTTAGAAACTGCAACTTGGGCTGGGCGCAGTGGCTCACGCCTGTAATCCCAGCACTTTGGGAGGCCGAAGTGGGTGGATCATGAGGTCAGGAGTTCAAGACCAGCCTGGCCAAGATGGTGAAAGCCTGTCTCTACTAAAAATACAAAAGTTAGCCGGGCATAGTGGCATGCGCCTGTAATCCCAGCTACTCAGGAGGCTGAGAATTGCTTAAACCCGGGAGGCGGAGGTTGCAGTGAGCCGAGAACGTGAGTTTAAAGTGCGCTGCACTCCAGCCTGGGGGACAGAGCAAGACTCCATCTCAAAACAAAACAAAACTGCAACATAATACATGTTTGTTGTCTTGAGCTGCTAAGTTTGGGGTAATTTTTTATGCAGCCGTAGAAAAATAAGACACTACTTTGCATAATCATTTTCTCATCTAATCTAGAAACTAGGGTGTTGGCTTTGCAGGAGGGAAGATTTATAGAATGCCGAGAAAAGTGATTGGAAAGACAAGACGGAAGGCGTGTGATCTGGCCGTCACATCTTGCCGTCCTCTCGGGACATCCCCTGTGAGTCCTGAAGGAGGTGAGGCAGGAGGACTACCTTTCAGAGGAAGTTTATGAACGGCTCCTGTTCCCAGAGGGAATCTGTCTGGGGAAAAATAAAGATACTGGGTCTTTTGTCTAGAATTTTAGAAAAGGACAAAGTAATGAAATGTTAAATCTGAGTGGCATCTATAGATATTCAAGCAAGCAACAACAAACATATTCCTATATTCAAGATGAAACCCCCTGAGCATGATGGCGTTGTGAAGAAATTTCTATGAGAATCTAGGTGATGCTTTACCTCAAACAGCTACTTTCTAGTAGCCAGTTGAAAAATATTTAAATAAAAACAAAAATGAAAACACCAAGCTATGTTTGTATGTTTGTAACTGCTGTATCAAAAGTTTTTCTCAACAACCAGGGAAAATGGTAGTAGGAGCCCCCTTCAGTGTCCCGCACATGTGAAGGGCGTCCATGTGTGAGGTGGCTGCCTCAGTCCATACGGGTTGCTATAACAAATTGCTATAGACTGGGTGGCTTATAAACAACAGTCTTTTATTCCTCACAGTTCTGGAGGCTGAGAAGTCCTAGATCAAGGTGCCATCAAATTCAATGTCAGGTGAGGGCTCACTTCCCAGTTCACAAATGGAGCCTTCTTACTGTGTCCTCACGTGGAAAAGGAGGAAGGCAGCTCTCTGGGCCTCTTTTATAAGGGCACTAATCCCATTCATGAGAGCTGCATCCTCATGACTGACCATGTCTCAAAGGCCCCACCTTCTAATGCCATCACTTGGGGGTTAGGAGTTCAACATATGAATTTTGGGGGAAGAAAAACATTCAGCCTATAGCAGTGGTGCTCACAGACCACTGTCCCCACTCAGCTGTCACGTTCAGTCCTTCCTTGGCTCAGCCCAGCCTTAGCCTTGCCCAGGGTGAAAGCTCATCTTACCACTTCATTTAGCATCCATGGGTCCCTTCAGGCTAACCATGGACCAGGCACCCAAGGATGGGGCAGAACCAGTTCTGCAGGCCTGCTGGGCATCTCTGCCCATTGGAAAGTCAGTTTATTCTGATGGTGTAGAGTAGGTAACAGTGTAAGATGAAATCACAGCCCTCCCTCTAATCCTCCTCTCCATGGCTTCAGCTGGCACTGCCCCACTGCCATGGGCTGGCCCCCAGAATTCCACCCTGGGCATCCTGACCCCAGAATTGTTCTTCTCCACACTATTTCACCCCACCCTCCATCCCCAGAGACCCCCTTACACACTGTCTTCACCCTCAATCCGAAGGCTGTATTCCCTATTGTCACTAGGTCTTATAATCTGTTAAAACCAAATCCCAAGTCATTAGCCACCAAAAAAAGAAAGGATAGAGGCAGTGACCCACTCATTCCGAAACAGCAGAGAAAGGAAAGAAGCAGCTCCCCACCATGGGGACATTGTTGTTTCCATGGTAACCCCAGTTAAACACTGACATCCTTCTACATGTACATTACCTCATTTAACCTTTCAAATCAACTCAGGAGGCAGATACTATTCTTCTCTGTTCGTTTCCAGGTGAGGAAACTGAGACTGAGAGAAGGTGCCAGCGACAGCCTGCGGGTGGCTGGAACTGAAAGCTAGGTCTGTTGTCTCCACGGGCTCTGCAGGCTCTTGACCCTGCTCCATCCTGCCACCATCTGATTCCCATTCCAGCCGCCGCCCTAGCAAAGTCATCTCAAACACTGTTAAAGGGAAATGTCTAAGTGCCAGAATTTAGAAAAAGCACAATCCATTGGCTGATCAGTTTTTCTCGGCAACTTCCCTGTGGGAGTCAGACTCCTTTCATTGGACAACTGAGTGTTTATTACAGGACCCCGTGAAGACCAGCGGCTCGGGTGCATCGTGGCTCAGCTGTCTGTAGCATCCTTGCACTGGCTCTTTATGACAACCAAGTCCCCTTGCAGCTGCTCCCAAGGTTATGGCAGGGTCAGAAAAAGAAACGCAAGGCTACCCTTTGTTGGTGACAAATTTGCCACTCTTTTAAAAAACTGTCATAAATCTTCAGACATTCCTAAGGCTCTCTCCTATTTTGAATTTTGGGGCAGTTGTGGATGAAAGCCACGTGAGTTTCAGACATTTACACTTAGATGTCTTGTGTTCTTTAACAAGACAGGGTGCACTGATGGAAGGAAAGGTGATGTCTACAAAAGTGCCTTGGGCAAGATGTCAGAAAACATCAATCAAAAAGGTAAGTGATGGCCATGTTTGGTGGCTCATGCCTGTAATGCCAGCAATATGGAAGGCAGAGGCAGGAGGATTGCTTGAGGCCAGGAGTTTGAGGCTGCAGTGAGCTATGATCATACTACTGCACTCCAGCCTGGGAAAGACAGTGAGATTCTGTCTCAAAAGAAAAAAAAAGGAAAATGATAAAGATAATAATAAAAGTCATAAAAAATAACTAACGTTCATTCAGCACTTACTATGTGCTAACCACTATTCTAAACATTTTATATGTATTAACTTATCTCTTCTCCAAACAATACTATGAATCAGATACTAATTCTTACGGTTCCACTTTTCAGACAAAGAAACTGAGACAACAAAAGGTTAAGAGAACTCGTCCAAGGGTCACAAAACTGCTAAGAGACAAATCTAAGATCCAGCTCTTGTAGGCTGGATCCATTAAACATTTAAATGCTAGGATAGGCCGGGTGCAGTGACTTGTGCCTGTAATCACTTTGGGAGGCCGAGGCAGGCAGATCACTTGAGGTTGGGAGTTTGAGATCAGCCTGACCAACATGGTGAAACCCCATCTCTACTAAAAATGCAAAAATTAGCTGGGCGTGGTGGCAGGTGTCTGTAATCCCAGCTACTCGGGAGGCTGAGGCAGGAGAGTTGCATGAACCTGGGAAGCAGAGGTTGCGGTGAGCCAAGATCACACCACTGCACTCCAGCTGGGGCGACAAAGCTAGACTCCATCTCAGGAAAAAAATAAAAATAAAAAATAAAAAAAAAGCTAGGATATTCTGAGAGGATTATAGCTAAAAAACTATAATTACTTAGTTACTGGGGAGAGCCATAGCTATTACTGAAGAACATATCTAACATATTAGTTATTGCAATAGTACCACATAACTAGGAAGGGGAGAGTAACTGCTTGTAATAGATCAGATACACAGAACTGATGCCTACATTTCACAGCCGACATGCATCGTGAAGACCCATGCAGCGCTGTCTCGTGCCTGTAACCTCAGATTCCTTACCATGAGCAGAAAGCTCAGTGGGTCCCTGGGCTAGGATTCAGGAACATTCTCTTATGAGGGGCAGGTGTTTTGCGATAACCTTGAAATCTGGTGAAAACTCTATGGATGTCTGATTTAGTTTGTGTTTGCATAAACCTCACCCCAGATGGAAATTCCTGCAGGCCCATGAAGAAAGTGGTGTTCAGTGATCCTCTGTGCCAGCCCAGAAAGCCTAACAGAAGTCTGAGAAAAGACCAATAACAGTCTTTTTGGGAGGGGGAAGAAAAACAAAACAGAATTAGCAATTCAGGCAGGCAAAGGGACGGGTGGGTGTGCGGGTTTGCAAACTCATTCGGGTGCAAGGAGCCCAGCCTCCCTTCCCCCAGTGTATAGAGCTTCAGAAGGATCCCGCTAATGCTTGTAAATCTTCAAATATTCCTGCATGTCAAGTTAAAAAATATCAGTTTCTAGTCTCCCTGTCGTGTGTCTGTCCAGCGTTGAATCCTCTAGCAGAGATAATGCAGCAACTTGGGCCTACTGCTCCGGAGAGCTGAACTGCAGCTTCATAAACCTGCCATGTGAATCCATGATGTCATCTGTTCCCTCCGAGTTTGGGCTCCTGAGCCCCAGACCACCCACGCTGGCAGCCTATTCTCTCCCCGCGTCGTCAGGGAGAGACCTGCCTTTATAAATGATTCGAGGTCGAAACGGAGGACGTAGCTTGAATTGTTATACAAAAATGCTGCCAACGACTGCGATAAGCATTTGGACGTGTCGATGTGGTGATTTTTTTCTCATTTGAATTCTGAAATTCTCTCTAACAGACGGTGGAAAGGCTGAGAGACAGAGTGAGGCCAGAGAGGCTTCAGAAACAGGCCTGAGAATCTGTAACAGACAGCAAGCAAGAGAGAAAAAGAAGTAAAATGTTGGGAGCCTTGGAAATATTGGGGGTTTCAGTAATTAGATCATCAACATTTTAGATTCACATTTAGATGACATTTTCCCCCTACTCTTGGTTTGAAGAAGAAAATTGTAGTGGGGGAGGGCGGTGTCTGTATTGCATTTTTCAAAACAATTTGCAGCTATATGGAAACTAGGACATTTGGGGCTTCTGAACATTTTTGCCTAATCTTCAGTTGAAAAGGAGAAAGAAGCTCATTTGGGACCACAAAGTGTGAAGAGCACCACGAAGGTCCATGTCGGAGGTGTCCACGCTCCCATCTGCCCTGCGATGCGACTGAGACCCTGGACAGTGTAAGCCTTGCACAGCGAGGGGGCTTGTCTGCTCTTTTCCCATGGGGGAGCAGACATGTGAAATATAGGGGCAGGGAGGGAGTGTAATCAGGTTCTAAATTTATCACACTGAAGACATGCTTGATGGAAATAAATTAACATGGAAAGTAAAAAGCCAGTTCTGTGATGTCTCTACTAAGGGAATAAGTCATGCCAAGGTTGGGGACATACCCTCTCTAGCCCACGCATGCCTTTAGCAGTCTTATGGGTAACTTTAGAAGCTTATGGGTAACTTCTCAAAAGAGTGTTTTTATGTGAATTTAGCAAAGTACATAGGATAATCTAGGCAATCAATTATATCAAAATGCATCTATCAAAATATTATTAAAACACTCAATATATATTTTAGTATGTGTGCTTCTTCATCGACTCTTTAAATAACAAGATCTGATGCTGAGTTTAGTTTCTACTATAATTCCAAAGTACTGAAGAGCAAAAACCAATGTTTTCAGATCGTTGTAGCAATTGTATAGGATATGAAAAGATCTGAGATTTCTACTGGTGACAAAGTCACAGGTAGTGCTCTTACAACTGTGGCTGGTCACATATAATTGAAGGAAATGCTGAATTTCAGCTAGAAGTCAAAAGCAGAGATATATACATTTTTTGTAAGTCAGGTTCATGGATGCCCCTGTTATGAGCTCCTATCCTAAGACAGATGGATCCAGGCAGTCCAGTCAGGCTTGGTGATGAAGATTGGAGCACTGGAGAGGAGAGGAGAGGAGGGTCAGTTCAGTCTAGCGAAGTGTCTGATCTCCTATTTGTCTCTTAAAGCTTTTTCTAAATAAAAAATTTGAAAGAATTGTTTCCCCCAAAACTCCTTGAGATACTGGGGCACAAGAAACTATTCTCTGAGGACTCTCTGACAAATTGTAAAACAAATGCATGTTCTCCTTCTCTTTTGGGTAGAGCATCCACAGGGAGCTCTGATGAGAGAAGGCTGTGATGCCAGGGGAGGACCACGGCCCGGCCACCCCTCATCAAAGTTTTAGCAGTGTGTGGCCAAAACGTCAGTATCCAGTGGAAATGGAATAGGGGGAAGAAACAAAAGGAAATGGAAAAAAACCCGAGGTATCTCAGTTGGGCCAATTAGACGTTTGTGACCACATGTGAGTGTTCTTTTGGAGAGTCTTGGAAATTCATAGAGTGAAGACAGCCTCTAGCTCGGGTCCTGCATTTGCAGGAAAAGATAACAGGGGAGGCTTGGGGATGGGCTTTGTTGGTTGCCTACCTGCATTCATTTCACTTTCACCCCCCCCTCCCCTTCCTAACAGTACCAGGGTCTCATCCTGCATCTGCCCCTCCTCTACCCAGCCCATGTCTTCTCTGTTTTGGCGGAAGCTTCAGGAGAAGGGTGTGATTGACTGAAGTGGTGCTCTAGTCTCCTGGACACAATTATTGGTTGAGGGGTGGACATGTCACCTATGCTGATACAATTAAGGTGACTTTCAGACTCTCACTGGGAAGGCTGGGCAGAAGCATTCTCTTTGTCCCTGAATTAGCAGGGTGTAGATGTGAACCCTGAACCAACCGTGGCCATTCTGCTATTGAAAAGGAGGCCAGCCCAGGGATGATGCTAATGTGCTGACCAGGATGTAGCCAAGGGGATCTCAGAGAAATGAGCCAAGATCTCTTAATGAAACAAACCCCAAAGTGCAGACCACAGCTGGATTTCCAGGGAAAAGAGTCAGTGGACTCCCCTCTTGATTAAACCAGTTTAAATAAGGCTTTCTTCTACTGCAGCTCAAAGTATCCTAAGTGAGAAAGCAGGATTCCTGGCCTAGCCTAAATATGCAGTCACGAAGCATTACGTTCTCCAAGGAGTTTCCAGCATTTCCCAAAGTTTTGCTCACAAGTCTACTGCTCTGTCTGCCCTTCCACGTGACATCTTCATGGGGCTGAGACAGGATGTGTGTCTCAGCGTCTAAACTCCCAGAATGAATTCTCAGCTCCATCACTAATTTGACCTAGACAGGGCAGTTTACCACTCTGAGCTTTAATGTTCTTATCTGTAAAATCAAGCCACAGATGTAAATGATTAGAGTAACTGATCCCAAAGCCTTTTCCATCTAATAGAGATCCAAGTACATCACTAAGAGGAGGACTAGGTTTAACATTCACCCCTGTTTCACTTATGGCTCGGAAAAGTGTTTACCCTTCTAGCATATATTCAGAGCTGTGCTAATATTAGAGAACTGAGGATTTTATATGACTATGAATGTTAGTAGCCAAGGGACTATAAAGTGTCATATTTATAGATTTTTCTGTCATTTACAAGTCATTCAGGAAGTTCTACATACCAAGAATTATAGTAGCAGCAAGTATATAGAAACAACAGAATGATATAGTCTTTGTCTTTAGAGAACTTCCAGTTTAGTGAGGGAGACAGCAGGACTGCACTGTACAGTGATGTAGGATGTGCACTGGTCAACTCTGACAGGGTTGCCTTTCATGCCGATATTCCTGTGACAGCTCAGAAAGACAAACAAGTAAAAAATAATAATTATAAAAAGAGCAAAATGTGGACAGTAAATACCCTCCGATTCTGTCTGTGTGAGGAAAGGATGGTGAGATAAGGTAGATCTCATTCTATACCTATAGACAATCTCTGTAAAGAGATGTAAGAAACCTTCATAGAGGTTAACTCTGGGAAACGGGACTGAAGGGAAGTTGGGATGGGGAAGAGGGCAACTTCTATTGAGCACTTTATACCCTTCTATCCTATGAGAAAATTTGTTTCCTATGAGAAAATTTTATCATATATCAAAATAAAACTTTCAAAAGCCAGCAAGTCTAATCTGGTTGAATAAGTGCACCGCCGAGATACCCCTGATGCTGTAACATCATGGAGGCGAATCCAGTCTTGCCTGGGATAACCAGAGGATTCCCAGGGGAGAGGATGTTTTGATTGAGGCTAAAAAGATGAATAGAAAGTATTCAATTAAAGGAGGAAGAGAAGAGCATTTCAGACAAAGGGAATTGCATGTACAAAGCACAGAGGCAAAGGAGCTGGTTGCTTGTTCAAAAACTGAGATTTAGGTATGACTGAAGCGTAGAGGATGTGTGGGAAACTGACAAGAGTTGGGGCTGCAGAGATGGTGCAGTGCTCAACGTGCGGTTATATTAAGGCCATTGGTGTGAGTGCACTGTAGGGTTTCAAGTAGGGAGAGACAAGCTCCTGCTTGGTTCTTAGATCATTCTCAGAGTAGTATGGAGGCTAAGATGGGTAAGACATATGTGCACACATGCACCCACACTTACACTCACATGCATATGTACTCATATACCCACACCTACATACACACACATGCATATGCACACATGCACCCCACATACACACACATGCATTTGCACAGAGCACCCACACATACACACACACGTGCATATGCACACATGCACCCACACACATGAATATGCACACATGCACCCCACACATGCATATGCACATATGCACCCACACATACATGTACCCACACATACATACACACATATGCACACATGCACTCCCACACACATGTATATGCACACATGCACCCCCCACATGCATATGCACATATGCACCCACACATAAATGCACACACACATGCATATGGGCACATGCACCCACACACACATACATATGCATGCATGCACCCCAAAGACATGTATATGCACATATGCACCCACACATACATACACACACACACACGCATATGTGCACATGCACCCACACATACACACACAGGCATATGCACACATGCACCCACACATATACACACATGCATATGTGCACACACACCCACACATGCATGCATATGAGCACATGCACTCACATATACATACACACATGCATGAGCACACGTACCCACACACACACATGCATATGTACATATGTGCACACATGCACTCACCCCCACACAAATACATATGCACACATGTGCACACATGCACCCCCACACACACACACACGTGCACAATGCACCCACCCACCCACAAGCATATGTACACATGCACCACACATACACACACATGAATATGTATGCATGCACCCACACACATACACACACATGCATATGGACACACACACATACACATATGCATATGCACACATGTGGCACACCTGCACCCACCCCCCACAAAATACATATGCACATATGTGCACACATGCACCCACACACACATACACACATGTGCACACATCCACACACACATGCATATCCACACATGCACCCACACACACACATGCACCCACACACTCATGCATGTGTACACATACACCTACAGATACATACCCACACATGCATATGCACACATGCACCCACACATACATATACACACATGCGTATGCATGCCTGTGCACACATATAAAACCCATATCCAAATGTTATGGAAACTTTTGTCTATCTTTCCTTATTTTTTCCACTTTCTTTTTCACAGTCAGATCTTTGATCTACCTAGAATTTATGTTTGTTTATGATGTTAAGTAGCTTTGCTTTTCTTTCAAATGTTTAACCAGTTGTCCCAATACCACGAAGTTAATAAACTATCCTTTTTTAAATAACCTGAAATGTCATACTCGTTATATATTAAATGCCTATAGTTTTCAGAGACGGCTTCTGAACACTTCAAGTCAGTCATCTATTTTGTACCAAGCTTTTCGAAATACTATAGTTTCACACTATTTTCTGACATCTGATAACTCCAGTGCTTCCTTATTATTTTCTTTTCCAAAATCTTAACTGGTTTAGTAAGTATTCTCCCAGATTAACTTTACAATCAATCTGCTAAGTTAAAAAGGAAGAAATATATGTAATTTTCCTTGAAAATGCATTTAATATAGAAAGTAAATTGGGCAGAATTTATCAGTTAGTAGAATTTACCATTATAAATTCCTAAGTTCATTAAATCTAAAATTGTAAATGAATCAATGTGTCACTTTTAGAAGACAGTAATTGTTTTTAAAACTACATTTGGCTGGGTACGATGGCTCACACCTGTAATCCCAGCACTTTGGGAGGCCAAGGCGGGTGGATCACGAGGTCAACAGATCAAGACCATCCTGGCCAACATGGTGAAACCCCGTTTCTACTAAAAATACAAAAATTAGCTGGGCACAGTGGCGCACGCCTGTAATCCCAGCTACTCAGAGGCTGAGGCAGAAGAATTGCTTGAACCTGGGAGACGGAGGTTGCAGTGAGCCAAGATCATGCAGCTGCACTCCAGTTTGGGAGACAGAGTGACACTCCGTCTCAAAAGAGGTAAAAAAAGTATGTTTAGAAAAGAGCACAGAGGCAATTTTAGTATGTGGGTTTCCCCCCAACCAATGTTTAAAACGGTCCTTTATCATGGAGACCCAGTGTAAAATATCCCAGGACTTTGTGAAATAACAAGCACAGGCCAGTGATAATTCCATTACCACCATGACACATTTCCTCACAGCCTTCCAAGCCTCAGCAAAACATCTGAAACAGTCTCATGTACTTTTGAGAGCAACAGCTCCCCAGCAAAGTCACACCACCCTACTAAACTTTCAGGTGAGGGTTCTTTTTTCTTTTTTTAAGGGCATCTCCTCCACAGAACTCCAAAATAGTGTCCGCTATGAACTGGGGAGCCTTAGCAGCCTGAGGACAGAGTCAGCCTCATATTTTAAGGAGTCTGGTTACGTTTTTGATGAATGCGAAAGCGTCTTTCTGCTAGATGCAAAAATGACTTCATTCCCTGTCCAGCAAGTCGTAAAGGAAAGAAATGGTTCTCTTTAGGACTTTAAACGTATTACTTAATGTAATGACATCTGCCAAGCGAATGTTAGGAAAAGTACACTGAGCTCCGTGGCCAAATTCCATGGCAACAGCTGGCAAATCACAGGTGTTGGCCAGGAAAGCCTCCAGTCCCGCTTAAATGTTCCGGGAGAGTTCTTTATTATTTTAAACACCACGTTTGCAAAGTGCTTAATTTGCTGGGATTCAAAACATTCCTCATGGGCAAAGTGCAATGTAAACAACGTTCCAGGAGAAAGTCATGTCGGCCTAATTTTTTATTTGCAAACAGGGTGGTTAGAAAACAAAGTGTTGAAGCATTTTCTGACTGTGATGTTGCTGTGAAGAATTTAGGAAGGCTCTAAAGGAAAATAATTCTCTTAGTTAAACCAACCATAACGGGAGATCTTTGACATTAGCCAGGAGAGGTGGACATTTCTGGACAAACTCAGTGCCTCTGGCCTGAAGTCGGGGGAGTCAGTGTGAGGACAGGCAAGATCCATGGAAGAGACTTTGAAGATCCAACAGTAGAATGGGTTGGAATCTTCAGAGTCCACAAGTATTTTGAAGGTAACTTACTATACAACTCACATCTGTGACAGGAGTTCCAGGCCCACTGCCATGTGGCCCAAGTCTAAAGAGTGAAAACAAATCACCTAGAGGGGCAAAGCTCTTGGGGTCTAAATTCCACTTCATGTAAAAACATGTCTGAGAACACGTGTGCTGTAGCCATGCCTGGGTGAGGCTTGCCTGTGCAGGCACCTGATTTAATTCAGATCCTACTGTTACACATGGGCTCATCCATTCATTCATAGTCACTTATCAAATACTCAGTGGACACCTACTGAATTCCATGAGCTGTGCTAAAGCAAAGGCACACAAGGAAAACAGACACATCCTTATCCTTGAGGGGCTGTGGATGAGTGAGGGGACAGAGAAGTGAGAATAGTGACGGCACAGAGGGATCGCTAACTCCCAAAAGGCATGGATGGGAAGACTTTCCCAGGTCATGAGACTTCTCCATTCACCATGTCTGTGCCTCCCACGACACTTCTAAAGACAGATCAAGTCCTTGGCCTTAGGGATCAATCTGCGTCATCCCTCTAACCCCAACAATCTGTGTGAGAATAAACCTATTATCCCACCTGGAAAAACCACAGCCTTCTTCAGGATTGTGCAAACTGAAGCTGGCGGGGCGAACTCCCCTCTCAGCTCACCGTCTGGGCCATGGAGGCCAGCTATGGTGGGAAAGAGTGAGGCCAACCGCACGTAACGATGAGGCAGAGACAATGACTCCCGACAGCACTGAGTCCCAGGACAAGGCCACCCCAGGGCCAGCTCCACCCCAACCCTTTCTGCATTTGAGTATTTCATTCCATAAATGCCCCATCTCCTTTTATTTCCCCTTTCATGTTTCCTTAAACTAATTTGAATTGGTATTCTGTCATTTGTCACCAAGAGAGTGCTGTTTACTACGTGTACCAAAATATGGGTACGTGCAGGGGCAGCATAAGCGTTCAGGTGGGTGGGTGCACCGAGCCCAGGCTAGGGGCCAGAGCGAGGCTTCCTGGTGGAAATGGCATGGGAAACCAGAGTTGTAACTAATTACAACTGGACCTCTGAACAATTCTGTTCCATTGCTTTATTTTCCTTTATAAAACAAACAAACTTCCTTTGTCTTCCTTTCTCCTCTGAGAAGTGGGTTTCACACATGCATACACACACACACACACACACACACACACACACACACACCCATTGATGGCACTCTGGTGGGGCAGGGACATGAGATCTGTGTCCAGTATTGTTCTCCTTGGTGATGGGAGTGAGCTAACCAATGAGCGGAGCTATGGAAGGAGGATGTCTCGGAGTTCAGATGTAGGGCTGGCGTTGTCAGGGTGCCATTGGTCTCTCCATGGACAGCAGAGGCAGTAGCAGGGCCAAGCTTGTGCCACCTTCAGCAGACTATGTCCCGACCACACTTGCCCTGCAGTGGTCACCAGCGTGGCCCTTCCCTCCCAAGGCTTATTGCTGACTGTGCTTGCCTTCCCCAATCACTCCCCACCATCAGTCCACTGGGGAAAAGGGTCAAGGTCCTTCCTGAATGGCACAAGGACCCAGCAACTGGACAGGGCAAGGAAAAGCATTTTCAATGCAGGGAACCAGAGGTGCAAAAGCATAGGAGCATGGAGCATCATGTGTGTTATGTGCAGAGAACTTCAAGTGGTGCATTTGTGCTGAACCATAAATCACCAGCAACCAGCAACGTATGCATATGTGAGCTTCAAAGTCCCCATCAAGGGAAGGTGTTTTGCAATTGGAAGGTGTCTACTGATGCTATTTTCCATCATTACACATATCGCAGGGTTGTGGTGGGACCCAAATGAGATCATACACCTATAAAGTGGCTATGGAGTCTGGAAGAACATTGTACACATGCTAACTAACAGTGTGGGGTATGGCTAGGGTACATTTCAGACCACAAAGGAATACTAAAAATCAAAATAACAGTGAATTTCTCTCAAATCCACAGTAATAAATGTGTTTGCATATTGGGCATTTTAATTAAAATACTTCCCATCACCCCTTTACAGATAAATGAATGATTTCATTGTCTATTAAAATGTTTCTTTGTTAGTAATTAATTAGACCACCAAGCTTCAGGCTGGGAACCTGAGAGTAACTTTTGTTGACTTACACATCACCAAAAACACTCAATATGGCCTCTAAAATATAGACATATGTATGCATGAATAGATGGCTGGATGGATGGTTGGATGGATGTGTCTATAAATAATTTTTTTGTTTTCAAATCTGTATCTATTATCTTTAGGACATCATTACTTTTCTCCTGAAATGCTACAATGGTTTCTTAGCTGCTTGCTCTGTCTCCAGCCTCCTCCCTCTCTGCTCTCAAATCCATCATTTCCGCAGCTGCTCAGAAGCTCAACAGCATTTTAATTACTCCACCCAGTTTGGCAGTAATGTGGGTTCTGTCATTGTGAAAAGGCATAAAATAAGAGTAAAAAGCACAACCACAAGAAAGACGAAGGAAAATTATTTATTCCACGTGCTTTGATTATTTACCTAGATATCCAAGAGAATTAGCTAAAACATCACTGGAACTAATGGGAAAATTTGATAATGTTGCTTGATATCAATAAATGTCAAAAGGTCAATTATTTCCCTATTTCCCTGCAAAAAACAGACAGCCAGAATACAGCATGGAACTAGATGCTGCCGATCTTTGGGGTATCATAGGGATGCTGAGCGTTGTCCCTTTGGGCTCCAAGTAATTCTGATTGTGCCCAGAGCCCCACAAAATCTCCCATGAAAGCAGCTCTTCAGTTTCTGGTCTCTCTCCACTAAGATGGAGGCCTGACCCAGCTCCAAGGTCAAGGTGGGACATAGACATCTTGGCAATCCTGTTACCTTTCCAAAAGAGCCTAAAATAAAAGAGTGGACAGAAATGCTTCCCTGCCTCCTTCATAGGAATACCTTTCTCCTCACTTGCAAAGCAATTTTAGCACCCGAGAACTCCATTTTCATAGACTATGAAGACCTAATTCTACACACATCTACCAAGTGTCCCCTGGGGATGGTTTCCCCTGGACACAAGGACAGTCTGCTGTTAAGAAGTATTTAAGTTGGCTGGGCGCAGTGGCTCACGCCTATAATGCCAGCACTTTGGGAGGCCGAACTCCTGATCATCTGAAGTCAGGAGTTCAAGAACAGCTTGATCAACATGGTGAAACCCTGTCTCTGCTAAAATTATAAAAATTAGCCAGGCATAGTGATACACACCTGTAGTCCCAGCTACTCGAGAGGCTGATGGAGGAGAATTACTTGAACCCAGGAGGCGGAGGTTGCAGTGAGCCGAGATCGCACCACTGAACTCCAGCTTGGGTGACAGAGCAAGACTCTGTCTCAAAAAGAAAAAAAAAAAAAAAAAAAAAAAAGAAGAAGTATTTAAGTCTCCACCTCCTGCCAAATAACAGTGTTTGCAACTTTTAATGAAATATTGCTTTCAACTGTAACCATCAAGTTTGAAAAATCTTGAAGTATCTGGATATCCATAGTATTGCTGGGGATCGGGAGGTCTTCGCAGATCAAGGCCGGAGTTGCCTGCATTTAGTTGACTTTGACCTTGCTTAAGCTGCGACCTGAAGAGCAAGTAGAAGTTCAGAGGATAGGAGGGGATGGAGCTGATAGAAGACAGTGGTCAGGGCAGAGAAAAGAGTCTGGTGGGGAAACAGGAGGTGCGAAGGGCTGAATAGCAGGTGAGTGTGCTGAAGGAGCAGCTCATGTCGCTGCAGTGAGAGCCAGCAGAGTGTGCATAAGTAGTAGGTCCTGACCAGTGGGAAAAAAGTTTTTCTATCCAGGTTCTGATTCCCATGAGGCTCCTGCCGTCTCTGCTGCTGCCCAAAAGGAACACGGGTAGTGATGGTAACAGCTATGAAGAGACCAAGAAATATCCCAGCCCCATTCTTCGAATGATGGAATTCACAACTCCTGCCATTACAGCAAATCTCTAAAGGTAACCATGGTCAGAGAAGCTGGCAGAATTTAATGAGCTCTCAACTCTTGCAGGGGAATTTCGTGGGGTTTTGTGGAGTCCATGTACAGAATACAAACTTTCTACTCTAAGTGCTTGACCTCAAAGAGGCCGACCTCAACAATGGCCATGGATGGAGTTAAAATGCCCAGGTTTCAAGTCAGCAATATGCAACAAGACCTTCGATACATCAGTTATGTTAAATAGAAGTTTTCATTTAAAGGTAATTCATTGCAGCCACAACATATAAATATTTTTAAAAGGAAACAAACTAGAGGTTAGATAGTAGACAGAGTTTTCTTTTAGTCTGTCTTTCTAATGCAGCCAGAAAATAAAAAGCTAAAATCTTGTCCTCCAATAACATTTAACAATATGGAGCAAGTTTCAAAATACACCAAGCGAAAACTTGATCGAACAGCATACTAATTACAATTTCCATACAATGACACACGTACCATGAAAATACAAAACAGCAGGTAATACTCTAAAATATTCCCATTTGTTATCTCTGACAGGCATGGTTTTAGGTGGTTTGCTTTTCTTGTTACCCTTTTCTGTTTTTTTTTTTTCCAAGTGTTTAAAAATAAACCCGTAATATTGTTACAGTCAGGGAAAAAAAGAAAGAATATTCATAACAGCCTACATTTTACATGGCAATGAGTATTCCTGAACTGGGTGTGTATCTGAATCACACAGCAGTCTTTGTGCAAATAAACGAAGCATCAATTTTCCTGAGTGTTCGAGAAAAATAAAATTTTTCTGTGAGATTTATCTGTCCATGTCTTTGAGCACGAAAACACAGACACAAATACACATTTTTTTTTTTTCCTGTTGTGCAGCCGTAGAATATTTGGGCGTTTGGCTCCAAGTCTGAAATTCCAGTTGTTGCCTCCAAATCTGGGAGCCCTTTACGTCCGTGAAACACAAGCTGCAGCTCCCCTGGGAGAACACGCTCCTCAGCTTCCTGCCCCATCGCAAAGAAAGCTGCCCTTGTGTGCACAGCCCTCACCACCAGGGCCAGCAAATGAGGGTAGCTTGGAAAAACAGCGAGATGCTTGCAATAGTTTGTTTGGTGTCTCAGAAAATAAAATCCATCTTTCTTCACCAGATGACAGTCATCGCTTCAGATGATTTTGGAAGAGGAGCCCTTCCCTGCCTTGAATCTGGAAGGCTGGCTAGGTTTCCGGGACTGTGTTTTCATGGACGTGAAGAATTTTATGAGAAATACAATTGCAGGGAGCTTGATTTCCATAGGATTTTTACCTCCTGCAAATTCTTCCAGCTGGACCCTTCTTCCAGATGTTTGTGAGACCTATTTAATCAGATTCTCCAGGGATGGGGCTCTGGCATCCACTTTCGCAAGGTTTACAGGTGATTCTGATGCATAGCAAAGTTTGAGAATGCCTGCTACAGCAGGACGACAAAGGGGGGCTTTGCATAGAAAAACAATGGCAATGAAACCACACATTGCATTTGCAGTGGAGATATTTAAAGCAACCTTAAAAATGATTTTTTAAGAAGACTGTGTCCTCGGCTAGAAAGGGTTACATGCCATTATTTCACTTCATTCACAGATCCCTCTCACAGTCTGAATAGAAACAATGAAGCAGCCCAAAGGCACACTCAGTCAGGGCCCTAGGATACCACATAAATCAGCTCAGGGCAAGCTGGCCCAAGTGAGGGTGAGTGCCGCGGAGGTGAAATGGCCCGTCTGGTGACCAAACGCTTTTTGCCTATTAACTGCACGTGTTGACTTTGTGTGGGGACCTGGAGAGTCCAGTCGCCACAAACACGGGGGTCAACAGCCACTTGGCAGCCTCTTCACCCTGAGCAAGTGCTGAATTCAATACAACTAGCATTTAAACAGCTCAGCATCCTCCTGGAGAGCCACTCTGCGAGGTGGGGTAAACACGTGCCCTGGTTTGTGAATGAGGTTTAGGCCCATTGCCCAGGTGTAATTCTTAATAGCACCCCGTTCACACTCAGAAGTACCCTGGTTTTGTGGATTAATTGTATGATCACCTGGCTTCAAGGTCCAGGTGATGGCCTGTTGGCTTAGGGAGCTGAGGTGGGGGAGGAGAGCTGATAATTCCTGTGCACTCCCGCAAAACAGTTATGAGGCAGTCATAGTGCTTCCAGCACAGCCACGGCTGCCTCCTTCAGCAAGAAGCAAAAAGAACTCCTGGGTAAATCTCCCTCCTCATTCTTTCTCCCCACCCCCTTGCACTCTCTCTCTCTCTATATATATATATTTAACTCTTTCAGTTTCTTTAATATCCATCATTGTCATCTGAGCAGCACAACGCAGTAACTGTATGTCAATTTTCACTTTGTAGCATACACTCTTTATTCCCAAATTACCCCAGTAACCCAAATAAGAAAGGAGAAAATGCACAAAGAATTACTGTGGCCATCTGGAATGCATAATGTGGAAAGATCTGCAATACATTACATGGTCTGGAAAGTGGCTGGTCGAATTCCAGAGAGCTCAGATAGACTTCAAAGTCTGGCTGTACATCAGTGAAACTGCTGATCTGCTCCAATATTTAAAGTGGGTGTAGATGAATGAATTTATTACAGTTTTTATCTTCTGGGCTCAGATGGGGAAATGGGATCATAGTCAGGTTCTCCTTTAATTTCACGCTGAAGTTTTTTCTTAGATTTTGTTTTTCTCCACCTTAATTCTGCACTATTTCTTAATTTTTCTTTTGAAATGAAACGTACCTTCCTGAAAACTGACTGAAGTGCATGAATAAAGTAACTCTGTAGAGACTAATGGCCTAATCATGAGATATTTTGCATAAAGGATCTCAATTCCATATATATATATATATATATATATATATATGAAACTCTTGACTTTCTCTCTCTCTGATGGAGCAAGTCAATAGATCTGGACTCAACTGCACGGAATTTATTTCTAAAGTTGAATTTGGGTGATATCTAGTTATAGTTCCTGATTAAAAATATAAATAAAAGTGGGACTCATGAAATATTTGGAAACACTTGATGTGAGTCAAGTGTCTGCTGTCAGGAACTCCCTTCAGGAAGGGATGAAAGAGCAATTCTTTAGGTTCAACCGCCTCAGAATTCCTTTGAGAGGCAAGCTTCTTCTCATCTCTGCCAACTTGGTTGCTTTTATCTTCATACAAATTTTTCTTAATCCTTGAAAGAACCTTAACAAATACAATTCTAAGCCAACTCCATAGCAAATGTCTGTGCTCCCACACCTTCAAAAACTTTGGGGTTCTATTTCAAACTCTAAACACAATCTCATCAGCAATATAGAAGCATTTCTTCTGGATCTCTTTTTGAATGGGGAAGAACAGAATTGTTTTTCACACATACATAAAGAAAAGAAATATACTAATAAGGTAAAGTTAAGAGTATTGTGATAACCTACAGCTGCTGCTTTCCTTCTGTATTTTGCCAAGTATCCATTATCAATTTCTTGGATTTCTATAGTAATTAGATTATCAAAACATTGCTGAAGTTCCTACTAAAATTTTCAAAACTAGCCCAGGACAAGAGGAGCAAATCCTGAACTGGTAGAGTTTGACTTCCAGGTCCCCCTCAAGCTCCTGGGAACCCCCCCTTTTTTTTTCAGAGGCACTTTCTCTACTTTCTTCCCATAGTAATCAAAGAATGAGATGTTCACTCTTAAGTGAGCTTTCCCCTTCAGGTATCTTTTAAAAGGGAATTAAGGCATAAACTTTGTTTAACTCAAAGGGATGAATCTCTTATGTAGGCCATGGAAAAAGAAATTTTTGTGGGGCACAAGGGCTTCTGACAATTATATCATGAGAATGTTTTCCAATACTCAAAGAATAGTATTAGCTAGAGTAGTTGCTAGAGGTCAGTGATGTTTATGGAAGGCCTCAATATGTTGTCCAACCATGTGTTATATTCCCAACCAGTTCCAACGTAAGACTTTTGAACAATAGCTAACAGGCACCTTGTGGTGGTTTCCCAGGGCTCCCATAACAAGACAGCACAAACTCTGTGGCTTAAAACAAGAGAAATTTGTCATATAACAGTTCTAGAGGCCAGAAGTCTGAAACCAAGGTGTCAGCAAAACCATGTTCCTTCCAAAGCCTCTAGGAGAGGATCCTTCCTTGCCTCTTTCAGCCCTGGACTTTCTTTGGCTCCTGGCAGCATAACTTCAACCTCTGCCTCTGTTGTCACATGGCCGTCTTCACCCCACGTGTCTCTATATGGCCTTCCCTCTCTGCATGTCTCTGTGTCCAAGTTTTCTCTTTTCTAAGGACATCAGTCACTGTAGGTTAAGACCCATCCCAATGACCTCATCTGAACCCAACAGTATCTGCAAAGACCCTATTTTTAAACGAGGTCACACTCACTGGAACTAGGGGTTAGGACTACACCATATATTTTTGGAGTAGACACAACTCAACCCATGACATACTCTTAGACAGGAACAACTGAAGAAGAATGAAGACCACGATCATATCCTACAGGGCAGCCCTTAGCTCCTCCTTGATAGAAAGATATAATTCAACCTTGAAAAGCCAAGGACAAATAATTCTAGACAACTCTAGAGACTCTAGATGGCTCTAGAGTAGTGAAAAGACAGGTCATTCGATGTCTGCCTTAGTCATGGAATGACTGTAAATCAGGAACTATGAACCTCACCTGCTCTGCTTTTCTCTGCAGAGCCATGTAAATGTGAGTCACCAGAAATTATGATTCACCTCTGGGTCACCCTGAGACAGGGCTAGAGAAGATGACCCTGGGACCCTCGATTGTATCTTGGATCATTTCAGCCCAATCTTGTTTTGATTAGCAATCAGAGCTAAAATTCTGCATCACGGCATAAGTGGAAAGGTGTACTTTTTAAACACCACAGTTGAAAACCATATAGATGGGTTCCAAGAAGCAGGTATGTGATCATTGAAGGCAGGAATTATGTTAAACTCATCCTCATAGACCAATGACCTGACAGGCACTCAAGGAAAACTTGATTAATAAGTAATGGCCCTTTTTACTGGGAGCTTACAGATATTAACTGACTTGCCAAGGAGTCAGAGACAGGGATTTGAACTCAGGTCTTCTGCATCCCCACTGTGAAGTCTTTACTTCATACCAGAGGTTCACCAACTTTGGCAAGTAGGAAACCTCTGGAGGGTGGGAGGGCTTGTTAAAACATGGATCGATGGTCTCCATCCCCTGATGAAAGCCCCTGTGTAAGGGTGGCCCCCATGTGCATGGCCCCCATGCCTGGGTCTTCTGAGTCAGTAGGTCTAGAGGGGGGCTGATCATTGCCACTGCTAACAAGTTTCAGGTGATGCCAATGCTGTTGATGGAGGGCCACACTTTGAGGACCACTGTGCACTGGTGAATATTAGGGTCACCTGGAGAGCTTTTTGATTTCATTGACCTGGGATAGGATTTGGCCACTGGCAGATCCAGAAAATCACCTGGTGATTCTGATGTGCAGCCTGAGCTGGAGGCTGTCCTTCGCTCCTCAGTCACCTGTTAGTTGGACTCTGGTGTACATCTACCCCCAGTTCCACTTGGGAAGAAGCAAGAGAATTGTTACCATCTGAGAATAACCAGGGCATGCTTGCCACCACGGTTCAGCTTCTTCCCATCCCATACCCCCTGACTCACTGCAACCCTGTCCTTCAACCATTCTCTTAAGAGAAGGCAAATAAATATCTAAGAAAATGTATTCACACTCTGTGGGCAATGAGAAGGGATCCAGAAAGTAAGACAGACTTGTTTACCTGTTTATCTGTTTCACCTGAGACCCTACAGTCAGGCACAGGATCCCCCTACGGGTTGTTTCAATCCCTCACCTAACTAGCTGAGTACTTTCTCCTGTCTAAACTTGCACAGTAGCCATCCTCCCAGTTAGAACTCATTTGCCCCTCAGAGATCGCTCACAGCACTTCGTTCCAACTTTACATATTCTATCTGGATGGAGTAATTTATAACTACTACCACCGTCACCCATTACCACCCCATGGAATCCTAGGAAATGGGAACCTCGGTTTGTACACCTTAGCATTCCCCCATCAACCCTAGCTCAAATCTTGTGCATAGTACACGCTCTAGTCCAGTACTGAATTGGATTCAGCTCAGGCTTTGATCTCTGTTCCTAATATGAGCTATGCCAAGGGATAGACATTTTATTAGTCATTTATACTTTAGTATGAATGTGTTTTCATGCCTTTCATGAGACTGTGTTATAAAAATTACACAGCTCAAGTGTATGGTGACAGGGATGGGAAGCAGGAATTGCAATAACAACAGGCTCTATTGATCCGCTTTCCCCTCCACTCTCAGAAAACATGAACTCTGTTGAGGCATGTGGCTCACTCTGCTGCCTGTGAACTAGTGACTGAAGTGGGTTCAAAACTAAAGGTTTGCATAAGTAATGATTGCTTTTCAGGAATTACATTTTAGTGTACCTCATTAGTCCCCCGAATCATTCTTCTGTCTGGCAAATTCTTACCCAAAGGGCTCTCACTCAGCAATGATTCCTTCTTCATTGAAAAGCTTTCCATTTCACCCTCACATGGTTCTTGATTTCTGCACATTTTTTTTTTTCAGAAAGAAAGGGATCCTCCCTGTGGATTTGCATTCAATCTTTAGGACAAGTTTTGCATAATATCATGCCCTATAGGAACTTCACAAATAAAGAATCAAAGTTTCCCCTATGGTTCTAATTATCCAGTTGTATAATTCACACGCAGCTGCCTTTAAAGCCACTGGTTTCTGCAACCGAGAGGGGATTCTGCCTTCCACCTGAGAGGGGATTCTGCCTTCCACCCAGGCAGCTTTGAGAGAAGTGCTAAGAAACGGCCTTGCCAGATGATGACCCTTTCAAAGGCTTAAATTCCTGTATTTTATCTCATTCCAAGTAAACTCTTTTCTGAGTGGGGCATGTTCAGACGTAGATATAGACACAGAAACAAATTATAGTGATGACATGGGACCATCAGATGATCTTCAAAACATCTAGAATTAATTGTTCAGTGAAAAAGGCAGAGCATTTAGAACCAGTCACAACCTCAGAGGTCTCACACGTAGGATGGGGACAGATCATGACCCTATGAGCTGTGCTAATGACAGCCATGTGTGGAAAGAAAGTACCTAGCACAGGGCCAAGCTCACAGCAAGTGTTCAAAGTCTGTTGTTCCCCGTTCGCCCTACTGTTTCTCTTCTCGTCGGCCATATCTGTAAGTAGAGATGCTGCAGCTTCATTCAAGCATCCATCCAGGATTTCACTGGAGTGCTTTTCCTCTAGTTCCCCTCAAATTTTCCTGCTTTAAGTTTGAGTAGGCAAGCAGCACAGCTCACTTTTCTCTTCTTCTCTATTCCTAAAAAAATGGACATCTTAGCCTCTTTGGTTGGTCTGTGAAAAATAAGGAAAACAATGTCTACCCTGCCTGTACTTTCGTAGTGATATTAAATTTATATAAAGTACATAAAAACGCTTTGGTATGGTTTAGGTCAACATATGTAGGTATTGTTTAGGTATTGTCTAGGCCAACATACAATTTCTCAGCATCGCTGCCTTCGTTCAATTATTTGTTGTCTTTTAACCATATATGGAAACCAGTACTCACTGGGCCTCTCACACCTAGTGGTGTTTCCGTCCCACCCCATATGCCCACCACATCAAGACCAAACCTCACTGTCATTAATTTCTCCCCTAACATCCCATTTCTCAGGCGTCTTGACACAGCTTAGAGGGGAAAAAAGCTGGAGAAAATGTTTGCAATGTAAAAAACTCACAAGAGACTCATAACAACAAGTACCATCCAATAGAACTTTCTACGGTGCTGAAAGTATTTTCTCTCTGCATCGTCCAGGACAGTAGCCACTAGCTGTGTGTGCTAGGAAGACTGAAAAATGCATCTTTAATTAATTTAATTAATAAATTTAATAGCTTAGTGGCTACCATATTGAAAAGCACAGACAGAGACTTTTAATAAACCTGTACCTCAACTTAAGGATCCTATCTAAGTGCGGGTTCTGTTTTAGCAGGTGTGGGGAAGGGCCTGAGATTCCGCATTTCTGATATGCTCCTGGGTGCCGCTGCTGCTACTGGACCAGAGACCACACGCTGAGTAGCAAGGGTCTATCCTAGACTATATAAAAAGCTTTTGGACAGGGGCAGTAGCTGCATAGCCATGAAGCAGCCATCAATTTCCTGGATATATATCCCAAACCTGTTGTCACACAGGCCTGTAAGGGCTGGTATCAGAAGGCTGTGATGGGGAAGCAGAGCCGAGCCATGCATCCATCACTGGACAGTGGGTGGGTGAAACGTGGTGGATGCACAGCACGGAGTATGAGTCAGCACTGGGAAGCAATGTGTTTGACGTGCCTATAGTGACATGCATGAATCTCAGAGGTGATAGCACTGAGCAAAAAACTATGAATCTGCAGATGATATATAACCCCAATGCCATGTTTACAAACTAAAATGCCTGCCACAAAATAAGAAGTCATATTTTGTCAAAACACATACAGGCTGAGCACAGTGTCTCACGCCTGTCATCCTAGCAATTTGGGAGGCTGAGCTGGGCGTATCCCTTTGGCCCAGGAGTTTGAGATAAGCCTGGGCAACATAGCAAGACTCCGTCTCTAGAAAATGTAAAACTTACTTTTAAAGAAAGTATTTTAAAAAACCACATGCAAATAAAAAAATACATCTTAAACACTTTAGACTGACTATGATGGTGAAAGCGAGATGGCAGAATGGGAGTGTTAAATGAGGATACCCGGGAAGAAATAAAGCAGGAAAATGCCTAGCATGGGCTGTGACAGTATGCCATGTAGCAAGGAAGAAGTCTGGAAGTCAGGACCTCCCCCAGCTGGTGCCAGCTGCCTTACCCACCCTCTCTCCTACTGTGCCCCCATGTCAATCCTCCCGCCACTGCTGATACATCCATCCAATCGCTTTCCTCCAGACATGTGTGAGCCATTCCCTCAGACTCCAGATAGTTGAACCCACCTGCAACTATCTGAACCTTAGGCTAGCTTCTTTGGGAACCTTTCTGTGAGAAACCTCCCCCTGATCATCAAAACCAAAATGATCACTTCTTTCTCTGACATCCCGTCACCCCTATATTCTGCACCTCTCCTTTGGCACAGATCACAGACTGACTTACAACAGTGGCTGCCATTGTGTAAAGACATAAAACAAAGCACAGAACAAACACAGCATCGCCAATGAGGCCAGTCCCTGTTGGCTGGTCAGCTGCCTGAGCACAGGGTCAGCATCTCGTCCCTGTTTGGGATCCTCAGCAGCATCTACTATCATATTTTTCAAAGACCTATTAAAAAGAGCTGACTCAGTCTTCATCTGTAAAACCACTCCTGTATGAAAAGAAAGCACAGTATTTGCCTCTTACCCAGAAGGTAATGTACGTGAGGGGAGAATTCAGAGTTGAAGAAGTCAGGAGCTTTTGGGAAAACACAGTTTGCAGGCCAATGTCACCAATAACCCTTATAAATACTTTTATATCTATTAAACTAAAGCAATAAAGATAGCATACTCAATAAAGATAATGCCAATCATAATTTATATGTCCTAAAGTTGTATTACTTTTAGTGGCAGAAACTGTAATTACTTTTGCATCAACCTAATAATAATAATGAACACAGTTCAGTTTATTATAATTTACTATTGCTCAGGGTCCAGAATTTCTTCAGGATATATTCCTTTAGCAGTTTTAACGCAAACCTTGTAAATTTGGCATTCTTTGTTTATAAACACTGAGTATCTATTCTGTTTCCAGCTGTACACTGTGCAGGTTATACAATCCCCATTTTATAGGTGAGGAAACAGAGAGTCAAAAGCAATAAAGGAACTTCCTCCAGGCTGTCAGCTAGTTAGCAACAGTGCAATGTTTCAAACCAGGTTCATGTGACTCCCAAACGCATCCCCTTTCAACTATCTACTTCTACCCAGAAGTTTTCTAGTGTGTCTGATTCTCCAAGCAAACGTCTATTGGATATTATAACCCTGAACACTCAAGTCACAAAAAGACGTGGTTCATGACCCACATAAATCAATGATTCTCAAATGTACATGCACTTTTAGAACTATCTGTGATTGCAATGTAATTGGTCTGGGGGTAGGATCTGGGCATCCCATAGTTTTAAGCTTCCAAGTGATTCTAATGTGTGTCCGGCATTGAAAACCACTGGCATAGATGCAGAAAATATACCCACAGGCAAATCCATATATGCCAGAGTTTCTCCTATGGGAAGGGATTCCTATAACAAAGTTGCCCTCAATCCCCCCCTCTTTTTCCCCCTAACTTAAATCTTTGTAGTTGCTAGATTTTTACCTTTTTTTCCAACATGTTCACATTTTCTGTCATCCCTCTCCAGCTTCTTCTTGCCTTTTTGGAAAACAAATACCAAAATTAGAAATACTGTGTAAGGGCCTGATAAATGCAGAGTGTCAGAGCAGTGTTTTAAAAGCTACTAAGCAGGACTGCATTAGTCAAGGTAAGCTGACTGCTGTAACCAATAACCCCCAGACCCTGGCTTAACAAAATAGAAGTTTGTTTCTCACTCTCTCAATAGCTCAGCAGGCAGCCTTCTATGGAGAGACTCAGGGACCCAGGTTTTTCATATCTTGTGGTTTGCTATCCTCTATAGCTCAGATTCCTCTGCTGGATCATTAATACCTGGCCGACAAATGGGAAAGAGAGGTACAACAGAGAATCCCACCTCACGAGAAAGGATTTTAGGACTAGTCCTAGAGAGTAGCACATCCTCTCTGCCTCCATAGCATTTGGCCAGAATTTGGTCCAGAAGTTGACTACACCTAACTGCAAGGGAGGTCAAGAAATACAGTCTTGTTGTGTGCTCACAAGAAATATAAAATGGGTTTTGGTGTGTGTATAGCAGTCTATGCCACAAGGGCCTTTTAATCCTTCTAATATCAAGCTATACTTCTCCCATCGAAAGCCTCATGTTGCTGTTTAATTAAACTTAAATTCTATAGAGAAATCAGTATAACATTTATTGAAGACCGACTATGTTGCAGGCACGAGCTGGGTAGGTTACATATATTATGGCACACTCTTTTGTCTTGCCTCCTGAAACCGTGAAGAATCACTCTACCAGTGTACGTGGTCACCTCTGTTATACGGCATCAGAATGTCTTACTCTTTGGTATTCTTTCACATTTGTTGGAAAAAACAAAAACAAAAACAAATGTCTTTTGATGTCAAGATCTTGTTGGTCAGTTGCTATTAATTTTTATCAAACACAGACTGCGGTAGGATTAAGGTGGATTATCTCAGAGTGTTTCAAACTCTAATAAATCTGGGTGAGTATTTTGGCCTCATTGGACAAAAAGTTTCTTCATTTGTATTTCAAGTAAAATGGAGGGTTTTTTATTCTGTCTACCAGAAGAAAAGCTCTAGCCTGGGAATAATTCCTCATATGCTCTACCAAATTTCGCATTTCAAATCTGTTCCTACTCAGTTCTTACATTTCCAGGCACTGAATCCAACTTATAGATCACCCCAAGTCTGTTTTTGCACTTTCTTAAAAAGGGTGGAAGGGGTAGATGGAAGAGATAAAATGTGAGGCTTTGCTGTTAGACCTTCCATTCATTCAGCACATTTTAGCGAAGTCTCACTTGGATCTGGGCACAGAACTAGATGTTGGAAAGGGTGCAGCGGCGGAGAAGGCCTCAGAAATCACTGTTAAGAAGCTCCCAATTTATTGTAGGGGGTGGAATACACGACCCACCCTGATATCCCATTATATCCGCTCAAGGTATGCTAAAAATTAAGTTATAGAGATACAGGGGCGGTAGATTTAAGTGTTACAGACATGTAGGGGAAACTAACTCAGCTGGAGAAGAAGGAAATAAAGTGGCATTGGAAGTGGTATTTGAGGTGAACCTTCAGGGGTAGTGGTAGCTTTTAAAGCAGGGAAGGAGTAGAAAGGCATTTCAGGCAAAGGGAGTGGCATGATCAAAGGCGCTTCTAGAAGCACATCACCTGGAATGGCCAGTAATTGGTGACACATTTGGGTGACACTCAGATGTGGCACTCAAGAAGGACAGCAGGGAGAGATTTTGCTATTGGAAGAAGTAAGAAACCATTAAAGTGTGCTGCTGGTGTTATTACTTTTTTGTTCATATCATTGTTTTTGTTTTCTTTTAAAGGGTAAGTAGATAGAAAGCATCTGGGGCTAGGAACCCATCAGTAAACTCCCAAAACAATCCTGAAAAGAAAATGATCAAGGACGCCATGAGACCTGTGTGGCCAGCGAGGAGTCACGAGATGTAAGAGACCTTTCAGAGATAGGACTGAAAAGACTCGGTGTCTCAGAAGGATGAGAAAACAGGAGCAGTAAGCAACCCAGGATTCCCATGTCCCAGGACTGGGCACCGGCAATGTGGTGGCAACATTAACCAACAGAGCATTGAGAGGGGACTTCTGGGTAGGAAGACCAATGAAATTAATCAAGACAGGATTGAAACTTGTATTAGTCCATTCTCACATTGCTATAAAGAACTGCCCAAGACTGGATAATTTATAAAGAAAAGAGGTTTAATTGATTCACAGTTCCGCATGGCTAGGGAGGCCTCAGGAAACTTACAGTCATGGCGGAAGGGAAAGCAGGCACGTCTCACATGGCAGCAGGCAAGAGATCATGGGAAAGAAGTGAAGGGGAAAGAGCCCCTTATAAAACCATCAGATCTCATGAGAACTCATGAGAACAGTATGGGTGAAACCACACCCATGATCCAATCACCTCCCACCAGGTTCCTCCTTCAACACCCAGGGATTACAATTCAAGATGAAATTTGGGTGGAGAGACACAAAGCCAAACTATATCAAAGCTGTAACAGAAGAGAGTTACAAAACAGCTATCCTGAATTTCTCAGTGGGAGGTTGTGGACTCCTCATGCCCTATTGCAACAGATACTAGAATGCTGATTGTGTCTTTTGATGGTGATTGTAATGACATAGGAAGGAAGTAACATTTGGTTGTAAGAATAGGAATTTAAGAATGGGCTATAGATCTGAGCTGCTATTAGCTGTAAAACTATAAGAGACTTGTCACTTAATCTCTGTGTTACAGAATAATCATCTGTAAATTAAAGCTGTTATAATAGGTAACCTCCAAAGCATGGTTCTAGGATCCTGCTCTGAGGACTGGTGCTAATTCATCATGAAAAGTCCACAAAGAAAAGAGGAAAAAACATGCTATAGAATTATACAGATAAGCATTTAGGTAGATAGACAATAACTAGATAGCTAGATGAAAGATAGGTGAAGAAAGATCTGTAAGTTTGAAATTAAAGTTTTTGTTTTCTGGAAAGGACTTTCCTGTATTTCCTATATATCCTATATTCCAATATGAATCCTTAGTTCATATTTGATGTTAAAATGTTTTTTCTTTTGTAAAATAGTAGCAAGAGTAGATAGTAATTGCTTTAAACTTTTATAAAACCCTCAAATTTTCTAGACATCTATTGTGCTAGGATTATTTTTTTCATTTAAAAAAATCATCTTAATCTGCACAATTCAACAGTGTGAGAGCCACTTTCCTCAAATTTCTCCCAGCTGTAGGGCCACAGGCCACTGTGACACAGGGTCATTTTCTTTTGACAGCCCCTAACCCTGGACCGCATGCTCACCCTGGCCGTGTGAGGAGATCCTTGTCTAGAGAGCACCACGTTCCTGCCCACTGATGAGGGTAAGGCGATCCCACTCCAGCCCAGAAATTAGGGGATTTGCTTCTGTGGACCTTCAAAGAAACTCTACATTTCTTTTTCTGCCTTTCTCCTTTATTCTTTTTATTCTCTCACACACATCAAAAACCAAATAAAAGAAAAAGACAGGCAAGAAAACAGTGGGAGGAGAGAAAATTTGTTCTCCAGATGATATTTCTGTTCATTCTAGGATGCTTTAAACCCACAACTTCCCCAAAGCCCTCCCCTGGCCTCCCACAGGAGCTGAACTGACGTCTTCAGTTACATAGCCATGGAATTGCTGGGCATGACAAATTCTTCCAAAGAGAGGTTTGCAGGAGGAAGACATAGAGGTCAGTTATGCTAAAGTTTCATTCAATATATGATCAGATAACACAGATTAAGTTGATGTATGACAGGATCTCAGACTATGGGACAATTATACAGTACCTCAACTGAAACCTCTGAAGAAACACCTATTTCCGCCACAGAGAAATTAAAGGCAGCATCACAAGGTTATACATTGGCCCTAATCCTGTTGTGTGCCTACTGGTCATAACGGACACAATAATTAATAGTAGCTATTATTTTTCAGACATTTACTATGGATTAAACACCCATACGACAGCCTCTAAAATGGGAATTATTCCTCTCTCAATTTACAGATGAGAAAACTGAGATTCAGGGAAGCTAGTGCTTTACCCAGAATTATACAACTAATCAGTAAAGGAGGTGGAATTTGAATTCAGATTTGTCCAATGGCAAGCTCTAATTACTGGGCAATTTTCAGTAAGTCCTCCACCATCCGAAGGTCTAGACAATGGCCATGAAGAAATGGTCCTATTCACTAGCTGATGGAAGAGCTAGACTCACAAATAATTAATTACACTACTGTACAGATTAAGAAAAGGGATATAATGCAGGGAGCTAGATGAGCTATCCGTCACCTCAGAGAAGCCTTCTGTCAAGGTTGATATTTGAGGATCAGTTGGCATGTGCTCAGGAGCAACTCAATGTGCCCTAGAATAAGGCCAGGATTATTATTTCACAATGAGGACGGTCAAAGTCATGTTCAAAGGCAGAATTCAGTCTTTACCTTTATGATATGAGACTATTAGTGTCCAGTAGAAAATTAAGTCATTTGTTTCCAGGTGAGCTTGCTTCTGAAGTAGCACATGCAGCTCTCAACGTTGGGCAATGAATGGAAACGAGGCGGCACCATCAACCACAATAATAAAGTCAGAGACCCACCCTGCAAAGATGACAAAGAATGATCAAGGATATAGTCTTCCTTGGAAGAGGCTAAGGGGATGGAAGAGGGTGGGGTGAGAAGAGCTGGGGGCAAAAGAGATGCTTGGTAGAGAGCCCATGGTTTCTGAGTAGGGCAAGCATCAAGATGGAGGAACATGCACGCAGACATTCAGAGAAAGTTCTGATGGAGGTGAATGAGACTGAAGGTAGATCTTTTTGTGAGAGATTCGAGTGTGTTTAAATGCTGATGGGGGTAGAGAGAAAGATATTGAAGATACAGGTAAGAGAAGAGACACCTGGTAGAGAAACGTTCTTAGATTGGTGGATGGGGATGGGGTTGGGAGGCACAAGTGGAGGGTTAGGCCACAGCAGAAAGAGAGACAGAGAACACTGTGAGCCCAAATGCAGATGGGTGTTTAATTTGCTGTTGGGACACAGAGGAGTGATTGGCCAGTGTCTTGTCTTTTCTCTGTGAAGTAGTTGAGGGCACCTGCTGAGGGGCAAGTTTGAAATCATCATCCAGGACAGGAGAGAGCACCATGACAGGAGTCACACGGGGGCAGACGGGGCAGTGCTGAGGCCCCATCCACCTGCAGGGAGACCACCTGGCCCACAGCTTTGAAGCTGATATCCTCTGGCCGCCTCCGCCCTGGTGGCCAGGAGCATAGGAAAGAGAGGGTTGGGGCCTTAGCAGGCAGGTAGCTGAGACAATCCACCTAAAGGATTCGGAATTAGGGATGGAAGTGAAGTCAAAGGGCATCCCATGTAGCAAGAATATAGTCCTACAACCTCTTAGGCTTTTGCAAACTTCTGAAATTCTGTTAGAACATCGTGTTCAGTCGTGGGGACCCAGTGCCTTCAGGTGGCTTTGGGGACACTAACTGACCCTAAGCCAGTGTCTTTTCGACTCTTCCCCTGTGCTCTGGCTGGCTTATCCTGGTTGGTTTCTCAGTATTATCAATTATCTCCTCCTCCAAGGAATAGCCAATGAGATAAGGTTACCTTGGCCTTTATTTGGGGTCTTGGAGTGAGAAATACAGGTCTTTGTGATCTAGAGAAAACTGTTTGAGTGAAATTCCTGCAGTTCTGCAGAGAGACACAGCTCTGAAGACTATGAAATGGGCAGACATTGCTAGTGTTGTCATTCTTTGTTTTCGTAGAAAGAACACAGGTTTGTCTTTTCATTTATTTACTTAGAAAGCAATAGATGAATCATGTGCATTTCATCAAATGAGGTAAGTATACAAAGTAAACAAAGTGAAGGTGCCCCTTTACCCACACGCCTCACACAATTCCGCTTTCTTGCCAGCACGTAACTACAAAAAACAACTTTGTATATAGTCAACATCTTCTATATATATTCATTATATATTTAATTACATATTTTAGGTATTTATAATATGTTTAATTGTATAATATATTACATATTATATATTATATAAATATATAATTATATACTTATGTATGTAATTATATATATTTAGAATATACATTTTATATATAAATTGAATATATCTTATCTATTATATATAACTGAATAATATTAACTGTATATATTATATGTAATTATAAACATATATAATTTAATTATATATGTAATTATAATATATATGAATATATACTTCTATATTCATCTTTTTCAGAAATTGTCACAGAAAACATATATTTTTCTATAATCACTTTTTCCCTTAACAAGGGAGAATTTTCCACATCAGGGAATATAAATTTCTTTTTAAATTTTTAATTATAAAATATTTAAAAGACAGAGAAAATAGAGAATGGAAAATAGTCTATGTTCCCACAACCTAGATTTATATAAGTATAAACAAATTATATATAAAATAAATAACTATAAATAATTTATATTGATATTTCATCAAATTTTTTAAAGAAATGAAACTTCAGATAAAGTTGAATTACCTTTTTTAGCCCACCCAATTCTATTCCTTTCTCTAGTTTCCCAGAAGAAGCCATAATCTTGAGAACTGTTGAGTCCTTTTTTCTGTCTCTGTTTTTGTTTTAATCACATATGTATGTTTCCTTAAACTAATTACAGTATTGTTCTGGGAATTTTAAAAACACGGAAATGGTTTCATATTGTACGTGCCTTTCTGTGACTTACTTTTCTTGCTCTGAGTTAATTTTCTAGCTGGCGCTTGGTCACAGCACTCTAGTTTTCTTTTCTTGGGTGTGCGACGCAAGTAACATACATTGTGTCCATGTGCATACAGTTTCTACAATTTGCACATTCCAGTTCTGCAATCCTGAGGAACAACAATGTCATATATACTGTTTTTTTCCCCTTCAAATAGAAGTCATGGTGAATCCAAATCCCAATAATCCTAAAGAAGGCAACATGTCAGCCAAGTGGGTAAATCCAAGCCCATAAACCTCAACCTAAAAGAAGTTAGTGGACCTAGGGAAACTCAGATTGTCTTCACCCATTGAGGGAAAAGGTGTGGTCAGTTGGAAAACTCTAAAACTTGTATTATGTGTTTTTCATGGTATTTTTATGCAGTTTTTCATATGTCACACATTTATATCACTTTAATGGTAAAAATTATGAGAAACACGTAAGCTTGATACTTAGGATTTTGTGTGTGCTTTAATTTGTATTCCAAACATCAGGAAGAAGAATACTTCACTAGATATAATGAAAGCCATGTTGTTGGTTTATGAAATGATAGTATTAAATGGCCCGTCTTGCAGAATGCTGGAGTAGGATGGTGATTAGAGCCACAAAAGTGTTAACTGTGGTTCTTTTCTACCCTCTGACCACTTTCCCAACAAATAGTTAATAGTCGTGATAATTACTGGTTTCTTCAAGTTAGACTCTGCATCTTGAAATATATGAAAATCTCCAGCAAACCCTGCTGTTGTTTGTGATGTTTTGCCATTACATTTTAAAAGTTCCAGATTTTTAATGAAGGTCAGATTCCTTCATAACAGGAAAACATCTGTCATAAACACTGCAAATATTTACAGGGCTAAGCTGGCAGTATATAGCCTCCTCTCTCCCTTTCTTAATTGAAACTGAATGTACAATGGCAAACACAACAAGAAAACAGCAAATGAAGCAGGTCACAGAATGCCTATATGAAGAGCACTCACACGTCATCAGATCAAAAATTCTTTAGGTTGGGCAAAGAAAATATGTGTGGAAAGTTCCTAGCAATTTGAGGTTCATTGGCAGACTCTTTGGTATATGTTATTAAATAATAGTCTCCTTTCCTTTGTTCTTTTGATTGCAGCTATGTTTTGTTTCCCCATGAAGGATTCCTGAGCGTCAGTGTTATTTTTCCCTGATAAACTTCTCCACATCTTTATTCCATCTGATTTAATTGAATATACCATATTAACTGTACCTCATATTGAAATAACATTTATATCTGACCAGAAATATTAAGATCGGTGATGCCAAAAAATAGAGGGACTGAAAAGATTCAATCAACTTTTTGGTAAAAGACATTAGAGAACTATCAGAGGATGTTTATAGTGGTAGAGGCTTAATTAAAAGAAACACTGTCTTCCAATCTCTCTTCCTTAGTCCCACTATCAACATTAAAAGGGAAATAAAAATATTTAGAAAATATTTTAAACTAAATGAAATGAAAATATAACATATAGAAAAATTTGTAGAATGAAGCTAAAGCAGTACATAGAGCGACATGTATAGCACCAAAATGCCTTTATTAGAAAAGAAGAAAGTATCAGATCAATGACCTGACCTTTCACCTTGAGAAAATAAATAAAATCGAGAATTGATTCTGTGGTTTTTAAGATTATTAAAACTGACAAACCTCTAGCCACCCTGATCAGGATAAAAATGAGAAAAGATACAAATTAAAAATATTATGAATGAGGGCGGCAGAATCATTACAAATGACACATATATTAAAATGATAGTAATGAAATATTATCAATAACTTTAGGAGGATAAATTCTAGAACTTACATAAAATGGGAATATTTCTTGAATCTCACAAATTACCAAAGTTCATTTAAGATAAACAGATAACCTGAAGGCCCTATAATATATGTATTAAGGAAATTAAATTGATACCTTAAAACCTTACAACAAATAAAATCCCAGGCCCAGATGGCTAGCAAATTCTACCAAATCACTAGCAAATTCTACCAAGCATTTAAGAAATAAATAATATGAACTCTACACAAATTCTTCTAGAAAATCGAAGAGGAGGGAATACTTTACAACTCAGTCTAGGAGGAAAGCAGTACACTAACACCAAAACCAAACAAAAACCTTGTAAGAAAAAAACTATAGATTAATGTCCCTCATAAATACCGATGCAAATATTATTAGCAAACTTCAGCAAATTGAACCCAACAGGGATATTGTATCATGGCAAGAATGCTAAAACAGTTTAACATTAGAAAGTCAATCGACATAAAACACTCTACTAACAGACTAAAAAAGAAAACCATACAATAATCACAATGGTTTTGACAAAACTCAACATCAAATTCTGATAAAAATTCACAAAAACTAGGAATATAAAAGAATAGCCTTAGCCTGACAAAAGATAAAAAAATATATATAGCTAACATCATTCTTAGTGATGGATACGTTTAGTATGTTAACTGTGGTGATGGTCTCACAAGTATATATGTATGTCAAACCTTATCAAATTATACACTTCAAAGATGTGTCATTTTTTGGTAAGTCAGTCATAACTCAATAAAGCTGTCAAAATTCATTGACTTAAAAAACTTAATCCAAATATTATCAGATTTGAATACATATCCTGAAATTAGGAAAACTGTTTAAAAGTGGGCCTTGAACAAGTACCTTGGTGAGTTGGTCAATGGAGACTGAGTTTATTATGACCTCCCAGATTTGTGCTCTTTCTTGTTTTTTGTTTGTGTTTAGCAACTGTTGGTACACTTTCCCTCTTCCCCCACTGGTTGCATCTTTGGGTAGAGAGGGGGTTAGAGGATCTCATGTGATCCTATGGATTCTTCATACTCCAGAAACAATTTTGGTCCTAGGTTCCCTTACCCACCTTTCCTAATACCACTTTTCAAGTGAACAATGATTATTGTTAAAAGTTGCCTCTTGTTAAGCATCTACTATGTGCCAGGCAACTGACATGTATTAACACAAATGCTCACAATAATTCTGTGAGCTATATTTTTCCATTTTTCAGATCCATTAACTTGCCTCAAACTGCCATTGCTAGCGAACAACAGGGATTAAATCAGGACCTAGATTTGTCCATCAAAACACAATTTGCTGGATAAACGTCATTGTGGTGGCAGATGCATCAGTGCTCTGGTGACAACACATGTGCCATCTCTGATCAAGAAAAGAGACAAACGAGGGAGGGACTGGGAGCCTGGATTTGTTCCCCTCAGTGGGTTTCCCCCTTGAGGCTTCAGAACTGACCTTTAAAAAACATTTAGCCAAGTCCTCAATGTGTTTTACCAAACACTTTTCCCCTTGATTTTTAAACCCATGTGTTATTTCGTGAATAATATAAACCATATGTCTCTGACATATTTACACTTAAATCATCAAGATGTTGTTTTGCCAGAAGTTTTTGATGTCTTCTGAGATTTTTTTTTTTTAATGGGACCCTCCTAGAAGCAGCAAGTCCCCATCACAAATAAACAAATTAAAACAAGAAAAAGCCTGAGTCAGGATGCATTTTCAGGCTGGCCGTGTGGGATGGATTTGACACTTGGCAAATTGCATCATTCTTCCCTGCCCCAGGAGGGGCTGGGAATAGAATCTGGTATCCGATGGTCATTTTGGAATTGCTTAATTCTGTTTCTAGCTTCAGACAAAACCATGAAACTTGAGTTCCGTAAGTACTAATCTGGTGACACAGTAATACTTGTTTTTGAAATCTTGGCAAGCCAAATGCAAAAGAGAGGAGTTAAATCAATGCGATGTGGTGAAGCTTAAGTCTTAAGGTAAAAGACCTTGAGAAGATGACCCTTTTGTTGTTCAGAGGAGCTATTTGTGTTACCTCTACCAGGAGTAGATAATAAGGAGAGAGAACAAGCACTCCAACAAGCTAGAGCCTCCCTTCTTGTTGGGGATATTACGCTGATTACCCATAATTCACACAGCCTGGACCCCTAGAATTCTTCTGAAGACAAAGGCAGCTTCTCAGTCTTTACCTTTTCTGAAAGGCCTTTCACAGCATTAAGTACATTGGAGAGAAGTCAAGTGAATTTCAGAGCATTTCTCTCAGTATCACCAGGATGGCACTGGTGATGAATGGACAGAAATCGTCACTATGGTCAGATGTCTGGTTCCAGATCCCAGCCCTGACACTTACCAGCTGTGTGACTTAGAAAAGGTCTTTAACCTCTCCAAAGCTTAATTTCTTCATCAGAAGAAGGGGCATAAGAAAGACTACTCCATTGGATTGGTGTGTGAATTAGTGATTACTGTAACGTGACGCATGACAAACAAGAGAGTCATAATAAATTGAAGTTGTTATTCTGACGCCTGAAAGAATGAGAAGAAAAATCTTTAAAAGATTTTTTAAAAAAACAGTGTTTTCTATTTCAAGGTATTGCTAATATAAACCATTTATAAAAATATGCAACTATTCAGTTTGAGAGATGGGATCACCTAACAGTGAGATAGCTTCCCTGTGCAGTTTCTTCCCATGTGCTACTTGATTTCCACTCTAAGTATCTACTTATCACATAAGGCGCTGTTTTTTTCTCCAAAGTGTATGAAGACATCTGTATTATGTATTTTGAAAGTCAATGTATTCTTAACAATTTTCGAGTTGGAATATAGTCCAATGCCCCATTTGATAAATGAGAAGGAAAGTGAAGCCAGCAATGTTGAGGAATTTTTTGAAGGTCGCATTGATACTTATTAGCATTTTGGGATGAGACCTAGGTTTCTGAGCTTGTAAGCCTGTATTCTTGTGACATCATTCTCTTTTCTAATCTGTGGTACCTGTTTTGTCTGCTCCTCTTTCTTTTAACCTCATTACTGTACTTAAAACATAATCCAGAATCAATTTGCTGTGTTTCTAAAAACTACCCTTGTCAACTCTACAGATGTACCTGGCTCTGTCAGTGCAGGATCCTGGCCAGAGCATGACGGAAGGCTTTGTCCCAGAGGAGTACTCAAACTTGCGGTGCCGGTGGAATGTTAGGGAACACCGCAGTCGGCCGACACATGGGGAGGTCTGCTTGTGATTACTAGAAAACCCTGGGGAACTGATGGATTTGGGAAACATTTTTTAGGGTTTTGCTAAAGGAAAAAAAAAAACAAAGTGAATCTGGTACATGTTAATTGACAGATTATTCCAGAAGAGTGTCCAAAAATATAAAATAAAAATTGCCAAATTCAAGAATATCTAAAGTATGGAACTTTGCTGGGATGCTTTTGTGCATTGAGCTAAGTGACAACATCTGCACTCAAGCCAGACTCAGGAGCATTTGGCGTCAACAGTTTCCACTTTCCACCCCATTCCCACTGCATCCTGCTCTGCCTTCTTAATGTAGGTCTCCTGAACTAGGTCAAGGACCCAGATTATCTTGATTACCTTTGGCTTTAAGTTTACTCAAAGTTATCCTATTTTGCACTTCACCAGGATGATGTGGTCCAAGGCTCCAAGAGGCCCCTACCTCTGTGCAATGGGAGAACTTGGGGGCAAAACAAGAAAGGCGGACCTAGCCTGGAGCCTAGAGGCACAGATGTTTACAAGAGGAAATGGTCATCAACATATTCCGCAAAGGGGAAACGTGCCCTTTCTTTGAGTGAAGGGAAAAAGATGAAAGCAACATCCCTGGAGAAATATTGCTGCTTGGAGTAAGGGGAGGGCTATCCAGGGGGAGTTGAAGTCACGGCAGCTGGAACGTCCCCCCAGACCACCTCAACCAAGGCACATCTTGGCCATCCCACAGCTTTCTGGACAGCTTACCTTGGGATGCAGCCCAGATTTTCCCAGCTGTGGGAGCCAGGCATAGGGTGGGAAAATGCAGGGGCCCATGAGGATGTCAACCACCTACTCTCGATGTCACGAGAAACTCAAGACAATAACAGTAAAATGAGTAAATGACTTTAAATCTGTTCTTGTTTTCTCTGTTTTTTCTCTGCGTCTTGGCTGATAGTTGCAGGTACCTCGATTTTAGAACCTGTGGCTATTTAAACTTGATTTTACAACTAAGGTATAGCAGATGGCTAGCTACCCACCCATAACACACTGGCACTCAAGGTCAATGGCTCGATTTCTTGCCGTAGCCATCTGGGACCCTGTGGAGGGTCTGCTCTGGCCACTGTTCTGCTCATGTGTCATGGAGTTCACTGGCCCAGGGGCAACCCACCTCCAGTGGCATATGGACAAATAACCCAGATGGGACAACTTGAGCTGTGTTCTACAGAGTACCTGCAAAATCGAGCCCGAGTTGCCATCAGTGGTAAACAGGTCATTAGCACGCACTAAAGAGTACCCCCACAACTTCCACTTCTCCTTCTCCACCCTTCTACCAGTGCTTCCTAGGATCACTGTTTAAACAAACAACTTGCTCTGAATCCTTGCTTGAGTGTCAGCTTCTGGGAGACCTAACATAAAATATTAAGTTCCTGTTATTTGATAAATGCTCATCAAATGCTCATGCACCAAGCATCATGCTGAATGCTAGGAATATAGAGAAGGAAGGAGTAACACTACAATGAGTAAGGTGCAGTTGCTCGGTCCCTGTCCTCAGGGTACTCGCATGTTTTTTAAAGGCAATAAAGGCAGATACACAACATATATCAAATGACAGAAACTGAAAATGTCCATAAAAGTATAGATGGGGACCTAGATCCATTCTAGTACATGTGGCTTACCGGTTTTCCCAGCACCATTTATGGAATAGAGTGTCCTTTCCCCAATTTCTGTTTTTGTGTGCTTTGTCAAAGATCAGTTGGCTGTAAATATTTGACTGTATTTCTGGGTTCTCTATCTTGTTCCATTGGTCTAAGTGCCTGTTTTTACAGCAGTACCATATTGTTTTGGTAACTGTAGTCTTGTGGGTGTAATTTGAAGTCAGGTAATATGATGTCTCCAGATTTGTTCTTTGTGCTTAGTATTGTTTTGGCTAGACAGGCTCTTTTTTGGCTCCCTATTATTTTTAGGATTGTTTTTTCTAGTTCTGTGAAAAATCATGATGGAATTTTAATGGGAATTGCATTTGAATCTGTAGATTACTTTGGCCAGTATGGTCGTTTTCATATTATTGATTCTTCCCATCCATGAGCATAGGATGTGTATACATTTGTTTGTGTTATCTGTGGTTTCTTTCGGCAGTGTTTTGTAGTTTTTCTTGTAAAGATCATTCACCTCCTTGGGTAAGTATATTCCTAAGTATTTTATTTTTTTGCAGCTGTTGTTAAAGGGATTCAGTTCTTGGTTTGATTCTCAGACTGTTCGTTGTTGAGGTATTGCAATGCTACTGATTTGTATACATTGATTTTGTAACCTGAGACTTTACTGAATTCGTTCATCACATCTAGGAGCCTTTAGGATGAGTGTTTATGGTTTTCTAGGTATACGATCACATCATGAGTGAATAGCAACAGTTTTCTTCTTTTCCAGTTTGGATGCCCTGTATCTCTTTTGCTTGCCTGATTGCCCTGGCTAGGCCTTTCAGTACTATGTTGAATAGGAGTGGTAAAAGTGGGCATATTTGTCTTGTTCCAGTTCTCAGGGGGAATGCTTTCAACTTTTTCCCATTCAGTATGATGTTGGCTGTGAGTTTGTAACACATGGCTTTTATCACTTTGAGGTAAGTCCCTTCTATGCCTATTTTGTTGAGGGTTTTTATCATAAAGGGATGTTGGATTTCATCAAATGCTTTTTCTGCATTTCTATTGAGATGATTATATGGCTTTTGTTTTTAATTTTCTTTATGTGACGTATTATTAACTTCCGTATGTCAAACTATCCCTGCATCCCTGGGATGAAACCTGCTTAATCATGATATATTATCTTCCTGTTGGATTCAGTTAGATAGTATTTTTTTTTCTTTTTTTCTTTTTTTTTGAGATGGAGTCTCGCTTTGTCCTCCAGGCTGGACTGCAGTGGCTCAATCTTGGCTCACCGCAAGCTCCGCTTTCCGGGCTCACGCCATTCTCCTGCCTCTGCCTCCCGAGTAGCTGGGACTACAGGCGCCCGCCACCGCACCCAGTCAATTTTTTTGTATTTTTAGTAGAGACAGAGTTTCACTGTGTTAGCTAGGATGGTCTCGATCTCCTGACCTCATGATCCACCTGCCTCGGCCTCCCAAAGTGCTGGGATTACAGGTGTGAGCCACCGCACCCGACCTAGTTAGATAGTATTTTGTTGAGGATTTTTGAACCTGTTTTCATCAAGGATATCGGTCTACAGTTTTTTGTTGTTGTTATATCCTTTCCTTGTTTTGCGTTAGGGTGATACTGGCTTCATAGAATGATTTAGGGAGGAATTCCTCTTCCTTTATCTTTTGGAACTAAATCCCAGCCTTTATCCTGTACAAAAATCAAAAAGGTGGTTCAAACATTTAAATCTAAGACCTGAAACCATAAAAATTCTAGAAGATAACATTGGGAAAACTCTTCTGCACATTGGCTTAGGCAAAGAATTCCTGAATAAGACCCCAAAAGCAAATTCAAATAATAATAATAACAATACATTGGATCTAATTAAACTAAAAAGCTTCTGCACAGCAAAAGAAATAATCAGCAAAGTAAACAGAAAATCCACAGAGTGGGAGAAAATATTTGTAAACTATGCATCTGACAAAGGACTGGTATCCAGAATCTACAAGGAACTCCAACAAATCTGCAAGGAAAAAAGGAAATAATCCCATCAAAAATAGGCAAAGGACATGAATAGACATTTCTCAAAAGAACATATACAAACAGCCAACAAACATGAAAATAGTGCTCAATATCACTAATCATCAGGGAAATGCAAATCAAAACCACAATGTAATACCACCCTACTCCCGCAAGAATGAAAGGTCTAAAAACAGTAGATGTTGGCATGGATGCAGTGATCAGGCAACACTTCTACACCGCTGGTGGGACTGTAAACTAGTATAACCATTATGGAAAACAGTGTGGAGATTCCTTAAAGAACTAAAAGTAGAACTATCATTTGATCCAGAAATCTCACTACTAGGTATCTACCCAAAGGAAAAGAAGTCATTATATGAAAAAGACATGCGCACATATGTTTATAGAAGCACAGTTTGTGATTGCAAGGATATGGAACCAACCTAAGTGCCCATTGACAGAGTGGTCATAATGGAATACTACTCAGCCATAAAAAAGGAACAAATAATGTATTTTTGTGAAACTTGGATGGAGCTGGAGACCATTGTTATAAGTGAAGTCTCTCAGAAATAGAAAATTATATGTTCTCAAATATAAGTGGAAGCTAACGTATGGGGATGCAAAAACACAGAGTAATATAATGGACTTTGGGGACTCACAGGTGGGAGGTTGAAAGGGGGGTGAAGGATAAAAGATGGCATATGCCTGCCATGTACACTGCTCGGGTGACTGCTGCACTAAAATATCAGAATTCACCACTAAAGAACTCATCCATGTAACAAAAATCACCTGCACTCCAAAAACTGTTGGAATAAAAATAAGAAGAAGAAGAAGAATAGAAAAAAACAGTCTAGAAATTCAGGAGAGGAAATAAGGAAGTAACTGGGAAAGTGTTGGAAAGCAGGGAAAGGTCGAGATGAGGCAGGTTACAGTTCACCCCAAAGGAGAGGCGTTACTAAGACAAGTAGATGCAGGTGATGAATGCCCCTCTGAGGAGACATCTGAGGGCACTGCTCTGGCCCCAGCTGGCAGACCCTGGTAAGGTCTGAGTCCCCATCCTGGCCAGGTAGCTAAGGGGGATCAAGGGAGCTCAACTCAATAAGGAAAACAAACTTTGCTGTACAATTTAGCCTTCCAGCCGGGCACGGTAGCTCACGCCTGTAATCCCAGCACTTTGGGAGGCTGAGGCGGGTGGATCATGAGGTCAGGAGATCGAGACCATCCTGGCTAACACGGTGAAACCCCGTCTCTACTAAAAATGCAAAAAATTAGCCGGGTGTGGTGGTGCACACCTGTAGTCCCAGCTACTCGGAGGCTGAGGCAGGAGAATGGCGTGAACCCCGGGAGGCGGAGCTTGCAGTGAGCAGAGATGGCGCCACTGCACTCCAGCCTGGGCGACAAAGCAAGACTCCGTCTCAAAAAAAAATAATAATAATAAAATAAAATAAAATAACAATTTAGCCTTCCATTAGAGTCCCCTGAATGTAAGTTATATTAAGGCAAATGACAATTCTCAGAAGGGGAGAAAGCAAGAGACTTTATAAACCATGTCTTTCATTTTTTGCATTCTGATGTTTTGACCTCTGAGGTCTTGCTGGCCCTGGAGGGACTGTCCCTTCCAGGCTTGGTCAGCTCCTGGAGACAGTGAAAACCTCATCTGTGGACTGCTTTTTAAATACAAGCCCATGCCCCAACCACCTTCTCTATCCGGCTCCCACACTCCAAGCTGCTGTTCACCTGGCCTCCGCACCCCACAAGGGGTGAGTCCCTTCCTAACTCATTGCACTTGCAAACTAAGGGGTCTGCCCCATATTTCACATTATGTGCGAAGGTAGAAACGAGGTCCCCATTTGTGGAGAGAGAAGGACAAAGAGAGGAAAGAGGGGAAGACAGAAAAGGTCATGAAGAGATATTTATTAAACACTTAATCTATGCAAGACACTGGAAAATCTTACACAGATAGTGAAGAGAGTTTTGAAGGCGATAATAACAGACACGAAGTGCTTATGCACCAAGCACTGACCTTGAGACTGAACATATATTAATTCACTTTCATCCCAACACTCTGATGAGGCAGGTACTAATATTGCAACTGCTCGTTTATGGATGCAGTAACTGAGGGACAGGAATTTCAGTAACTTGCTTGAGGTCACAAAGCTAGCAAATGGCAAAGCTGTCTTTGAATCTTTGTAGCCTGTGTTGCAGAATCTATGTGCATTAACACGATGCTCTGGGTAGAAAGTGACCAACTTCAGGGCATGTGACTGCTCAGTAGTAGCTCCATCAAAGGGTCAGCTGAGAAATAAAAGGAGACAAAACAATCTTTTTAGCTACTTGGCAAGAAAATTACATAAAAAGAAAGCTTCAGATTAGTGTCGAGCTCTCCTCTTTCTGGGGTAAGCCTACTCCTTATTATCTTTTATTGGTATCCTCATTACCATATCAAATTAAGAGTTGACATTGGGTCACCCTTCTGCCACTTTGCCCCAAGCCCTGCTCCCATTCAGCCAGGTTAAACCGTCTCCCTTAATTACCAGTTGGAGCTCAGTCTTGCACAAGGAGAGCTGGGATGATAAATTAAAACAAGGAACCTTTGTTTGGTGCACGCAGTTGGGCATCACAGTCACCTTAATTATGCAATGATGTCACCCGCGGCCAAAGGGAAGTTCTAAGGGCTTAATCACTGGGAGGCCTGGGAGGCCGTGAGTAATGAGCAATGAGCATTGTTGCATGGGTGCAATGCACCTCCTCTCGTGGGCAGAGCCAAAAAGGGGGCAGGGAGCCAGTGGGAGGAGCCCTTTCTCCCATGAGGAAGGCAGGGTAGCGCAGTGGATCAGAGCATGGCCATCAAATGGGTTTGGGTTTGAATCCTGGCTCCAGCATGACATAGCTGTGTGTCCTTGGAGAAGTCCCTTCTGTGTGCTCCAGATAATGGGGTAATGAGAACTAACTTGCAAAATCATGAAGAGCAAATGAGACAGTGGATTTTAGTGTCTATGACAGTTTCCAGACAAATTAAGCACTTGGTGTCTGTGTCACAAGAGGAGGGAGATACCCTTTGCCATTGAGAACATCTGTATTACCACCCAAGAAAAGCACAGGAGGGACTTTCTGCCATTGCCCTGGCACATCCCCGAGACCTGGGCTTATGACCCTACCCTATGCCCTCAGCAAGTTACTTCATCTCTGTGAGCCTCAATCTCCCCTTTCGGAAAATGGTCCTAAGATTTGTGAGGCTTGACTATGAGATGATGGATGTCAGAGAACCCCACACAATGCCTTCATTTATTTCCAACTTGGGAAGGGAAACAAATGTTTGGGGAACACAGCAAGTGAGGCCCAGGGTTTCTTCCCAACCATGTGAACGTTTTATCATAACCACTTCCAGACCAAGCCTTCAACCGCTCTGCTTCCCCAGCCTTTCATCCCACAGAAGCGTTGTTGCTCTCCTTTTGTTTCGTCTTGCCAGTTCATGGGCTGCTGGAGCTGAAGAGTCACTTCGGCTCTGACCCTCTCCTTCCCACTCCCCTGCTTCCTCCTGCAGGCCTGCACGGGCCAGGTGAGTCCTCCTCCTCCTGCTGCAGCTGCTGCTGCTGTCCCCTCCCACCACAGGCTTCCGTTGTGTGCCTTGTCACCCACCAGGTGAATCCCCACTCTTCAACCTCCTTCACGTCCTTACTCTCCTAGCCCCAGGTTTTCAGTTCTGCCCAAGAGCAGGCAGGAAGCCTTTTCCTCAGTTTGGGGGAGAGCGAGATGCAGCTGTGCCACAGCCTCCCACCCCGAGGTGGACAGAACTCCCACTTGGGGCCGGGTGGGGTGGCTCATGCCAAGCACTTGGGGGCTCATACTCAAGCACCTGGGGAGTCAGAGGTGGGCAGATCACTTGAGGTCAGGAGTTCGAGACCAGTCTAACCAACATGGTGAAACCAAGTCTCTACTAAAAATACAACAAAATTAGCTGGACGCGGTGGTGTGCCCCTGTAGTCCTAGCTACTCTGGAGGCTGAGGCACAAGGATCCCTTGATCCTGGGAGGTGGAGGTTGCAGTGAGCCAAGATCGTGCCACTGCACTCCAGCCTGGGCAACATGCACTCACACACATATGTATGCAGTAATGCAGTCACACACATTCTCACACCCATATTCTCCCCACACAGACCTAGACACATCCACACACTCAGGTATTCACACTCACATAGTCCCCCCCCCCCACACTCATATACACACATTCTGCACAGTCACACACTCTCTCACACAGACACTCACACACATACATGCTCACACACATACACAGATGTACCTCCACACTCAGTCACACACATGCAGACATACACTCAGGCACTCACACACACACACACACTCATTTACAGTCACACACTCTCTCACACAGACACACACTCACACACATACACAGATGTACCTCCACACTCAGTCACACACACGCAGACATACACTCAGGCACTCACACACACAAACACACTCATTTACAGTCGCACACTCTCTCACACAGACACCCATATAAACACATATTCTCTCACACAGACACATTCACACACATACACACACTCACACACATACACGGATGTACCTGCACAGGCACACACACACACACTCAGGCACTCAAAAACACAAACACACTCATTTACAGTCATACACTCTCACACAGACACGCATATACACAGACGCACACTCACTCATACACATATACACACCCACATACACACACACACGTATACACACACATACACACTATATACACATTGGCACAGTCACACACACGCATGGTGTGCCGCCAGCGGATGAGGGCCCCCAGCCTGTCACGGAAGTTTCTGGAGATGATTCCAGATGTGTCTTTGAGCAGTGAGGGAAAGGGCTTGGCACCCCAGCAGTTGTGAGCCATGTCACAGTGATGACGTGGCAGCTTCATTGGATCCAGAGCCAGCCCCACTGGTGTGAGCTTCTGGGAAATATCTCTGCCATAGAGACAAGGCCACCCATGGAAACTGCTGCCTTCCTGCTGATCCACACCCTATTTATAGCGTCAGTCCTGTGAAGCAAATGTTTTCAACCATCCATCTGCAAGTGATCCTGGCATGCGCGCACATCCATTTTTGGCCTCAGTGTGCAACACCCCACTTGGGTATTCCTAAGGGTATCAGGGAGAAGGTGCTCTCAGCTGCCACAAACACTGCTGAGCAGGAGGCAGAATCCACGCCAGTGGCAAGTCATGTCCACGTAGAGAAATCAAAGGGGGTGGCTTCTGTCACTGTCCAGGCCACCTTCTGACATGCTGGCTGGCAGAGACTTGTTTCCCACTGGGCGTGGAGTGGGTGGATGGGACAGAACACTCTCATGGTTGCGACAGTTCTTCTACTCAAGAGCCACACGCTTTATCGCTTTATCGTGTCAAAGAGTGAAAATATTTTGTTTTCTACCTAGCTTGGGGGCTTCCCATTCTGGCAGGGATTACGTGGATACCAGAGCAAGCCGTCCGCCTAGGAATGTGAGCAAACTGGCTGTGAAGGGAGCCCTCAAGACCCAACAAGCTGCTGCATTTTGAATATGAGGAGTCCGCTCTCAGTTCTCTTTTTCTTGGGGCTTTGCAGGGATGCAATTTCTTGCCTTGTGAATGTGACAGTGAAGGTAGATTTTACCAGATTTCTGTCTCTGACATGAATTTTCTCAGTCCTCTCAGAAATATCCTTCAGTTGTTTGTGAATTAGTTTCTACAGCTAAAGAGTAAGTAGAAGACATATTTCACCCTCTGGCTTATCCCCAATCTCACCTGTTAAATACATCCAGCCACACCGAATCCAACCCCTCAGGCTTCTGTGCCTTTGCTCATGCTGTCTTCCCTGCCCGGAGTAGCCTTCCTTCCTTTTTCTACTTCCCCTTTAGGTGCAGCTTAAAAGAGTCACAATTCTGGTGAAGCCTGCCTGAACCATTCCAGAAAAATATAAGCTACCTTCCTATATTAGTTTGCTGTGACTGCCGTAACAAGTTTCCTCAAACTGGCTGGCTTGAAACAACAGAAATGTATTCTGTCTCAGTTCTGGAGGCCAGAATTCTGAAATCAAGGCATTGGCAGGGCCATGTTCCCTGCAGGGATGGAAAGTCCCCTTCTTGCATCCTCCAGCTTCTGTCTCCAGGCATTCCTTGGCTTGTGGCTGCATCACTCTAATCTCTGCCTCTGTCTTCACATCTCCTACTCCTCTGCGTGTCTCACATCTCTCTCTGCTTACCTCTTATCAGGACATTTGTCTTGGGATTGAGGACCCACCCGGGAAATCCAGGAAGCTCTCATCTCAACATCCTTAATTGATTACATCTGCAAAGACCCTTTTTCCAAATAAAGTAGTATCCTTAGGCTCCAGAGATTTGGACCTAGACCGATCTTTTTGGGGGCCACCATTCCACACCCCCACATATACCATAATGCACACACTACCAAAAACAATCCATCCCTAAGTTATAGTACTTATCACACTGAGCCATAAAATGCCCTCCCACTTTGATAGTTAGGCCTTTGAGCTACATAGACTTGATTGACTTCTCCTTTCAAAGTACAACCTCATTATGTGATTGTTGCAGTAGACTCAGTAATAAATATAAAACTAATGTCTCCTTTGGCCCATTCAAATCCAGCTGCACTGTCACTCTGCTCCATCAAGGTGGCCAGGGTTAGCAGTTTGGTGTTTTGGCATTTGGCACCCAAGTTAAACACTTCATCTATGTCTTAAATCCACCTCTGTTCTTACTAGCACAGAGCTATTAAATCACTGCTACCTATCACCAATGCAATTTGCAAATGAATCTTAATTGTAAATGCAAAAATGGCAGAGAAATTTTGTGGCAGTCCTCAGCTATCAGTGTTGATCAGATGACGCAGAGTAAATGTTTTTTTTTTTTGCCATTATAATTTAAAATAAAACAAATTTTAGGTTTGCAGATGGAGTTGTCAGATCCCTACAGATATTCATACACCCCAATTTGAAAAGCCGTTTGTCATGTCTTCCTCCTGTTGTTCGCTTTCCTCCAACCTACCTCTTCCAATGAGTCTGGGAGCTTGTTTAGCTTTCACCTGCCCTAACTTCATTGCCTCACTATGTTGAATCCAGCAGATTTATAGTATGTTTTCACATCTGGCTGGGCAAAATCCTCCCTGCCACCCCTTCTTATTCCTCCTTTTCAAGTTTTTATTGGAAATTCTTACACATTTGTACTTTCATAAATACTTCAAATCAAGAAGTCCAATTCCTAAAGCCTCACAGAAAAAGAGGAGGCATTCTGATGGGAAATGACTTTCGTGTATCCACACACAAAGGAGACTTGAGATATTAAGTCTCTCCTCCAGGAACGTGATCTATTTCTCCATTTGTCTCTACCTTGTTTTAAGTCTTTCAATAAAGTTTTATAGTTTTCATTGTTATTAAATTAATTCCTGATGATTTCATAGTGTTTGTGTCTATTATACATGGGTTATTTTTTCTATTCCTTTTTCTAACCAGTTATATCTATATCGGGGGAAAGCACTCTTGAGTTTATGTATACAACCACAACTACATATACCTTATCAAAATCTCACTTCTAAATGGTTTTTAAATAATCTTTCACATTTCCTAGGAATACATTAATTATCTGAAAATGAAGATCATTTTGAGGAATTTTAATTATAATGTATCTTGCTAGAATCTTCAAACTATGTGAAATCATAGGGCACCCACTCTTATCTTTGATTTAATAGAAACAGTTTAAGCATTTTAATGTGTTTCTCATAGTCTTTAGGATGTCTCCGTTTTACTGTTTACCTCTGTCTGAACTGAGGCAGAGTTTTGATGAAGAACGTTTTCAAAATGTTATCAAGTGCTTCTTTAGAATCTACTGATACAATTATTTTGTTTTTCTTCTTTAATTAAATTAGGAATTATGTTTCTGAATTTTCTAACGGTGAACTGTTCTTTCAATTATAAATGCTATGATATGGTTTGGCTGTGTCCCTACTCAAATCTCATCTTGAATTGTAGCTCCCATAATTCCCACATGTTGTGGGAGGGGCCCAGTGACAGATCATTGATTCATGGGTATGGTTTCCCCATACTGTTCTTGTGGTAGTGAATAAGTCTCTCTAGATCTGACAGCTATATATATTTTATATGTAAGGGGAAACCTCTTTTCTTTGTCTCTCATTTTCCTTTTGTCTGCCGCCATGTAAGACGTGCCTTTCACCTTCCACCATGATTGTGAGGCCTCCGCAGCCATGTGGAACTGTGAGTCCATTAAACCTCTTTTCCTTTATAAGTTACCCAGTCTTGAATATATCTTTATCAGCAGCATGAAAACAGACTAATACACCCTACTGGGCCATGCTGTAATTGTCATTCTTCCACTCTCTTGCTGGATTATATTTGCCAATTTCTTATTTAACATCTGTCACTTTACTCATATGTTTATTGTTCTATAGTCTTTATTTCAGTGCTACCCTTCTCAAATTTTGATATTAAGACTGTAATAGATTCAAAATAAATTGAAGAACTTACAACTTTCTATAGACAATAAAATTTTTAAAAACCTAATAATTAGCTATTCTTTGAATATAAGATGGATGTTAGCTGTGAAAATCCTCAGAACTGAGAATATTTTAATGTTTCTTTTTCTAACACCATTGAGCCAATTTTGTTGCTTTATCTTTTGTTAGAAAATCATCAACTTTAATATTTTTCAAAAGTATTATTGTAGAGTTGCAGAAAGTATAAACACAGTTTTTTCTTATTTAGTATCCATTGTTATGCCTCATTTTTCATTCTTAATGTTGTATTTTTTGTTTTCTATCTGTTTCACCTACCATTCTAGTATTTTACCTATTTTATCTTTTAAAAAACTAAATTTTTATTTTATTTTTCTGTTTTATCTTTTATATTACATTAATTTCAAGTTTTATTTTTATTAGTCCTTTCCTTATAACCCCTTTTGCTCTACTGTATTGTTCTTTATCTAGATTTTTCTTTCTTTTCTTTTCTTTTTTTTGAGACAGGGTCTCACTCTCTTGCCCAGGTTGGAGTGCAGTGGCATGATCACAGCTCACTGCAGCCTCGACTTTCCAGGCTCAAGCAATCCTTCCACTTCAACCTCCAGAGTAGCTGGGACCACAGGCAAGTGCCACCACGCACAGCTAATGTTTATATTTTTTGTGGAGATGGGGTTTCACTATGTTGCCCAGGCTGGTCTGGAACTCCTGGGCTCAAGTGATCTGCCCGCCTCAGCCTCCCAAACTGCTGGGATTACAGGCATGAGCCACCGTGACCCGCCTCCAATCAGTGTTTTCTATTAAAGGTTGTAAATTCTTCTATTTATTTTAACCTTCAGTGTTTCAGATAAGAAGTCCAATACAAATCTGATGTTCTATACAGTAGTTCTCCTTTATCCTTGGTTTCACTTTCTGAGGTTTCAGTCACCTGCCATTAACTGCAGTCAACTAAGGTCTAAAAATATTAAGTAGGAAATTCCAGAAATTAACAATTTGTAAGTTTTGTTACACCGTTATACTTAACAATGTGTGAGTTTTGTGCACCGTTCTAAGTATGGTGATGAAATCTCACGCTGTCCTCCTCTGTTCCACCAGGATGTGAATTATTTGGCATATCCTTGCTGGATAGTTACCTACCCCTTAGTGGCTTAGTAGCCTTCTCAGTTATCAGATCAACTGCTGTGGTATCGTAGTGCTTGTGCTCAAGTAACCCGTATCTTAACTAAATAAGGCCCTCAAAGCGCAAGAGTAGTGATGCTGGCATGTTGTTATAATTGTTCTATTTTATGGTCTGTTATTTTTGTTGATGCCTTACTATGCCTAATTTATAAAATAAACTTTATCATGTTTATGTATAAGAGAAAACATAATATACTATCCACAGTATCAGGCATCCACTGGGGGTCTTGGAATGTATCCCCCCTTGAATACGAAAGTCCACAAGTTTATAAGCTTTTACTTTAATGCTTATATTTAAGAAATTTCACACGGAAATGTCTAGATCTGATGTCTAATGTGATAGTGACTAGCCACATATGACTATTTAAATGCAAATGTTAATAAATTAAAACTAAATAAAATGTAAAAGTCAGTTTCTTCCTCATACCAGTCATTTCAAGTAATCGATAGCCCGTGTGGCTGGTGGCTACCATACTGAACTGCACAGAACATTTTCACCACTGCAGGAAGTTCTATTGGCCAGCTCTGGTCTGGTCTATATTATTATTATTATAATTAATGTTATTATTAATAATGCATGGCAATTGCCAAGATCTTTCAATTTCAAAATGGAAGTTTTCTTTAGTTCATGTTTTCTTTTATGAATTTTTTATTAATTCTTTATTCTTTTTTCTGTTGAAATTCCTCACTATTGTATAAAAGATTTTCTTGAGTCTCCAACTCTCTTATAATTTTCCTCATTGCTTTCTTTTTTCCTTCCTTCCTTCCTTCCTTGCTTCCTTCCTTCCTTCCTTTCTTCCTTTTCTTCATTTGCATTTTTTGTTGCAAGATATTTAACCATTGGCCATGATTATAGTCTTTACAATTCTCCTTTTAAATGTTTTAACTTGCAAACACGTATTTTGGGTTTAAAATTCCTTTTAGGGGTTCTGTGAATGCATCTCTTTGAGAGGTTTGTTGTTGTTGTTGTTTGAACTAAGGTACCTTTTTGTCTCTTCCACTCTGGGGAGCCACAGCCCTGGTTGCTCAGGTCGATCCTCCTCCCTGTTTATTTTATTCCTTTACATATGTCGGACTTTTTCTTGCTTCCCAGTAGCTGTGATGCTCTCTGTGGCAGCACACACAGGCTCTGCAATGAGATGGTGGCAGCAATCGGTTGTCACGGTGTCCCTCACCCAGGCACCAGTGCAGTGGCCTCTCTGGCTGCAGTGCCCAGGGTTCTCACTTTCTAATTCATCCCCTCAAGCACATAGGAGGCAAAGACAGCCAGTCTTTGAGATGCCTTCTTCTGGATCCCAGGCTCTTGGAGACTCAGATTTTATCTTATGCATGATTGAAAGAGAATCCAAGGAGGATTCTTGGTGGAACTATGATAAAAGTTAAATCCAATTTTTTGCCTTAAAACACAGTGGGAATTTTTCCCAAAAACCACTGGTTAGAGTGAGAAAGGTATTTCTCACAAAAGTACAAATTGGTCCAAGCTTTCTAGAAGACGACTTGGCAATATACTTCAAAATTCCTAAAATGCAAGTTCTTTCTAACCAGGCGATTATATATTTATGTGTTTATTCTGAGGAAATAGTTGAGGAGGTATACAAAGATTTAACTATAAGAACATAATTTAATACTCTTTAGGCTAGTAAAACATAGATAGATAGATAGATAATAGATAAACAGAAAGATGTAGGTAGAGAAAAAGAAACAGTCTAAATATCCAATAACAGCAAGTCAGTTGCAAAAACTATAGTGTATATATCAATGTAAATCTATGCACTAATTTACAATGATATTATAGAAGATTTTCATGATCATAGGATTAACTAAATAGCACATACAAGCTAGTATGTGCAATATGATTCCATCTTATGCTGTATCCAAATCTATAATTTTCTATTTGTCTTTATATACATAAAATGTAGGACATAATATGCAAAAGTGTTAAGAGTGATAGTTGAGTAATGTTTAATCGTTTAAATTTTTATTTTATTTTAAAACAAGGAACACCTTTTGCTTGAATGATTTTCAAAAATAATAAACTTACTTTAAAAGGCTCAGACTAGAACTCCAACTGAACTTTTCAAAATTATGTTTAAGGTTCCTAGCAGACCACATAATTACCTGATCCCAGCTTCCTATTCTTGACGTTCCCAGATTTATTCTTATCTCAGCTGAGTCTTCCTCCCCCAAATCTCCTTCCACCATCCCATGCCTGTTAGATGTTGATGAGCTGGTTTACGATGCGATCATCATCATCTTAAGGAAGTCATACTTACTGACTTGGAGTGAGGCTTTTTTCCCCGTTCCCCTCCCCAGGTCTTCCTCCAGTCTCCTGTTTTACCAGCGAAAGGTCCAAGGGAGCAGGAATGGGGAAACCAGGGCAGTTCTACATGCAGGCTGCAGCTGAGGGTTGGGGATGCAGCAGCTGAGGCTGTTTGGAGCTGCCTGCGGTACTGTCCATCATTAAGATGGAGTGGTGAAGGTGGCAGGGCTGAGCCCATCACCAGGGCAATCATGGTGTGCAGGGCACCAGGTCAGACCAGGGCCAGCCTCAAGGATCACTGATGACAATTTACCTGCTGGTCTGGGCTCTTTTAATGTCCCCTAGTTAGCAGTGACATTCGTTTGAGCCTGGGATGGAAGGACAGAAATTTTTAATCTGCTATGGCCTGCTCAGTGCTACTGTAGGCACCAAGTAGTGAGACAGAAACTTGTCAATATTTTCTCCCCACCTGGTTGCTTGAAGAAAGTGTGAAGACTGAGCAACATGAGAGAACACTGAGTCACTCTCCTGATGCTGTCGTTTTCCTGGATGCAAGTTTTGCTTTCTGAGAAAATAAATAAATTTTAAAAAAGAGACAAACTCTTGTGAAGGAGAATAATACATCAAGATGGCACACAGCACACTCGGCAGCCTACGTTCTCTTTAACGTTCAATACCACAGGCACACACTGTGTCTTGGAAGTTGTCTCTTTGCACGTGACAGATACTGAACGGATGGAGCCTTCCCCAGGAAGACAGGGATTCCTACTCCAAGGACGTTTGGCCTTTCTGATGTTGGCTGTCATGAGCAGTCTGTCAGTGATGGCATCTGGGGGGCCTGAGAGTCTCAAGACTTCTCCCACTCACCAGCTGCCTGTCATCTCTCTCCCTTCAGCCTCAGCCCATAGAGTGGGAGCCCCTCTGGGGCAGGAATCCTCCTCTCCCTCTGTAGCCAGAGAGCCACCCCAGGGTCTGATGCACAGCAAATGCTCAGTTTTGTGCTGAAGGGATGGGCAAGAGGCGGGAGGCACAGATGCGGGCAGAGGTTGCCCTGTGACCTGTGTCCTTGACCATGGGCCCTTCCAGTCCTGAGGGCTCATGGAGGATGAGACAAGAGGGACATACCTGAGTCTTAAGCAGAGAGTTCAGGAGGGTCGAAGTGGCAATTCCCCCATGGTAGAGAGGGCACCCAGGTCTGGTTTTATTCAAGTGAAGTGGCATTCTCTGGGGTCCCAAGGGCCCTTGGATTTTTGAAATAAAACCTTCATGATTTGTTGCCTTTAGACCAGTACTCTTCAAACTGTAAATCTGTACAGGTGTCAGCCAGGGATCTTGTCAAGATGCAGAATCTCATTAGTCTGGGGTGGGGAGTGACATTCTGTGTTTCTAGCAAGCTCCCAGGCACTGCTGCTACTGCTTCCGGTCCACGGCTCCCACTCTGAGCAGTGACATTTGAGTAGTAGAAACACAGATAATACAAGAATTTTTCTATGATTGGAGTAGCTTTCCTCAGACTCCCAACTTGATTTTCTGCCTACAGTGGCCTGGGGAAGGGAAAAGAAGATGCTAAACGTCAGAAGATGAGTAGATGGGCTGATCAACAAACACACCACCTCTTTTTTTTTTTTTTTCTGAGACAATGTCTCACCTGTCGCCCAGGCTGGAGTGCAATGGCGCGACCTCGGCTCACTGCAACCTCTGACTCCCAGGTTCCAGTGATTCTCCTGCCTCAGCCTCCCAAGTAGCTGGGATTACGAGCACCCGTCACCACGCCCAGCTAATTTTGTATTTTTAGTAGAGATGAGGTTTCACCATGTTGGTCAGGCTGGTCACACACCATCTCTTTCAAGTTCACCAGGTTTCAGCAAAGAGACTCTTTATATTCGCCACACCTGTGAAGTTCATTCTCAGCATTAAAGGGGTTAAAGAAGCCAGAGACAGTGAGAGACAGCCCCCTTTTCATGGCATTTCTAACAAGCTGAACCCGATCCAAACCTTGTTTAATGAGCACGTATTTTATACAAATAAGCTCACAGGCGTGTCCTCATCTCTAATTAAATCAGAAAGGAAGCGTTTGTTCTAATTGGACTGCATAGCTCAATAATTAATTGTGAGATTGTTTAGAATTGCAATCTTGTGACCCGTTCACCAAAAGAAAAAAAGAGAAAAACAAAACCTACTTTAGAAGGCTCACTCTGTGTAATTTTTTCTGCACTTTTTCTTTCTTTTTAATTCCTGGACAAATTGAACCGATGATTTGCAAACAAAAGAGAAAACTTCTAAGGGCAGCTTGCTGTGGGGTTTTACGAAAGCCCTGGCAAAGGCAAAGATAACAACTCAATTTAGCATGATATTCTAATGTGCCCTTGAGAAAGTGCCCTCATAATTAAGGATTTGCACAATTTCTATTGGGATGGGGGAGGAATCGTGTGCCACATTATTTATCAATATCAAAAGAGTCACTTTGGAATTCAGCAGTCTGGAGTGCCTGCAAACAACAGATATTCTCACCCAATGCTAATCTCAAGCCACATTTAGCCAAAATGCAAGAGGTTTTTACCGGCACATGTGGTGCCCTTGGGTGGCATTGATTACCATCGGGTTTCTAAAGGATTATTTGACAGGGCTTAGCACAATCAGCTCATGAGCTGCCCTCCTCTGCTCCGCCTCTCCCTTTTGCATCTTGTTGGTACAGCTTCCTGAGAAACGCTGGTTGTCTGCCTGCCACCAGTTCAGTTCATGTAACTGCAGAGGGAACAAGCTGGCCCTTTGCCCTAAAAAAAAAAAAAAAAAAAAAAAGAAGGAAAAAAGAAAGAAAGAAAAAAGAGGCTATAATTGTGTCATTCCTGACTGCACGCCCTGAGCCCCTGGAAACCAGGGGCAGGTGTGTTTCAGAGGGTTGGGCAGGCTGGGACCAAGGTGATCTCTCACTCCCAGTCCATTGGTGCAGCTCTGCTCCTTAGCTGTGCTTTGGTTGCTAATACTCTGCCAGGGGCAAAAGGAAACCCAGATCACTGCCAAGAACTAGCTTGAGCTTGTGGTGCTGACACTTGGAAAAGTCTTGCTTTGACTTGCATATGGAAGGAGCACACTTCGAGTTGAGTGTCAGTGATGGGCAAAAGGGAGATACTTGCAGTGGCTTTCCCACGAAATGTCCGCTTCATGTTAATAGCACTTTAAGAGAGCATGTTCATGAGCAAGTCAGATTTCTGCTGGGTGCTTTGCCATCTCATCGCCTTTACTTTCACCACCATGAGCAATGCTTCCACAGCTGCTCACTCTCCAATGCAAAACCTGGCTGTCTCCAAGTGGTACGGATGGAAAATGATGATGACTTTGCCAGAAGCGTATAACTTGAAGCAACCCAAAGCAGGCAGTCATGATTGAGAATGGAGAATGGATCTAAAACCAGGAGAACCGTTTTACTTTGGGAATACATTTTAATAAAGATGAGGACAGACACACCGGCCGATCAATGTGCCCAACAGACACGGCATCAGCCATCTCTGAAGCAGCCTCCACATTGCCAGCAGTAACCTTGCATGAGGATGATAAATGGGAACCCAAAGACAAAATTCCTTCCCTCTAAGAGGGAGTGATAAGGGAGTGATAAGTGTAAGTGACCTTCTTCTTAGATTGTGAGGTCTCTCGGGGCTGCCTCTGGTCTCTTGAGTTCCCAGTATCCAGCATGAAATTCCATCCTAGGGGCTCAGCAAATATTTCTAGAATGAATGGACAGATATAAGACAGACTGTAATTAACGTGAAGCAAAGATAACCACTGCTATAGCAGTTCAGAAGGGGATAGGCTAGTGTGGGACTGAATGAGGAAGGATCCTGGAGAAAGAAGCCTCATTTAAGAGGGTGATCCTCTCATGAGGTCAAGAGATCGAGACCATCCTGGCCAACATGGTGAAACCCTGTCTCTACTAAAAATACAAAAATTAGCTGGGCATGGTGGCACGAACCTGTAATCACAGCTACTTGGGAAGCTGAGGCAGGAGAATTGCTTGAACCTGGGAGTTGGAGGTTGCAGTGAGCTGAGATTGAGCCACTGCACTCCAGCCTGGTGGCAGAGGAGACTATGTCTCAAAAAAAAAAAAAAAAAAAAAAAAAGAGAGAGAGAGAGAGAGTGATCCTGGATATCCCGTGGCCCATACATCCCCTGATTCCTATTCCAGGCCTTTCCCCGACTCTTCTGAGCTTCCTGAGACCATAGACGGTCTCAGGCTTCATTCACTCACTGCCAAGAAAATTTGATTTACACGCTTCTAAACCCACTGCTCACATTGGGTAACAATCTTAGCATCTTGTGTTTAATACATGCAAAACCTAAAAGACCATAAAAACAAAAAGAGATGCGAATCTGTGTTTTGTTTCCTGCACCAAAGAATTTTATCTATCAAAACTTTCTAATCTTATATTTTACACATATGCAATATAATGCATACATCAGAATGTTTAAAATACTTTCAAATGTAATTGTTTAAATAAGATATAGTTAAAATACATGTTGTATCAATCAGGACAGGTTAGGCTATGCAGTGGTAACAAATGGTCTCTGAAATCTGGATGGCTTAACATGCACAAGTTTGTTTCTCCCTCTGCTGTATCTTCAGAGGTGTGGCAGGAGAGGAGTTTTGCTTTCTAGAAATCAGGCCCTATGATGTCAAGCATCTCCAGACCCCACAGGAAGAGAAGAGACAGCTATTAAGGGTCACACACCAACTCTTCCATACCTTAGCCCTGAAATGACATATGCCATTTCCACTTGCAGCCCATTGGTCAGAGCTAGTCACATGATCTGCTTAACCACAGGGGGCTGGGCATGCGGGACAGTTGATGGAGTGTGTGTTGAGCTCCATCACCTCCGCCACGCACATTTGTCCATTCCCTCCTGGAACCACTCTCTATCATGACATTTCAGGACCACCAAAGGGGTGGATTCTTTGCTCTAATGAAGAGTCATCCCCAAAGAAAAGATGTTTCCCTTCTCCTGGAGTCTTGAGAGGCATGGGGTGGTGGGTAAAGGCTATGGAATAAAAACCAAATACTTGGTATGGAATTGCCACTGGCATCCCTGCTACCCTAGCAGACAGGAATTCCAAAAACAAAATAAAGAGGAAAATGCTGTCACCACTGGGTTTAAAACTTACCAGGAAAGTCATCAACCCTTACCAGTCAAACCCCGACTACTGGCTAAGAGGCCTCTTTGATCTTGTAGGCCTCCATGTACCTCTCAGTTGGGTGATACAGGTTTGGGAGGCTTTTTTGCTGTTCTTTTTTTGAGATGGAATCTTGCCGTGTTGCCCAGGCTGGAGCACAGTGGCATGATCTCGACTCACTGCAACTTCCACCTCCTGGATTTGAGCGATTCTCCTGCCTCAGCCTCCTGAGTAGCTGGGACTCAGGCACGTGCCACCATGCCCAGCTAATTTTTTGTATTTTTGGTAGAGACAGGGTTTCTCCATGTTAGCTAAGATGGTCTTGATCTCCTGACCTCGTGATCTGCCTGCCTTGGCCTCCCAAAGTGCTGGGATTACAGGCGTAAGCCACTGCACCTGGCCATTCCCTAACAGGTTTGACCACAGGCCAGAGTCTACAGAGGACAGGCAGGCTTAGGAGCCGGCAGGGAGCTGCTGAGGCTAGAGAAGCTGTTGGTCCAATCTTCACATCAGGAGAGCTCTGATTTTGTCTGTGTTGTCATTTCTAGCTAGGGATAGCGTACAATTCCAGAAATAGACCAAGTAGACTGAACATTTAGAACATATCATAAGGTGTTTTTAAAGACCCATTTGTAGGTGTTTCTTCATTTTTTAAAATACTGGAAACCTTAAAAAATGGGAAGTTTGAAACCTCAAAAATCTCTGGACCTCTGCGATACCTAACTAGGGATAGATAATCAGTGAGTTAGTTGGCAAAATCCATTGCAAACACATGTGGCATCGGCCACCTGGAGATGAGCTGCTCTCATTCAATACTGCCGCACACTCATGAACAAACCCACCTCAGCAGGGGGATCAACCACAACAGAGAAAGGCAGGGAGATTTAACCACGGTGCAGACCTTCAAATACAGATTTCCACCCAGATGGCTTGCACTCAGCCTTCAGCACCTCTGGGGTGGTGGGGAGATGGCAGCGACGAATGGGAGCTCTGGCTGCCAAAACTTTGCAGTACAATTTAGAGAAGTTTGTCGGATTTGGGGGATTGAGAAAACACAGGATTCAGCCAGTGTGAAGACTCTATTGCCTTTCATTGCTAGAAGGGTGGCCCCTAGGGGTGGAGGTCTGGCCCAAGGCCCACTCAAGTCCCATCACCTGAACAAATATCTCCGTCACATCGACGTCACTGGAGAAAACAGCTGAGGTTCAGCTAAAGCATCTGCTAATGAATCGTTTACGTGGTGTCAGCTCTCCCGCTGGGGGAGTCCATCCTGTACTCTGACACTATTTTTCTTAAATAAAAAAAGAAAACTCAGAGTGGTATTTAGGTTAACTGACTAAGTCAGCAGTTGGCTCAGTCAGCTTAAAGAGACCTCAGTGATCACCAGCTCCAAATAATCTCAAAGCCAGCCTCTGCATCCTCCTCCTCTGAAGGACAGATAGATGCAAACCAAAGGCTAAGTCCTCTGGGTACCGAAATCACTGCTGCCCTTGATGGGGAGATGCAAAGATGAGCTGTCTCCAAAAGTTCCCAACTAGGTGACAAGCAGGGGAAGACTCTGCCTGGCCTTCGGGTAAGGCCGGGGAGGCTTAATGGGAAACTGGGTGTTCTCTGTGCCTCCATCCCAGGGATGCCTGGGAACTTAGGGAGGTGTGGGAGCCCAGGCCATAGGTGTGTGGCATAAGTGTAGACATGCTGAACCTGGGCCAACTTCAGCAAAGGCTAAAGTGAAAATGGGTTGTGCAGGCCATTGCTTTGCTTTCTTCTGCCAGTGGCAACTTGTGTTTTAAACTGCATTTTCCATTAACATATGGAAAATGGGTTGAGTTTCTTGTACAAGGTAGCGGACAGGGCCAGTTTCAGGCTATTTTCTAAGCTAAGAAAACACTTACTTAAGCTTTCTAAAAGGTATTTTTACCCCAACTTTTAAAGGTGTGTCAATTAAAAGCATTTAATAAGTGCCTGATTGGACATAGCTGTAGATACATTATGTAACAGAGGGTTCACAGGCACAGATTTATGAAGGTTTATTATCTGGCATCAATGAAGCCAATATGGTGTATGCTTTGCAAATCTGAAAAAGTTCAAGAAAGTCTTAGATGGTAAATTTACGATAGACGATGTCTCTCGCCTTAGAAGAATTCTTTCATAGTTATATACTCAGTCATCTCCTTTATAGGCACTGTACTCTCTAATTCTTTCCTTTCTTACAGCTTAACAATTTCTTATACTTCAGAAAATTCTCCAAGAAATGTTGAGGCTGTGCTTCTATATTTAGAAGCACTGGAAAACCCTACTTTTGGAAACTTGGGGATTTGTTTGTGTTTGGGAAATAATGTACATCTGAACAACTCCTGTAGTTGTGTTTCTCTGGGTTACATCACCCCTAGAAGAACTAATTTGAAATATACAAAGTAAAGAAAGCAATGCCAGGTTGAAGTTTATCCAAGCAAATGAAGAGGTTAATACAGGGTCAGACTCTTCTGCAAATCCCTCAGCTTCCGTGACATCATCCTCCAGGATATGGACAAACCATGTGACCTGTTACTTATCGCTGACCAGCAAATGGACTCTTGCCAGTAGATTCTTCAAAACCTTCTTTCTCTTGCAGCATTGTTCCATTCCAACGAATTTATACAGATTATGTCTATTAGAACAAAGAGTTGGAGCCATTCATTAAAAACCACGAGGCTCAGAATAATGATGCTAACTCATCTGCTTGACTTGGGATTCTCTGTAGCAGTGAACATAGAAGAAGATCAGAAAGAACATATTTCTATTTTTTAAAGACACATGGATATACATCTCTGGGCCTGTGCAGTTTACTTAGCATCTGCATGCTTTCTAAAGTAAAGTACATAAGCCAACAGTATAGTTACTGCCAAACAAGCTCTCAAATTCTTGTATTTATACTAAAAGGAAGCAAAATTCTAGGCAAAAAGAAGAAGAAATTGTTTATAAAGATGTAATCAGAGAAGAAAAACTTACTCATTGGGAAGGTATGCAAACTCATTCTAAAATAATAAACCAATGTTAGGCGCTATGATTTTATATTTTTCTTTAACAAATATATTATGAGCACTTCTTATATGTCAGGCACTGTGACAGGTGCTATAGATACTACAGTAAGCAAGGCAAACTTGGCTTTGCTCTTGGAGTAGTGACAATAAATGAATTTGAATAAAAGGACATATTAATAAAAGAATTACAAATTGCAATAAGTGCTACAAAGGAAACTAACAAAGGACTGACTTAGAGCCCGGCATGTTATCAGAAAAGGCCCCTCTGAGGATGTCATACTTCAGCTGAGGTCTGGAGTATGAGGAGGGGAAGAGGGCAGAGCGTTTCCAAGCAGAAGAGCAGCACAGTCAGAGACTCAGAGGCAGGGAATCATTGTGCACATTTGAGAAACTAAAAGAAGGCCAGCATGGCTGAACTTGAGTGATCAAAGGTGAGAATGAGGTAAAGTGCAGTTAGAGATGAGCAGGGCCTGGATTGTCAGAGCTTTCCACACCACTGTGGATTGTGGATTTTACTCCATGTGCAATTAGAAGGGTTGTAACTAGCAATCATGATAGGACCTGGCTTACATCATTAGATTATGCTGAATGCTGTGTGGAGAATGGGTGGAGGGTAGGGGTCTTTGTTCATTTTCTGTCACTATAACTCAATACTTAAGACTGGGCATTTATAAAGAAAAAAAAATATGTCTTACAGTTGTGGAAGCTGGGAAGTCCAAGACTTAGTAGCTGCATCTGGAGAGGACCTTCTTGCTGGTGGGGACTCCCTGCAGAGTCCTGAGGTGGTGCAAGGCATCACATGGTGAGGGAGCTCACAAGAGACAGCCAAATTGGCTTTTGTAACAGATCCACTCTCATGATAACTAACTAATTCCCTCCATAACCCACTAATTTATTAATCCGTGACTAGATTAATCCATCCATGAGGGCCCTCATGACCCAATCACTTCTTAAAGGCTCCACTTCATAATATTGTTACACTGGGAAATCAATAGTGAGCTGTGCCATGCTGTCCCTGGCAGTGATTCACTTACCATGAGGGAAAACTGTTTTACAGGAGAAAACACATTTACTTTGGTTCTTTCACTGAAGGCAGTTCTTTAGTTGATATTCTGCTGTATTTATTGGTATGTGTTGGGACCCTACCAGCCTACCTGCTGGAAGACCCACGGTACCTGATCCATAAGGGCTCAGCTGCTTTCCACTCCTTCTCCCACTTCCCAACAAGCACCTCTTCATATTCAATTTCTTTCTTTCTTTTTCTTTTTCTTTCTTTCTTTTTTTTTTTTTTTTTGAGATGGAGTCCCACTCTGTCACCCAGGCTGGAGTGCAGTGGCGCCATCTTGGCTCACTGCAAGCTCCGCCTCCGGGGTTCACGGTATTCTCCTGCCTCAGTCTCACGAGTAGCTGGGACTACAGGTGCCCGCCACCACGCCCAGCTAACTTTTTGTATTTTTAGTAGAGACAGGGTTTCATAGTGTTAGCCAGGATGGTCTCGATCTCCTGACCTCATGATCTGCCCACCTTGGCCCCCTAAAGTGCTGGGATTACAAGCGTGAGCCACCGCACCCGGCCTTCATGCTCAATTTCCTCTTCCATCTTCTCCATTCTACACTGTAGGGTCTTTTGTGCCCAAGACAAACTACCCAAGAGGAGGCCACCTCCCTGTCTCTACCTTCCCTCATTCCGGTGACAGCAAGCACACAGGTTATTTACCTTAAAAAAAAAAAAAAAAAAAAGCATACCTTTTTTTAATGACCAAAATTAGTGTCTACTGTAAATAAAGTAGAAAATGCATATAAGTTTAAAGAAAAAAAAACAAAAGTAGCCATATTTCCAGAACCCCAATATTATTACTATTAATCTCTTGGGTAAGATTTTTCCAGACCTTTCTCTATGAATACTAATTTATATATGTTTTGTTTCATTTTTCTTCACTTTTCATTCTCTTCTCTCCCCTCACTCACCCTGTTCCTGGAGCCTGGTCATACTGAAGGGGCCTTCATGGGCAACTCAAAACAGGAAAGGAAATCAAATCATTTAGCTCACCAAGCCAGAGAGCTGAAAGGAGGAAGAGGTCACTCAGGAGGTATGGAAGCTCCAGATGGTCTCAGCCATGTCCCCACCCCCAGGGATGGAATGATGAGGACAACCACTTTTCCCAACTCCTGGTCCCTGCATGCCTGGGAGGAGCTGAATAGCTGACAACCAGCATCAAAGAAGAAAAACTGGGACTTACAGAAAGAGCCAGGACCAACCGTTACTGGGTATGGTTTATGAGCACTTCCCAGCTTACATGCTTATTCCACCTAATCTTCATAATTACAGGCATCACTACAATTGCTATTCCCATTTCACTGGTGAAAAAACTGAGGCTTAAAGTGGTTGAATATTCAGAGACCAAGGGAAGGGAAAAGCAAAATGAGAGTCAAAGGGTTCAGAGCTCGCTTCTCCTAGGGGAAGGGCTCCAGCAATTCTAGAAGACTCCACTTCCAAGGAGGAGCTATGGTCCAGTTCCAACGACTCAGAGAATAATTCTCTAGTCCCCACACCCTCGGATAATTAAATTCTCTAAAGCTTGGTTCCCTCACTGACAACTCAAACTAATAAAGCACCATTTGGTTGAGAGACCTAAATAAGATTGTGCATGTGAAGGGTTGTGCACACTGCCTGGCCAGGGGCAAGCACCCAAGAAGTGGGCACCGTCATCATTGTTATTATTGCAGTGCTGCCAATGATTTTTCTAAAATGTTTTAATATATACAGAGCATTGCCTTGGACAGATTATCTTGATTTGTTTATTTAATCCCCTGTTATGGGAAATGTAGCTCGTTCACAAATTCTTTACCATAACTTCTCTTAATTATCATAGGGAGAGGAAGCAGGGGATGTTGCAAATACAAAAGTGGGAAAGGAACCTGGTTTATTGCATCCTATGAAGTTGGGGGCTCTTTCCTAGGGAGGCCCCTCTGCTTTGATGACTGAGGAGAGTTCACCAACCTCCACCTGATCTCACATAAATGCAAGAGGAATCTACACCCCGCACGCTGAAGCAGGCCTGCCCACAGCATTTGTAGGCTTAGAAAACAGTCCCAATGGAGGTCACACATAAATACTTAGAATGTAGAAACCAAACTCACAAACTGCCTGATACATAATCTTCTATCCTCCTGCCTTCATCATGACCTAGAAGGCCAACTTCCAACATGGAATTTGCAGATTTCTTGGAGTTCCATGTTGAAACTGGCACCTAGGGTTGTGAACATTGGACTGCCCTTGAGAGGACAGATGTGGGGAAAGATCCTATGTAGGCCGTGGAAGTGGGCTTGAGGTCCTTGCACAGGGAATTCTGGAGTCTAGAAAGGAGGCACTCTAGAAAGGATTTCTGGAAGGATCATATCACCTTCTAGACTGCACTCTGGGAGGACACATCCCTTTTGCCCCTTGATCCTATGGGTAGCAGCAAGCCCACAGAAGGGTCAGAGTAAGGCCCTATAAAGCAACAGGTCCAGGATAGAGGTTGTTTTTGTTCAGGTCTAAGTAAAGGCAGAACTTCTTAGGTGAAGCCCTGTCTTCTAGCTGTTAAACGTCTAGACTACTATAGGGAATTGACCTCAAGTAGGTACTTCCTTTCATTCATTCATCTTCCAACAAGTATTGTTTTGATCAACTACATGCTAGGTAGGGATACAACAGTGAAAAGACAAAGTTGTTGCTTTCATGACACAGATTCTTACTCCACATAATGATAATTACACAGATAAATAATACTGCTACTTCAGAAGATGATGAGCATGGTGAGGCCATGGCCATGGAAGCAGGGCCATCAGAGAGAGTGGGGATCCACAGCCTGATTTACTTTGAGTGTGGCCTCTTTGAGATCTCTTTGAGAAGGTGACATTTGACTCAACACCTAAACATCAAGAAGGATCCAGCCATGTAAAGTCCTGAGGGCACAGGGAATAACAAGTGCAAAGGCCCTGAGGCAGGAGAAAGCTTATAGTGTTAGAGAAGCCAAAAGAAAGCCAATGGACTTGAGTCCAGCGACCAAAGGGAAACGGGCAAGAGATGAGGAAAGAGAGGCAACCAACACTAGGTCAAGGTATATAACTATACTTTATGGCAGATTATTATTTAAAGTGTCATGAAAAGCCACTAGATATCCAGTGACCTGATTTATGTTATTGAATAATACCCCATGCTGCTATGTAAAGAACAAGGCAAGGAAATAGTGGCTGAAAGCAGGCACACCACACGGGAGGCCTAGTCCCTGTGAGATTTCGTAATGTCTGGATGAGTCGGTAGCTGCGAAGGTGGGAAGACATGGAAAATTCAGGATATATGTTTTGGAGCTAGAGTTGAGAGGACTTCATGATGGATTAGATATGGAAGGTAAGGTAAGGAGGGGAATCACAGATGAGGCCTAGATTCAGATCTGCTCAACTGAGTTGTGAGTGGCGTCATTAACAGAGATATGGCATAGGAGTCTTCTGAGAAAGACAGAAGGAGGAGGTATGGGTAAATCAGTGGCTCCTTATGGGCATGCTAAGTTTTTAATGTCTATGGGAGTAGAGCTATCAGGGAAGCAACTGAATACATGGGTCCTCTGGGCTCCTGATCAGAAATAGAGATGCGAAGATGGGAATCGTCTGCATAGGGATGGTGTTTAAAGCCGTGGACCGGGTGAACCACCTGGGGTGCCAAGAGAAAGAGTTCCAGGATATAACTCTGGGGGGTGCCCTAAAGTTCAGATATGGAGAAGAGAGGGAGAAGTCAGCAGGAACTCGAGGATTCCCCCGTGAAGTAGAAAGGAAACCAGGAGAGGACAAAGACATAGAAACCAAGAGAACTTGGAGACTGACTAAGAAGTTTTCATCTGCAAGTGTCTGTGTCCTCCTAGAGGGATGGTTGTCTCTGCTTTGTGCCAAAAGAGGCAGAGGAAATGGTGCCAACACCTCATTACCTCTGGGAAAAGAATCTCAGGATGGTCACATTTCAGGGTTAAGAATAGGTTATGAGTAGCAAACCTTAGCCAAAGCACCATTTTGCTGCCTTCTGAGAAACAGAAGCTGGCTCATACGAACAAAATGCTGATGGTGAAGGGGCTTGACAATCAAGGGTCATGGGTGCACCATTCAGAATGGGCCAGGCTCTGCTGCAGGAATAGATGAGCCCTTGAATCTCAGTAGCATGATACAATAAAGCCTTATTTCTTGATTGCATCAAAGTCTAAAGGGATTCAGACCGCTGTCCTCCATCCTGTAGGCTTTTGGAGCACATGCTTTTTGAGATTGCTAAGGTAGGAAAAGGAAGGGAGGGAGGAAACAAATGCCCTCTTAGCTGGGAAGATATACACAGTGCTCCCACTTCAATTGACTAGGACAAGTCACATGACCCCATCTAATTGCAAGGGAGGCTGGAAAATGGAGAGGGGCATAGGGAATATCCAGGAAGCAGGAATCATCTCTGCCACAATGGGCCACACACAAAATTAAAGGGAGGAAATCAATCTTTGAACTCTTCCTATCTGGAATCCCATGCCACTCTTTCTTCTCACCCTTTCTTTGCAAATGTAAGCTCCTACCCTGCCTCATTCCCTCAAAACTTGGCCGTCCGTCACTTAAGAATCAGTAGCACCAGAAGAAGACACTGCTTCTTTGGGAATCCATTATTATCTATTAAAATGCAAAGCAAGTCTGTGCAATAACAGCACTTCTGGCCCAGTAACAGGAAGAGTGAGGTGCCAACATAAATTATACATTTATCCAATTTGTGTAATAATGATGCTTCCTTTCACTGGGTGCTCATTGTGTATTGCCACTTATTGTTTTTTATTGTTATTACTATTTTTTTTTTAGAAAGTAGCATACTCACGTCAAATCCCAAGTCTGAGACTTAGTGACCTTGAGCGAGTTACCTAACCTCTCAATCCTTCTATTTGCTCAACCATTTAAAATAAAGATAGTAATGCCACCTCCCTTGCAGGCTTGAAGAAGATAAGAAATGACAGATACAAGGTTCAAGTCATAAGACAGGTGCTCAAAACACAACAGCAAAAGCAGCACTGTTATAATAAAGAGCCGTTCGAACAGAAAGACTAACAATTACGGTTTTAGGGAACCAGGGTGGGAAACCCAGCTTGTCCACTGGACACTCTTTCCTGAGAGAAAGACAGAAGCTGGCAGAAGAGAAAAAGGAAGTCAAGTAATTTCATAGGAGCCCTTTGAAAGGTTTGAGGCCCTGTTCCAGGTCTGGAGTGCAGCTGTGTGCACAGCCTGCAGAAACCACAAAGCAACCAGAAGCCCACACTAAATGGCCCTTCCATGGAGGGACTATAGGTTGCATCTCTATACTGTTTTCCCTCTAGCGAGATTCAATTCCCCTCTGAATCCGTGCTTGGCAACCCAACAATGTTTTCATCCAAGGGAAGAGGTGGGTGGCATGCTAAGAATATTGACACAGCAGTGGCTTAATTAAATCTTTAGTTGGAAAAACACAGCTAATAGGTGGAGCCTTCCCTGGTGTCCCTCTCTGAGCAGCCAGCTTGCGGGGAGTCTGAGCTCTCGACATCCATCCACTGGTACCAGTGCTGGAGTTAATACCATCACTCTTGCCATGACCTCACTTTCAAAGGTGCTGAAGTGTTGTTTGAAAACACAACCCAGATCTTGAAATCAGACACCTTCAGTGGAGAAACTCCCAGGGTGGAAATTCTGGGTGTGACCTTAGGCCAAGCAGAGACTTGGATGAAGTGATTCACAGTGTAGTGAGATATGAGTTGCAATAGGAGCTGGAACAGAGGTGGCAGAGGAACCCCGGGAGACAGAGGACTCACAGAAGTGGCAAAGGAACCCTGGGAGGCAGAGGACTCACATTCTTGCCTCCCCAAGTCACCCACAGGCTGGCACCTGATCTTTCCTGTTAGGCTGCATCTCTAGGTCACTTCAAGTTGAGCAATTCTGGGATCCCATACCAAGGGACAAGGAGGAAAACCAGCAGGCAAGGCCATCAGACCTTTATTTGATACAAGCCTCCAAAGTTTCCATTTTTCCCTCCTTCAATACCAGGACCAAGCGTATTTCCCAATTCCTGTCGTTTTTCATGATATTTAATGTTTCTTAAGCATTTTTGATGTCCCAGACCTGCACTGTCCAATAGGGCAGTTGTTAGCCACACTTGGCTGTGCAGTGCTTAAAATGTGACTGGTTGAATTGCGATGTAAGAATAAAGCACATACCAGATTCTGAAGTTTTTAGTTTTTAAAAAGAATGTAAAATACCTTATTAATAATTGTTTACATTGATTACACATTAGAATGATAATATTTTGTTGTTAAATATATATATGCTGTTGTGTTTATATATAGCAAACATATACAGAAAGTTAAGTGAAATATTATTTAAGTTAATTTCACCATTTCTTGGCATTTTAAAATTGTGGCTATTAGGAATTTAAGATTGCTTGTGCGGCTCATATGATGTTTCCATTGGACAGGCTGCGGTGTTAGACCGTGCCAAGTGCTTTTCGTATATCATCTCATCTAACCTTCAAACAGCATCCCTGAGGTCATCTGCATTTTACAGATGGGACCCTGCCTGAGGCCCCATGCTCTTCCCCTCTCTGACTCCCCTCATCAGCTCCCGTCCCTTACTCACTTGTTCTACACCAGAGGCTCAGCTTCCTCTGTGTTCCCAGAAGTTCCAGGCACTGGTCTGCCTTGGGGTCTTTCTTCAACTGCCCCCTCTATCTGGAATGTTCTCCACTCAGAGAGCTCCTTGGCAAATCCTTGGTTGATATTATCCAAATAGAGACTACATTTCAGCAGAATTTTAATAAATGATCCCCAACTGCCTTCAAATTTTACTCTGTGTCTTCCCTCTGAAACGTATCCTGACGGTCCAACCTTTGCACCGGCCCCCGTTTCCTCTGCTGCTCTACTTTGTTATTTTAAGAAGACAGAGTCTCATTCTGTCCCCCAGGTTAGAGTGCAGTGGTGTGATCACAGCTTACCGCAACCTCCAACTCCTGGGACCAACGTATCCTCCTGCCTCTGTCTCCCTAGTAGCTGGGATCACAGGCAGGAGCCATGACTCCTAACTCTGCTCTACTTTGTTTTTACTAGCACTGGCTTCTAATATCACACAGTTTATTCACTGAATCTGCTCCTGAGTCTGCCAGTGCTAAAAATGTAAGCTCTCTAAAGGCAGAGACCTTGCTCAGTTTTGGGCCTCGCTAAAACCTAATCCCCTAGGACAATGCCTAGCACTGACTAGAGCTAATATCAGTTTGTGGGATGAATGACTGGGGTCCCTGATCTTCAGAGGTCATAGCTCAGTGAGGGAAACATCACAAATAAGAGTAGTGCCCACTGAGGGGATCTATGATGGTGCAGGAGGCTCAGATGCAGGCAGATAGGGAGATCAGTGATGCCTAGGGAAATAAGATTGCATTTATTCAGCTAGAAGTTACTGAGCCCTTCCTCCGGACCAGGACTGGATCAGCCATTGAGGACATGGTAGCAAAGCCATTACCTAAATGGGAATTAAGTTCGGCAGAATTTTAACTAATAATCCCTAGTTCCTAACATGTATATTTTATCCCATCACCTATGGAGTCCAGAGCACTTTAAATCTGACCTTGAAAATTAAGCAGGAAGAGACGCTTGGGAAGAACATTCCCGAAATGATTTGCCCATTTAAAAGTTCCCCCATGAAATAATGCACCGTATGCTCAAGGGACAACTAGGACTTCTTTATGGCTAGCATTTTTGATGAATAAAAGAGGGTAATGGTAACAAATCCGAAAAAGTAGCCCAAGTCAACTGCGGAGAGCCTGGCGTGCGATGCTGAGTGGTGAGACTTCCATCAGCAATAAGAAGGCATCTGACATTTTAAAGGAGGAGACACCATCCAATTTATTTTTGAAAGCTACAGTGGTGGCCATTTGGAGAATGGACAAGAGCGGGAGCCACTTAGGAGTCTGAAAAGCAGGCTGTATGAAAGAGAAGGGCTCCCACTGAGGGAGTGAGAGGAGAGACACTGAGAGGGATGGATAGGAGCAGAGACTCCAGGAGTGGAAGGGACAGGAACTGGGAGGACCCCACAGGGGAGTTGTGGAAAGAGGCTCTTGGGTGACTCCAATGGCTTCAGCATGGGTGACTGGGTGAATGGCAGGGTCACTGTCTGAGATGGAGAACAGGACAGAACACAGAGATCATGTCTAACCGAGGACTCCTTATGTTTGAGGTTTCTCTGCACCCCCAGCAGAAGTGAAGAAGAGAGCATCTGACAGATCTGACCACGGAGCCTAAGGTGGAAACTGCAGGTAGATGAGAACCCGAAAGACAGGCTGGAGAGAAACGGCAGAGGGCAGAGACCTGGGAAATACCAAGGTTGAGGTGTACGTGGAAGAACCTGAGCCAGTGAGCGACTGGAGGGAGGAGACAGAGGAAAACACCTGAATGAGAATGATGATGTGGAAGTGAAGGGAGGAAAGAAAGTGTAAGAAGAATGAGTTTTCCCACGGGACAGTGTCAGTTTTTTGGACCAGTGCCCAAAGCCTATTGTATGAGTCAGGGAGGAAACACACAGCACACTCAAATTGGGCAGCCTAAGCCAGGCGTGGTGGCTCACGCCTGTAATCCCAGCACTTTGGGAGGCCAAGGTGGGCGGATCACAATGTCAGGAGTTTGAGACCAGCCTGGCCAATATGGTGAAACCCCGTCTCTACTAAAAATACAAAAATTATCCGGGCATGGTGGCACACGCCTGTAGTCCCAGCTATTCGGGGGGCTAATGTAGAAGACTTGCTTGAACCCAGGAGGTGGAGGTTGCAGTGAGCCGAGATCGTGCCACTGCAGCAGCCTGGGCAGCAGAGCGAGACTCCGTCTCAAAAAAAAAAAAAAAAAAAATTGGGTAGCCTCGGAGAATTTAACAAAGAGATTGTTCACAAAGATGTAGGCAAGATGAGGGAAATCAGAAGGGACAGTGCAGTAACTTCGAGGATAGTAATGATAGGCTTGAATAAAAGTGATTGACATCCGTAAGAGGTGGTTAGTCGATTTTTATGAGAGAAGTTTCCGTGGAGCATAAACACAGATGTACACATCCAAGGAGCTGTGGGAATCGAGAAAACATGCAGAACACAGCCAGCTTCAGCAAGGAGGCGGGTGGCACCGGGAAGGATCAAGCAGAGTGGCTTGGTGATGCAGCAGGGTCACAGGTTTTGTCTTAGGATAGCAAAGACTTGCTTGTGTTTGTAACATAAATCTGTGAGGCTTGTGATGAGGAAAAGTTTAATGGCTGAAGAGCGATAAAGGAAAACTAAAAGGTCCGGGAAGAGGGGCCAGCAGCACACCATCACTCATTATAAAAAGTACAAAATTGTGTCATGAAAATTTTCCCAGAGGCTGAGGCAGGAGATCATTTTGGTTGAGCAAAATCGTCGTCTCCACTTGACTGAAGAAGCAGGCTTATGAAATTAAAAATCCCTTTCAGAAGACAGGGTACTTCCTCTCATAGGTCATTGGCTAGAACTTGTCTCATAGCCTTTTGTAAGCCAATACAAGAGAATGAAATTATCATCATGCTTTAGACCAACCTAGATTTACTCCTGAGCTGGGCATAGAGTCACTTCCTCTGATAAGGAGGTATTTACCTCAGTAAGTTGAGGATCACCAGGCAATTAGCAAAGTCTGTTACAGGAATAGCTCTTTTAGTGTGGGATTCCATGTACTTTAATTTCATATCTGAATTCTGTTTGAAACCATCTTGAGTATGACCCATGGGGTACGGCTGACAACCAATAAATGCAGCTTTGCTTGGCTCTAAAAGAAGGTTTGTGACAGTAAGTCAGATAGAGATAGATGTGGGGCTGGGTCTGCACCAGGGGCCAGATGGCAAACGAGGTAGCTTAGAGTCTAGACACTCTGACTTGAAGACTGTTTCCTAGCCAGGAACCAAGGCCTTTCAGCCATTTCTCTTCATCAGAGGGTCTTCCTACGTGTCCTCTTCCCACAGGAAGCCGTCTTCAGGACGGTCAGAACTTGAAAAATCTGTGATCAGTACAGTATCAATAGCAAAAGCAGCCTAAAACAAAATCTTTCTTAGGGAGATCTATATTTATATGGGAGAAAATACATCGATGCAAAGGAAAAACGTGCTAACAGGGACATTTGAGGTGTGGGGCAGGGCAAGCATGGTGATTATTTGACATATGAGACCTTTCTTCTTTTAACTGGCATATTCTCCAATTGCACCTTGCAGGTACACCTATTCTCTGCTGGTCATGCGTACATGACATGTATCTTAAATACAGATGATTATAAAGTAACAAGATTAAGATTCGTTTGTCACTTATGAAATCCATCTTGTTGCTTTTCAGTTAGGGTGTCGTATGCCCCAGTTTGCCCAGGAAAGTGCCAGTTTACCTGTTAACCAGAATAATTAATAATAGTACCCCCTTCACTCTCAAAATTAAATGCTGATTCTAATTACACTAACCTATATGCATCAGTATCCTCAAATATATGTGTAAGTGTGCACACAGAACATAGATGCACATGAGCAGGAGAGAGACTACGTGCATTACAAATGGGCAGTGGAACTTGGAATGCATTTTCCTTCAGGAACAATATCACACAGGGTGGTTGGGTTTGTAAACCAAAGGATGTCTCAATTAATGTAGAAGTTTATTTTGCCAAGGTTATGAATCATGACCCGTGGCACAGCCTCTGGAGGGCCTACGAACATGTGCCCAAGGTGGTGGGGCTACAGCTTGGTTTTATACGTTTTAGTGAAACCTAAGGCGTCAGTCAATAAATGTGAGATGTACGTTGGTTCCCTCTGGAAAGGTGGGATAATTTAAATTGTCGGTGGAGGTGGGCTTACAGGGGGTTTTATAGGTGGATTCAAATATTTTTCTGGTTGGCTATTGGTTGAAATAATTAAGTTATATCTAAAGACTTGGAATCAATAGAAAGGAGTGTCTGGCTTAAGATAAGGGATTGTGGAGACCAAGGTTCTTATTTTGTAGATGAAGTCTTATAGGTGGCTGCCCTTAGAGGCAATAGATGGCAAATGTTTCCTATTTAGACCTTTAAAAGGTGCTGGGCTCTCAGCCAATCTCTTCAGGATCAGAAAAAGACCTGGAAAGGAAAGGGGATTCTCTATAGAATGTAAATTTCCCCCACAAGAGACAGCTTTGCATATTTCTTTGACAAAAACACATCAAAGAAATATATAGCTAAAACACTTTGATTTATTTCAAGGCCCTGCCATCTAGGCAGCGATAGATGTGATGCTATCCTAGAGTCAGGTTGGAATTTGGTACCTTGCTGCTCCAAAGAGTCTGTTCTGTCGGTCTTAGGATCTTTGCTTTAATGTTAATGCTGGTCAGTTATGCCTGAACTCCAAAGGGAAGAGACCATAATGAGATATGTCTGACACCCCCTTCCCATCAGGGTCCGAACTGGTTTTTCAGGTTTCAATGGGTCCCCTTGGCTGAGAGGAGGGTCCATTAAGTCAGTTGAGGGGCTTAGAATTTTATTTTTGGTTTACAGGTTCTAAGACCTTTTAGAAAACCATTTCATGATTGCAGATCCCCAGTCTGCCCTCTTTCATCCTGCTCCACCCAAAAGGCTGATCTGAATGGTCTGCACTCACTGGCCACTTTGTTCTCTGGCTTCTGGTTGGGTTCACCCAATGGTCGGGGAAGATGGAGGTTTGGATGTTGACTCCCTGGCTCCCTGCTCACTTAGCACAAGCTGGCTGTGTCTCTCCACTGAAAATGGTCTGGCTGGTGGCCGTACCCACACAGCTCCCTGCTCCAAGTTTTGATAACTATTCCTCTCATTGCCTCTTGAGGCCCAGCGTGGCACCTGCGGTTTCCCATTGCCATTCTCCATGTGACTGCATCATCCCTTGTGATTTCTCTACATACTGCCAACATCTCTATAAACAATCCCTTTATTAAACTCTCTTAAATTACCCAATTTGAGTGTGTCACGTGTTTCCTCCCTGACTCATACAAGATTCTTTTGCAGGCTGCTCTAAGATATCAACGACCGTGTAAAACATTGTTCCCTGGGAAAATTTACTTCAAGGAGCAAGTCAGATTGCCAGGAAATTATCCATTCCCAATGTTGCCCCAGCAGGAAGAGGGGATCTCACCCTCCCATGTTGAGTAAAAGGAGGTAAGCCGCCCCACCCTCCAGTAGTTCTTGACATTCCAGTAGTTCCATGAAACCAGATGGAAGGGCTGCAAGGTGGCCAGGACTGTAGGCAGCAGCAACAGGTAAGGCCAAAGGAAGAGGCTGGACCTCTACAGTCATCATCATATTCATGTGCAAGGACTGAGCTCAACTGAGGGTTTGTAAGTCAGGGGTGGCTTGAGCACATGTCCCTTTGTGCATAGAAATATTAACTCAGTCATCATGTATTTACTGAGTGACTCTTATGCACCAAACATTGTGCTTGGAAGATTTTACATCCGTATCTCTTTAAGCCTCAAAACAACCAAGAAGTAGAAATTTTGTTTACAGCTAAAGAAACTACATATACTTTGGGATGGTTAATTTGAGGTGTCAACTTGACTGGGTTGAGGGACACCTAGAGGGCTGGTGAAGTATTGTTTCTGGGTGTTTGTGAGGGTGTTGCCAAAGGAGATTGACATTCGAGTCAGTGGACTGGGAGAGGGAGAGGGTGCGTAATGTGGATGGGCACCATCCAGTCAGCTGCCAGTGCAGCTAGAACAGGGTGGGTGGAAGAAGATGGATAAGTGTGCCTGCTGAGTCTTCTGGTTCTCTTTCTTCTTCCCATGCCAGACGCTTGCTTCCACTCCTCCTTCTGTTGGACATCAGACTCCAGGTTATTTGGCCTTAGGACTCTGGAACTGGCACTGACGGCTGCCCAGGGACCTTTGGGCCTTCAGCCACAGACTGAAGGCTGCACTGTCGGCTTCCCAAGTTTTGAGGCTTTCAGGCTTGGACTGAGCCACTACTGGCTTTTCTCTTTCCCCAGCTTGCAGGCAGCCTATTATGGGGCTTCAATTTGTAATTATGTGAGCCAATTCTCCCTAATAAACTCCCTTTTATATATAATTATATCCTATTTGGTCTATCCTTCTGGAGAGCCCTCACTAGTACATATATTTATGTTTATATTTATATTTATCTATCTTTCCACTCACATATACAAAAACAAGCACAAACAATACCAAACAACCAGCAATAAAGGTACAATTGAGAAAAAGCTTAACCAACTGCCTCCAGAAACAGATCCAGAGATGGAAAGCCCTGGTAGAAATCAGGGGCTCTCACACCAGACTTAGAGGATGTCTATCTGACTGATCGGCCATTCTTCTTCAATGCATATGTCATTTCCTGTCAATGAACATGCCACTAGAGTGCTAATAGATACATGTATGTCCGTGAAGAAACAGCTCTCCTATTCAAGCAATGAACTCATCCCATTCGTAATTCCTACGACAGTGTTAGGAAAGGACAGAACCCAGGGGACTTTGTTGTGCCCACTGTGGGAAGAGGGAAGAGTCACACTGACAAAAGTACATTGGAGCCTCTGTAACCAAGGCTGAAGACAGAAGACCAAGATGGCCAATGAGACAGTGTACACACACAAGAAGGAGGACAACTGAGCAAAGAGAATGCACTGCCACATTCAGTTCAGATTCAATGCAGTCCACAGGGAAACTGGAGCCTCATTTGCTGCAGATGGATTAGTGAGATGCTGCAGACCACATTTCACAGGAGCCCTGGCAATGGACATGCTCAGGGTGCTGACCTCAGTCTTTTTCGTCGTTGGCTCTACTGTGTGTTCATATCCCTGTCAACTCTTCAGAGATTTCTCTTTTTCCCCACTACTCTTGTTCCCCAGCCTCTCTCACCAACTGCTGGTGAGCCCTCTGGGCCAGCTGGAAGGGAAATATCATACGTTCTCCTGTCTTCTCGTCCCCACCCTGTTTAATGCCAAATGCTGATCAACACAGTGTTCTCTCAAGCCCTGATACCTTGAAAATGCCAGAAAGAATTAATCCATGAAATGCAATTCCCTCTTGGGTTCATTCGTCCTCATCTCACAGTTTGGGCAGAACACACAGCAATCAGATGGCTGCCAGGATACTTGCAAATCCCATTATTGTTCCCTGGAGGTGCCCCCATATTGGAGCCAAAAAATGACTCATGGATGATCAGTTTCATGGTGCTAAACCCCAATCCCATGACAGCATCATACCTCATCGGCTTTGACATTCTTCTTTGCAACTGAATCTTTAACAGAACTGGATTTTCATTTACCGCCACTCTCAAGAAGCAATATTAACTGCATGGGGTAATTCTCCAACTGAGGTCAGAGGCCTTAACTTATAATCTGGATAGGGTACTGAAATCAAGAGACAATATAGCACTATGGATTGTGGCATGCTATAGTTATCCTAGGAAGGTCTGAGTGGGTTTTCATTTTTTTTTCAACCGTATTAGGTTCCTTTTATGAGCAGGAAATTGACTGCTTCCCACCAGCCCCTCGGAGATATGATCCATGTTAGTATTCATTTTAAAGATGCAAGAAAAACATTTAAATAGTTTTGAGAACGAAATTTACAGTGAATTTTGTGGCTCCCTCTACAGTTCTTTAGTTTCAAGGTCAAGGCTAGCCTAACAACATCAACATTAAGAAAGACCTAAAAATAATAATATTAAAATTATGGTTGCTTAGTATTTAGCACCTAGTCTTTAAAAGTCCTTGTTCTAAGTACTGTACATGTTATCTTGTTTAATCCTCACACTGATCTTATAAAATAAAGGAGTGCTATTTATCCCCATCTTATCAATGAGAAAACTAGAAGTTTCAGAGGCCAAAATAAATAAATGTTCAAGGTCACATGGCTAAGTGTGGCAATGCCAGGATTCAAGTCAAATCTCTCTGATATCAGAACCCTCTTCTTCACCTCTAAACAAAACTGGAGCAGAGGGAAATGAGATTTGATTTACTCTTCTCCCATCTTTTCTGACTTACGTCTGTTTTTCCATTTTTCCTCTTTCTGCAGTGTTTGGAAGGCTGAGGAGTACAGCTCAAGTCTCAAAACAATTTAGCATCGGCTTGAGTCACAGGCAGTTGACCTTAGAAGAACTGGGCAGGTTTTTATTTGAAGCTCTATTTGTTGAATCATAGCTTATCTCTAAAGAGAAATATTTGGACGCCGAAAAGAAAAAAGGAGGAAAAAAGATAACACCTAAAATTCAGCCCAACATAAACGATGTTGAAATCTCTGGAATACATGAGAGCTTTCCACGTGAATGATTTATATGATTAGGGAACAATATGTGGTGATGGGTGTGTGTGTGTGTGTGTGTGTGTGTGTGTGTTTGTGTGCGCGCGCGTGTCTGTTATAGGGACAGGGTCAGGAAGAAGGGAATATTATCCCATTATAAGGAAGTTACTCTAAATCTCTCAGATTTCCTTTCATTTAAAATTTTTAGAAAACTTGTAAGTCCTCCCCTGCCAGAAGAAAAATTAACGTGTCTATACACTTGTCCATTAATGTATGAGTTCATTTATTTATTCTTTCATCAAACACTTACTCATTCACTTTTAAGAGTCTGAAAATATATACCATTTAAGTTGTAATATACTATATATATTCCAATTTTGTGGGTGAAATATTTAATGCAATATAATATTTTATAGTAGTTACATATCACGTATTATATTTAATTCAACATAATGTTTTATACTTTATTAAAAATCATATCACATTATATACTCTGCCTAGGTTATCTATCCAGTATTTATTTTAATGTTACATACAAACATTAAAGTTAGAGAGTTATAAGTGATTTTTTCTTTTGTATTTTTTGGTTCTCCTAAATTTTCTATAATAAATGTATATTATGTATTTAGGACTTTAACAATTTTTTTTTCCAAGAACGTAGCCTGATAACTAAACTATCCTACTTTCCCATTTCACAAATGAGAAAGCCCAGGCTTTCCTGTCTGATAGCATCAGCTCTGTTAAAGAAACATTCAGCCTCTATGAACTTGTTACAAACCTTTGTCTTCGGAATTCTAGATTGCCACCTATTAAGTACTTTCTAAGCAGGCAGGGAAGGGACTGTGGGCTTACACGCACATACACGCTCACTCACACTGGAGAATAAGGAAAACGCAGGTTATCACCCTGAGTGGCGCAGTTTGACAGCTGCAACTTCTCAGTGCTGGCTGTGAAACTGTGGCCTCTGAAAACCTGAGGAGTTGTGATCTGCCCGCACCCACCTGAGCAATTCATCATCCCCTTTATATAAATGGAAGCAGCCCCAGCCAGTCCCATCAGCCCTATAGAGAGACATTGAACATGTCGGTCTAACTGCAAATGTAATTGAGCGCATATTGCCCTTACATGGCAAAGGAAGTTCTCCCCCGAATCTTAATCTAGAAGGGAATGGGTACTGGTTTCAGCAGAATGGGATCATCAGACGTAGCTGCCATGGAAGAAGGGACTGGGAAGAGATTGCTAACAGGGCAGTGTGTTTTCTAAAGGCAAACACTGGACAAAATCTCTCCCTGTGATCACGAGACTCACAGAGACACGGCAGCTGGGTAAGTCAGCTGGCTTCTCCCCAGAATGAGCATCAAGACACTTGCCACCCTAAATACATATTAGGTTTGAGATACACATGCCAGCTTCTGGCACAAGCAGGGTTTCCCTCAACTCTGCCGTTGTATTGGTTCCTCTTGTTAAAATAGTTAGGAAATTAAGACTCTTTTAATAAGCTTTAATAAGCTTCTGATATGATGCAACCATCAAAAGCAACATATATCTGTTATGGCAGCTATTGTGAACCTAGAACTAAGGAAGATGAAAGTATAAAAAATGATCTCTGCTTCCCCAAGAACTTAGGAGGAAAAGTAAGATTGAAGAGCATGCAGTAACCGGAAAATACTGCAAGAAAGTGTATTTCCGTAAATGTATATACTAAGTATGAATTAGCCCCGCACTTGAGTATGAGAGATGTGCTACTTCCTTTCTTCTAGGTCAGATAAATCCAGTTTCCAGTCCTTATCTATCTGACTAGCAGAACATCTGGCATCAGTATTTGTAGGCTCCTTTCCTCCATCACATTCCATGGATTCTTTTTTTTTTTTTTTTTTTTTTTTTTTTTTGAGATAGAGTTTCGCTCTTATTGCCCAGGCTGGTGCAACCGCCGCCTCCCAGGTTCAAGCAATTCTCCCGCCGCAGCCTCCCGAGTAGCTGGGATTACAGGCACCTGCTACCACACCCGGCTAATTTTGGTATTGTTAGTGGAGACAGGGTTTCACCATGTTGTCCAAGCTGGTCTCGAACTCCTGACCTTGGGTGATCCACCCGCCTCGGCCTCCCAGAGTGCTGGGATTACAGGCGTGAGCTACCACACTGGCCTCGAGACATGAATTCTATCACACCTTTGACTAAGCCCACTGTTGAGTGAGCTCTTCCTTTATCATGAGTCAGTAACTAACACACCCAGGACAGGCCCAAAATGCATATAAATACCCCACTTCTCAAGGTATGGAGCTCAGCGCCAGGCTGGGCTTCAACACTGGAGATCAGTCCCTAGACAGCCCCCTAGACACCTACCCAAAGCTCTGCTCCCTCCTGGGGTTCTGTGGGAGGGCACCCCTCACTCCTCCTCATCTCAGTTTTTCTCTTTTGAAAGAGTGAAAACAAGACAAAATGAATATCTTGATAGATTTTTCACAGATATATATGTATATGTGATATGTACCCTGCAAAGCACAGGGTCTTACTTGAAAAGACAATTGATTTCCTATACAATGCCAGAGAGAACAGAATTATTCCATCAGCCAATAGCTTTTCCCAGGGTCGCCCTAAACTCCCCTAGCCATATCACACACTTGGCTGGAAAGCCAAGGCTGGCCTGGACAGCACACCAGAGAGTGTTTTGAACTCCTTCTTGGCCAATGTGAAACACCTTTTGGTTAAGGAAACTTTGTTGAAGGCCAGAGCACACATTTTCAGCCTGCAGTCCTCTCTCTCTCTGCTGCACTCACCTTTACTTTGTTAATTTTTCTTTGTTGGACCTTTCTTATTTGGGTAGGGATTAAGTAACACTGTGCTTCTAGGCCATCTCAAGAATTCCCCCCCAATACTTAACTCTCTGTGCTTCTTTTCTCTTAAGTCCTTGTTTTCTTATATTCTTTCATCCAAGTCATGATCAATCTGGCAGAGCCTTTGTGCACATCCTCTTGGGAAATGAAGTGGTAGTGGTGAGTTTAGCTTCAGAAAGACCTGAAATGGAGCGTAAATTCCAGTTCCAATAATTACAAGCTGTGAGACCTTGCACAATTTCCTAACCTCTCAGAACTCCATTTCCTTGGCTGTGCGATGCTAATTCCTCCCTGGAAGCATGGCTGTGAGCCTCGAATGAGGGGCTGGGTGAACTCACCACCACATCCCTTTCCCTGACTGTGCTAAGGGATGCTATGGAAAACACTCCCTCATGTCTCAGTGGAAGGGGATGACCAGGGAATTCACTGCACCATACTCGCTACAAACTGCTGGGGCAGAGAAAAGACTATATTTGGGGGGAAATTGCTCAACTTTCTATGAATGATAAAAGCTTCCCTTTCTCACCTCTGAATTCTTCTCAGGCTGTCTTTTAGAAATGCAGTTTTATGATTGATATGGTTTGGCTGTGTCCCCACCTAAATCTCACCCTGAATTGTAATAATCCCCACAGGTCAAGGGCGTGACCAGGTGGAGATAGTTGAATCATACAGGCTGTTTCCCCCATACTGTTCTCGTGGTAGTGAATAAGTCTTATGAGATCTGGTGGTTTTATAAACGACAGTTCCCCTGCACACACTCTCTTGCCTGCCACCATGTAAGATGTGCCTTTGCTCCTCCTTTGCCTTCCGCCATGACTGTGAGGCCTCCCCAGGCATCTGGAACTGTGAATCCATTAAACCACTTTCCTTTATAAATTACCCAGTCTTGGGTACGTCTGTATTAGCAGTGTGAGAGTGGACTAGTACAATGATAATGCTATTTTAGTTACTTCACATTCTTAGGTGTAAAATATTAATCTTTATGAAGTTATCGCCACTTGCAAGAAATGATTCCAAAATTTGAGCAGTATCTTGCCATTTTTAGAGGTAAGTGGTTAGTTTTCCTGAAATTTGTGGTCAGCCAAGATAAGACTCTTCTTCATAGATGAGACAGGTCAAATTCTCCCATCTCCAGGCAAAAAGAGACAGCTTCAAGGATATCAGTCAGACATTTATATTCCTACCTCTGTCCCTTTGAGAGCAGAGTAAGTACAGGACTTCTGCCAAGTTCCCAGGAGTAACCCCAGGATCTGCATCAAGGAGATGCTGCATTGCTGCATGTAGTAGATGACACAGGCCCATAAAGTCTTTGCTGCTCCTCTCAACGAGCAGAGCATCCCCATCTTTTCATTCTGGGCTGCCCTGTGACCGGCTTTTGACAAATAGAATGTAGTGACATTAATGTTGTATATACATTCTTGAGTCTTGGCCTAAAGAGGCCTTGTGGCTTCTGTTCTTGCCATCTTGGAAAGCAACCTTGAGACTGCTATGTAAGGAAGCTTGTGCAGCCTCCTGGAGGATGAGAGGCCACGTGGAGGAGAATCCAGGCACCCAGGCCAAGAGACAGCACCACCTGCCAATCTTGTGTGGGAGGCCATCTTGAGCCCTCTGTCCCAGCTGGCTCCCAAGATGAGGGAAGCCACATAAGTGAGCCCCAGGAAAAACCAGCAGAGGAACTGTGCCACCAACCTACAGCATCTTGAAAAATAGTATTTCATTGTCATTTAAAATCACTACATTTTGGGGTGGTTTATTACACAGAAAAGTTCCAAAAGTATTTTCTATAAGAAACCAACTCTTCAACCTTGATCCCCATGTATTAAAGATCAAGGTCAAAGCAGGTTTCAGGCATAAGCAGATTAGGACTCCACTGGCAGGATGGGATTTGGAGTCAGAAATAATGTCTGCCCCTAATTGATATGACTACCCTGGTCTCGTACCTTAAATGCCCACTCTGTTCTTTTAAGTTCAGTATTGTGCTACTCCAAAAAGCTCTTATTGAACTTCAAGAATGTCAACAGGATAAAGAGTAATGCATTAATTTATTAAAGAACATTTATACATAGGTTTCTATTTATATAACAAATTTTTGAGCAGTGGGTTGGCAGAGAATACAAAGATTGAAATGATGATGATGATGGCACTCCAGTCACAAAGACAGTGTGCAGTCTATTAGGAAAAAGATATGCAGGCTATCAGTACCTTTGTCAGAACACTGGGAAAGTTATGAAAGTGTGCAGGAAAAAGAAACTACTTCTGACTGGGAAAATCGAGGAATGCTTCCTAAAAATGACATTGGTTTGGGATTTTTAAGGAAAGATAGGATTTAGCAGGATGGGGGAACTCAGGTAGTTTATCAAATTAAATATAGATACAAACATGTGTATGATTTGAACATATATGTAGTAATATAAATATAAAGCAATTTTTTTTTGAGACAGTCTCACTCTGTCGCCCAGGCTGGAGTGCTGTGGCGCGATCTCGGCTCACTGCAAGCTCCGCCTCCCAGGTTCACGCCATTCTCCTGCTTCAGCCTCCTGAGTAGCTGGGACTACAGGTGCCTGAACCCACGCCTGGCTAATTTTTTTGTATTTTTAGTAGAGATGGGGTTTCACAGTGTTAGCCAGGATGGTCTCGATCTCCTGACCTCGTGATCCGCCTGCCTCAGCCTCCAAAGTGCTGGGATTACAGGCATGAGCCACTGTGCCTGGCCAAGCAATTTTATAACGTGTGTGTGTGTGTGTGTGTGTGTGTGTGTGTGTGTACAGCAGAGGCCAGAGAAAAGGAGCCTTAGAGGTTTTTATTGGCAGGGAACGGCCTGAGCATGTGGCTTTTCTCGGAGGAGTCAGACCCAATTGCGAAGCCTAGGCCTGTGTGTCCTAGACTGCCAGACAGCATCATGAGGATGCTGAGCGAAGGATGAGGCTGGCAATGGAGACGCAAGGGCCACATGAAAGAGGGTTATATACACCCCCAGTGCATAGCATGTGCCTGGTTTAGCCAAGTGCTCTATAAATATTTGTTTGAGTTTAATGGGAGGCGATAGAAGAGCTCCTCTCACCAGCACGAGGTATCACCATCCACTACTAGACCTTCAGAGACTCCTACTTCCACTTTTTGTTTTCTCTGCTTTTCACATTCCCGAGGTCTTCTGCTGTTTGTTCTTTCTTACTTTTATCAAGCTGTTATTTCATAGTCTGCACTAGCTCCATGCAGCATAAAGAATCATAATTTCTCAGCTGGTCATTCCCTCTAATTCAACTAATAATGAAACAAATGAACGGGGAGGGTGAGAGTTAATAGATAAAGAAGTAAGTGCACACACATGCACAAGCACACACGCATGTACTCAACAAAATTAGGATGGCCACTTTTTACATGTGAGAATGTTCTCATACTTGGAATCTCATACCAGCCCTCCTACCTAATCTAGTAGTTGTTTAAATCAAGTGGTTTTCAATTGAGGGCAGTTTTTGTCCCCCAGGGGACATTTGGCAATATTTGGAGACTCTTTTGGTTGTCACAACTGGCAAGGTTCTACTGGCCTCTAGTGTGTCCAGGCCAGGGATGCTGCTGGCCATCCTGCAAGGCACAGAGTGGCCTCCCACAACAGACAATTATCCGGCCTAAAATGTCACTGGTACCAAGGCTAAGACACACTGTTTGAACCCAACTCTTATGCCATATTTACTTTTTTAAAAACAATAAACTTCATTTTTAAGATAGTTTTAGATTTACGTTAAAAACTATGAAGATAGTATAGGAAGTTCCCATACATCCCATATTCAGTTCCCCCTATTATTAACTTCTTACATTGGTATGGTCCGTTTGTTACAGTTAATGAACCAATCCTGATACACTATCTAAAGCTAATTATTTAGATTATTAACTAAAGTAAATACTTAATTCAAATTTTCTTAGTTTTTTTTTTTCTAGTGTCCTTTTTGCGTTCCAGGCTCACACCCAGTACACCACATTACATTTGATCATGTCTTCTTGTTATTCCTCAGTTCCTCTTGGTTGTTTCTCAAACTTTCCTTGTTTCTGATGACCTTGACAATTTTGGGAGATACTGGTCAGGTATTTTGTCTAATGTTCTTTGATTGGGATTGGTCTGATGTTTTCCTCATGATTAGTTTGGGTTTGGGGGACCAGAATGCCGTTCTATCAAGGGTGTATCTTATCAACGTGTCTAGTCACTGTAGATGTTGCCCTCGGTCACTGACTGGGGTGCTGCTTGTCAGATTTCTCCACTGTAAACCCAGTAAACCCATTCTTTCTCCCGTCCCTTTCCATACCGCATCCTTTTGAAGGAAGTCGCAATGGGTGGCCCACCCTTATAAGTGGGAAGTGGTGTTCCACGTCCTCAATGGCAGAGTAGTATCTCCATAAATTTTTTGGAAACCTTCTGCACCTAAAACTTGTTCTCCTCCCCCATGTATTTATTCAATCACTTATTTATATCTGTGTGAATTCATGGATATTTATATTGTACTTTGGGTTATAACACTATGCTATTTTATTTATTTTCTTGCTCAAATTGTTCCAACTCTGGCCGTTGGTAGCTCTTTCAGTTGGCTCCTGTGTCCCTTTGACATTCCCCGTTATTATTAATAGGATGAAATTGTTATTGTTTGTTTGGGCAATGCCTTATTTGGGGGACTATAAGATGCTCCTTTCATTTCCCAATCCTAGGATCACACATTTATCCAACGAGTTGTGGTTCTTTTCACTGGAGAACAGTATTAGCAACTAAGACCTGGGTGCTAAGTGTGCTCATTACTACTGGGTCATTTTTACTTTCCATTTTGAAAACCTTAAGTATATAGTATGCCTTGAGTTATTAGCTAGTAATAGTAACACATGTAGATAACCTATCAAAATAAACATATTAGGAACATGTGACCCATTTTTTTTTTCACCCAATCTTAATGGAAAAAAAAGGTTTGGCAACTACTGCTCTAGAATACTGTCATTAATGGAGCTCAGCGCTCACAAATCCTGGCCTCTGTGAGTCCCAGGATCTCATACTCCTGACAGAGACAATCTATTGCTCCGGAGCTGGGCATCCACTCCTCAGCCGGGATGGTAAGACCTAGCTTCTGCTGGTCACCTCGTGCAGTCAGAGGCAGGTGCCGACAGGGAGCTGTTGCTGTGAACTGAGCACTTCCTTCAAGAGATGCCACTGCAGAGTGACAGGAGGGGATGTGGCCAGGGAGGAAGTCAGGGAAGGGGAGGAGGAAGCAAGAGACGTGGGGTGGGTGGAGTGAGTTAACTCTGACTTCAAGCTAGGGGACCTCTTAGATTCCTCCCTGTACCACATATTGGTTCTGTTCTCATCTCAGGCACCATCTCCTGGTTACCTGCCCCTTTCACACGGAGCACCAAGGGAGAGACTGGGGATTGGTCAGTGCTTCTCAGCCAGGAGAACAAGAACAAGAGAGCAAGAGACAGGAGCAAGAGAGCAAGCACTCTTCTACTGCTGGGAAGAGTAGCTTGTATACATGTAAACACACAAACACAGAACGTTACAGAAACGTCAAGAGGACTGTTGGGGGCTGAGTCCATCCATTCACACTCCCCCATCAGCCCCGTACTCATGGACCTCTCCATAAGCTTTTGTAAATGACCTCATTCATCTTCAAAGCAGGCAGGTCCTGTAGTTGACACGGGTAAATGTTGGTCTTCTGTTTCTTCTTTTTAGAAAACACACTGAAAAATAAAGTGTCTTACTTTTAAAGAGAACATTCCCAGAAATCCTGTTGCTACTGCTGGCTGCAGATATGGCAAATGGTAATTGGTGACTAATGTAGGAGTTTGGTCTTTATCCCAAATTTGTTGGGACGTTAGCAGTGATTTGGCGGTGGCCATGGTAAATAATGGGCTGGGTGCGAAAGATCCCACAGATTTCATTCTGCGTAGGACAAGACTGGGTTTCACCTGACAGCAGTCTTCCACCTGGGAAGTGGACTATTCTTCCTTAACTTTCCTAATAGAGTGTAAAGTGTTATGACCCGAGATTTCGCCTCAGGTCTGGAAAGATAAGCTCATGAATACTTATCCATCTGGATTCGGACATAGACTGGCCAAATGCGGTCCCAAGCCCACCTTCCATTTTGGTCTTTCGAAGCCCTCCATCTGCAAAGCTTGCTCCCCAGCAGCTGGAATTCCAGCAGAGAAGTACTCCTGAGGCAGCTGCCCCAGCACCCCCAGCCCTCTCCTCTCCTTACCTGAGGCTGTCCCAGAACACTCCTCCCCACAGCCTGGCCAGGGGAACAAATGAATTTCTGTCCATGAACCCACAAGACTTCAGTCCGGGGTTAAAAGCATAGAAAATCATAGTATCAGCTATCATTGTTGCAGCTCTAATGTTACCCTAGTCAAATCACTGCTGATTAAAACCAGCCCTGTTAATAAACCACAGGCTTTATTTCCCCTCAAATGTCTATAACCGCTTTCTTCAACCCCTATTAAAAGGCAAAACCCAAAGAAAAACACAGCTTTGGAGCCCAAGTGCTGCTTATTCCCCAGCGGAGAAAAAAATAAGCATGAAAAAAAAAAAGATTCTTTTTTCCTCACCTTTCCGCCACTTAATGGAATCAAACCTTTTAATAACTAAAGGGAGAAATCAATAAAAAGCAGGCGGGTGTTATCAGTGGTCTGTAACGTTAGAGCAGCTTGAAAACAGTCCTCCGCCTCCCAAAACGAATGCATTTGCCAGCAATTCCCTGCGTCTGACTCACATCCTTATTACCTCCTTCTCCTCTTGCTTTCCCCTTAAGGGACTGATTTTTCCTCCCATCTAAGCCAAAAAGAATTTCTTTGGATTAAGAAGACTGATGAAAGCATTTTTAATATTTGAGCTCAGGTTTGCAAGCTCCATAAAACTGAGTTCTCCCATTGCCTGCTTTGTCTCCCCCCACCTCCCTTGTCCGTAGTTTTCTCCTTCATTTGCTCTGCAGAAACCAAGCAGGGACCCTCTCCAGAGGTGGGGGTCTCTGGCCCCCTGGCAGCTTCCCCTGTAGGACTGGCTGCAGACTCTGCTCTGCTGGCCCCAGATGCAGGATGTGACATCTTTCAAAACCCTCAGAAAATGGGGAGAGGGGAACTTATGTGACAACCTTCATGTTGATGCCCTATGTCTTTCAAGTAAAGACCGGTTTGACAACGTGCTGAGCGGCTCAGAGGAGAACATGTTTCAAGCCTGGAGGGGAAAGTCTTGACAATTCATTCCAGGGAAAACTGGAACCTTCCCCACCCACCCTGCCTTTGACTAAGGAGGTGGAAAGGAAGGGAGGCCTGAACATAATGGCCTTTGTTCCTGGTTCTTCCCACATTTGCATCACTGTTACAACACTGCTTTCCCTTACTCCTCAAATTAATGGTAGCTTTGCCAACTTTATCTTAAATTCCTGGAACCTTGAAATTACCACACGTAAACAACGCTTTGTTGGAGTAACCTTGCCAGGAACTGCTCAATTAAATGGTTTTGGGGAGGCAAGAGACCCAATTTAAAAAAAAAAATAGTGGTGATTGGGCCACTCTGTTACTGTTCTGAGCTTGGGTTGTGAGATTTGATCGCTCCATTGGGAAGCTACACAACACCAGGCAACTCTTTCACCCCGTCGTCATATCAAAAGTCCCGCTGGCTTCCCGGCAAAGCATCATTTTGAAAGAGTAAAAAGGTGTCTGCCACCAAATGTCTCACTATATGATATTTTCCATCCATTTTCACATCCAGTCAAGTCATCATCCACTGAATAATTATTTTTGGATGACGGCAATGTACTAAATGACAGATTGATTTGTATCTGTGTGTGTAAGTGTGTATTTTAGGGGACATGATAAATGTCATCTCAAGGTATAATTCCCAGAAACGACTGGCTGACACAGAACCACCGATCAGTGCAATAAATCACACAAGAAAATCGTTGCTCTAATGGAGAGATGAGCACTTTTGTCTAGATCAGTGGATTTTAGAGTGTGAGTCCTCTATTTTTTTCAGGGGTTGTGCTCTAGAAATTTTGATATTTATGATGTTAATGGTTTTTTAAACATGATTTTTTTAGCAACAAAAACAGCCAAAATATCATTTCATTGGTGTTTCTTCAAAAGAGTAGGGAAATTAATATACTTTCTGCCAGGAACTTCTTTTCCATAAATTACAGTATTTATTCTTGATAGAGTTCCATGGTGTACGTATTATAAATCAAATGAGGTGCAAAGAGACTGTGTCATTTACCCAAGATTATTTATCATCATCCCCATGACGGTCATTATCATCCCCATATCTACTCTTTATTTAGCACCAGCTGTAGGAACTGTTTGAGATACATTATAAACAGAATTTCTAATGCTATCAATAACACTGCATAGGTATTTTATAACTCAACATAGGTATTTTGAGTTTCTGTTCATAAATGACTAAACTGAAGTTCAAAGATTCATCAGTTTTTCCCCAGCAACACAATTAATAAGAGACAGACTGGAGATTCACATTCATGTCAATGACTTCTGAGGCTCATGGTGTGCTGCTTTTAAAATATGTCTACACATTCTTTGAGACTCCTCCCTTCATGAGGTGGATGCTAATTTTTCGACCCTTAAAAGTAGATTGTACTTAGAGGCCCACTTCAAAACTGTGTGACTTCCGAAATTAGGTCAATTTATTTTGACTTCTTGTTTGTTCTCTCTCTATTACTCTCTCACAAGAGTGTGTATGCAAACCTACGCACGTGGTTTGCTTTAGGAAGCCAGCTGCCATATCATGAAGATACTCAAGAAGCCCTATGGAGACACCCAGTGGGGAAGAGCTGAGGCCTCTTGCAACATCCGTGGGACAGAGCCATCTTGGAAGGAGACGCTCCAGCCCCAACTGAGCCTTCATTTGACTGCAGCCCCAGCTGACACCTTGTCTGCAACCTCACAAGAGATTTTGAACCAGAACCACCCAGTTAAGCCACTCCTGAATTCTGATGTGCAGAACTGTGAGATAATAACTGTTGTTTTAATCTGCTAAATTCTGGAGTGATTTGTTATGTAGCAATAGATAACTTATGCACATACTTCCTCAAAAGTAACTCCACTTGCCCATGGAACAAACATGGAGCAGACATGGTTGAACCCAGTTTCCCATGGCACAACCAAAATAAAAGCTTACTTGTTTTCTATTCACCACACCCCATGTGTGTCCAGTGTACACAAAATTCAGTGAGACAAAGAAATTAAAGCCCATTTCCAGCCTCCTCCAGACTCAGCACACTTAAAAGTGTACTTAGTACCGTGCAACTTCACGACTTGTCACCCTGACTCTCCAGAGAATCACGAGGAGCTAAAGTTGACTATCTGTGGTTCGACCCAGTTTCCCATGGTTCAAACCAAAGCACAAAGTAGTGTTGCTTACTGGGTCTACATTTAAACATTCTGAAGTCTCCAAACAATGAAGCAAAAAGTCTCATTCCATGAGTCCCATGATATTATGGCACAACCCTGTATACTAGGCAGACACCACTTGACTGAGAAGACTGGAGACTGACCACCGAAATCTCTCAAAGGCAATTTTGATTGGCAGAAAATGTCCCCCTGATGAATTAAATGACCTGAACATGTCTCTCAAATACCCACCGAAGCCTGAGGACATTTGGCGGTACTCAGACATACCTACATTAAAGACTGGGTGTCTCAGTGTCATCTTTGCCAGGCCCTTGATAACAACACTGAAACACTGTAGCTTGAGAAATGTACATGCTATGAATGAACTTGCTCTCAGAGACACAGAATCTAATATGGTCCAGAAGAAAAGTTCAAAGAGTCTGGACAAGTTTCCAAACTTTATCAGGATTTCTGGGACATCCAAACTCATTCTTCCTGTCACTGCTTTTTCAGCACTTAGAAGTTCTTGCACAAAAGATTAAAAATGTGGAGGTTTTCCCTCTTCATAGAACTGCAAATAAAATATTCCCAAGAGAAGGTCTCCTTGATGAATAAACACATGATTTTCATTTGCCTGGCTCTGCAAAAGTGCTTTTAAAGTAATCCAGGTGAAATCTCCACAGGCCACAACTCACAGGCTGCCTGCTCCCCGAACCTAGCAGGAGGACAGCACATACCATGTTTTTTTCCTTCCTCTTTTTAATCAAATGCATTACAGCATGCTGTTACTCTTGGGGCTGTGTTTCTCCAGATGATTTTCCAGTACCACTGTGGACTCCATCCAGAAGGAAATGGAACAGTATTGTCCAGTTTAGTAACTTAAATCAGTTTGTTTTCGCCAGGCCTCTGTACATGCTGACCTCACTTTTCATTGAACTCCAGGAGACCAAGTCTGTATCACACCAGGCTGGATCAACTATGCCTGGGATTATACACTGATGCCAAAATATAAGTAGCTTTCTCTCCCCCGTTGCAGGAAGTAGGGGTTTGAATATCGAAGGCCGGAACAATACCTTGAACTTCTTTTGCCATCAATTCATAGTGGCCATGAAATAGGTTAACTCAAATCCATAAAATACATTCATATAAGATTTTTGAATGATTCTGTCCAGGTCATATCCATCTTGGTTTGAAATTCCAATGGTGGCACAACTAAAATAAAAGCCTATTCATTTTCCATGCACCACATCTGCAATCCAACAGCTCTACGCTAGTACAGTCAAAACTCACATCCATCTTCTCTCAAGGACTACCATTGGTTCCTTAGTAAGAATCTCCCTTCAGCAGCCAGTGGTAATAGCCGCACCCACTCCTCTAAATCTGTTCCTTGAAGCCCAAAGCGCAGGAGAAAGCTTTCCATCTGATGGCACCCCCAGTCCCAGAACAGCTCCAGAAAACAATTGATATCTGCATTGATATTATGCTAGTTGATAATAATAACAACAACAGATAACGCCATGTATTAGATAGTTACTATGTGCCAGGCCTGCTGCTATATGCTTCATCTCATTTAATCCTCATAACAGTCTTATTTGTCCTTAAATAAGCTGAAATAAATTGGTCCTTTTTAATAAACTAAAAATGAAGTTGAGGGGTTGTGTAATGTGTCCAAGGTCACATGGTTAATAAAGGGCAGAGTGTGAGGCTCTGTGAACCTAAGTCTGAATAAGACACAGGTAAGAACTAAAGGACAGTCTTTGGAAATTCCAGCACTGTATGACAATCTCCAGGAGAGTCATGCAGAAACCATAGTGTCCTAGAAGAGGGTGCGATTAACTGGGTAAGTTGAATGGGTGGGGAAGCTGGGAGGAGGACTTCTCAGAAGCGAAGGTACTTCAGCTGGATCTTGAATGGTGAGTAGACATTGACAAGGCTGATATGGAGAAAGGAGTAGTGAGAGGCTGGAGGGGTATTCGAGGAGATGGTACACAGTGTCACAAGTGTAACAGGGGCACAGGACATCTGAGAAGGGACAGAGAATGGAGGACAAGGACAATCATATGGTGTGGGATCAGATCATCAGGGCTTTAAATGTCCACGTAAGGACTGTATTTTACACTGTGGATGACAGCATCCCATTAAAGATAGTCATTACAAATTTCTACACATTGAAAGGATGTCTCTGCAGATAGCAGGGGCTGGAAAGAGAGTGACCAGTTGCCTATTCTAAGTAATTAGAACTTAGAGACTGGGAGGAGGGAGAGTTGTGAAACAAATTTAGGAGGTGGACTTAGCAGCTATGAGCTTGAAGGAAAAGCAAGTAGTGGTGGAAAGAAAGTTGGATTTTAGGATGATATTCAGTTGGTGCAAAAGTAATTGTGGTTTTTGCAATTACTTTTAATTGTAAAAACCTCAATTACTTTTGCACCAACATAATAATAATGTTTCTCAGTGGATGGTAGCAACCCAAAGAATGCAAGGAAAAACTATTTTTTGTTGGGGGGAATGTAGAGTTAATTTTTATTATGGCGTGCTTTCCATGAAATACGACAATTCCCATCTGGATGTGTTGGAGGCACCTCAGAGAAGATCTGGAAGGCTGGCTGAGATGTAGCCATCAGTCTAATTCTGAAACCCTTTAGGGGAAAAGTTGACATCCAAATCTCCCACATTTGTTGACAGCATGAGAGAGGAGTCTTCACAAAGCCTGTGTCATCCTACAGAGGACATGGAGGGCTTGGAGTAGAAGACTTTGCCTCACGCAACCAGCCCTCTTCACCTTTCAGCATCTTGTCCAGGTGTCTTGGCCAGACGTCACAGTGAAGGAAGCACTCCACAGGGTGTAACTGATGAATAATAACCAGATGGGACCCACAGCCCCTCTTCCCAGAGGATGTCTGTACTTGGAATCACAGAGGCAACAGGAAGGTCTAGTTCAATCAAACTCACAGTTATTTGGCAGTTGCTATGCAACAGTCACTGTATGGAACATTAATACTCAAAGGTAAGACCGTGGTTCCTCCTCCCCAAAGGAGTTCACAGTCTACTCAGGACTAACAGAATGACGGGGGCCACTGAGTAATATGGCGGTGGAGAAAAACCCAGGTCAGAAGGGCAGCAAAGGATGGGGTCCTCCTTGTCTAAGCTCAGTGTGACCAACCTGTTTACCGTCAATAAAGACAAACCAAGTCTGAAACCCAGGACACAATTAGGGAAGCTTCCATCTTCAGACCAAGTGGCTGAAACATTCACTGCTGTGTTCTTCTCCTTCCTAACGTTTTTATTCCGAGTAAAATAGGCGAGTCGTTGGTGGTCGTTTGCTTCATGCCTGTGTCCCCAGCAGGACTGTGGATCGCTTGCTTATTGCTCTACTTCCTTTGCTTAGTGTCATTGCAGGTATATAATCGGTGTTTAAGGAAACACTTCCTGAAGGAAAAGCTTCTAGAAGGGTTGGAGAAGGAAAAAGAAGGCAAATATATGAACACAGCCCTCCAGGCGGGGTGCGATGGCTCACGCCTGTAATCCCAGCACTTTGGGAGCCCGAGGCTGGTGGATCACTTGAGGTCAGGAGTTCAAGACCAGCCTGGCCAACATAGTGAAACCCTGTCTCTACCAAATACACAAAAATTAGTCATGTGTGCTGGCACGCATCTGTAGTTCCAGCTACTTGGGAGGCTGAGGTAGGAGAATTGTTAGAACCTGGGAGGCGGAGTTGCAGTGAGCCAACATCGCACCACTGCACTTCAGCCTGGGCGACAGAGTGAGACTCCATCTCAAAAAATAAAAAATAAAATACAGCCCCCCTAGAGAAGCCACCCAGCCCCCTCCCCATGCATGCAGATGCCAAAGATGAGCATTTCACAAAGCAGACGTCATTCCACCAGCCCTTTCTTCAGGTCTGAGATTTCTCACAAAGACTACCTCTATAAGCAGTAAAAATAAAGGAAACTGCCTGGAAACAAACACACTTTAGGAAATATTATTCATCTCCCTGGGATGCATTCCCCATTTATTTCTCCTCTTGGATTTTCATTCCACAGACCTTATCCTCTAAATGCTTTCTATCCATAAATAATCCATGTCCATTTCAAAGGCTCCAGCTACCCATGACCACTCGAGAATTATAATGAAACCTGGCTCTTGACTTTGGCCCCCCCTGACTTTTGCATGATCCCCTAATGATGCAGCTAACTGGGTGCAGTGTGGAGCTTCTCTGGATGAGATCATCTGGATTGCATGGGAGTGAGTTATATGTGCAACTGGACATTTAGAGGTTGACAGACCTGAAATACAGCGTGTGTTGTGTTGTAAAAAATGCGGTGTAAACTGACATAAGAAATTATTTTTGTTGTAGATGTGCTCCTTGAAGGCGAGTCTGTACCTTCGTTACATGACCTTCCCCAGCTACTCCACTGAAATTCACCTTTTAAGGAAAAATTTTCTATTAGTCATTTACACCTTAGTAAAAACTTTAGCCAAGGTGCTACGTCTGTAGAAGTTTTTGTCTACTATATCTCATTTTAGTTATAAAATGAAAGAAAGTCACGGGGAAAGAAATTTCAGGAATCTGTAACAGACAGGACAAAAAATACTTGGGAGAAGCAAGGGGAAGTTCCTGGTTTCCAAACCACTTGTTACTTACCCATCCCATAGATCAGACAAGCCTCCCTTGGTCCACATTTCCTAGACTGTACTTAGATTCTCAATATATCTCTCACAGACAATGTCTTTGGATAAAATACTTTATAAAAGAGAGTTGAATTTGCTAATGAAAATAATGCTAAGTGTAATAGAATGGGCAGTATTACATGGTTTGTAGCACATTTATCTATGTGCTGGAGGAATGATAATGAACAAAAAGACCCTAAGACAGTCGAGTGTGGTAACGTACACCTGTCATTCCAGCTACTTGGGAGACTGAGGCAGGAGGATAACGTGAGCCCAGAAGTTTGAGACCAGCCTGGGCAACGTAGCAAGATTCCATCTTTAAAAAACATATTAATTAAAAATACTAAAAAATATCATAAGACATTTTTAGCATGTTTTAAACAGAATGAATTTTCTCCCTGCTTATATTTAGAGATAATAATATTTAGCAAGCCTATTTTGAGGCAGTTTTTTCCCTTTCTGTGGCCTGTGGGCCCATCTGTTCTTCATAAAAATTTGGCTTTAACCCCCACATTGTTAAACTGTGAAACAATGCTACAAGTGACTTCACTTCAGTTTGTGAGGGATTGGATGGCTTCTCTTTTAGGTGGAGTGGGCTATTTCATCTCCTTAGCACATTCTTTGACTGTAGGCTGAAGTGAAGTCCAGTAAGTTTGGTTTGTTCAACAAGAATACATAAGCCCCCACTCCTTTCCTCATGTTTTATCAGGATGGGTGAAACCCACTGAGGGACATACCTTGGCCCTCCCCGGGAAGGGTAGGGATAAGTGAGAGGTAAGATCTGTGCTAATTTGTGGGATAGATCGGAGAAAGAACATCACTTATGTTCACTGCTCAGCCTCCTCTTCTGTAATTTACAGAAGAAAAAGGACGTCGACATCAATTCCTGGGTTCGCAAAGAATATCACACGATCTTATAACTGGAGCTTGGAGACCATCTAAACCAATGCTTTCATTCTTAGTCACAAAAGGCCAGTTACTGAGTCACTTCTCCAAGGTCATCCTCCTAGTAAGTGACAGGCCTGGATTCAAAACCAAGTTTCTGACTTCTTAAGTTCAATCGCCAACCATTCCTAGAATTTTTACTGCAGAGAATGTATATAGGATTTGCCAATACCACATCTACAGAACACGAAGTGAAGTGGAAACTTAAACCACTTTCTAGAATAATTCAGGCAAACCAGGCAAGTTGAAAGAATTATTTTTCCTTTAACTGAACAAGAAAATTCAACTCATGAGAACCCAAACTAAGAAAATGCAATGCTGTTGCCTTTTATACGTTATCTTTATCACTGTTTATAAAAAAGCTAATACACTTAGAGATGGATACTACAAAATGAGAAAACTTCTAAATATAATGGATTCAGTTCTTCCATTTCCATTTAGGACATGTTTCCAGAGAAAGTATCTGCTTTTCCAGCAGATGTCTTCCTTTTACCTTGGGTTAAGTCTAGGAAACGGAAGATTTCCAGTTCCAGTTTGCAGCACCGAATGCCTTCCTTGAATGCGTGCTTTTTAAAGTGTTTGTTGGTGTCCACAGGGCTAAAGATTTGAGACGTAACAGCAAATGTCAGAGAAGATAGAAACTTCCCACTTTCTGAACAGTTCTTACTCACCCTCAACCGTGTTTCACCTGGGGTGTCAATGTCATGGGCTACACATAAGCTTGGAGATCACTCTTTGTGAAACCAAAAGAAGGCAAGGCTGGTCACCTTCCCTACTATTTCCACTGCCCTCATGAGATGTGTTAGGATCTGCTGCCTTAACATTCTGGACTCCAGAAAGTGGCTTTGCAATCAGCCCACTCCCTTGCATTCCTTCTCAGGGGCACAGCACCTTCTAAGCTAGCAACAGAAGCTCAGATTGTCTACAGAGCCCAGTTAGATCTAGTTTGTGGTGGTCCTCCCTTTGGGGTTTCCACACTGAAATCCAGAGCAAAGCAATTTCTGAGCTGAGATTTTCCCCAACTGTGTCCTTTTGGGAAAAGTCCACATTCTCTCATTTTATCCAGTTCTTCCCCCAAGTCTAAGTCATCCATCTTTAGGCCACTGGGTAGCATGGCTCTTTCCATAGTTCAGAGAGAACCATACTTCATGCATCTTCCTGGCATTAGAACTTCCAATGAAAGCCAGGTGTGGTGCTCATACCTGTAATCTCAGTGCTCAGGGAGGCCATGGGTGAGAGGACCACTTGAGGCCAGGTGTTTGAGACCAGTCTGGGAAACACAGAAAGATCTCATCTTCAAAAAAAATAAAATAAAATAGCCAGGCATGGTAACATATTCCTATAGTCCCAACTACTCCGGAGGCTGAAGTGAGAGGATTGCTTAAGCCCAGGAGTTTGAGGCCGCAGCAAGCTATGATCACACCAGTGCACTCTAGCAAGAGTGCAAGGGGTGACAAAGCAAGACCCCCCACAAAAAACTTCCAGTGATCCATTTATTCATTCGCTTACTCAATAATTATTTACCAACCAACTGTACTCTGTATCATGTACAAAAGAGACATAAGTTCCTGCCCTTACTGTGGCTTACACTAAAAGACAGAGAGATAGCCAATAATTAAGAAAGAGTACAAACTGATATATATGTAATGTTACATATATAAGTGTGTATATGTGTGGTGTGTAAAATTATGCTCACATACATATACAAATTTACACACACACACAAACATATATACAATATTAAATTGTGATATATGCTATAAACGGAGTATTTGAAATGCTATGAGAAAGAACAAACAGAGGAAACCTACTTATATTAGGGGTAAGTAAAAGGAGGTGATATTTCATCTAAGACCCAAAGAGTGTGAGGGAGTCAGTTCCATAAATAGGGGAATGCAAGATCCAGGCAGAAGGATCTAGGGAAGGAAAAATCCTTCAGCTAGTTTCTGACCCTTACCAAGTTCTCCTTCCTTCCTTCTTCGTTTCCCTATGCTTCTTTTCTTCTTGCCCCATACCTGGCTCTCAGCATTCTCTTGCCTTTTCTCTATTATTGATCTAGGCCCCATTGGGTCCCTGGGGTCCTGAGGATGCCTTTCAGACCATAAGCACCTTATACCAACCTGTTTCTATGAAACTTGGAGCCCTCTTCAGTGCAAAAGCATGCAAAGACATACTCTGCAGAGATACAAACTTGTCTTAGTAAATGATCTTCTGAACACAAAGCCAATAGGCAGCCTGCGTTTGTCCAAGAGCAAAGATTCATCACACACACCTTCATTGTGCAAATGAAATCTATTTTCAGAGGGCCATGAAAAGGCAGTTCTTGAAAACCAACCAGATATGAAGATACTGAGAGAATCTGAAGGCATAGGAATATAGATAGAGCAGAGGCTTTCCTTCGTCGTCTTCCTTCTTGAGTCAAAGAAGCTTTCAACTAGGAAAACTTTTTAAAAATTCCTTAATCTGGGAACCTATGGAATGAAAATCTGTGAAGATCTTCAGAGGGTCCGTGAACATCCTAAGTTGCATGCAAAAATGTATGTGCATATGTACATTTTTTTCCCTAGGTGTATGTGGAAGGGGTAGTGGTCCAGTTTTTGCTAGGTTCAACAGGGGCCCATTGATTTGTGTGAAAATGTAATACTTAAATAGAAAAAAAGAGAGAGAGATGCTGTCCTGCATGCAGAGATGCTGGCCTTGTCACTTCTCCATGCACACGTCCTGTAAGACTCCCAGCCCGGCCCTGTGAAGGCCCTTGGCCTCTGCAGAGCACTGTTTCAAAACTCTTGCTATCAGCACCACTTAAATCAAATTCTAAATTCAAAGGTTTTCAGCTATTTTTTGCCCATAGACACTCCCTTCGACAGCTGTGGATGGCATGTGGTCCAGGCCTACCAAAACGAGAAACTTACAAAGGAGTTAGGAAATGACTAACATCTGCAAATGACTTTGGAACGTTCTTTACAATGCTTTGTCGAGAAGCACTTACTTTTCATCCAAGAAAACAAGTTAAATCCATTCCCCAAGCACGTCACTTAGAGTTAACTACAAAAGCAGGAATTGGTGTATACTCAAAACCAATAGCATCTAGACATTTTAACCTCTCTGAGAGTTCAATAAAAAATAAGCCTTTATAGTCTAATAAAAAAATTTACTCACGCCTATAATCCTAGCACTTTGGGAGGCCGAGGCAGGTGGATTACCTGAGGTCAGGAATTTGAGACCAGCCTGGTGAAACCCCATTTCTACCAAAAACACAAAAATTAGCTGGGTGTGGTGGCAGGCGCCTCTGATCCTAGCTACTTGGGAGGCTGAGGCAGGAGAATTGCTTGAACCCAGGAGGTGGAGGTTACAGTGAGCCAAGATCGTGCCATTACACTCTAGCCTGGGCAACGAGAGCAAAACTCTGTCTCAAAAACAAAAACAAAAAAACTCCAGGTGTGGTGGCTCATGTCTGTAATCCTAGCACTTTGGGAGGCTGAGGTGGGTGGATCACGAAGTCAGGAGTTCAAGATCAGCCTGGCCAACATAGTGAAACCCCCTCTCTACTAAAAAAAAATACAAAAAATTAGCCAGGCTTGGTGGCGGGAGCCTTTAATCCCAGCTACTCAGGAGGCTGAGGCAGGAGAATTGCTTGAACCTGGGAGGCATACTACCCAAATGATTAAAAAAAAAAAAAAAAGTCATAGTTTATAATTTTGGTAATTTTAAGCATTCAATAGACTCCTCTAAAGATATTTTTCAGCATAAACCATATGCAAAGCTTTTGTAGCAGTCTGGGCTTTTGGTGGTAAACAACAAAAAGGGGCTCCGATGAACTTAAGCAGAAAGAAAGAACTTAGGAGACAAGTAGAGGGAAGCTTGGGAAATGCGCTGGACAGCTAGAGAGCAAGGCTTGGAAGGAACCCAGGAAGGCGAAGAGCAGCCATGACCCAGTCACAGGAGCAACAGTCCAGGACATGCCCAGTGGTGCCAGGGACCTCAGACACACTGTAGCCACCACACCACCTTTAGGCCCTTCATTCCACGGCACCGGACACTTGCCTCTGCAGTTAGATCTGTATCATTTCCCAAAGACCGTCTGGAGAGTCCGTATCTGGCCCCATCAACTTCTACGTATCCTGGGGTTCCCTCTCTAAAGAGAAAAGCACACAGTGACAGGCAGCCAGTTATTTGTTTTCCGAATGTCTTCGGCAATATTATACCAAAAATGTGAGAATACACACGTGCTGCTCTGAGAAAGAGACAACGTGAGGATCTTCACAGCGGACACCAGGATTTCCTTTAAGAAGCAACTGCGTTAAGAAAAATTCGATCATCAGAGTCTCGGAAAAGGTAAGCCTTGTGAGTGTCACAGGCTCCTCCTGTGCCCAGGCTAATGAGAAGGGAAGTTGTTCTGAGCATTGAAAGGACACCAACTGCAGGTCCCAGACCACCTGCGAGGGGAGGGAAGTGAAGCTGGGAGGGAGAGACAAGGGAGGAAGCAGCGGAGCTCCTGCTGGTAGAAGGCTGGGAACTCAGTGATGTGCTCACCCCGTGACTGCTCCACACAACAATTTTCTTTTTCTAGAAAGTCTATCAAACTCACGAGACCTCAGTGTGAGAAATAAGTACATTCCTCATTACGGAAGCAAAGATGTTTCTTACTGGGAACAAAATGATGCGATCAAACCCAACAAATGAACAAAGTCAGGTAAGCAGAGAAAGTCAGGAGAATGTGGTCCCCCATGTTCCCCCCACACACACACACATACACACACACACACACATTCCCCATATTCAGCAGATTTCTAGAGAGGGCTTCAGATTTCCACCAGCCGAAGAGTGGATGCAGAAATGTCCAAAGCAATTAGGGGACAAAGTGACACCTAAGCTACCCAGAGATGAACAATCTAGTAAAAAAGACAAACTCATAGAAAAGTAAGATTAAACGAGTACAACACAGTGTATCCAAATTCAGTGGGAAGTTCAACAGATGGAATAATTTAACAGAGAAAGGGACCTATTGTGTCCTTGTGAATAAAAAATTGTGAATAATATTTTAAGGTAAACTTTAATGAATGAGCAGAGTTTTGACAAGCAGAAGAGTGGCCTGGGGTAATGTGCAGGGAATAACATAAGAAAAGAAATAAGCAGATATGAATGTGCAACAGCTTGGGAAACAGGCTACTTCACGGAGGTTACGTGCCACAATGGCCTGAAGTTAGGTTGAGCAGCCTCATCGTGGGAACTTGGAGCTGGCTACTAAGGATCTGGGACTTTATTCCATTATAGGGCCATAGGAAGCCATGGCATATTTCAACAAGGAGAAAGAAATATCTGATCTGCGTTTTAGAAAGATGATCATTTGTGGTGGTATGTAGAGTACGCGAATTCAGTAAAAGAGTAGAGAGACAGAGAACAGCTGAAAGGTTATTGTAATAACGTAAACAAGAATTGCCCAGAGCTTGAAGCCAAGCAGTGGTAAGGGGGCAGAGATACGATACACACTGGGGATAAACTAGGTATAATTGACTGACTGGCAGACACACAGCAAAAGGAGAAGAGTAGTTGAAGGCATGCCAATGTGTATAAAATGGACAATGAGAAGAGGAAGAGCTGGGATTTGAAAACGAGGGCTCCACTTAGTGAAGTCAAGGAAGCAAACATAATTTGGGAGTGTCTAATTTTATCAAATGTATCACAGAATCTGATTTTGAGCTAAAATGTAAACCATGGCTATAATTCCGCAAAGTTAGTGTTCTGTCCCGAGGTTATTGCAAACCAAGCCACCTTCCAACAACCCAAAAATCTTGGATTGTTGGAAATAGAATTTCATGCATTTTCACCTTAGGGCTGGTGGAAGCCCTCATCTCTTCTCTGATGAGATGGCCCAGTGGTAATAGCCCAGCAGGGAGTGGAACCTTCAGGTCCAGGGGTATAGATGTGGGAACAAAGGTACATTCCCAGAGTGGAGAATGAAGACAGGACAGAAGTGAGGAGCTCCGAAGCCCACCTCTAAAGGGTGAACCAAAAGGGATCAACCAGCAGAAGAGGAAAAGGGACAACAGATTTAGAAGTGATAGGAAAGTGATAGGAAGTGATAGGAAAAACAGCAGAGCTCATTCAAGTCGTCAGAAGGGTCTCTGCCTTCTCCTTTGGGAACTTTCTCACATATCAAAGCAATCTTCCATTTGGCTCTGGAGAGATGCAGCCAACGACAAGATTTTTCCAGCAAGAACAGTAACAACACTGTCATAAACATAGACGAAACTGGACATTCTGACATTAATCTGAGGCCCCTACCTGGCTTCCACCAACCCCTAAGGTGGGAACGCATAAAACTTTATTTCCAACAACCCAAGATTTTTGAAGAAATCTGGCAGGCGACTTGGTTTGCAATAACCTCAGGACAGAACACTAATTTTGGTGAATTATAGCCGTAGTTTCATTTTAGCTCAAAAACAGATTCTGTGATACATTTGATAAAATTGGACTCTCCCAATTATGTTTGCTTCCGGCCTGGGTTAGTTAAAAAAGTAAATAAATAAAATAGATCTGACAATAAAGGTACAATCAAAGCTCTAAACTAATATAGGACAAAGGCTTGGGGGTTGGAGAGAAGAACTAGTAGTAGATCCTGAGCCCATGCCTAGAGGTGAAATGCAGATGTCCTTCCAGAGACGGGTCCCCTCCCAGGCAAGGTGATGGGCTGAGGGGAGAACCCGAGCCCGTGTTTAATGAACTTGAAGCAGGAGGGCTTCAACCCAGGAAAGGGCTGAAGACAGCAGTTCTCAAACTTGAGAGGACATCAGGATCACCTGGAAGGCTTATTAAAACACAGATCACTGAGCCTTTCTCCCCGGCTCCAGGATTTCCAATTCAGGAAGTCTGAGGTCAGACCTGAGAATCTGCTCTTTAGTAAGTTCCCATGTAATGCTGATGATGCTGGTCTGGAGACCACACTCTGTTAACCACAGATTAAAAGACAAGGAACTGTGGGTTTCGCTGGATTGGTGAGTCTCATACAATCATCTTAAGAATGGAGGAGGGAATATTGAGTCCTGGCATGAACCAGTACAGCCCAGAGTTGGTTTGTCCTGCCTGCTCTTCCAGGGAGGTTTGGCTGGGGTTTGTGAGAGGCATTGCCTCAAGGGGCAGACTCTGAAGAGGACGAGAGGTATACCAGCAGACCCCCCCTAATGCCACCAGCAGTACGGAACATAATGATTTGGTGACTATTAATTTTCATCAAATACATGTAAGTGTCCCCTCATTGGGAATAGAACCACCTTTTATTCATGGTTTTTACTTTCAACATACCTAGCTCACAGTACATTTTTCATTGATGTTATTAGTAGTAGAATAAGCTACTTCTTATAAAACATCAACTAATTCCTGTTTCTTTATCATCTCCCTACAAAAGTTCATACCAATTCATATCATCAGAGGGACTTTTCTTTTTTGTAAACATTAGAAATAAAATATTGGAAGACTAAGGTGGATAGATAAGAGGACAGGAGCTCCCTTTTCCAATAAATCGGCCCAAGAATTAAGCAACAGAACCCTTAACATTTTAAAAAATCACACAAACACACAATCACACAAAACATAACACTGAAGGCAAAATTCACTGTATAAGTAACAAAAAAGACCTCATAGAGCGTGGGTAGCACAATATTTTGGTGTTAGATGATTCACACGATGCACTTAAGAGGTTGAAATGGGAAACTATTAAACCAGCAGGTCAGCCTTTCCATACTTGTTGCCAATGTTTACTTCAGTTCCGGTAACACAGTAGGCTTGGGTAGTTTTCTTTTCAGTAGGTTGAAGAATATGAGTAACATATGTGGCGTGTGTTGATACTTGTTGATCCAGAGCTCAGAAATGTTAACCTAAAGAGAGTAAGCCTTGGAGGAGACTGGATGCTGGACAGCCTTGGATTCTGATTCATTTGAGACTCGGCATAGAGATGAGGCCACGATCTCCCACACCCTTTAAATTGCAGAGGATGAAAAAGGGATATAATATAATACTACACCTCCAGGTATCAGAGTACAGAAAATAAAAGTGTTTATTTTTTGCTTGGAGAAAGGTGAAACTTATGGGCACATTTAATGGAATCAAACATTTTGTGAGAGCTGTAGGCAGTTGTGATTGCTTGAGTGCCTCTCTGCATCATGGAACCAGGATTGAGGAGAAGAGTTCAGCCCCAAAGGAGAGGAACAGAATTGCTTCTGGAAGCAGCCATGAGAGCTTTCACTTCCCATGAGAAAAGAATAGCAGAGGAGGAAACGGTGGTCCGGTAAAGAGCTTGCTGTCCGAGAGGCAGAGGAGGCAGGCGGACACAGAGCTAAGAAAGGTAAGGAGGCAACAAGGAAAGACATTGTTCTGGCTAAGTAACATCTCCATGAGTTGCATCTTTTCGGCAATTTTGTTCAGATACCGTACTGTGTGGTGGTTGCTGTAACTATGATGAAAAAGATGCTCTGGTAAAGGCAATGATAGAGCCTGAGGCCCAGAGGGAAGGAAGTCACAGGGAGGTCCCCTGCCTCTGAGCTTGCTCCCCACCAGCATCCAGCAGCTCTCCCTCTGCTCACAATACTGTGAAAGAGAAAAACACAGAGTAGATTGTTCCAGCACAAATGGGGTGAGCCCAGGTGATCTGGAGGGAGATCACCTAAGGTAGAGAGTGAGGGTCAGCGATTCAGAGAAGGTCTTTAGAGCTGGGGATGACACATATAGGACTGAAATGATGGGTACAAGTCAGGGCACTCATCAATTCTACTCATCAAGCATAACTCTACAAACAGACTGCAGTTAGGCTATCGGCCAAAGAGACTTCTATCTATCTGGCTGCACGACGGTAGGTTATTCCCCAACCTTGAGAAGGCCAAGTGCAGCTACTGTTATGTCTCGCTAAGCAATAGGAGTACTTTCTGAGAGATGCGTTAGGGATTTTTGTTGTTGTGCAAACATCCTAGAGTGTACTTACACAAACCTAAATTGTATTGCCTACTGCACACCCAGGCTATATGGTGTAGTCTATTGGACCTAGGCTGTAAGTCAGAACAGCCTGTTACCATATTGAATACCATATGTAATTGTAACACATCATATTTGTGTCTCTAAACAAATCTAAACATAGAGAAGGTACAATTAAAATATGATAGAAAAGATAAAACACGGTATACCTGTATGGGGCACTTACTATGCATGGAGCTTGCAGGACTGGAGGTTGCTCTGGGTGAGTCAGTGAGTGGTGAGTGAATGTGAAGTTCTAGGGCATGACTGTACACTACTGTAGGCTTTATCAACACTGGACACACTAGACTTATAAAAAAATTCTTTATTCAATAATAAATTAACATTAGCTTACTATAGTAATTTTACTTTATAAACTTTTTAATTTTTTTAACTTTTTGACTCATAGTAAAACTTAGCTTAAAATTCATACACATTGTATAGCTACACAGAAATATTTTCTCTCCTCACGTCCTTATTCTATGTGTTTTCCTATTTAAAAAATATTTTTTCTTATTAAATTTTTTGTTAAAAACGAAGACACATGCACACACAATAGCCTAGGCTACACAGCATCGGGATCATCACTATCACTCTCTTTCACTTCCTCATCCTGTGCTTTGAAAGATCTTTAAGGAGCCATCTCCCATGGCAACAATGCCTTCTTTTGGATACCTTCCGAAGAATCAGCCTAAAACTGTTTTACAGTTAACTTTACATACATATACATATGTGTGTGTATGTGTGTATAAGTAGAAGGGGTACACTCTAAAATGCTAAAAAGTATAGTATAGTAAAAAAAAAGGCAACAGTTGCTTATTATCTTTATTAAATATTATACACTAATCATAATTGTATATGCTATACTTTTATATGACTGGCAGTGCAGTAGGTTTCTTTATACCAGCATCACTACAAACATATGAGTCATGCATTGTCTATGTTTTGACAGCTGTGACATCACTAGGCAAGAGGAATTTTTCAACTCCTTTATCTTATGGGACCGCTATGGTATATGTAGTTTGTCATCAACCAAAACGTTGTTATGCAGCACATGATCACACTGTGTATTCGTAGAAGCAGAACCCAATTCCCTCTATCCTGGGTCATCAGAAAAAAAACTCACAATTTACCACCAAAAATTTATCACCAACATATTTCTGTTGATTTAAAGAATGGCTTTGTAGGGAACTGCCTTTGAGTTTTCTGTCCTTTAGGTAAATATTGCAAAAATGGCTCACGTTGAGGAAGGACAAAGGTCAAAGTATTTTTGAACTTGCTACAGAGAAAATGAATTTACTGAGGCAACAAAGGTTGAAGATGTTAGAAAAACACATAGAATTAGCAATAGACTATAAGAATCAAAGATGATAGTAAGTTATTGTGTGAACTTACCAGGGCCCCTGGGCAACATTGTCAACTGTCTAAATCACAGCCCCTGAAACTGCATCATGTTTATTCAGGGGGTCTCCACAATGGTGCTCTGAAATACACTCTGATTTCATCAGTGTTTTCAGAGATTATTTCAGAAACTCTGTTACCAATTTTTCTGAGACACTCCCGATTTCAAATTTTTACTGGATTCTGCCTTCAGCCAATCATTTCCTGCCTCTGGGTACCAATTTCCTTCTCTATAAAATGAAAGTGTTAACTAAATTAATTCAAACATACCATTCCTCTGTTAGTACCCAGTGAGGCCTATAACTCATCTTTCGTACATGTTACCTTTATTTTTGGTGCCAAAAATTAATTACATAGGTAATAAATACATTTTCTTTATAAAAGAAAAAAACATCATAAATTAAACCCAGCTTTATCACTCCCTATCCCAGCTTCCTCCCTCTCTCTTCTAATCATTATTAGCTTGCCAACTTTTTAAAAGATACTTTTACTTACTTATATTTGCTCATGGAAAACATAAATCCCTGTTTTAATTTGTGTGTTTTCACACGAATTGTACTCCTTAAACACATAATTCTGTAATTGGCTTCGTGTTTATGTTACAATACTCATGAAGTGGTGTCCACCTGAGTGTGGACAGGACTACCTTATTCTGGAGTACGAATGCATCACCGTCGTTTCATCAGGCTAATGCACATCATTTTATTCTACTGGGCATCTTTAAAAATGCCTCCTTGTGCACACATGGAAGTGTGTGCTGAAGTAAATCGTGCATAATGAACTTGCTGGGTCATGGATATGAATTCTTTAAATTTTAGCAAATATCAAATTGTCCCAAGTGACTATCCCAGTTAACGCCAGCAGTTCATTAGTATTTCCTCTTCTCGTGAGAAGATTCTTTCTCACATCAACCGTTACAAACTTTTGCAGCCAGATGGGTAAAAAAAAAAATGGCATCTCATATTTGTGTGATCTTGATTACTGGGAACATTGAGTACCTCTTCACATGTTACCTCTCTTTTGATTTCAGTTTACATATGCTACCCACTCAGGTATACTGGGTATGGTCTCTGAAGGTCTCATTCAAACCCTATCTCTGGTATTTACTGGCTGAGTCAAGTCACCGAATCCCTTTGTCCACAGTTTTCTCAGCTATAAAAGGAGAATAAAGATACCTGTTCTGCCTCAGTAACAAAAATTGATTGCATACTTCCTGGGCACTGCTTTAGGGCAAGATTGTGAAGGGCTATGTAACTGTATCAGGCAGAGTGAGATGACAGGAGAAGAATCACTACAGTGATATAAAATAAGGGATTCGTTATGAGAATTTGACCTTACACAATGATAGGTGATGATTAAACAGTCTGTGTAAGGCTGTAAGGCTGTTATGTCTGCGTTGGCCCTAAAGTCAGCAGGGCAGGCAGCTGGGAAAGAAAGACGGAATCTAAATGGGGGAGAGTAGGACAAAAGTGGAGCCCACGGCAATGCGCTTGAACCCACGAGAATGGACTGAAATCCATATTGGTTTCTCCAAACATCCAATTAAAGGATGTGATTCTGGCACCTTTCTCATCACAGAGCAAAATCTACACTTGGCCAGGAATTGGAGAAGCTACCAACAAGGTGCTCCTGTACCCCCAAATGTCACTTCTACCTCTCACTTCTTGTGGTGCAAGTCAACCTGGAACCAGGCAGGTAGAGAATTCTGGGAAATGTAGTTTCACCTCCGCCAAGCGCCCACACTACAAATCCATCAGAGCAACTTCAGGAAATTACAGCAAATGTGAAACATAAGTTGCAGATCCATTATGGAAATGTATGATCTGTGCACATCCTGCTCATTCCATTTGACAGGCTGCGTCTATATCCACTTGTCCACGAGGAGTGAGATCAAGGGGGAGTGGTGATCCATTTTCTATGCATTAGCAGGCCAAAAGAAAAACAAGATTTTATGAGAGGAGAGACTGACAACACAAGCTGAAATAAAATCTGGGGATCTATAGGCTGCTTCACAGGCAAACAGGAGAAAGCTGAACCTACTTCCCTTTTCTATAGATTCCAGCCACACATGAGTGCCTGGAGAATCCAACCGTGTGGATCTCCTGATTGCCAAGTGAAGTACATCTTTGTCTTTTGAAACAGTCCAGTTTTACAGGAAAGAATTAAAAAATGAGGATCATATTAGCACTACACTAATTACGAACTGGAATGTGTCAGCCAGGAATGAGTTACAAGCTGGCCGGGGCCTGCAAACTCTAGCTGGATATTTCATAAAGTTCAGACATGCAGCTGTGAGCCCTCCTGGATGCTGGCCACCATTTATTATGGCGGCGCCTGGCAACAGACTCGTCGTTAAGGGTCTGTCAGCCTTTCCATTAGAAACTCCATCTTTTCAGGATTCTCCAGCTCTCTCCTTTTAAATCACATAAAGTAGAAATTTCTATATAGCTCATCAAAAATGAGGATATTTTGTAGTGTTGTGGTTATTATTGTTGGTTTTTTTGTTTTTGTTTTTTTAGATTTTGAGAAACTTATTCTGGTTCTGCCATTTACTGTACGATTAAACAGAAAAACCAAAAAAGCCAAAGTTAATAGATAGTCTGTTCGGTTCCAATTTTTCCTGCAGAAATAAACTTTTTCTTTTCCCTTTCTGAAACCATCCTGAGAACGGAAAATATACTCACTGCAGACAAAGTGTTCTGCCTAAAATATGAAATCTGTCTTGAGGTAAGTCCAAAGATAGCTAAAGGTGGGAAACTTCAGCTGTCCATTTCTTGTCATGAGATTGTGAGCTTGATAACATAATACAAATTAAGGAACAGTTTTATGCTTAAGAAGCATTCTTCCACTGAAAAATTCACGCTAGCAATATTACATTAAACACTAGAACTTTCATCGCTTCTCGGCCTTTTGGCTAAGATCAAGTGTAGTAACAATAGAACTTTCTCACTCACAAGTGGGTGATAAAAATGGGTAGACATGGACACAGAGAGTGGAATGATAGGCAATAGAGACTAGGTAGGGTGAAGGGTGGGAGGGGGGTAGATAATAAGAAATTACTAAGCAGGTACAATGTACATCATTCAGGTGATGGATACCCTAAAAGCCCTGACTTGGCCACTATGCTGTTACAAAACTGTGCTTGTACCCCATAAACGTATACAAATTTTTAAAAAATAGAACTTGCGGCCAGCCACGGTGGCTCACGCCTGTAATCCCAGCACTTTGGAAGGCCGAGGGGGGTGGATCACGAGGTCAGGAGATCGAGACCATCCTGGCTAACACGGCGAAACCCCATCTCTACTAAAAATACAAAATATTAGCTAGGCGTGGTGGCAGACGCCTGCAGTCCCAGCTACTCAGGAGGCTGAGGCAGGAGAATGGCATGAACCCGGGAGGCAGAGCTTGCAGTGAGCCGAGATTGAGTCACTGTACTCCAGCCTGGGTGACAGAGCGAGACTCTGTCTCAAAAAAAAAAAAAAAAAAAAAAAATTGAACTTGCAGCAATTCCTCAGCTCTGGTTATAAGATACAATATGGTTTTAATAATAGCTATTCAGAAAAAAACAAGAAGAAAAAAAGAGAAATGGAAGGAGGGAGGGAAAAGAAGAAAATTACCTCCATAAATGTATTCACTGGTGCTAAGATGCATCCCAATTTCAGAAGACAATACACACACACACACACATACATGGTGGGAGAAATGTCCTCCTACATATAACTCATCTCATTTGCAAAACACTTTCAACCAAATTTTGCCAAATCATTCTTCTCTGCCCTAGATGAAATACCAGGAAGATTCCATAGTTTTTCTAGCTTTTTTTTTTTTCCTTTAGGTATCAGAAAGTCAGTTAAATGTAAAGTTAAAGTTCCAAGCTGTTATCTAATTTTAAATTTCTCCCCTGCCCTAGCTTGGGCAAGAATCAGCTTGGAAACCTGCAGGAGTGGATGGGGTGTGATGAGCCTCTCTGTGATTGTTTTTTAAAAATCTGGCTCTTTCTCTTCTCCTCCTTCCCTCCCTCTGCTGACTCTGGCTTCTCCGAGTTTCAAATGAGATGAGGATTTGGAGAAAAAGGTATCATAGACCTTTTACATAGAGAATAAGTCATCTTATGGCTAGTTCACCCAAGACTGGCTTACCCTGGGAGCACCCAGACATGCCTGCTGTCTGGGATGTTTTTAAAAGAGTACATTTAGCCAACATTTGTAGTAATTCACCAGGAGAGGTCTGGTAGACTTCCAAGTCATGCTGTGGGTTTGTCTAGCACCTTAGGAAAATCATGGAAAGAAAACAGTTCTCCCATAAATATGTGGTTAAATCTGAGAGTTGACCATAGTGATAGCCCCCTGTCATACCTGACCCTTTTCAGATACAAAGTGACTAATATTTCCTTGTTCAGGGCAGCATGTAGGGCATTCACTGAAAAAACTGGAGCAAGGGATGTTACTCCTTCCAGTCTTCAGTTAGTAACACTCCTACTGGCAACTTGGTATACCAGACAGTTGTGCCATGGCCAGTACCACAGACTACACCACAGCCTTCAATGTGCAGAAAGGCATGAGGCTGTCAAGTGGGAGGATCAGTGGGAAAGGTGAAAAACTGTAGGCTGGTTGTATATGAAATATGTGTAGAAAACAGAACTGAGAAATCTTGTAATATAGAAACTAGTGTGAATATATATACTGCAATATAGAGAGTAGTATGAATATAGAGAGTGTAGTAGTAGTGTAGCTTTTGCTACAAAGGTTTCCCCTGTGTTATATATATAGCATAAACCTACAACAATTTATTTTATTCTTTGGTAAGTAAATACATTGTAGATAACAAGAGCCAGACTTCTCATCATTGGAGAAAGAAGCTACAGACAAAGAAAAGGACAGGCTAGAATGAACATGTGTGCTGGATTGGGAGGTATCAGTATGAACTCCTGAACTCAGTATGAATTCATATATATGCAGATAGGTAGATATAGGAATATAAATGTATTTGTGTGTGTACATGTTTCCTAGCTCTGAGACAGCCTAGGAACAATGACAATTCCATAGCAATTTGAGCACCCCTAGTGTCTGGATATTGGTTCCTATATACCATTTTCCAATGAAAGAAACAAGGTTCCTTGGAAAAGAGGTTGATTCCAAGGCTGGGACAGGAAAATTAAAAGATGAGCTTGAAAGATCTTGTGCTGTCAGGAAATAAGAAAATCCACAAGAAAGGATGGGACATGCCAAAAGACAAGGACACAACTTGGAGGAGATCCCCATGGGCAAAGCTGCCATAATTTGAGCAAAGAAAGAATTAATTGTAGTACCGGATCATAACCCACAGAATAAAATAATTGTCTAGGAGTGTATATTGATATAAATGAATAATTGAATCAACAAATAAATGGGGGAAGAAGGGACAGCTCTTCCTTACAGAAGAACCCCAATTAATGAATATAGAAGGAATGAGAGTTTCCTTTGTAAGCTTCTTTTGGGGTTCTGCAAAGAATAAGGTAACATAATGCTTACATGTATGTTTGCTCCTGAAATGGCTGTGGGCTAAGACTCTACAAGCTTCCATCCCAAGGATTGCTTGGCCCAGATATTGTGCTCCACAATCCACTCCCTTCTCCCATATAGTTTTCTACCTAGAAGATATACATGGTTTCTACACAAGACCTAGTTGTGTTGCACAGTCCAAGGAAAGTCCACCATATTGTTTTCCAGGGCATTCTTTTCAAACATAAAACAAGTCAAAAATTATTTCTGTTCTTCCACTTCTAAAAAAAATTGAAAATCTTTCCTTGTGTGCACAATGTCTCTATGGTGTCTCTAGTAAATTATTTTCACATGTTGTCTGCAGACCCACTGACTCTGCTGAAAGCCCACCCCTTCTCATGCCTGGGATGACCTCTCACCCAAGAGGTCAGTACCCAAAAGGCAGCATGAGCCAACTGCATTGTGTGTTCCATTACCCATGAGATTATGAATAATTGTGGATAATTGCTGAGGCAAATGAGTTATAGCTAATTACTAGCATGTTCTTAATCCCAGCAACCAGTGAAAGCCAAAGCTCACTCTTGACGGTAATGAATACAACTTGCAGTTTTAGTTGATGCCAAAACAGTCACTATTGTGAACAGAGCCTGAAATCCCAAGGGAATTAGATAGATAAGTTTTTAAATGTGGAGGATTTTTCTTTCTCCACTTTTAATTTGCTGCCAGGTATTTTTAAGGGCAACTCAAGTTCCTTTTCACCCTAAGCAATTGCATGGGCCTTCTGTTATAGTTTGCAAACATTATTTAGAGATTTCTGATTCTATAACCTGCTAAAAAATACAATATTATGAGAATTTAAGGTATCATTTGTAAGGATAAAATGAGATAATAGATTTTAATGTTCTTTGGAACGATAAAAAGCACAGTATAATTACAGAGTATCATCATTATCTCTTTAAAACTATTATCTATAATGCCTTGTATAAAACATAATTTTTAAATTACTATATGTAACATTGTCAAAAATAATCAACACAAACCTGGATAATTGTAACATGTAGCCTTTCTTCAACAAAGAATCCTAGAGTATTTCCTCTCATTTTCTAAATCTGTATCTTATTTGATCTAATTTGAGGATGCTTTCAGTTTCTTAAGAAAGAGTTAGCTTTGAGACAGGTAGCACAAACAGAGACAGAAGCACAGGATATTACACAGCAGCAAAGCCAAGACTAGAATCCTGGTCTCCTGATAAGTAATGAAGTGATCCTGGGAAAAGCTTGTAATCATTTCTAGTCATGGTTTTTATACCTTCTAAAATGGGATATAACATATCTAAGAATGTCACAAGTATAAAGTGAAATATAAAGGAAAGAGCACTTTGAAATGTCAGGTGTATATGAAATCAAAACTTATATGAACAGTAGAATTCACTATTCATAATCAGAGTAATAGGTAATTTCATCATGAAATGAGGCCATTGAACTTCTTTTCCAGTTATAACTGTTTTAATACCACATTTCTGTATTTCAGGGGTTTTGGCGAGGGTGACAGTTTTGTTTGGGCTTCAAAACCAAATGGGAGAAAGGTGGTTGTTACCAATTGTCCTCTGATTTGAGTCTGAGGGAAGGGATGGTTTAGCAACTTGTATATCTCCAGCTTGTTTTTGAATTTGGTTGAAGCCAGCATCACCTGCTTTATCTAGAAGTCTCTCTTCTTTCTGAAATGAGTGCCGTTCTCCAGGGAGACAGTGGCCACAGTCAAACAAGGAACTTCAGAAGAATTCCTCTCAGTCTTTTTCCAAAGGAAGTTTGGACTGTAGTCTAGGTCCTGACGGCCTGAATGAATTTGGAGAAAAGACAGAGGATGTAAATGCAATCGCTGAGTCATCTTTACTAATATTTCCTATCTTGCCAGAATCCAGACCTCAGTAGACTCTTCCTAATGTTCAAAACTAAGAGTAAAGTCAGGCGAATTTATAAAGTATATACTTGCTCAGCCAACTAATATTTATGGATTGCCTACTGTGTGCAGTGTGTACTCTAGGTTCTGGAGACTCCACAGTCAACAAGACAGACCTTTCTCTCTTATTCTAGCAGAGTGAACTATAAGAAACAAATAAACAAGAAGATGTCAGGTCATAACACTTCCTTTCCACATCATTAGAAAGGGCCATGCCATAGAAGAAACTGGGTGATCAGGGATGTCCTCTCTGAAGTGACCTTATAACCTGAAACCTCAGTGACAGGAAGGCTCAAGAAGCTTACCCTATGTCTCTTCCTTTACTCAGCTCCTTTCCTTCTCCTTTTCCTCTACTGCAGATCCGGGATTCTTATACTGCAACAGCCTTCCAAGGCCAGGCCCTCCACTAAGCAGGCCATTCCCTTGACTTCCAGTTTCATTTATTCAACAGACTGAAAAAGGGCAGTAGCCTCTGTTCACTCTCTGTCAGAAGTGTTGGATGATCCTCAGAACAGCACTATGATGCTGGTATTATTAAATCTATTTTACTGCTTGGGCACAGGAATAAAAACAACTAATATGTATTAGGTGCTTACAATTGCCACACAGGTCAATGCGAAGAAGCAATGGCCGCAGCCGTCACCAGGCTTAGGACTGGGGACCTTTTATATTTTCCTGGACTTACAAAGACTGTAGGGATTCTGTGCAACCTAAGGGAAAGTGATTAATGTTGGGAAGTTTCCAAATCAACTGATAAATGCTGTATATACCTTGGCAGTGAACAACTGAGCCAGATTTATTTCTACTTAAAGATATATGTATAGGACAGTCACAGTGACATGTGCCTGTAGTCCCAGCTACTTGGGTGGCTGAGGCACAAGAATCACTTGAACCCGAGAGATGGAGATTGCAGTGAGCTGAGATCGTGCCACTGCACTCCAGCCTAGGCAACAGAGCAAGACTCTGCCTCAAAAATAAAAAATAAAAAAATATGTATAATATTTTGTATATCTTATATAACTAAGATATATAAGATATGAAATAATAACAATATATAAAATATTACTAGCACCTGAGTATTTCCAATCAAACTAATTTGATCATGTCATTCTTCAGTTCATTAAAGCTTCAATGATTTCCTGTTTCTCACATTAGAAATGTCAAACCAAATGAATACAGGCCTGCCAATGTTTTAGGGGGAGGTGAGGAGACACACATGTCATAAACATCAGAACATTTTTCAATAAAAACCTCGGATTCCTGAATTTCTTCGGAAAAAAGAAATAGAAGTTCTGCCATGTTTTAGCCCCCACATCACCAGTTAGAATTGAACAGCAACTGTCCACAGATTTCCATAAACAGCAGTTTTTTAAAATGTTAGTTTTGCATAATTTTCTAATTTTTGTATTGCTTTCTTCTTTGATTCAGGGAGGTTGAGGTGTATTTTTAAATGTCTAGGCCCACGGTGTATCTTAAAGTTATTTTTTGTTATAGATTTTTAGCTTAATTCCATTCTGTTTCTATAATGTGGTCCATATGGCACTCATTCTTAATTTTTGTTGGGAATTACCTTATGACTCACACCCAGGTCAGTTTTCATAAATCCTCTGAATGTACTCCACTGGTTGGGGGAAGTATTCCATATATGTCCATTAGAGCTGCTTAATTTATACATTTACTGATTCTTTATCTGCCTTGTCTATAAATGGCGAAGGGAATAGTCTGAAAATCTCCCACTAAGATGGGTGATTTGTCCATTTCTGTAATTTAGTCAAATGTTGAAGTTTTCAAATTAGACATCTTGTAAGGATCTCCAGACTGTCGTTTGCCTTAAAATAGATTTTTGTCTAGTATTAATCTGGCTATAATAGTTTTCTTGAGTTTGTATTGTCTGGTATAATTTTTTTCCATCCATTTACTTTCTACCTTCTATAACCTTTTATTTGAACTTATAACTCATCCATATCTGAATTTGTGGCACTGATGTTTCTTTGTTGATGTTTTCCAACCAATCTGACAGTTTTTTACTTTTAACTATAAATTTTACTCAACTAATACTCATTTTCTTAATAATACATTTGGATTAATTTTTAGCACTTAGTTTTGTATTTTCTTTAATTTTTTAACTTTCCCCCCTTGTTTTGCTTCCTTTTGACTTGATAGCGTTGCTTTCCCCCCCATTTCACTTTTTTCCTCTTCTCATTTGAAAATCATACTTTATATGTTTATTCTGTTAGCAGTACACTAGGAATGATCAACATGTGTATTTAACTTTAAAAAGTAGAGGCTAATCAATATTTTTACCTTCCTTTGAAAATAAATGAAACTTACAGCACTTAAACATTGGTCACATGCCTTCTGATTTATATGTTATGTATTTGAGGATTGTATTGCAATTATCAATCTTATATACCCATAGGATAGATTTTTAATTTGTTTATGTAGTCTGTGTTTATCTATATTTACTCAAAAGTACACTGTATTATTCATTGTTCCTTTTTGTATCTTGGGTACTTCTTCTGGGCTCATTTTTTCCTTCCTGAAATACAGTCCTTAGGCATTAATGGGGAGCTATTCATAGTTAAACCCCCTCAGGTTTTTGCCAGTTCTGTTGCTTGTTTTTTCTTTTCTTTTTCTTCTTTCTTTCTTTCTTTCTTTCTTTCTTTCTTTCTTTCTTTCTTTCTTTCTTTCTTTCTTTCTTTTTCTTTCTTTCTTTTTCTTTCTTTCTTTCTTTTCTTCTCTTTCCTTCCTTCCTTCCTTCTTTCCTTCTTTCCTCCTTCCTTCCTTCCTTCCTTCTTTCTTTCCCTTCTTTCTTTCTTTCCTTTCTTTCCTTCCTTTTTTTTTTTTTTAATAGTTTCGCTCTTGTTGCCCAGGCTGGAGTGCAATGGCACAATCTTGGCTCAATGCAACCTCCGCTTTCCAGGTTCAAGCAATTCTCCTGCCTCAGTCTCTCGAGTACCTGAGATTACAGGCACGTGCCACCATGCCCAGCAAATTTTTGTATTTTTAGTAGAGACAGGGTTTCATCATCATGTTGGCCAGACTGGTCTCAAACTCCTGACCTCAGGTGATCCGCCCACCTTGGCCTCCCAAAGTGCTGGGATTACAGGCATGAGCCACCGTGTCTGGCCTTGTTTGTTTTTTCTAAAAATATCTTTATTTTGGCTTCATTCTCAACAGGTACTTGTGATAGATATTTAATTCTATGTTAAATTGTTTGTTGGCAATTATTTTTTCTTCAGTGTATTGAGGAATATTATTACATTTTCTTCTGGCTTCCATTGTTGCTATTGAGAAGTTATATAAGTGAACACACCTCTGCAGATAACCTTTCTTTCCTCTCGGACTGCTTTTTCTTTTTCTGATTTCTTTCAAGATCAACTCTTTGTCTTTGGTTATTTTCAGTTTCACTAGGGTGTTTTCAGATGAAATTTCATTTTAATCCAACTTGAAGTTCCTTGAGCTTCCTAAATGTAAGGATTGTAGCTATTCATCAATTAAGGAAACTTCTCAGCTACTATCTCTTTGAATATTATCTCTCTCCAATTTTCTCTATTTTATCTTTCTGGGTTTTCAATTAAACACTTATTAGACCTTCATACTATATCCGCTATGTCTAAACTTCTCTTTTGTACATTTTATCTTTTTATTTTTGTGCTATTTCCTGAGTAATGTCTTCAGATCTATCTTCTAGTTCACTAATTTTCTTGTTGGTTGTTTTTAATTTGCTGTTTACCTGACAGTTTTAAAATGTAATACTATAGATTTTTATTTGTAGAAGTTTTATTTGATTTTATTATAAAAATCTGCCTTGGCCAGGCACAATGGCTCACACCTGTAATCCCAGCTCTTGGGGAGGCCGAGGTGTGTGAATCACTTGAGCCCAGGAGTTTCAGACCAGACTGGGCAATATGATGAAACCCCGTCTCGACAAAAGGTACAAAAATTAGCCAGGTTTGGTGGTGTGTGCCTGTAATCCCAGCTACTTGGGAGGCTGAAGCAGGAGGATCGCTTCAGCCTGGGAGTTTGAGGCTACAGTGAGCTATGATCATGCCATGACACACAGCCTGGGCAACAGAGTGAGATCCTGTCTCAAAAAAAAAAAAAATCTGCCTCATCAATATTCATAGTTTCTTGTTCCTTTACCATGACTTCAGTATCTTCACTGATTTATTTAAATGTATGAAATATATTTGTTTTATAGTCTGTGGCTGTTGAGCCTGCAGTTTTTATAAATCTGATTCTACCATTTGCTAGGGTTCTGTTGTCTCTCTCTGATAGTGTCCAATTTTCTTGTTAGTGATTTTTAATTTAGTTTTTAATTGTGAGCTCATGTTTCTTTCAGAATTCTCTGAAACCTGTGTTTAACGTGCATCCTCAAAAAAAAGGATCTGTTTGCTTCCATCAGTTGCCTGCAGGCGGCTTACCAACATCGGACCACTTTTTACTAAATTTCCATCCTGAAATTTTGTTAAGACTCCTCATATAGTGTGAATTATGGCCTCCAAATACAAGCCCATCCTGGCTTATGGTTAGGAATTCTCATGTGAGGCTTTATTTTTCCATGTCATTTTTTATAGAATTCAGGGCAAAGTCTAAGATGGTCAAATCCCCTTTGTGGGGTTGGGCTTTCTAGTTTGCCCTTTGTGAGTGTTAACCTTCAGGGTCTCATTTTCTTCAGGGTTCCCCAATCAGATTTCTCACCTGTCTGGAGTCTAGGTTTGGCCTGCGACTTCCATACTACAGTCCTTTAAAACCAAGTATGTAGAACACCATACACTGACAGATGCACCCAAGCCAAAAAAAAAAAAACCAAAACCGGTGTTCTCTCATCATTTCTTACCTTCGGTATTTTCTTTGTTGTCAGCTCAGCCATGCTTTTTAAATGTTTTATTTTAAACTACATTTCATTCATCGTTTTAAGTGTTATGCACCTGGAGGGACACATGTATAGGGTCTAGGGTGTTTTTTGGCTAACACTATTTATTTACTTATGGAGTTATCCTTCTTTCCCAACCAGATTGTAAGTACTCAAACTGCTCTATTCTGCTACATTAGTAATTCCTTGCACACATTAAAGACTTAATAAATGTTTCTTGTTTGAAACAAATCTATTCTCTATTATTTGAATAAAATTCTGAAAAGACTTATAGAGAAACAACATAAGTTCTCCCTCTTGGCTTTTCATTTTTACTTCTTTTCTCCTACATAGAAATGTTTCCGTTTGATTAACACACAGTCTTTATATACACTATATTAATTAAAAATACCCCTCTGGTTTCATGAACCAAGTAACCTAATTTTTACCTGAAAACTCAAATTAACAGGACGCCAGTCCAATATCAGCTATTTGAAATAAGATGATTATATAAAGTACAAGACTTGACTTGTCAAAGAAATTTATTTGTCTATAGGCTTCTTGTAGAAGTCATTATCCAGTGACATCAAACATATACCCAAGTGATCCTGACATCAGAGTGGAGTGACCACATGCCTGAGGTGAGGGAATGTAGCCAGGGTTTTTTAATCTTAGAAAAAAGTCATCCGGATATTTATTTATACTCTAAATTAAATCCATGCTTGTTTTTAACAACAATGTTTTAAATCATTTACCAATTAAATTGCACACCACTATCATCACACAAATTTCACACACTGTGTAAGATGTACAACATTTGTTTGATGGCTTTGTCTACTTCCAAGACATAGGTGTGCACCCTGTTTTTGGAAGCCACATTAGAATGTTCAAAATGAAGAGAAATGTGAAAACTTACAAAAAACAGACTGCTCTGCCAAGAGATCCCAACTCTCATCAGCTCAGCCCTTCCACTTCCGAACCCCACATGAGGCTCTAATTCAGAAGTAGAAAGCTTAATTGACTAGGAAGACTTGCTTGGAATGCCAGTGAGTACAAAGGGCAAGGTAGGGACCCTGGCAAGGCAGAGAGAACTGGTCCTGTCCAAAGGGGCGGGCCTGCCCTTCACCTCCAGCCAATTGTTTCCATGTGGAAGTATAGGGTAGGGCTGCAGATCTCCCAAACCAAGTCTCCAGATTTTTATGTAAAGTAACCTCATTTTATAAGTTTGTCTCAATCAGATGAAGAGAAACTGCTTGATCCATAAAAGTAAGAAATAAAACATGGAAGATGTTTTTCCTCATCTTAGAATGGAAAAAAATCTTTTTAGGGTATGGCAGGAAACAGGGAAAAAAACACAAAACATGGCTATATAAAAAAATTTTAAATTCTGCGTAATAATAAACAGCAAACTCACATGCAAAAACCAGTAAAGATGCACATATGCAGGCAAAATGCTGATGTTCTTTATACAAAAGTGCTGTTGGAAGCAAATTTCTTATATATATGTTATACATTCTATTAGAAAATTATTGGCAACAATATGGAGATATGGTTTATAGAAAAGGAAATACAAGTGGTTCTCATACACACGAGAAGACAAATAACATCACCCATGAATAGAGAAATGCTAATTATATGACAACGAGATATCATATTTCACTGACTAATTTGGCAAAGATCAAAGAGCTTCAAATCACACTTTTGGCAAAGTGATGGAAAACAGGCCTCACATACATTGTTTGGGGATTATAAATTGAAAAAAGCTTACGGGCGGACATTTGGCAGAATTTATCAAATTTACAAATATGCATTCCTTTTCATCTAGCAAGTCATTTTTGTATACAGATATACAAAATAAGCCAATGACACACATACAAAGATATTTACCGCAGTATTCTCTGTGCACACTCTAAAATGTAAAGCCTCTGAATTTACTTAATTTAAGCTAAAATTAAGGGTAAGTAAAGGGAAAACATGGAGGAAGATAGCCAGAGTTCGAACCCAGAGCCAAATTGCAATGAAGAGAATAACAGAGCAAGCTGCACCTCTGACCCCAGGTTGTAGAGGCAGGATGAGGTTTATTCAGGTGAACAGGAAGAAAATCAACATGTTCACAGTCCCTGAGCTCATACGCCTCAGTAAGACACATTTATTGTGTGTCTCTTCTGTCCAGGCTGTACTAAGCATCATCCTTACATGTTCTCTTTTTATCCTCACAGAAACACTTGAAGGAGAGTACCTTTCCTCATGCTTTTAGGGATGCTAATATCCAGAGAGGTTAAGCAACTTGCCCAGCTTACATAGCTTATCTATATAGACGTGTCTAATATCATAGGTAAGAAAACACAGGGTAAAGAACTTTGGCCTGGGAACCAGATTCCTCATTATTTAAGTAAAATTATCTTTTACAAGCTGTGTACCCTTGGACCAGTTATTTAGTTCCATGGGACTCAGTTTTATCATCTGCAAAATGGTAGTGATAATAGTGACTACTTAAGAGTTACTGAAAGGCTTAAGTGAGTGGAATTTATGAAGAAGTATCTTGAACATGTCCTAATGTGACAGACTGTATTTTCCAAAGATGGCTGCAACGAAGATGACCCCCATTGCACGTGTTCTTTTTTGAAGTGACTTTGACACTCCTCCATCAAGAGGTGCACTCTATTTCTCTACTCCCTTCAACCTGGGCATACCATGGGTCTGCTTTGACCAAAAGAATGTGGAGGGAAGAGACCAGGCACAATGGCTTATTCCTGTAATTCCAGCACTTTGGGAGGCCAAGATAGGAGGATTGCTTGAGTACAGAAATTCAAGACCAGCCTGGGTAACATAATGAGACCCTGTCTCTACAAAAAAATAAAAAACAAAATCAGCTAGGCATGTTGGCACATGCCTGTAGTCCCAGTGAATTTGGTGGCCGAAGTGGGAAGATTGCTTGAGCCTAGGAGGTCGTGGCTGCAGCGAGCCGTGACTGTGCCACTGCACTCCAGCCTGGCTGACAGAGTTAGACTCTGTCTCAGAAAACAAACAAACAAACAAAAAACAAATAGGGAGGAAGTGATGCTGTGCCACTTCTGAGCATAGCCCATAAGTGACCTGGCAGTTTTCGCTTCTGCCTCTTAGAAACTAGCTGCCACAAAAGAAGTAAAACTGCTCTGAGACAGCCATGATGTAAGAAGCTCAAGCCACATGGAGGGAGGCTGGAGGAGGAAATGCCATGTGAAGTGAGAAACCAAAACGCAGGGAGGAGTCAGATTTCGTGATTGCAGAAGACACCTAGGGAGTGGAGGCCCCGGTGCCAGCTGCCCATGCTGACGTCAGGTGGAGCAGAGACAAACCACCCAGCCGAGCCCTTCCCAAAGTCCTGACCCACAAGATCATGAGCAAAGCAAAATGGCTGTTTTAAACCACCAAGTTTTGGTGTCATTTGTCACACAGGAATCGATCACCAAAGCATCTAGTATAAGGTGCTTGAGAAATGATGTGATTATTTTATACTCACTCTTATTTTATGCTATACTTACTATTATTTTTAACTCCCACAAAACACTGTAATAAATAGCTGTAATAATTTCATCAGTAAAAACAAATTTTTAATCATTTTTAAAATGATGTATTAACTGGTCACAAAAGATCTTTGGTAATTCCCCAAAGATTAAAAAATATGAAGGAAGGAATAAACTAATTCGATTAATATTGTTGAGAGATACTAGAGATACTAGACTTGTGCAGGGCAAGATTGACTTTATTTATTTATTTATTTATTTATTTATTTATTTATTTATGAGACAGACTCACTCTGTCGCCCAGGCTAATATGCAGTGGCATGATCTCAGCTCACTGGAACCTCCATCTCCTGGGTTCAAGGGATTCTCCTGCCTCAGCCTCCCAAGTAGCTGGGGTTACAGGCATGCACCACCATGCCCAGCTAATTTAAGACTGATTTCTAGAGTCTAAAGATAAAGTGAGAATGTTCTCATATTTCATGGATCTTTAGAGCAAATATTCTTGAGAATGAACAAGGGGAGAAGACTAGAGATGTGTTTCTGCTGGCATACACATTTACCACTGAATTCTTATTATATAAAGTTACTCTCACAATGGGACTGAGATAAAGACTCTTAAACGTGAAAACGCTGCTGTAAAATGTAAACAAAGACAACTAGTTGGATATCACTTTTTTTCATCCACAATTTGGCTGGTAAATACACTCAGGCTACATTAGTAAAACACAGTTAAACTGCTTTAGCGCAGCAGACATAGTACAATAACGTCTTCTCAATACTATCATATTCAGACGGACCCACAGGACATTGTTATCATCTCTGCGATCTTTAATCAGTCTCTGTAGCCTGGCAGTCCCGAGAACCTTTAGGGTAACACCTCGACCCCTGACTCCTGCATTGGAATTGTTTTGTTATGAAGGGACAATGGCTTTGCTTCTACTAATGAATAATTCCCTTTGTATGCCTCCCGATGCCTCTTCAGCAGACCTTTGCCCATAGTAGATGCTCAGTCTACTTAAAAATTAATTGAATTAAGTTTAAAAAATGAAAAAAAGACCCACTTTTGAGATGGAGTCTCGCTCTGTCCCCCAGCCTGGAGTACAGTGGCGCGGTCTCAGCTCACTGCAAGCTCCACCTCCCAGGTCCACGCCATTCTCCTGCCTCAGCCTCCCAAGTAGCTGGGACTACAGGCGCCTGCCACCACGCCCGGCTAATTTTTTGTATTTTTAGTAGAGATGGGGTTTCACTGTGTTAGCCAGGATGGTCTTGATCTCCTGACCTCGTGATCTGCCCGCCTCGGCCTTCCAAAGTGCTGGGATTATAGACGTGAGCCACGGCGCCCGGCCCCCAGTTTTGTTTTAAGAGAGATTTTGGTCTAACACACAAATACGTCAGCAAACAGCTACTGACCTGGTATACAAATGCCTTGGCAGGGACTTAAACCATTTATTTAAAGAGTAATGAGCCATTTACATGATCAAACCCTTTATCCCTAAGAGCACTTTCTGCTGTGTCTTATGCCTAGAAACAGGAAATGGGTTCTAGATTATGGGTCCTGGGAGCTGAGATCACATCTTTTGATTTTTAAAAAAATGTTATATATGGAAATCGACATAAAGAACAATAATTGAATAATAGTTACCAGTCATTATATGCTCACTGTGTGCCAAGCATGGTGTAAATCACTTTCCATGTATTATTTTTTTAATCTTTACATCAATAGAGTTAAATGAGTATTATCTGGCTTTTGTATCTTAAGAAACAAAGGTTTAAAGGAAATTTAAATAGCATTCCCCTTCTCCCTCTCCTGCAACCACCAGAACCAAAAATTTGAAAAGAAAGACTGAAGTTAATGTATCTTATTTTGGACCAATGGGCATCCACCTCATGTGATGCTAAAGAGATTTCAATGACAGGACCCTCCTCCTGACCACATGAGTAGCTCATCAGATTTGTTCTCTCAGATCCTTGGATGTTGTCCCTAAAGTCACAGGGACAGCAGTAATGTGCATGAGTCACCCAAAAGCAGCATCTTGAGATAGTCTGTGAGTTCTGTGCTCTCAAACCCTCAAGGCTTCCTTGGCTCCTCCTTGAAGTTGAGTGGGCAACTCCTTATTTCTTCTTCCAATTTTGTTAGCCACCCAATATCCTTCCAACAATTGCTTCATTCTTTACCAGACTGTATTTCTGTTGAATATATGCAAACAACCACAGCGGATAACATAGTAACAAAGAGTACAATGAAAAATATGTGGTTATCATACTGAGATGAGGCACAAAAGAAGTGGGATTCCTATCTGTGATCTGAGAGGGGTGGGAACCAGCCCATGAAATCTCTAAGAGCTATATCTGAATGCACAGGATGAATTAAAGCTACAGAATACATGCGGAAAACTTGGAGTTTCCACCCCTGGGCATGGAAAAACAACAACACACATGGCTTTTCAGTGAGTGCTGAAAATGTTTTTTATCTTCTTAGAGTTGAGATGATGGAAAGCCAAAACCCAAAAGACTGATACTGTTGTTCACTGAATTCAAATACCGGTTAAATCCTTGCAAAGTCTATTTGCAGATCTTGTCCTTGATCAGGAAGGAGCAGAATTCCCACAACTGGAACAGTGGCATCTGGAGGGAATGCAGGACCTCGAGAAGCCCCAACTTGATACCAACTCATTTTCACAAGAAAACAATGGAGGGAATCATATTCCGCGCCTATTTTGCATGCAAGAAAATATTTTATAGACAAGAAAAATTTACAGGTTTCACACTATAAGTGGCAGAGCCAGAATTCTAACCAGAAAGTCCTACCCAAAGCCCATGCCTTTAACACGGGTTCAGCAAACTCTTTCAGAAGTCTCTGCCAGGAGGACTCTACTCTACCACTGCAGTGCAAACACAGCTAAAAACAATATGCAAACATATGGGCGTGGCTGGGATCCAATGAAACTTAATTTATGGACACCGAAGTTTGAATTTTACAAAATTTTTACATACCACTAAATATTATTATTTGATTTTTCAACATAAGTTTAAAATGTAAAAACCATTCTTAGATTGCGAGCCATACAAAAGCAGACATTACTATAGTTTGTGAACTCCTGCTCTTACACTGCATCAGCAGAATCAAAACCAATATTTGAAAGTGGATCCATGATTCCTTGAAAATATATCCATGAAAGGCTTTTTCTAGATAAAGAGAGCATGTGTTTATTCTCTGGCTTATGAGCAGTAGGGTCTCATTCTGTCAAGTGATGGCAAAGCATACTTCTCAATTGTTCATGCAGGCCACATGTGCAGCTGTAAACAGGACAGAGAGTTAGGTTTTCATTTAAAAAATGAAAGAAGATCACGTTAGAAGAAGGAACTTGAGTGTTTGCGAAAAGCACCCATGCTGACCTGAAGCCAGCTGGAATGGAGATTTCTGCCAAGGAACTAAAATACAAAGAATCAGGCATGTTTACTTTGAATCCTATAAATGATTTATGAGAACTTTAATATGGCTACTGAGTATACTTGTAGGCTTGTCAGACATTTTATTTTTTAGAGCAGGGAAACATTTGTAAACCGAAGACCCTGATGTATGAGCTCAGATTTCAGAGTCAAAGGTGTATTTCAGCATTCTGGAAGTTCCCCTCTTACCCATCTCCTCCCTTCTGCTATTTTGACCAATGTCCATTTCTCCATTGTCACCAAAACTCAGAAGTTACTAATATAAAAAAAGACTCAGTCTTTACTAAGAATTCCACATCTGCTTGCAAGAAAGGCAAAGAAGGCAAGAATGGGGTGGAGATGGTGGTCAGAAGCAACTCTAGATTTGATCACAGAGTTAAGATACACTCAACCGGTATGCAGACAGAATCTTATTTCTGTCTTCATATAAGTGGCTGAGAATGTTGAACTTTTTAGAAAGCCAGCCCAATTTTACCATGTTTTGGTTTATCACAGGATAGCAGCTGAAAAGATTTGTGCCCTCCGTCCCCAGTGAACCACACCTTGCGATTTAAGAAAAGAAACTGGAGAGATAAATGTCTTCCCTTGATTCTGCCCCATTTTTATTTTATTTTCACGATAGTCTATGTTTATAGAAGAATTTTAAGGATATATTCTCACAGTTTTGCTTTGTTCTGTTTTGTTTTTTGAGGCGGAGTCTCACTCTGTTGCCCAGGCTGGACGGAGTGAGGTGGTGCTATCTGGGCTCACTGCAACCTTCAGCTCCCAGGCTCAAGCAATTCTAGTGCCTCAGCCTTCTAGTAGCTGGGATTACAGGCATGCTCCCCACACCCAGGTAATTTTTGTATTTTTGTAATTTTTTGTAGAGACAGGGTTTCACCATCTTAGGCTGGTCTCAACTTCCTGGCCTCAAGCGATCTGCCCACCGTGGCTTCCCAAAGTGCTGGGATTACAGTTGTCAGCCACCACACCCGCCCTCATTTTCTATTTACTGATTTATATGTGGAATAGCAGAAAGGAGTAGAAATAGGAGGATAAGGGTAATGGCTAAGAAGTGTAGGGTTAATGGAGATACCAAGAACTGTTCAAGAGGTTTGACCACTGAATTTGTACCAGGCATTCAGATACAGAGGCAATAGAGTTTTCAAAGTCCTTATTTTCAGAAAGCTAAGCTAATGAAGTAGAATAAAATATGTACAATAAACAATGATGTTTTAACTCCAGACTCGCAAGGATACACTCTTTTAGCACTGTAAGATAAAAGATATGAAGATCTAATACTGTTTTTGTTTGTTGCCATCTCCATATTTTCCTAAAGCCCAGAACAGTTTGAGGACCTCTTTCGCCATCTCTCCTAGAGCCTCAGAATCTGAAGATCCATGCCCCTACCCCATCCTTTGTAGGGGGAATAGAAAATTATTATCATTTTCATCAAAAACTGTATAGAATAGGAAATGAGAGTTTGGGGGAGGGCAAGGGATGGCAACCCTGGTCCTTGGGTCAAAGTGGCCAGCTGTCTGTTTCTGTAAGGCAAACAAGTTAACAGAGGTTTATTTACATTTCTAAATGGTTGGAAAAAATTAAAAGAACAATATTTTGTGATGTAATAATTATATAACATTCACATTTTAGTGTCCATAAGTAAGGTTCACCAGAACACAAACGCCTGCATTTGTCTGTGCATAGTCCATGGCTGTTTGGCACTGCAACAGCACAGTTGAGTGGTCCAGCAGAGACCACGTGGCCCAAAGCCCAACATCTTTACTCTCTGGCCCTTTGCAGGAAAGGCTTGCCAACCGCTGGGTGAGATAAATAAAAGAGAAAGACCGAGGAGGACAGAAGAGAACAGCATGAGAGTAAGGGGCCAATCCAGGGGCCACTTTCATTTCTGACTGCGAGACTACGCGTAAGGGGAACCTGAAGACCCAGGAAATAACACCAGTGTCCTCAAAGAGATCAGGACAACATGGATAAACTAGGAAATCCACTTGTGAATTTCTCTATGGAATGCATCATATTGTTTAAATCCAAATTAAAGGACAGACTGAACATTCTTTGCAATTCCACATATGTGCTGCAGCAGCTGACAGGAAGCCCACTTTGCAATAGATGAAACCTTCTCTAAAAAGCACAGTAAGTCTGTGTGTGTGTTTAGGAGGAAGGGGTGGTTATGTGACAGATGCAGACTGAAAATATATTATATTATATTATATTTTAATTATTAGTACAAACGTATGGGCTACATGAGAAATTTTTTACATGTATGTATAATAGGTAGCGATCATGTCAGGGTATTTGGGGTGCCGTCACCTGAGTACAATACATTTTTTATGTATAGTTATCCTACACTGTTATCAAACTTTAAATCTATTCCTTCTATTTTACTGGCAAACACATTTTTAAAAGGTCTGTAGTGGGGAGTGAACTGATGCAGATGACAGAGGCTTAGCTTTTTATTCTATATGCTTCTGTAGCACTTAAACACATTCATGCCACATAATAGTGTTTCTGTCAATAACGGACTACATATTGATGATGATCCCATAATATTATAATGGAGCTAAAAATTCCTGTTGCCTAGTGACATTATAGCTGTGAGCCATACAAAAGCAGACATTACTATAGTTTGCTAACTCCTGCTCTTACACTGCAACACACTACATCTTCTATGTTTAGATACACAAATACTTAACATTGTGTTACAATTGCCCGCAGTATTCCATGCAGTAAGATGTTGTAAGGGTTTGCAGCCTAGAAGCAACAGGCTGGCCCACGTAGCCTAGGTATGTATTAGGCTATACCCTCTAGGTTTGTGTAAGTAAACATTATGTGGGCACAACCACAAAATCGCCTAATGACACATTTCTTCGAACATATTCCCACCATTAAGAAACAAATGACTGGCCGGGCGCGGTGGCTCAAGCCTGTAATCCCAGCACTTTGGGAGGCCGAGACGGGCGGATCACGAGGTCGGGAGATCGAGACCATCCTGTCTAACACGGTGAAACCCCGTCTCTACTAAAAATACAAAAAACTAGCCGGGCGTAGTGGCGGGCGCCTATAGTCCCAGCTACTCGGGAGGCTGAGGCAGGAGAATGGCGAGAACCCGGGAGGCGGAGCTTGCAGTGAGCCGAGATCGCGCCACCGCACTGCAGCCTGGGTGACTGAGCAAGACTCCGTCTCAAAAAAAAAAAAAAAAAAAAAAAAAGAAACAAATGACTGTATTACAATAAGCATTTTTAGTAATTTAATAAAGCAACACAAATTGAATGTAAAAAAGAAAAAAATATGCACCATTAAAGAATTATAACCACAAGCTTTGCATACTCAAAGATAATGCAAATCCCTATTTGACTATACAATAAAAAGGAAGTAGAAGAGGCAAATCAGGAAATGCTTTAGAACAACATGATGTTTTCAATAAGCCTTTGAGGATCAATAAGATCTGACAAGGCGAAGAGGGCATCCTATACCAAAGAAACAAACAAAGGCACAGGGGTGCAAGGACTCCTGCCCGTAGTGAAGGAAGGATCTCCCCAGACAGTCTTCAGGCTTATTGACTTTGGAAATGGAATGTATTTGCAAGGCTGAATTAGTTGTATGGACAGATACACTTCACAAAATAATCAGCTATAAGGGAATGTTTAATTACTTGCCATCAGACATTGTAGCTTATAAGAAAAATAGAAAAAGGGAGGTAAGAACATTTCCATTATGCTAATATAGATGCTGAAGCTATTGCACCATCTTGAAGAATTCTAGCCACACTCACTTACCAATGCTTTGCAGGACAATAACCAAACGCAAATCAATCCAACAACTTTGATTTCCAAATCAATTAGCAGTCATATCTTTTTCTGATGCAAACAAACTTGAGCAAAGCCAGGTTCCAGCTTTAATAGAAGGTTATTTTGCCTTCCTATCCACATAGTCTACCAGCACTTCTCAACCACATAACGAAATATTGTTTCTCGGACCCTTCTCCAGACCTGTCAGATCAGTATCTTCACAGGTGGAGATGGAAAGTTTTTATTTTTATTAAGTTCCCAGGTGATATTTACAGACTAAAGTTTGAAAACCTCAATTCTAAAATTTCCACAGCCTTGTTTCATACCCTCTATGATTAATAATCCTGCCAATGGCAAGTTGGAGCATCTGGAGACCTTGCTTCTAACTTGACTTTCCCAATCAATAGTCACTGCAAGTTACGGAATGTAAGGTCACATTCTTTCTGGCTTGTCAGTGCTCCATCAGGAGCTACATGGACTTAGAATCAGTAATGTTTCTCTTCTTTCCCAAACCTTTCTCCTACAGTTTCTAAGGAAAGTAAATGGAATTACATATGTAAAGCTTTCCACACAGGGCCCAATATTTAGGAGATGCCAGTAAATGCTGGCTGGTTTCCTCCATTTGATTCATCTCTTAAATCTCATAGTGGTTTGTCTTGAGGATTCCCCCAAAGAATGGTGGGGAATTATTGCAAGTCCTTAAAATGCAGCAGCAGTGAGTGACTCCGAGGCTCCCACACTCTTAGATGCTTTTCCTCTAGGTCTATGGCTGAAGACAACACACTCTTCGTGGTAATGACAGTTAATGGCTCCTCGCTTACTTCGATGCTGTCAACCTTGAGCTACTCTCTTTTCAACGTTTGGTCAATGGTGGAGTCCTTCATTCCAGTGGAATCTAACCCTGAGGTCAAGCCTGGGGTTGAAGCAGGGATTTGAGAACCTGGAACTTGCATTCCCCCACTGTCCCCTCCACACCCTTCCACATGCATCAAACTGGGGTCCACCAGGGACCCCAGTTTGAAAACCATTCTCTAAGTCTTAGAGTGTGTTGGAATCTAACTGATGGAAGAAATGAGGTGTGAATTTTGTAAAAACCCAGATTCCAGAGCATTGGAGAGAAAGCAAATCCCCACATGAAAAAGAAATAATAACTTGTAACTACAATGCTTTCATTATACAATGAATATTTAGAATAAAACTAATCTAATTATGTTATTAATAACTTTGAGAGAAGTTCTCACTGACCTCATTGCTCTAATACAACTGCTGCTGTTAACTACTTGGGACATTTGGAAAGATGATAAGTGTCAAAAAGGACAAGTGTAGAATCATACTAAGTTGAATAAAGGTCCCAAGCATAATAACATATCAAAATTATGCTATAGGATGACAGAGCTATCTTACAGATGCTCTATCACAGAATGTAAAGAACCTGAGGCTTTCTCCCAAACTGCCAGACCTTAGGATCTGAGGCTGCTTCTCCAAGTAGGGCCAGGGTCCTGAAGAAGGGCAGAGGAGTAGGAAAAGGGATGGAGAGAAGGAGAAGAGGGAAGGAGACAGAGAGCCCAGGGGGAGAAGAGAACTTCAGGATGGCCAACAGACGTGGGCTCTGCGTGGGTTACCAGCCTCTCAACTAGGTGCCTGTTTGTCATCAGCTAATTGCAAGACTTACTCTCTGGGGAAGTATTGCACTTATATACTCTCCAGTACTTATTTTTGTTTTGTGTTGTTGTTTCTGTTGTTGTTGTTGTTGCTGTTGTTGTTTTGAGACAGGGTCTTGCTCTGTCACCCAGGCTGGAGTACAATGGTATGATCATAGCTCACTGCAGCCTCAAACTCCTGGGCTCAAGCAATCCTCCCACCTCAGCCTCCCTAGTACCTGGGACTATAGACACGTGCTACCACACCTGGTTCATTTTTTAAATTTTTTGTTGAGACGATGTCTCACCACGTTGCCCAGGCTGGTCTCAAACTCCTGGCCTCAAGTGATACTCCCACCTCTGCCTCCCAAAGTTTTGGGATTACGGGCATGAGCCCCCATGCCTGGCTCCCTCCCATACTTCAGGCACATGACTAAGAAGCTACATAACCAATGCACTGCGCTTTAGCAGCTCCTGGCAACTTTAGCATAAAACCCAAATTATTTAAGGCAGCTGGGAAAGTTCCTATTAACACATCCAGACTTGTTCTTTCCCAACCCTTTCCCCATCATCACCATTCTCCCACTAACATTCAACGTTTACAGAACATCTTCTGTGTGTCATGCTATAAAGACTATGTGCCCAATGCTGAAGAATCACTGGTCATCAAAATGTCCACCCAGGAATAGCTACCCTCTGACTCCTTCAAGGCCTTCACTCATGTTATCACACTCTTCCCTCCAGCCGGGAACTTATTTTCCCCTCCTCTGACCAGCTCTAATTCTTCCTCCAGACAGGAGTGTAAATGTTTCTCCCTTAGGAAGACTTCTTAGCCTTCTGTCTTAGCCTTAACTGTCTTAGCCTCTCTGACCAAGCTAACTGCTTCATCCACACTGAGGGAGCACATGCTCCTCCTCCAGACTTTATCACAAAACTTCACACTACTGCTTTCCTTTTTGGCCGGAATGGGACGAGTGGGAGAGGAGAAATTGTGTTTATGATCCAGCCTTTGTCAATGGGGGCCACCCAAGGAAATTAAGCCCTATAGAAAATGGGTGGCTATTTTCTCAGTTCTGCTGTTACCAGTTGAAGATGTCCAGGTTCCTAGCGTTTTTGAACAAAGAAATTGGACAAAGTGCACAAACAAAGCAAGGAAAGAAGGAAGCCACAAAAGCAGAGATTTATTGAAAATGAAAGTATACTCCACAGAGTGGGAACAGGCCTGAGCACAGGGGTTCAAGCGCCAGCTTACAGAATTCTCTGGGGTTTAAATACCCTCCAGAGGTTTCCCATTGGTTACCTGGTGTGCATCCTATGTAAATCAAGTCATGGCCCACAATCAGAGGCTGAAGTGAAGTTACAAAGGTTACACCCTATGCAAGCATCTGATTGGTTGTGGAAATCAACTAATCAGAGACTAAAATGAGGTAACAAGGTTAACTTCTATGCAAATGAAGACTTGGCTGCAATCAGTCTTGTTGGTTGTGGAAAGCAACCAGTCAGAGGCTGAAATGAAGTTACAAAGTTACATTCCTATGCCAACGTCTGATTGGTGCAGAAAACAACCAATTAGAGATACTTTCCATTTTCTATCTGCCACACAGAAAACGAGTGTGTGGGGGGGGCGGTGGAGGTGCTTTGCAAAGGGAGTAGCATCTGGTCCTTTTGTTACTTAGGTGTGGAAAGTTGGGGTTTTCCTTTTGATTTAGTTCTAAGAAGGCAGCTCAAATCGGCCTTAGCTTCCCTGCCTCCAGACCCTATTCCCAAGGATACCTTGTAGCCAGCATCATTCTAGATGGGTAGGAAAAACATTAAGATATACTATAGATGCCTTGGGCATTAGGGTTCAATTCTCTCAGGGAACCCCATGGAGAAGGGCCAGCTAGCCACCCACGTGGTGTTTGGCACACTGTAGCTCTCAGTAAATGTGTGTTTAGTTCAACTAAATGACTAAGGTCTCCAGGTTTGGGGGCAAGGAGAAGGATTCATTGTGTCCTCACCAGTTTATAGGAAAAAAACTGACAAGGAAAAGAAGAGCTAAGCTTTAAAATGCTGGATAGCCTAAATGAGCTGTGATTCTTTCAGCACCAAAGATGTATTATGTCTCTAGGTTCCAGGCCTGAATGACTTCTCACCTTGCCTCCATTCACTGTCAGCTTTTACTCACTAGGTGCTTTTATGACTTTCCCTTGCAGATGCCCCTGTTTCTAATTAGAGCCAGAGGCCGGACCCCCGGAGAGCTGATAACAATTTTGCCCTTCGATGTACCTTATTGGCTAACTGGAAAAGGCAGGTTAATGGTGTCTGCATGGAAGGTATATTATTAGAAGTGAGTCTGTGAAGCAAACTCCCCGTGACTCTAATCTTCAGAATGCTGACTCCTGAGGTCAGTAATTGGGCACCACAGAATTCACTGGAGCAGCAGGCCTAAGCCTGTCTTCAGACCTCTTTGAAATGCAGTTCCTGAGGTCAGAGAAATAATTGCTTCATTTGAAGGGGGTGGAAAGAGATGAGAGGAGAAGAAACAACCTTCATTATTTCTCCAGTTTATCAATGCACCATGTTCTCAATATCCTGGTCTAATTAAAATAACACAGGCTGCTTGAGAAACTCAATCATTTCCACAGTGATTCTTGTCAGTTTGCTCCTCCTGCCAGCTCAGAGATGCCTAATGGCAGATAAGCCTGGAGCCCGAGACCCCCTCGCTTAGTCATTAATTCAGCGACCAGGGTGCCATGATGCTCATTAAAGTTCTTTACCCCTGTTATATGAAAACTCTTAATTAACAGGGAGGATATTTTAATGTCAATGCTTTGCAACTTTCCAAAGAGAAATGCCAATGTAATCAACCTGAACCCTTGACCACCCCTCCCAAGGCGAATCTGCCCTTCTTCTCAACCCTGCCAGGGGCTGATTCGGGACTCCGTATGCCATCAGAGGAGACTCTGCACGCCTGGTATTAGCTCTCAGGGAAGGGCTTGAAAAATGACTCAGAGTTCAGGCACTGTATTGCTGCCCTGGTAATCTGAGAAAAGTTCCAGGCAAGATCCTGAGATCCACCTTTTGTGTTCAAATGCCATTAAAAAACAAAAAAGGCACGAGGAAAAGGGAATATTGCTCTTTTCAATATTTCAGCCAACTCTGCACACCTCCTGTAGGCCAGACTTAATTCAGCCTCACAGAAAAAGAAAAAAATCTGTGCAGAAGAGATGTGAAAGGAATAAACAAAAATTCACACATTGGGCAAAAAAGAAGCAGGGGAAAAGTTAAAGAAAAAAAAAACACTCAGTCCTACAATTGCACCAACAGTATCAAGTTCTCCGGGCCCTGCAGGAGATCCTGCACGCACCCTGCGGGAGACCCTGGCCTGGCCCTGGATGGCTGGGTGTACAGCACAGAGGATCCACTGCAAAGGCAAGGGGGCAACCTCTGGCCTGCTCACCTCAGGATCCACACCATGGATCTTTAATCCAAGCAGCTCTGGGGGTTGTTCCCTGATTATAGCTTCCATACCCATGCAAGCTCTACCTCTGCTCTGGCTCCCCTCATTTCCAGTATGTTCCCAGATTGTCACTTTCAGAGCCAGAGCTGAGTGCCTTATAAGACATCAGGTCCTTTGAGTTTCTGCTCCTTCTGTATCTGACCCAGAATCCACCCGCCCAGCCACTGACGTGGCTCTTGTGACCTGCCTTGCTGGTGAACCATTAACCCTGGTAGGGCAGAGGCTCTCACTTGTGGCAGCAGTCGGCATGCTTAAGTGGTGGGAAAATAAAAGATGACATGAAAGGCAGGGTTGTGGATATTAACCAGCTTCATCTGACATAAGAAAATATTTTAAAATAAAAGCTGCTTTTCTTCCTGTACCTTAAGATGCCAGTGTTATAAGTGTTATTAAGGTAATTTTAAAGATTGTTTAAAATTTTCCTCTCCTGTTTACCTTAATTGCAAGGCAGATGCAAATGTCCCCTCTTCCTCCTCAGGCCACAGCAGAAAAGTATTAGAAGGGAATATATCAAAGCTCAGAGGCTGGAATTTTAAAAATGAGATTCAGATGTGTCTATAAATATGACAGGGAAATGCAAGGAGACCCTTGAAGCCAGTGTGGGCAAAACATGCCTGGAATTTGGTCTGTGACCTCACCTGGCCATTTGCTTCATTAAATCTCCTGCTTTCGGGCACACATGGGTCTGGGGGTCAGCCGGTACGTTTTCATCCCGTTTACAATATGCAATATTGTTTGCTCGCCTTAGGGGCTGCTGAGCCTTCTGTCTCTCCTGCTCAAGTGTCATGACTCAGCCAAACTGAAGAGGCAGGAAACAGAGCTGGATGGATCACTGGTTTGATCTCAAGAGAAAAATCCCTTGTTGTGACTTCTTTCAGAGGCAGGAGATTGTTGGAGGCTGGGAGGAGGGGGCAGGAGGTAGAGTCAGAAAAGGCCGTGAGATGAGTATTCGCTATGCTTCCAGCCTTGTCTCCTGCTCCCGCATGCCACCTGCATATCCGCACGCCTATCCTGCTCCTGTAAACCACCTGCACATCTGCATACCTATCCTGCTCCTGCATGCTAGCTAAATGTGTACTCATCTCCCCACAGTGAATTTGAAAAAGTGCCCAGGAGTGAAATGCAGGGAGATGGCATAAAAAAAACCCAGCAGGTATTCTGGAGGAAGATGATTCTACGTTCAATACATGGGTCTTCCCCTCATTAGTGAGCTGTGCTTAGCCACGTGATTTGACTTTTCTGTGCCTTCGTTTTCTCATCTGTAAAACAGGAATAATAATATTCATGTGTCATAATTTCCAAAAGGCGCAAGTACAAAAACATAGGCAAAGTGTTTGGCATGGACAATTGATCCCTTCTTAGTATATGTTAGATTATTTTGCTTTCCTTCTCCGTATCATCCACCATAGAATCATCAGCTGTGGGGCAAGTAAAGAGAAGACCTGAGAAATATAACTGTGTTCTCTTAGCAATAGGGAGCAACAGAGGCAAGATGAAAGATGATAAAATCAGGCCTCTTTAGCCTAAGAGGTTAGCGTCTCACTAGCAGTGAGAAGAGAGGTTTGGGGTGAGAAAGTAGATGCATGGAACACTGGCCCATTTACTTCTGAAAACATTAAATCCCTTTTCACAACCTGATCACTCAGTTGAGCGACTAAGATGCTCACTATCTGTTGGAGTTTGTTTTCCAAAAAGCCTGAGCACTCGTGGAAGTACCTTATGGGATCTTCCTTAGGGAAGACCTTGCTTAATAGGTAAACCTGCTTAATCGCCAGCCAACAGGCTCATCCTCTACAGGTCCCAGGAGTCCCCCTTCCTGTGTCCTAGCCTGACACCATGTCACAAAGTCCAGCTCTCCTACCTTCTTTCTGGAGTGCAGACTTTTGCCATGAGGTCCCTGAGAGAGAGAGAGAGAGAGAGAGAATAAGAGGCCCCACTCACTCAGGCTATGGCCCAGCTCTTGCTTCATCCCATGCCAAACAGCACTTTCTCCCCAGGATTATCAGCCCTAGGGGTCCCCATTCCCTTATCACTCCCTCTTGGCCCAAGGGCACTTAGCCACCACTAATTATACTAGCCCGACTTCAGTATGTTCAGGAATACTCATTTTCATGCATGCCTACGTGTAGTCCAGTTTGTTTTGATAGGTTAACCTCCTGCACAAGTGAAGGATACACTGCATAAACCTCCTGAAGTCCTCTCCCTCTCAGCTCTGGGTCTCCTGAACATAACCACTCCAAAAAGAACCCACACCGTTTCCTAAGAGCAGACAACAGAGACTTCGCAAGTTTCATGACTGCAATGGAATTGGCAGCTGGGGTGTTTTCCTTCCCTTTCTTTTATTCCAGCTACATAGAAGATAGAAGACGTTTTCCATGCAGCACTCTGCTTGTTTATAGGACACAGAGAGTGTGGGGGACAGGTCTTGACAGCCTTCTTCAACATGTCTCCCATAAACTACTTTATCTCCCAGTGGAAGGAGAAAAATGAAGAAAAAATACCCTTTCCTCAGAATCTAAAGTTATCCATCTTTATAAGCATTATAAATGGAGCAGAAATGGACAGTGGAAAAGCCAAAATGGAAGTATTTAAAAGTACCTTCCCACACCGTATTGGGTACTACACTCTGGAGATACTACATTTTGTCCGAGAACCACCACCCCTAAGAAGGAGCTGTTTGTGCCCCACAGATGGACTGTCTCCTTTACGGGATCCAGATTGCCATATGTGTCGGAGAGCCAGACCCAAATTCACAAACAATTATCAGTGGATTGAGGCACTTCAGGCCCGGACCATCTCCCTTCGACCTGTATCTCATGGGCAGGACTTCGGACTGCAGTTATGTTTAGATTTATAGAGGCTTTTTCAAGATGTGTCAGGATTTTTCTTGGGTTTCCTTTTCGAATAAATCCTCCATCCTTGACTCCTCTGTGTCTGAGTCGGCTCAACTAAAAGCATATTCATTTCTGTGGAAATGTTAGAATGAAGAAGGAGGGGTGGAGGTAGGGGTGGATTTTTCTTTCTGTTCACAGCTGCCTCTAATCTCAGAGTCCAAATCTCCAAAGCTGATAGATCATCATTGAAGTTGGTTGAATCCAGGGCATCTTGGCACCATTTCAGATCTTTTGGCTGGCAGAAGTAGTAAGTTCTCTCATGATCACTGGGGTTTGGTACCACCTTAAACAATCTTTTAGATGAATCGTTTAAATTAAAATAAGCAGAAATAAACTATTTCAGTGACTTAAAAACAGAAATCATGTTTACATCCTCTTCTTCCTACCACGGTTCACAAGATGAACTTTAAAGCTTTCTTGCTTGAGGTAGCCCTCTGGGTGAGACTTCAAGCAGTCTTGCAGTGCAAAATGAATTCTGCAAAGATCTTGCATAGCATGTTGAGTATCAAATATAAATTTTTTAGAAATCATCACTGATTATAGATGCATAACATTATCTTTCTTGACTGGCAGAATGATATTTGGTGATAGAATACACCCCTATTTTTGGAAATAAAAATTCTCTCAGAAATACTAATCATTTTCTCAAACATTTTTCCTGTCCCCAAACACCTGATAAGACACATTCTCTTCGGTCATAGGAACTGGCATGGATTGGGGATAAAAAAGGAAGTGGGTGTTCCATAAAGGAGGTAACAGGCTCTGCCTATCATAATCTGCCAGGAAGACAAGGTAGTTTTCAAAAGCCCCAGAGTACAAGGGGATGTGCCCACCTATCCTCCCCAGCAGCTCTTCCTTCCTGCCTTTGTATAAAACACAAAGTGAACATATTCATTGCCCCCAAAACAACTAAACACCAAAAGGCTGCTGAGGCATCTACCACTTAAAACAGACGCTTAAAATGATCATTTACCCAAGCATGCCACATTTACTAGGAAGGGCTGCAAAAGGTCCTTCACACCACCCCATTAAGGAATATAACATAATATATACATCTTAGCATAACTGGACAGTAATTATTATGGTTCTGCATGTGCTATTACATTTAAAATATATTTGCTATTTATCTGTTAGTGATTACAGTTTATATTTATAAAGCTAGTTTAACAGCTTTTACTAAGAATATATGCAATTTTTTTCTTTTCACTACCACTTTTTAATTTGTTTCCTTTACATGCATCCTCTATCATTTAACCAAATTTGCATGTAAAACTGTTAGACAAGGAAAAGTGAAATGTTTTACTCCTACTATTTTCTCAGAGTATCCTAAACACAATAAACATAAATGGCCTAGATTTAAAAAAAAAAATGTAGAATGTGAATACAATAAATCATTCATTGCTTAATAGCTTTCATTTAAATAACTTGGAAATAGTTTTATGCTGCCTCCTACCCTCCCCTTACTCCAGAGAGAAAAAAATAAAAGCAAATAAAATACTAATCTGGCTGTTAAGAGTGCAATACACAGTCAGCAGACACCCTAGAGTGTGAACCACTAAGTTTAAGTCAAGTGATCAAGTTTGCAGAAGATTTCCCCAAATTAAAAGTTTGACTTAGACCTTTTATTTCTGAAGATACTTATTTCCTGTTCTCATCTTATTTCTTAAGCTACCACCAGAAAAAAAGTTGAAGGAGTCTGTGGGAGAATTTCCACTCTACCCCAAATAGCACAGCTTTGGGGTAGCCTCATTGTGTGCTTGAAGCTGCATAACCAAGGAGGAAGCATAGGAACCACTCATGTGTTTGTCATTGAGAGGAAAACTAGTTCCATATGTCCACACACACACACACACACACACACACCCCTCATTTTGTGTCTGGCCTTCAGACAAGTAACATCACATAGCGATGTCAAGGAAACAGGGACATAGCAGTCTGGTTTTGCTTAAACCTATGTACAAGAAAAAAGACGTTTAGATGACTTATCCAAAAGGTGTTTTGACTTTATTCCAAGTGGCCAATAGAACCTGTGTGAAATAAGTCAATTTTGTATCCTTTAAAAATATGAACCATTAATATTTTCAATTAAAAGATTTGTTTTAATCAAGTGTTCAAATAAATCTCCAAGAAGTTTTCTCCCTTCTTTCCTAGCTTAAAAAAATCATGTGTCCAAGAAGAGAAAAAGAATTCAGTTGAATTCACTATTGAAGTTTAGAAATGAGAAGAAAGGGATGGTGTGCTGCAGGGGAACAGCTGGGAAGGAATGCCATCAGAACAGAAAGAGGAATTTGGATACAAGTATTGAAAGTTACATAGCAATTTGGGAGGAGGGTTCTTAAACACACATACACATAGACACACATATACAACTCTGTTTAGTAACCTGTTGGGATTTCTCCATGAGATTCTTATTCTTGCAGCTCTCAGGCTAGGCTCAGTTATAGGAATTGATCATAATTCATCTACTTCAAGCCTATTTATCTGATTTGCACAAGCTCACAAAATCTTTGCCAATTTGCCTGTGAAATGCACGTGTCAATTACCCTTCAATGGTTCAACAACCCAGCACCCTGAGCCCACTGGCATCTCACAGAGCACTGAGAGACTTTGTCTTCAGTCCACCCCAAAGCACCCCAGCCCTGCCATCCATAATCACACAAATGAGTTTCCTCAGAGTCAGACTAGGATTGTCAGCAGTGAATTATTGGGGAGATCTGGGAACTCCCCATGGCTCAATGGTGTTCCTGAATTTCACTCTCCAGGCTATCACTTTTCCCAAGTTTCTTTATTGCTCTATTACCAGGAAAAAAACAGGGTGTTAAAAAGAGCCAGGCTGCTATCACACCCCAAATGACCTGTAGCAGAGCCAGGAACAGGCCAAAACATGCACCAGAGTGAAGATGTTTTTCTTCCCCAGATTTCTCCCTGCTGCTTGTGAAGTTGGAAGCGCAGTTGCTGACTCAGCGGGAAGAGGCAACAGTTGTTTTGTGCACCTGTGCCCTAAATCTCCTCTACTGGTGATGAGCCCTTTACATCTCCAGGGATGCAATTTCCCCTCCCTCAAGTTTCTCTCTTCCAATAGAACTTGTGCATATGAAAGCTGAATTAACCATATTCCGACTTCAGGAATGCAATGGTCTCTTTCAAAATGTTTCCAAAACAAGGGAGCAATGGCAGCTATTAATCTAAGAACTTAGATCCAACAATTCTCTCCAAAAAGACAAAATAACAATTTTCAACCCAGCAAGAATGTATGAAAAATAAATTGATTTATGAAAATGCATTAGCATTTTACACAGAAAAAAATAAACATTTCTTAAAGATAAACTGTATTACTTGCAAGCTGTTTACTTTCAGCCACCCATATAGGAAAATTGCCATGGATTGGAATTTTATAATTGAATATGATATATCAAAGTAGAATTTAACTACAATTAGATATATAGCATTAAATTAAGGCTAGAATTCATTAATTAATATATTGTGGCTAATAATTTTAATATCATATTTAAAAAGTTATTCAAAGGCATAATATTATTATTGTTGGTTCATCTCACTACTGATCTCCACCTATGGCCTTACCAAACACAGAGATGGTGATGCAAAATCAAAGCATCCTAATTAGAACCCACAAAATAAATGTCCCACGTGGCCACATACCCATTTTGATTCTTTTTTATGTATAAATCTAATTTGATTTTGGATGTTGGACCTTATTGTCCATGTTTTATTATAAAATTTTAACTAATATGATACTGACAAAACTTTTTCTTCTTAGCTGTAGATTGATTTGATCAGCTAAAAGGAAAGTGGAGGAGCGAATCCTTGGGTTTAAATTGTGAGGAAGTGAGGCACAGTCATTACGGGACAGCTAGTGTGGAACATTACCAGCTGTAGCTGTGTGACTTCAGGCCAGTTACCACACTGTTACTCAGTTTCCTAATCTATGCAGTGGGAATAAAAATAGTATATCTCTCAGAAAGTTTTAGTAATGATTTCACAAATTAATATATATAAAGTTCTTAGAACAAGAAATACGTAGTAAGCACACAGTAAATCCTAACTCCTTTTGTAACTTTCCAGAATTTTCAACCTCTTACTGGATTTTTCTATTTGACTGCACCTCCAGGTCAACACATTGAAAAAGGCATTGTTCCTTTTCTCTTCAGGGCAGCTCCCCTCCCAACTTCCTGGGAAATATAGCTCAGGGCAGTGGTGCTGCCCCAATTCGATAACCATAGAAGTGTCACCAACTCATTCAAGTTGTCACCAAAGCCTCTTGATTCTTCCTACAACACTGGTTGCCTATGTCAACTCCTCTCCATTCCAGCCTCCACCTTCCAATGGAGACCCTCACTACTTCCAACCTCAGTATCCCCACAACCTTCTTTGGAGCTCCCTGCCCCCAGGAATGCTATCTTCCTGTTTCTCAAAACAATGTCAGTTGCATCTTCTTGACATGCCACTGCCATGGGATCGCCTTCAATCTTGATCCTGGCATCAGGACCCTCTGCAGTCTGTCCCCAAATGACCTTCCAACCTTGTCTGTCATCATTCCTCTGAGCCAATCTATTCTGACGGGCTACTCATCCACACCTGGGCTTTGTGGAGCATCAGGTGCAAGAAGCAGAGCCTCTCTCAAGGTGACCTCAGCCAATGGAGGTGTAGAATGGGCAGCCATGGGTAGGGAATGTACCTGGTTCTGTGTACCAGGAATACAAAGCCAGGATACCATCTCAGCACCAATGCTGCTTTGCTTCACGAAGAGGCCAGAGAAAATGTCAGTATTGAAGACATACTTACACTGAAAAATCATTTGTTGTTTGTCTGAAATGTAAGTTTACCTGGACATTCCATTTTATTTTGTTCTTGGAGGTGGTTGTTCTGTTTCAGTATTTTGTGTTTGCTAAATCTAGCAACCCCGCCTCACAGACAACCAGGAGGACATTAAGGTCTTTGGTTTACAACAGCAGCCTCAGTGTCCCAACAAAAGAGATCACACTGTCCAATGACTGCAGAGGCTGGGTAGGCAGTGTGGATGTGTGCAGCAGGGCCTGTGTGGGATGATGCATGATGACTCACACTCATCTTAAGTGTTGGAGCCACCCCAGGGAGCAGTGGACATGTAATACACTGGTGTGCACTACACATGCTCTATCTAAAGTGAGTAGTTCCTACTCACCTCTAGCTATTGCTGCAATTAGGGATGTGGCAGACATATTCTAAAATTTCCCACATTTGAGATATTCATATTTGAAAACCTTTGATATTTCAATGCTGGCAACTAATTTAATAATAAAATATTGTTCCGGCAACCCTATGTGGATGGCCCAAAAAAAGGATCACATTGGCCACCCCAACCAACCAGCCTATGGGTTGCGACCTCTGCTTCTCAGCAACAATGGAGGTCAGTCCTCAACTGAGGAAAGGTGTCCTGTGCCCCAGCCCCAGCCTCCATTACGGTGGCTCAGCTGTACTTCTGCTCTTGGCCAACTGGCTCTCTTGGTGCATCTTGATTTGAACTCTTTGAAAGACAGGACCTGATTGGGCTGGCCAGTCACCTTCCAGCATGCATCAGTCTTGGTCAGACTCTCCTAGGTCTTTGGCCAGCCTACGGAAGGGTGCTGTCTAATCTAATCCACCGTGCCCTGCATTACAAGGTCCAGACAGTTCCTCTTTCCACCATCTTCTGTCCTACCATAGAGCCCTCCTACATGACCCCTCTGAAGTCATGCTTTCCTCTCCCTCACCACCAAATTCCCACCTTTACACCCTTAAGATCTCAGCTCAGTGCCGCTTCCTCACGGACTCCTTTACTGGACTCTTTAAAGAGGTCAAACACCATCAGTATAAGACCAGAGAGCACCCTGTAACCAAGGTTGCTACTCAAAATCTTGACTGGTACTGTGCAGATATCGACCAACCAGAACCTAGGCCCCATTAGAATGGATGCTGGGACAAGATCATGGAGGCTTCCTTCTGGACCAGGAATTAACCACTTAGTACTAACACACAGGTATGGGGAGCAGTCCCAGGGGTACTGGAGACATGACGTGAAGGGTCCAGGACACAGGGGAGTGGGTGCTCTGGGAGCCCATGGCAGCAACTCTACAGCTGTATAACACCCCTCCCCCAAACTCCATCACTTAAACAACAATTTATTCTTTCTCACAATTTTTCAGTCCAGACTTGCTTCAACTGGGTGGTCTTCCTGCTCCCTGTGTGTTTACTAGGGCAGGAATGTCCAAGATGGCTTCTCCAATCACGTGCCTGGTGTCTCAGCTCGGGTGGCTAAAGAGCAGAGACATGGCTGGGCATTGCTGTCTCCATGTAGCCTCTCGCTCAGACCAGCTTGGTTTCTTCACACCACAGTCGTCTCTGGATAGTTGGGCTTTTTATATGGCCAGTGGTTTCCTTGGGTAGAAGTAGATCTACCCATTCTCTTAAGGCTTTGGCTCAGAAGTCTCAGTGTCCCTCCAGTATACTGTTCAAAGCAATTCCCAAGGCCAACCCTGATTCAAGGGAAGGGAAAGACTTCACCTCTTGAGGGGCAGAAAGGCATGGTGTGTACAGAGGGGAGGAAAGGGAAGGATGGCAGAATACATATCAGCCAAGTATGTCCCTCTCCTTCGTGTCATTGTTGCAATTTTACATTTGTTTGTGATTTATCTGAGAAGTCTCCCAGATGGCAGGGACCGTGACTACACACGCTCACTGCTGTGTCTCTTGTGTCTAGCGTGGTGTTGATCACATGGCAGAAATTAAAATGCATTTGTTGAATGAATGAATATCCCCTTCAAGATGCAGCAGTCACAGTCACATTGAACAGCTTCAGAGACTGAAATGCTTCCATTTTAGTGTGGTGAAAGTTTGATAAAGGGTTTTTAGATGGGGTGGGGTACAGAAAGCTTTGATTCAGTGTTCTTGCTGGCAGAAGACCTAGTGTTGCTTGAAGGCTCTAGAATGCGTATTTTGGCACTGGATCCCAGATGTCTGTGGGAGGCCTTAGGGTGGGGGAGAACTGAAGTGAAAGAAAAGGACTTAATACAATAGGTTTCCCCCCCATACCTCCCCTGTTTTATGGATGTTCTTAGCACCCAGCACAGATTTCCTACAACTGATAAAATCATCAATAACAGGAACCACCCACCAAGACTTGCTGGAGCAACCGCCCAGGAAGGCTCTCCTTAAGCAAGAATTGAGACCTTCCTCCAGTTTGGAATGCTTAGTGTGGGGTAAAGGTTGTATTTGGGAGGCAGCCTGGGGTAAAGACAAGAACAGTGTGTCAGAAAAACTGGGTTTCTTTTTAGCTTTCCCATGCACTAAGGAATAGCCCTGAATAAGGCACTTATCGTAGCACCAAATCACCTTCTGAAATCCTTGGAGGGCTCAGCCAGCTTCAGTTCTCATCCCCTCCTGACACACTTCATTAAGCCGTGCTCTGCCTTGTAATGGAATATAAAAATCCCACCCTTCCAGCCTCTTTGCCCCCATCGGTAATGCCCCATCTTCCTGCCGATCCAGCCTGGAACACTGAGACTTGTGCTTGATTGAGTCACTCTCTCATCTGCCACATCCACTCACTCACCAGGTGTTGAGATGCTTGCCTCCTGGGCCTCCTACCTCCCACATCCATCCCACCCCGCTGCCTCCCCCCTGTCCAGGTCCTCCCGGATCGCAGACGCGGCTTGGTTCCTGCCATCCCTGATTCCAGACACCCTTGCCAGAGGGAGATCAGGATGAAGCTCCTGAGGTTGGAGCTCCAAGTGCACTCACTTGCCTTGGCTCTTTTCCAAGGCCCAGGAAGAGGCAAGCATTTCACTGACAAGGTTACATATTTGTGTAAGATATTTTAACCACCGTGGTTGTGACCCCTGTCATTTTTCACCCGTTTCCCTCGTGTTGAGTGGCGGTGGGGTGTCTGCGGGTCTTTTATGATATGCTGATAAGGGGAAGTGGAGTTGGTGATACATTCAGTTCGGGTTCAGTGGAACATGTTTGTGTGGTTTACTTAAAGGCGCCCGCATTGGTTGAAAGCAAATAGTGAGGTTTGGAAACTGTTTTGATTATACTCAGAACATTTTGGGGAATAAAAAGCAGTAATGCAAAGAAATTATAAATGTTTGAGGTGATGGATATGCTAATTAGCCTGCTCTGATCACTATGCAGTGTCTGTATTGAAACATCACTCTATACCCTATACATATGGACAAGTATGGGTCAAAAATAAATAAAAGTTAAAAATAAATAAAATTAAATTGTATCTCCTAAAAAAAAACCCCTGAAAATTCACATGTATTCCTACATTCAAATCAACTCTACATAATAATAAATAAATTTTTAAAAAACACTAATACATTAGGAAGAAAGGACAGATTTTGAATACAAGTGATAAATAAGCTCTTCAATTATTTGATAATTTGAATCATGTGGGCACATTGGAAACAATTTTAATTTCTTGCTGATTTGGCACAAAACACCAATGTCAACAAGTTTAACCCAAACCTCATAATACACATTACAATGAGGACATTGATGATAAAATATTTGATGAGTGTAATGAATGAAAAGAGTATTTGAGATTAGTCAACACATAAGACAGCTCGAAATCTGAGAGCTCTTACAACTCATGTATGAAAGAAGCTGGATGGAGGCTTGTTCGACTTTAGCAACAACCCTAAATCTTTATCTCACATTACCCACAGCAAGGCATCAGGCTGAAAGGAACGTTTTTAAACCATCAATTTTAAAAATTATTTGATTTACCATGTTGAGGAAAAACTGAATCTTATCTCTATCATGATTATAAAAGATAATATGCAAAATCATTGTCATGTGAAGAGACTTTTAAAGACTATACAGCTCCTGCCTCAAACAAAAAGCAGGAAAAAAGTCATAGGAATAACCCAGACAATTACTTAAAAAGTCATTTTACATTTTTAGATTTTGCAGCACATTTTACCATTTTTTTGTTTTGTAATTTGTTGTGGTTTCCTTTCTCAATCTATGAAAATACTCTTCTATGAAAATACTCTTTTTTCATTCCTATTTTGTATTTATAGGTTTGTATGCCTTTTCTTAAAGAGGACCCTAAAGTACACGAGCAGTGAGCCATATAAAACCTGAGCTATCTTGCCAATAGCCAATTCCCCTTCCTTTCTCCTAAGAGAATACAAATGTATTCAGGGACCTACTTTCTTCTGTCTGACATTGGGTTTCAAGGGAGGTGGTTCCAGCTGTACTCCCATAGGATCCCATTCCTCTGCCAGCAATTGCTTTAGGCATACACATGTGGTATAACTCTGGTGATGGATAGGAAGAAAAGTCTGCTGGGCGAGTTGGTGAAAAGTTTGCTTCTTTGATTAAAGCTTTTTTTCTTTTTTTAATGCCACCTAGGGTGGAGTGCCCTGTCTTGTCATCTGGACTTTTTTGTGTTTGGATGTGATTTCTGGAATCGCAGCAGCCATCCTGTGACAGGGAGGAGAGCCAGGCTCAGAACAAGCCAACCAGCAGAGAATGATGAAGGAAAAAAAGCCAGCCCCAGGCCCCACATTCAGACTTCTGGGTGAAGTAATGATATGTTTTATTTTTCTTAAAGCCAGTTGAGTCAAATTTTCTATTACTTGTAGCTCAAAGCTTCTCAATGGATACATTTTCTCTCAAAGCTCTCCATTGCCTCTGACAAGTCTCTTAGGGGTGATTTTTTTTGCACAGTTAAAATAAATGGATGATCAGAGAATAATTTCACGAATCACATGGTTTGTCATACAAAGACAAAGTTTTACTTTCATTCATAAACTTTAAGAGGGGAGTAACAAGGACAAATCTCATTGAAAATATACTCAATAGACTTTATTGTGTACCATTATTTTGTACATGGTATACGTTGCATACTGTACTGTATATATAGTGTGCAGTGTACGTTATTGTGTACTATTCATGTGGTACAGTAACCATTTAGTTCCAATTTTAAGAGTCCAATTATTAAAGTCTGGTTGCTCAATAATGATAGATGCAAGCCTTGGTAGAGTGTAAGTCTAATTAAAGTTTGAGATGTAGCTTTATACAAGAGGTTCTTGGAAGAGAAGGCTCAATCAACACAGTGAAGATCTATAATGAGATGCAAGAATGCTCAGCGCTAGAGAGAGGTGCTAGTGTAGGCTGGTGAGGCTCCACAGATCAGCTCCAAAGCCAACAGGGTGTGGCCCCACCGTAGCCTGAGCTCTCAGATTTTAAAGAGGCAACTGACAGAGTGCACCCTGCCACAATCTAAGCTCCCAAAGTCTCTGTCAAACTCCTAGGTTTATATGTATGATGGAGTCCAGTGGTTGAGATCAGTAACTCACATACGGAGTCTGATAAAGTGGAACCATCACATTCCCAAGGGGCAGGGCAAGATCTTATCACAGTAAAACACATGTCAATCACATAGCAAACTATGGAAGCGTGTGGAGTAATTTCAAAGCTATACAACAGTCATTTTCTAGGCTCTTGGTATTTGCACCCATCTCCCCCCCCCATCATATTTCTGAGGACTCGCAGCCACACAGCCTCAATCTTAATGGGACATATGCTGTATGTATTCCTTCCCACATTTCACACGCACAATCTTACCTGTCTGGTTTCCCTCCCCTTTATCTTCGGGGTACCATATCCAACTTAAGCTGCGCGGTCCACGTGAGACTTCTCTGATTAATTCAGCTGAATCATCTCTGTTTTCTGTATATTTCTATGGCATCTACAGTTCTTTATCCATTATATGGTGTATGATATTGAATTATACAAATGATAGAAAAGCATTCTACCTCTGTTAGCCTTGTCTCCTTAACTGTTTTCCCACGAAGGAAGAAATCAATCCGCACATATCTTTTCTATCTCTAAAGATAATAGTAAGAATTACACAAACACTTATCCAAATTCCACCATCTGAGAAATTTAAAATTAAAATTATTTGCAGGATCATCCATATTTCTCAATTACTTACCTGTCAATTTTGCACCCAGTATGGCTTGAAAAAAGCCATAGATGATGTTAAAGGGCCAGCCAGCCCACCCATGACCCCTAAGATAACTGATGCTACAAATGAGTCGCAAAACCAGACTTTGAAATAGAATAAAAACTAATAGCAATGTTGGACTGTAAAGCAATTATTTATATATACATGTATAAATGTGTATGAGTACTGCATGATGAATAACTATCAATACTTGCTTTAGAAGCCATTTACAATGTTTTAAAAGTAATCAGCTCAGCCTGGCCAACATAGCGAAACTTTGTCTCTGCTAAAAATACAAAAATTAACAGGGCATAGTGGTGCATGCCTATAGTCCCAGCTACTTGGGAGGCTGAGGCACGAGAATCGCTTGAACCTGGGAGGCAGAGGTTACAGTGAGCCAAGATGGCACCACTGCACTTCAGCCTGGGCAACAGAGCAAGACTCCATCTCAAAAAAAAGAAAAAAATAAAAGTAATCACCTCTCATGCTGTGCACTGGGACAACTGGCAAATTAGCATTGGCATCTTTATAAATGAAGACATATATTCTACATAGACCAAAGCTGAAACAAGACAGGCAGCTGCACTGATTGTTAGATGGTCCCCAATCTATGATGGTTTGACTTATGATTTGTCTACTTTACAGTGGTACAAAAGTAAAATGCATTCAGTAGAAATCTTACTTCAAATTTTGAGTTTGGTATTTCCCCAGGATGTCGATAAATAGTATAGTACTCTTGGGATGCTGGGAAGTGACAGCGAGCTGCAGCTCCCAGCCAGCCCTGTGATCACGAGGATAAGCAACCCACACCCTACAGTGTGCCGTGTTGCCAGATAATTTGCCCAATTGTAGGGTAAGGTAAGTGCTCTGAGCATGTTTAAGGGAGGGTACGCTAAGCTATGATGCTTGGTAGGTTAGGTGTATTACATGTATTTTCTACTTAATGGTATCTTCAATCTGTGATGGGATTATCAGGATGCAGTTCCATCATAAATCAAGGAGCATCTGTATAATGCACATTTATTATTTTTCATGTCTCTGAAATATGCTATTGCATATGAGTTCACAGTAGTGTACTTAATAAGCATTTCTCCTGTTACATTTCAAGTGTGCAGGTTTCTCTCTTCTGAGCTCTGAGTCAGGAAATCTGCTGGCTGTGGATCGTGGACCACACCACAAACCTTCTCACCCCACACCCCACCACATCCTGTGCCTTTTGACAGAGACAGCTGCTCCACACCCACTGAAACACTCAAGGAATGCTCAGTGATACATATCTACATATATTCACTCATTCGTTCATAGTTATTTAGGGACACAGTGATAAACTGATTCAGTCTTTGCTATGATGGATTTTAGAGTCTAGTTTAGGGAGCAAACATTAACCAACAATCAAAAAATAAATGCTTGTACATATAACACTCATTTCAACACCACCTTACATTAACTCTCAGTTCTAATGCAGAATTAGAACCTCAGCGCTAACGCGCTGAATCTTTACCTTATGCAATGAATATCCATGAAGAAGATTCTGGAGGTCCAGTGAAGTCCTATAGAGAGAAGAGCAGATCCAACTGCAGAGACCCAATCTTCAGGAAACCTAGTTACCAACTTTAATAAGTTCCTCCTTTTTTTTTTCTAAATGGACCGTAATCCCTTTATGCCATTCCTTCACACTACATTGAGTCATCCTCTTGCTAGGCTTAAAAGAGGTGCACTCACTAGAACACGTTATGTTCAGCCGAGGGAACAGGCACTCCTAAAATGACAGTAGCTGAAAACAGCAAAGGTTTATTTCTTGTGTTACATGACCTTCACTTGGAACACATTCTTCTTTTTACTACCTTCACTCAAGAACCCTAGCTGAGGAAGTTTCATTTCTGGAGAAAAAAAGAAGATGAACTGTTCCAGCTTGAAACACTTGTCACAGCTTATTGGCCAGATCAGGTCAGATGGCTCTGCTCCACCACAGAGGGGGACAGGAAACAACCTTTTGTGTGTCTTGAAGAAAAGAAGAATTGGGTACTAATGACTATCTCAATGTGTTTCACAGGATCAAAGTCACCCGAAAGGAAGGCCGGTGTCAGCCCAGGAGCAGCCAAATCCCATTGTATTACTGTTTTTTCTTGGGAGGCATCTTTAGTCAGATAATATCCTGCCTTTCTTTACTTACTCCGTAGTAAAGATCCTTCTCAAGACAACTGATACTCATTTGAAAAACTACAACCAAATATACTCAAAAGGGTCTTCTACGGAAGATAGCTATGAGAATTATGCATGAAAATTGTATGTTTTCTTGAGGATGCTTGGGGGCTAGGGCCATTGAGGACATCCATAGATGAAGAGGCAGCAGCCAGTACCCAGGTCCCAGCATATAAGAGATGCACACAGGACTGAGTTCTCATCTCAGTCCAAAAGGAAAAGATGGGTGCTGGAGCTCAGCTTTGGCCCTTTCAGATATTAAAGGATGCAACTGTGTTGACTGCATCATGTGGAGGGGGCAGTTGCTGGCTTGCTTGTTTTTTAAAGACGGTTCATCACTAGCCCCTAACAACAGCCCCACAGGCCACACTTTGCTCACTAACAACGACTTCACAAACTCTAGAGCTGTGCTATTCAATATGGTAGCCACCAGCCACATGTAGCTCTTTAGATTTAACTAAATACAATTTAAAATGTAATTCCTTGGTTGCACTAGCCACTTTTCAAGTGCTTAATAGCAACACAGAGCTTGTGACTACCATAACTCTACAACACAAATATAGACTGTTTCTATCATTACATGAAGTTCTATTGGACAGAGCTATTCTACAAGACCCTACCCAGGTTTGAGAACAGGACACTTTCTGACATCCTCTTGCCAAAATAATAGAACTTGAATTTTAACAAGACTGTGATTCACAGGAAATGCAGAAACTGGAAGAACATGTAAAAATGGCTGGGCACAGTGGCTCACACCTGTAATTCCAGGACTTTGGGAGGCCGAGGTGGGCAAATCATCTGAGGTCAGGAGTTCGAGAGCAGCATGGCCAATATGGCGAAACACTGTCTCTACTAAAAATACAAAAATTAGCCGGGCGTGGTGGTGGGCACCTGTAACCCCAGCTACTCAGGAGACTGGAGAATCACTTGAACCCAGGAGGCAGAGGTTGCAGTCAGCCGAGATTGCATCACTGCACTCCAACCTGGACGACAGAGCGAGACTCCGTCTCAAAAAGGAAAACAAAACAAAAAACCCACACTACAGAGAAACAATCAGCAAAGTGCAGGCTGTGGGAAACTCAAAGAGACAATTCCATTTCTAAAAGAAAAAAAAAAAAATCCAGAAAAAAAGACAAAAGAGGAAACCTAGAAATACTTTTAAGATACATCAAACAATAACAATGTGTGGATCTTACTGGAATAGATTCAAACATAAAGCTATAAAAGTATGTATGATAAGCATGAGATAACTGGAATTTGAACACTGCCTAATTGATGAGATTAAAGGTGAATATTTTATTTATTTACTTCAGATAATGATCATGGTTTTGTGGTAATGGCACGGTAAAAGGTCCTTATCATTTAAAAATGTATACTGGGATATTTACCAAATAAACGAAACAATGTCTGGGATTTGCATCAAAATAATTTGGTTGGGGGATGAATGGGTGTGTAGATGGGATAGGATTGGCCATGGATTGATGATTGTTGGTTGTCACTGATGGGTCTAGAGGTGTTCATTTGATTATTCTGACTACTCTTGCATATGTTCAAAATTCTCCATAATGGGAAGTTAAAAACAAAACTGAGTGAGTCTGCCATTTGATCCAGCAATGCACTCCTTGGTATTTACCCAAAAGAGTTCAAAACTATGTTCACACACAAAAAACCTGCACATAGGTGTTTACAGGAGCTTTGTTCACAATTGCCAAAATTTGAAGGTAACCAGATGACCTTCAGTAGGTGAATACGTAAACTGTGGTATATCTAGACAATAGAATATTATTCAGCTCTAAAAAGAAATGAGCTATGAAGCCACAAAAGACAAGGAAGACCCTGTAATGCATAGTATTAAATAAAAGAAGCTGATGTGCAAAAGCTACATATCACATGATTCCAACTCTATGACATTCTGGAAAAGGTAAGACGAAAAAGATCAGTGGGGAGAAGAAGGGAATGTATAGGTGGAGCACAGAGGAAGTTTAGGGCAGTGAGAGCACTCTGTATGATACTACAGTGCTGGATACAAACCAGTACACACTTGTCCACGTCTATAGAATGTACAACACACCACTACACACTTGTCCACGTCTATAGAATGTACAACACACCACTACACACTTGTCCACGTCTATAGAATGTACAACACACCACTACACACTTGTCCAAGTCTATAGAATGTACAACACCAACAGTAAACCCTAACGTAAACTAAGGACTGTGGGTGATGATAATGTACTGATGTAGGTTCATCAAATGTAACAAATGGACCATGTTGGTGGGACTGTTGATAATGGCATCAGCTGTGCATGTGTGGAGGCAGGGGATATATGGCAAATCTCTATACCTTCTGCTCTATTTCACTGTGAACCTAAAACTGCTCTAAAACAAAGTCTATTTAAAAAAAAAAAAAAAAAAACCCACAGTGAGATACTAAATATATAGTAAAGCAGGAGCACAGTGAAGAGAGTTACAGAGAATGGAGATTGTCCCTGAATTCTTTCTCCAGGCACTCCACGGGGACATTGCCCTTGGCCTTGGCTTTTCTCAACAGTCCTTGGAGAGGATCTGCTTCATGCACAGCCCTGAACAAAGGCATCTGGAAACCAGAGAACACAGGATGGGAAATGAAGCTTGGTAATGTGGATAAACCCGGGCCCGGGGATTTCTGAAGCAGGTCACCCCCACTTTGTGCATATGAATGTCTCAAACCCAATAGCACCATTCTGAGAAGTAGAGAAAAAGGAGGACTTATCCAAACTCCATGCAAAAGTGGAGTTCGGTTAAGTCACCTGGATGCCTGTTTGGACGCTTTCTAACAGGAGAAAGAACTTTACATGCTACACCACAGTGTGAGTCCTGTGGAAACAGGTAAGTTGATGAGAGAAGTGGTTGTTTCACCATGGTCAGCCTTAATGACCCAATGGAGTTTCACTCCACAGATCATTTGTGACACCTTTAAGAGAGGGAGGAATGTGACAAAAGTAGGAATTAATATCTATTAAGTGGTCACTGTAACTGGTGTTCTGTGAGTGTTGGCTAGATATTTTTTATGATATAACATTATATGGTTTTCCTCTTGTGTTTTTCCTTTCCTTTCTGTAATCGTTGACCAAAGGGAGGATAAACGGAGGCGGCCTGAAAATCTCCCTGACAATCATCTCCCAGGAATCTAAGCCACAAGACCCTAGGGGATTCCAGAGCAGGAATGGGGTCTTTGCCAGAAGTAGGGGGTGCAGCAGAACTCCTCCTTTGGTCTCCCCTCCCCTAAGTGTTCCCTAGCTTAGCAGAGGAGTGGGAAAAGTAAGACCAGTGGGCCTCTCCTGGCAATGCCACAGAGGAAGGGGCAGGATCCAAGAGGAGCAGCTGCATGTCCATCCAGACAGAGCAGACGCCGGGAGTCTCTGAAGGTCCCCTACCTGAGTGGGTCCTGAATTCTTTAATGAGTTACACTCAAATCTCAGCACTTTGGGAGCCCAAGGCAAAAGGATTGTTTGAGCTCAGGAGTTCAAGACCGGCCTGGGCAACATAATGAGATTTCGTCTCTACAAAACATTTAAAAATTAGCCAGACATGATGGCACACACTTGTAGTCCCAGCTGTTCAGGAGGCTGAGATGGGAGGATCACTTGAGCCCAGGAGATCGAGGCTGCAGTGAGCCACGACTGTGCCACTGCACTCCAGCCTAGGTGACAGAGTGAGACCCTGTCTCAAAAAAAGAAAAAGAAAAGAAAAAAAGAGCTACACCCGGAGCTGTGTAGACATGGCTCTTGGTTCTTGGCAGTAACTTGGACCGTCCTGCCTCATGTAATTTTGGCATTACAAGGTATTCCTGAGCTTGGCACACATCTGGGAGGAGTCTGAAAGAGGAAGACTGTGGTTATCATGTCTGCTTGTCTAAGAAAAAGAAACTTTCTACTTAAAACTGCTATAGGAAATGATAAATAACAGAAAAGAAAATAATTATTGCTTTCAAACATCTGAGCTGGGGACTGATTCATAAAGTACAACCAATAGGCTATCTCATGCATTTTAATCTTCCAACACCCTTATGAAGTAAAAGGCCCTCTGTTGTATGTGATTCATTCTTTCACTGATTCATTCTAGCCACAGCCACTGAGTCCCTTGGGACCCAGGCATTCTCCTTGGTGCTGAAAAGAACAGGGAATAAAACAGATGAAGTCTCTGTCCTCATAGAGCTTTCAGCCTAACGGGGTAATAAAAAAAATACACAAATAAACTAACAAGATCAATACAAACTGGGATAGACATTGCTCACATCACATCATAACCTGGATGATGTGATCAAGAATTCTTGGCCCATGAACAGGATAAACAAGATTGGGAAGGCCTCTCCAAGGAGGTATTTTATGAGCTAGGACTTGAAGCATGGGAATAGCTTAGCCATGCAAAGCGTTGGGAGACAAAATAGAAAAAACAGGAACTGCAAAGACTTGAGAACACATTTGAGAAATAAAAGGAAGGCAGTGTAGTCAGCCTCTGAAGAGTGAAGGTGAAGACTGGGGAGGGGAGATTGGAGGGAGAAGTGAGATCATTCAGAATCTTGCAGAGCAAGATAGAGAGCTTGAATTTTATTCTTAAAACAATGGGAAGCCATGGATTAATTTTAAGTAGGGGATTTGCCTATGAATGGTGCATGGATTAAATAAATTAATATATGTAATACACTTAGAACAGTGGCTGGCAGACAAAGCACTGTAAAAACATTCTTATTTTTATCCTCATTCTTATTGTTAAAGATAGAGAAGCACCAGGTAGACCAGTTGAGAGGCGATTTTCATAGTCCTTTTTGGAGGTGAACCAGGGTAATGGCTGTGAAATTGAGGAGAAATTGATGTACATAACAAAATTGTAACTCAGGCATAATAAATAGGAGTTTCTAATGATTAAGGAAAAAAAAAGGAATGGAGGACTCCTGGGTTTCTGTCATGTCATCTGTCAGATCCATTAATTAGTCTTAAGAAGACTGCAGAAGACACCAATTCAGGAGGAAAAAAATCAAAAGTTCCATTTCATTCTGTTGAGTTTGAGATGCCTATCAGATGTGTAAGTGGGAACATCAAATTTGTTATTATCCCTGTTGTACCATGGAAAAACTGAAGCTCCTTTACAATGAGGAAGCTGAGATTTAGAGAGACCATGTAATCTGTTCAAAGTTGAACAGTGGTTGAGAGGTAGAGTCAAGCCTGGGATCTAGGCTAAGAACCCCTTAAAACCAGAGATCTGGAGGCCGGACGCAGTGGCTCACACCTATAATCCCAGCACTCTGAGAGGCCGAGGCGGGCGGATCACGAGGTCAGGAGATCAACACCATCCTGGCTAACATCATGAAACCCCGTCTCCACTAAACATTCAAAAAAAAAAAAAAAATTAGCCGGGTGTGGTGGCAGGCACCTGTAGTCCCAGCTACTCAGGAGGCTGAGGCAGGAGAATGGCGTGAACCCAGGAGGCGGAGCTTGTGGTGAGCAGAGATTGCCCCACGGCACTCCAGCCTCGGCGACAGAGCGAGACTCCATCTCAAAATAAATAAATAAATAAATAAAACCAGAGATCTCATTCTCTCACAGTTAAACACCTGTAGGTGGAGCCCCAGGTTCCTTATTGATGTAACTGGAACCAAGAATCAATGACAGTAGTACCATCAGTACTGATATGGTTTGGCTCTGTGTCCCCACCCAAATCTCATCTCAAATCGGGAGGGACAGATCTCCAGGGAAGGAACTGGTGAGAGGTGATTGATCCTGGGGGTGGTTTCCCCCATGCTGTTCTCATGATATGTGAGGGGGTTCTCATGAGATTGGATGGTTTAAAAGTGGGCAGTTTCCCCTGAGCGCTCTCTCTCTCTCCCGTCGTTTTGTGAAGAACAGATCTGCTTCCCCTTCTTCTTCCACCATGATTGCAAGTTTCCTGAGGCCTCCCCAGCCATGCAGAACTGCGAGTTAGTTAATCCTCTTTTGTTTATAAATTACCCAGTTTCAGGTAGTATCTTTATAGCGGTGTGAAAATGGACTAATACAAATACAATCATCTACAAGTCACCTGCACATGGCTGGAATTCCAGAAACCCCAGGGCAGTACATGAGCCAGCAACAGAGGCCATGAAATGTCATTTGACTCTTGGTGGGCAGATAATTCACCTACGCAAGAAGGAAAGGCCAAGCGAGAATTGTGTTCAGTTAAAGGGGGTGACATTAGCTTACTAGGCCTTAGTTTCCTATCTGTAAAATAGGTATGGAAACCTATCTAATACACACAGTGTTGGGTCTGATATAAAGGATTATTGAAAAAAAGAAAGAAAGAGTTGGAGTATGTGCTTCATACGCCTTCCAAGGGCTACATGTTCTTTAACCCTTACCATCAAAATAAAGTTTAAACCGGGAGGCTGGGGGAGACAGACATGGGGAGTTCATGTTTAACGGATACAGGGATAATAACAGACTGCTGGAGATGGATAGTGGTGATGGTTGCACAACAATGAGAGTATACTAATGTCACAAAACTGTACACTTAAAAATAGTTAAAAGGTAAATTTTATATTATGTATATTTTACCACAGTAAAAGAAAATTTGCTTATATTATTGAATCAAAGTTGGCTTAACATACTTTTATTGTGTTTACCTCACATAGAGCTAGGTGGTGAGTCAGACTCATTTGTTATCCCTTCACACGTGAGGGAGGACTGGTTCTTACTTGGACAGGAAAGGTGTTGGAATCAAGAAATAAGCTATAAATAAAACCATGGAGGTTGTTTTTTAACTTGAATTAGGGGCTAGATTTCAAATTGCATCTTCTTTTATCTGAACAGGATCATTTTGGGCAAGCAAGCATCTGTCTGGGTTAGTTTATGATCCCCCTGAGGGCCAAGCTATGCCTTTGCCTGTCTTTGCAGTATTTTCTCAGTGCCTCACATATGAAAGTGCTGTTACATTGCCGGGAAAATTGACTAGAGAATTCTAATGACGGTATAAGTCACCGTTAGAGAAAGAAAGACAGACAAAACTAAAGAGAGACAAAACTAGAGTGCCCACCATCCAAAACTGTTATGGAACTGAGGTAGGAGGCAGGACTCGACTCCAGAGGCAGGGTTCAGACACCAGACCAGATTGAGGACTAGCTAAAACAGGGCTGAGGCAGAAGCAGCTTTCCAATCAGACATACCCACCAGTGTGCCATGGCAATTTATCATTGCCATGGCAACACCCAGGAGTTACCACCCCTTTCCATGGCAATGGTCCAATGACCCAAAAATTACTACCCCTTCCCTAGAAATTTCTTCATAAACTACCAATTATAAGTGGGTATAGATATGACTGCAAGACTGTCCTGAGCTGCTACTTTCTGCCTACCGGGTAGCCCTGCTCTGCAGGAGCAGTCACGGAGCTGATACACCATCAGTGCAGTAACACTGCTACCTCAATAAAGCTGTTTTCTTCTACCTCTGGCTTGCCTTTGAATTATTTCCTGGGCAAAGCCAAGAACCTTCATGGGCTAAGTCCCACTTTGAGGCTCACTTGTCCTGCATTAAAACCATTGTAAGTCAGGGACTCCCTCTTCTGTACTACAAACAACTCTACACACATAAAATTGACACTTAGAGGACATGAACCAATTTCTCACAACTCACCCAAAATGAAATTGATCATTGGAAAATCTGAATAGCCCTACAACTACTAATGAAATTCAATTTGCAATTTAAAAATTCCCAAAAAGAGATCTCCAGGTCCAGGTGGTTTCATTGGAGAATGTTTAAAGAAGAACTAGTATTAATTCTACATAACCTCTTCCAGAAAATAGAAGAGGAGGTTATACTTACCAATTCATTTTATGAAGCTTCTATTACCTGGTGCCAAAACCAGATAAAGACAATAAGGCAGTATAAAAAGGGAGAAGGAAAAAAAAAAACACAGACCAATATCCCTTATGAATTTAGATGCAAAACTTCTTGACAAAATATTAGCAGAAAAAATTCAGCAATACATAAAAATAATTACACACTATGACGAAGTGGGCTTTATTCTCAGATATGCAAAATCAATTGATATTTGAAAATCAATTAATAAGATCTACCATATTAATAAGTTAAGAAGAAAAAAGTCACATGATCTTATCAATTGATACAGGAGAATCATTTGACAAAATCCAATACTCATTCATGATAAAAATTCCCAGAAAAACAGGAATAGAGAAGAACTTCTAGAACTCGATAAACAGCATCTACAAAAAAACTTACAGCCAAAATTATACCTGATGGTGAAAGACTGAATGCTTCTCCTCCAAGACTGAAATCAGACAAGGACATCTGCATGCATCATTAATCCAATATAGTACTGGACATTCTAGCCAAGACAATAAGGCAAGAAAAGTAAACAAAGGCATATAGATTGGAAAGGAAGAAATAAAATTGCCTCTACATGCAGACAGATTTTCCTACACAGAAGATCTCAAGATAGCTACCAAAAAAAAAAATTTCCTAAAACTAATAAGTGACTTCAGCAAGGCTTCAGGATATAAGATCCACATATAGGAATTAATTGTGTATCTATGTATTACGAATAAACACAGGGTAACAAATTTTAAAACACTATCATTTACAGCAGCTCAAAAAACAAAGGAGGTATAAATCTAACAAAATACATATAGGACTTCAAAATACTGATGAAAGAAATCAAAGACATAGTATATCTCACATGGACATAGGCTAGAACCCTCCACATAGTAAAGATGTCAATTTTCCCAAATTAAAGAAAGATTTAAGGTAGTTCCTACCAAAACACTGCCAAGATTTTTTATAGATATAGATGAGATTATTCTAAAATTTATACAGAAATGCAAAAGAAACTAGAAGAGTTAAACAATTTTGAAAAAGAATAATGAAGTAAGAAGAATCAGTCAGCTCGATTTCAAAACTTATATTAATCAAAACGTACATTAATCAAGATTGTAGTATTAGAAAGATAGACACACAGATCAATGGAATAGAATAAAGAACCCAGAAACAGACACATAAATATACTCAACTTTTTGACAAAAGTGCCACCCATTTAATGGAGGAAGGATAGTCTTGTCAGTAAATGGTGCTAAAGTAATTGGACATTCACCAATGAAAAAAATAAAACTTGATTTAAGTTTATACCTTATACAAAACTTGACACAAAATGTATTATGGACTTAAATGTAAAAGTTTTATGAAAAAATTTAGGAGGAAATCTTCAGTATCTAGGGCTAAGAGTTCATACACTAGATGTCAAAGCACAATTCATAAAAGAAAAAAGTTGATAAACTGAACTTCACCGGAATTAAAAACTTTTACTCTGTGAAAATCCCTGGTAAGAAAATGGAAGAAACAAAAAACAAGAAAAAACAAGCTACAGACTGAGAAAATATATTTACAAATCACATCTCTCACAAGAGACTAGTATCTAGAATGTATGCAAAATTCTGAAAACGCAATAACAATAAAGCAAGTGGTGTAATTAGAAAGTGGGCAAACAACATAAACAGATATTTCACCAAGGAGGAAATACGGATGGCAAATAAGCACATGAAAAGTTTTTCCGCATCATTCGCCACTAGGGAAATGCAAATTCAAACCACGGTGAGATATTGCTACACACCTAATGTGAATGACATAAATAAAAATTTATGATAACACCAAGTGCCGAGGAAGATATAGAGAAACCAGGCCGCTCATACATTGCCGATGGGAGTGCAAAATGCTGCAGCCAGTCTGGAAAACAGTTTGGTGGTTCTAGAAAAAAAATTAAACATCAACTTTGATATGGCCCAGCAATTATAATCCTGCACATTTATCCCAGAATAATGAAAACTCACGTTCACACAAAAACCTATCCATGAATATTCATAGCTGCTTTATTCTCAATAGCTAAACATTGGAAGCAATCTAAATGTCCTTCAATAGGTAAATGGTTAAACAAACTATTAGTATAATGATATCAGGAAGTAATACTACCCAGCAGTGAAGAAATGAACTGCTGGCCCATGCAATATCTTGGATGAATTTTTAGAGAATTATGTTAAGTGACAAAGTCAATCCTACCAGAGTACATACTGTACGGTTCCATTTATATAACATGTTCGAAATGACAAAATTATAGAAATGGAGAACAGATGAGTGATTGCCAGGAGATTATGGACAGGGAAGATAGAAGGGAACTAGGTGTGTTTATAAAAGAGCGACATGAGAGACGCTTGTGGAGATGGAAATGTTCTGTATTTTCACTGCATCCATGTCAATATCCTGATTGTGATATTGAACTACAGCTATGCAAGATATCATCATTGGGAGAAACTGGGTAAAGGGTTCGAGGAATATCTCTGCATTATTTCTTACAACTGCATGCGAATCTACAATTATCTCAAAATAAATAGTTTAATGTAAAAAGTTTTGTTCATTAATTTGCTCAAATATGTATTGAGCCACGTGTGCATTAAAACCAAATGGGCTTCCACAGTTTACAGGGGACATTTCAGCAGTGGGATTATAAAATAAGATATATGAGCTTGCCTATGGGCTGGAGAAAGGATTTTCTTGGAGGGCAAATTCAAATTGTGAAGCTGAAAAACATGTTCAGTCAGCTCTTCAGTAAAGAGAGAGTGGTGTGTTGGTAAAATTCTCTGTTGCTGCACCCAGATGTTCCAAAACAATGGGCTGGCTGAGGTGTGATGTTCTCAGAAGACCACCTTCCCCACTTTGGATCAACCTGCAGCCTACACTCTCAGTTTGCTCTCTCAGGAGAGAACAAGCCCTTCAGAGCCTGTGCGATGCGGGCTGTTAGGTTTCTGGGACCTGCCCAAATTAGCTTCAGCCCAGAGCATGATGGGAGTGAGGGCAGGTGGCCCCGGGTTGAGAGCACAGGCTTTGGAGACATACATACCTGAGTCTGTGTTCTTTCTTGTCCACCTATTGGTGTGTAATCTTGACCAAATTACCTATCTTTCTTAAACCTGTTTTTCATCCACAAAGTACCTACTTCCTGAGGTGGTTCTTTCATTTGTTTAATATATTTTAATAGCACACCTAGAATGGGTCAGTGACTGTTGTAGAGACTAGAGAAATCGCAATAAACAACACAGAAGAAAGGAAGGGAGGAAGGGAAGGAGGGAGGAAGGAGGGAAGAAAGGGAGGGAGGAAAGAAGGAAGGAAGGTAATCTTGAGGGTATTCAGATAATAAATGAAATAAATACAATATATAGTATATTCAATAGTGATTAATACATTTTGAAGGAGGAAAAAAAGCAGAAAAGGAGGCTAAGATGTGCTGAGGAATGAAGAGAGGGTTTGATTTTAAAAAGCATAAGTCCTCATTGAAAAGGTAACAGTTTGAGCTCAAGTTATTATGAATGGAATGAGAAAGCCATGCAGCTAGTTGCAAGTTTTAATGAGAAAAAGGGAGGATTAAATGAGATAATATTGGTAATAGGCTTAGTATAATATAATGTTTGGTACACTGAAAATGTTCAATAAATGTTAATAAGAGAGACAATGAAAGAAAAATTAATTATAGACCAGTAGAATAAATTCTACATAACACTGTAAATGGAGGTGGCTTCAGATGTCATAAAACTACTCAGTGCTTGCAGAACCCTGCCTGACTGCCCTAAGGTTACGTCTTGAAGCGTGGTCCACAATTCACCTGCATCAGCATCACCTGGGTGCTTGTTAGGAAGGCACATTCTCAGGCCTGCCAAATCAGTCTCTGTGGGTGGAGCCCAGGAGCACTCATGCTCACTAGCTCGTTAGGGAATTCTGATGATGGTAGATTCTGAGAACCATCAGCCTAGAGGGAACAGGCCCACTTATCATGTGACCTTGAGAATGGCACTCCTGACAATGTCCACACATATCTCAATCCTTACACCATGGTAAGTACAGTCATGTGTCACCTAACGGCAGAGACACGTTTTGAGAAACACAACTGCAGGTGATTTCATCATTGTGCAAACATCGTAGAGTATACTTCTATACATCTAGAAGGCATAGCCTCCTACACACCTAGGCTATATGGTATGGCCTATGCTCCTAGGTTACAAACTTGGCAGCATGGTGCGACGCTGAATACTGTAGGCAACTGAAACACAATGGTAGCTATCTGTGTACCTAAACATATCCAAACATGGAATAGGTACAGTACAAATACAGTATAAAAGATTTCATTTTAGGGCTGAGGGCAGGGGCTCATGTCTGTAATCCCAGCACTTTGGGAGGTCAAGGCTGGCAAGATGATCACTCAAGAGTTTGAGACCAACCTGGGCAACATAAGACTGTGTCTTTTAAAAATGAAAAACAATTATGTAAAAAATTACTTTTTTAACAATGCACCTTTATAGGGCACTTGCCATGAATGGACCTCACAGGACTGGAAGTTACTCTGGGTGAGTTCACGAGTGAGTGGTGGGTGAATGTGAAGGCCTAGGGCATGACTGTGTGCTATTGCAGATGTTATAAACACTGGACACTTACCTTACCCTAAATTTATTTTTTAAATTTCTTTCTTCAATAATAAATTAACCCTAGTTTACTGTAACTTTTTTACTTTACAAAGTTTTCTTTTCCTTTCTTTTACTTTTTTTTTATTTTTGAGACGAAGTCTTGCTCTGTCGCACAGGCTGGAGTGCAGTGGTGCGATCTCGGCTCGCCTCCTGGGTTCAAGCAATTCTCTGCCTCAGTCTCCCAAGTAGCTGGGATTACAGGCATTCACCACCACGCCCAACTAATTTTTGTATTTTTGGTAGAGACAGGGCTTCACCGTCTTAGCCAGGCTGGCCTTGAACTCCTGACCTCATGATCCACCTACCTCAGCCTCTCAAAGTGCTGGGATTATAAGCGTGAGCCACCGCGCCTGGCCTAAAGTTTTCTTTTTTAAGCTTTTTGACTCTTTTATAATAAGATTTAGCTTGAAACCCAAACACATTTTACAGCTTTACAAAAATATTTTTCTTTATATCCTTTTTCTACTAGCTTTTTCTATTTTTTAAGCTTTTACTTTTTACTTTGTAAACTTTTTTGCTAAAACCTAAGACTAAAAACACACCTAGACCTACACGGGGTGAGGATCGTCAATATCACTGTCTTCCACCTCCACATCTTGTCCCACTGGAAGGTCTTCAGGGACAGAAACACACGTGGAGCCATCCTCTCCTAGGATAACAATCCCTTCTGCTGTTACACCTTCTGAAGGACCTGCCTGAGGCTCTTTTACAGCTAACTTTTTTTCAGTAGATGTACACTCCAAAATAATAATAAAAAGTATAGTATTGTAAATACATAAATGAATAACATAGTCATTTATTATCGTTATCAAGTATTACGTACTGCGCATATGTGTGTATGTGCCCGACTGTTACACGGCCAGCATCACAGTAGGTTTGTTTCTGCCAGGATCACCATAAACACGTAATGCCTTGTGCTATGACATTACCACAGTTACCATGTCTCTAAGTGACAGGATTTTTTCAGCTCCACCCTAATCTTATGGAACCTCTGTCAAATTTAGCCCTGTCTTGACCACGACATTGTTATCTGGCCAATGACTATTATTTTTCTATTTGTCATAAGGGACACTGAGCCTCAAAGAATTCAGGTGGGCCTGGAACTCAAACCCAAGTCAGTTAGCCTCTCAACCTCCCGTTCCTCCCACTGCCCTCCTGGCTTCGCTTGCCGGGAACACAGACGGGCAGCAAGGAGTGGGTGTCCATTACCCCGGGGCTCCTTGAACCCAAGACCTACCGTTCTCTGCAGCATCCCCATGCAGGCACAAATGCTCCGTTTCCTCTACTCAGAGATTATGGAATACACAACTTAAAAAAAAAAAGAAAAGAAAAAAAGAGTGGCTGGCCCACCTAGAGATCAGTTTTTTTTTTTTTTTTTTTTTTTTTTTTTTTTTTTTTTTTTTTGCTTATGATAATTTGTGTTAAAAACCAAAGGGACCGTCACAAAACAAACCAGGCCTTCATCTCGGCCTTCACAGATCTGTCAATCCCTGCCGGGGCCTGGCATCCGCGCTCTTGGAACATCCGATGCTGGACCATGCGCTTCCCAAACCCTCCTACGCCGGAGCCAGGGCCCTCCGCGGTCCTGCAGGCCTATTCAGTTTGTGCAGCGGAGGGGAGGGGACACAGTTCCCGGGGTTAAGAGCTGGCAGTGGGGCGCGCAGAAGCCCAGCTACCACCGCCAGGGACAGTCATTCAGAGTTCCGTGTGGGTCTCTTTTGTGCCGGTGGGTGAGGCTTCCCACCATCGGTTCCGGTGACTTGGAATGCCAAGGGCCTAAACTTAATTAACTTCTCCGGGCCGGGACTTTTCCATCTCAGCCTGCATCCTGCTTCGTGGGGCGGCGGGATGCAAGGGCTCCCTGCACAAACAGAAGGCCAGGGACCTTAGTGGGAGCATCGGCAAATACAACAGGGCCAGTGGCATCCTCATTAAACTCTGATTAGCAAGTGGACTTGATCCAGGCCAAATCAGAGATGAATGAGATTTCCTTCTTTCTTCTTCTTTTTTTTTTTTTTTTTTTTTTTTTGCTGCCAGTTGATCAGATGTAGGCAATTAAGAACCCCCACACCTCCAGCTCTTGTATTTTTTTGAAGCGGGGAGCTCATACCAGTCAAGCCATAAAGACACTATTGTCCTAAGAACAATATTCCCCACTAATCTCACTTCTGGCAATTTACTTTTTCTTCCCAAGCAGATTTAGAAACTTAAAAAAAAAAAAAAAAAATCTTTGAAAGAGTACGGGGGAGGCATACTCCATGGTATCTAATCCTATCGCAAAGTGGGAGTTTTCTTGTTCCATTCAGCTTTTCTTTGAATGAGCCCTGGATAAATAAACTACTGCATGGTCACATGGAGGCAGAGACCGTGAGGATCCAATTATGCATATGGAGGCGTGTGCATTCTGGTTTGCAAATCAAACACAAAGAGTGCAGCGCAAGCTCGCTGAAACCAGTCCTCACTACACATTTACAAACCTCCAAGGTGAGATTTGCTTTTGTTAAGTGCTTAAGGGCAATTATTACCTTTCTTTAATTTTCTGCTGGTAATTAGACTCCCAATCCAGTCCAACCTGGTCTGTACCTGGAAGGCAGCTGTACTGCTTGGTGTGCTAGTCCTCAAAGTCAGCCAGCCTTGGGGGGGATTCCTGAGAACTCAGAGAACTTTTTCAGCCTGAGGGCCAACAAGTCTGACAGGCATACACTGAGAAGCTGTGTCGTTTTTTGTTTTGTTTTGTTTTGTTTTGTTTCTTTTTGCCTTTAAAGAGAGATGAAAGACAAAGGGAGATGGAGAGAAGAGTAAAGAAAGGGTAAAAGGAAAGACAGAAACTCTGAGTGGGGAAGAAATAAGGCAAGAAAGACAATGAGGATTATCTATCTAAAACTAAGGGTTTTCTCTCTCTTTTTTTTTTAAAGTGAGCCGGCTCACGTTGCTACTGTATTAACACTTTTATACTCACTTACAGGACTCATGTTAATGAGTCCAGTGCCTCTGGGCCCCCATGCCTCAATGCATCTGGGCTATTGCATTGAATGAGGAAGCTAAGAGTCTCTCTGAAAAGAAAAACTAAAGAGGAAAGAAAGCAAGGGAACCGAAAAGCCCTGAAAAATAGCTAACCAAAAAGCTACACCTTTCACCATGCCCCAGAGGTCAACCAACTTGGCAGGCAAGATAGACCCCGGAAAGAATTGCCAACAGCTCCAGCCTGCTCGGACGCGACACAGAAGCCAAGCCAGGAATTCTGCTGCTCATCTCGCGTCTGTGACCGTGATGGCAAGATCCATCTCCCACCGGCCAGCGTGGCATCCTCTGGGTCTTTTCTAAGGATAGGCTATTTTTCAACTGGTGAGCTATTGAGAATTAGAAGGCATGCCTACCTGGGGTTGGGGGTGGGGTTAATGAGAGTGAGCTGGTGAAAGAACTAGACTGGGAATCCGGGGTGTAGGACTTCATTAAGAAGTATCTGTGTTATTATGGAGAAAACCAGAGGAGAAATGGAGTAAGGTGGGCAACCTCGGTAGCGCCCAGGGTCATCAAAGACCGGCGGAGAAATTCCAAGTCCAGTAAGAAACAAGAAGTGGAAGTTTTCATCTGTAAATTTAGTCTTTTCTCATGAGATAAATGATTCTTCCCCAAGGTGAAGGTAAAGAACCTATCCTTCTATGACAGATTTTAAATCATGTAGATCCCCCTTCAGATCCTGGCCCCGCCACTCACCAGCTAACAGTGTGATGCTGGTAAAAGTCTTTAATCTGTATGAGCCTTAGTTTTTCTCATCTATAAAATAAAGAGAGTCCCTCCTTGAGAGGATTATATAAAATAATGTATGCAAATCACCTAACATGTGCATGTGACTGACACTCAAATCATCTGTATGGGAAATTTAGTCTAATAAATTATTAATATCCAGTGATTACGTTTCAGAGACTGGGTTAAAAAGAGAAGTGAGTACTATTTCCCAAGAAGAATAGCAATATCACTGACAAAATAATAGATAGATTTACATATAGAGAGGTATGTATGAAAGCATTGCTATAATTCACAAATGTGATATGCATTCACTGAGTGACCATAACATGTCTTCTACCCAGTCTCCACTGAGCAGCAACTATTTGATAGGAGCTGTACATATGCACAAGCACCACACCCGAAGGACTTACCATTTGGGGGTGACTTAGCAACATAGCGACCCTACCAGGCAGAATGTGGTAAGAGGCAAAGGGGCTGAACAAAGAAACGCAGGAGCGCGTTGAGGAAGGAGAGATTAGTTCCAGATAGGAGGATTAGGAGAGGCTTTAGGTTGGAGCTGGCATTAAACCAAGACTTGAAGCTAGGTAGAAATAAGAAGAAAGGGCATTCTGAGAGGAGGGAACAGCGTGAATGCAGGAAATGCAAGGTATGCCTGAGAAATGGTGAGAGGTACCGCCTGGCAGGAATGAGGCTGTATAGATGGGTGAGATCCTCCAAGGGCTCATTTGTCGGGAGAGTTGGACCTTTATCTTGTCAGCAGTGGACAGAACAGAGTTGTGCTTGACTAATATCCCTCCAGAAGCACACATGTGGATCAGAAGTGGGAAGACCCCAAAAGCTAGGGACCAGCAGAGGCCTTTGCAGCAAAAGGAAAAATAACAGCCTGAAGCTGGGTTATGGAGATGCTTATAAGGGTGTGGATTTGTACATATCAGGGCACTGTCATCAAGAGGACTGGCATTGTATTGAATGTGCAGGGTGAGGTAGAGGGAAAAGGTGTAGAAAACATTGAGAATCTGAACACTGGCAACTGCAATGGGCCAGAAATGTTATTCTGTAAACACTGAGATCGGAAGACAATTGGAAAGGTCAATATATTCAATTTGGGACATCCTAAGTGCGAGGTTTTTGTTTAAGTATGACATCTCAGCCAGTCACTTGTCAGATGCTACTGCTATATACATCACTCAGAGCAGCAATTCAGCTGGGGGCCTACCTTGAAAATTAGGATGTTTGGGGTCAAGTCAGAAAAACAGAAACGCATACAGGTCTCTTACACCAAAGGAACTTCATGCCACAAACTAACACAAAGATGAAATAAGAGCTGAGAAGCCAAACGGGAGATGCTGAGGCAACCTAAAGCTCAGAAGAGCACAAAGCTGATGCCTCCCCTAAGGCTAGAGGGACAATGAGTGGTGGAGGGCTCACCAGAGCCCAAAAGCTTAAGCCACGTAGCAGGAGTTAGCAGGAGTTAGGGCTAGACCCACAGAGCAGGAGGAGAAGGAGGTATTGCAAAACCTTTGTGCACAACAAAAAAGAGCTTCTCTCATTCTTCTCTCATGCACAAGGAGTAGGGCTTGTAGGCATGAAAAGTTTCTTGCAGAGGGAGGAAAGGTGCCTTGGAGAAGAGATGGAAGGAGAGCAAGTACTATAGGATGACCCAGAAAGAGCTGGCAGCAGCATCACAGTGCCTGGGACGAAAGCCTGGGACGGAGCGGAGAGTGAGTGCCTGTAAGTTCTTGACCTCCCTACCCCAGAGGGCCATGGTAAGTCCGGGAAAGAAGAGGTGCCCACAGTTCCCCCATTCCTCTGTGTATCTCCTGAAATCAGTGCCCAGCAGCATCCACAGTGTCAAAGCTCGACGGGTGGCTTCTGACCTCACATCCACACACAGTCCTGTCATCCCAGGTACTCTCCACGGTCCTGGGGCATGGCACAGTAGAGTGACTTTGTCCTCATTTTGCCATTGTGCTTTTTGTCACTAAGGGAATCTGCCCCATTTATCTTCCTGCTACCCCGTTCTCAAGGAGAACACCCATGAGCTACAGTGCATCAGTGGTTTTGAAACGTCTGTGTATGACCTTTCTCTGACGCTTCTCTTTGTGTGTGTGGTTTGAAAGTCCAGTGATTCTCAGGACTCTTATTAAAGCTGTTTCAGAGATATTCATTGAAGTGGGTTGGGGAGTTCCTAGAAAAATGATGATATTAAAAGGTCATATCCAGAGGGGACCCAAAGGTCATCTAATCCAGTGTTTCCCAGATGTTCCCATGACCATCACTTGGGGCTTTTAATAGAATCTTAGATTCCCAGGCCTTACCCCAGATCTACTGAATCGGATCCTCCAGATAAGTCCTAAGATCATGCAAGTTGAGAGAACATTGATTTAATGCAACTTCTTCATCTCAACAAGGAGGCCCAGAGAGTGAGGTGATCCAACACCTTCATCTCAATAATGAGGCCAAAAGAGGTGAGGGGCTTCCCCCAAGAATTCACAAATTCTGTCTGGGAGAAATGGGATGAGAATCCAGGTGCCCACAGTCTGAGCCCAGTTTATTTTCTGATAAAATATCCCAGGAGAGGAAAGTGCTGTAGATGGATAAAATGCAAGGTTGATCGACCAAGACTTTTGGAGTTTTTTTTTTTTTTTTTTCCATCAGCCCTGATTTTCACTATATATTATTCATTAAAAAAGAAAAAAATAGCAATTTTTCAAATCTGTTTCTGTATATACCTCAGAAAGCAGGCTGACCCAGATATATACATATATATACACACACACACACACACACATATATACCTATATATGTATATGTATGTATAGGTATATACATGTATATGTATGTATAGGTATATATGTATATGTGTATATACACACACACACACATATATATAAAAACATGCCCAGGACCTACAACTATCAAGTGGCAAGAAACTATCGGGTGAATGAATGAGTGCCAGTATCCCAAGAACTGACTGGACTGCTGGTTTTCTGATCCAGAAAGTCATGGTCACGTATATTTTCTGCTCAGAGGCAAGCCTTTCACTCTGGAGATTCCGAGTCTACAATGGCAGGAGTGCTGATTTGCTGTGCTTTCTAAACCAGCCCTGTGAAGGGAAGGATTTTTGTGTGGCTATTCTTCTGAAAAAACCTGTGAATGGTTCTTTTACCAGCATTTCCCGAGTATGGAAGTGTGGGCGAAGAGATTGTCAGAGTTAATTAACCACCCACACCTCCCTCCTTCTTGTTTGCCCAGCTCATTCAAACACATAAATGCCACTACAAACAACCACTAAATCTACAGAGGCTTGTTCTGGCTGTCAAACACAGCCGTAAAAATAATATGCCCTCCAGCATGGGAGGGAAGGCAAGAAGGGAAGGCACTCACTAATTTTCAACAATCCCTCCTTAGAGACATAATCTTCAAATAAATATTTAACTTGCTCTGTCTTTGGTCTTAGATTATTTACAAATCAGGCTTTCAAGGCATTTAAAATGATCCTTCCTTGAGCTATTTGCACACCTACAGTTGCCCGGAGGTAGGAATGAGCCTTCCCGAGGCTGGAGGCTGGCCTCCTGCACTACCATACATGGCCTGCATGCCAGTTAGCAGCAGGCAGGCTCCAGGGCGGCTGGCAGCCTGTGCACTCTGTCAGGTTCATCGCCCTCTGCCATGGTGAATACATGGTGAACCTTGCCATCCAGCGCTCTTAAAGAGAAGTAGGACGCAGATTTTCAATCCTGCAGTGACTCAGAACATCGGGATTAAGAGAAGCAACTCCTGGGACTGAGGAGTTGGAAAAGAAACAGGGCAGGGAATGTGCTGTGAGAAAAAGGTTGGGATGAGGGTTCATGGGCAACTAGAAATGTGTTTGAGTTTAGCAGTGGAGGTAGAGATAAAAGATAATATGAATATATGGTAATACGAAGGGTCATACGAAGGCCTTCTGATCTTCTGATGACATCTGCCAAGAGTAACTGGAACTCTTAAGAGGTTAATAGGTTGTCTAAGGAAAGAAGGCATTTGAAGCCAAATAAGTGTGAACCCACATGTATTCCGCCTTTTGGAGATGTGAGCAGAGGTTGGTAAACCTTTTCTCTAAAGGGCCAAAAAGTACATATTTTCTGCTTTGTGGGCTATTTTGTCACTGAGGTAGCTACTCACCTCTGCCATTGTAGTAAGAATGCAGCCATGGAGAATATATCAACAAGTCAGCATCACTGTGTTCCAATAAAACTTTACTTGCAAAAGCAGATGGCAGGTCAGATTTGGCCTATGAGCCAAACTTGGCTGTTCCCTTCACTAGAATGTTAAAAGCTCCGAGAAGTCCTGCATTAAAGAAATCTTTTTTTAAAATTGTCTTGTTTTATTTACGTATTTTACAGAGAGTTTCACTATGTTGCCTAGGCTGGACTCTAACTCCTGGGCTCAAGCAATCCTCCCGCCTCAGCCTCCCCGGTAGCCTGGACTACAAGCATTTACCACCACACTCATCAAGAAATCTTTAACTTCATCTAATCCAATTTTTTCCTCAATAATTTGGCCATAAAACCCTTCTTTATCCCTACATATCTATCAATATCATGTACTAAGCTAGTGTTCCACAGAGCAATTTGGGAAACAGTATCCTGGGGAATGGACTAGGAAAGAAGAAAAGCTACAGGCAAAAGGTGTAATGTCTTGGTAAGCTAAACATCTAATGCTAGAGCTAAAGCTTTGGTCAACTGAGAAAAAAGATCATCTTCCACTTCTGAATGGGCAGAAAATAAGTAGCAGTAGGAAGACAGCGATAATCAGAGACCAAAGCAAACTTCAGTGATAGAATCACAAATCTACAGCAGGCCTAAGGAGGCACATGGCACCAACTGGGACACACAGGGCAGGCACAAAATTAAACAGGATAGAGGCTCACAGCCAACATGATTCTGACTGTCGCTCCGGCTCCTGATGGTTCTCAAGGCTGCCTGGAGTACAATGGAAAGCTTATTAGTCAGACAGGCTATTGCTTCAACCAACAATTTCAAACACAACAGACCTTATAAAGTTCCAAGAGGGGCTCCTGGTCAGTAGGAAGCTCTCATCCACACAGTAATTCAGGGACCCAGGCACTTTCTTTTTGTGGCCCTGCCATTCCCTAAGGTATCAGAGTCCTCTGCTGCAACCTCTAATATCTGACCTGCCGTCAAGGAAGAGAGAGAGGGCTTGGAGGATGGGGCTGAGGGCGGTTATGGCCCAGACAGCTCTGTGAATACCTTCAGGGCCTGCACAAATTGCATTACAGCAGGTGGCCCAAGGCAAAGAGCTTTTGCTTCCCTGAGAACTTCAAGCACAAATATATAGACTCTATAGGTTTGCACACTGAGTCTAACTTGATCTTCATTTTGATTTCCACTTGCCATGAGCTCCTTTTATTCGGTTTATTCTCTTTTAGTGTCTCAATTAAGCTATTTTATATCTCTTTTTTTTTGGCATGGGGGGAAATAATTAAATAAAATGTAATATTAAGTTAAATTTCAAGGGGGAAAAAGAAAAGAAATGCCCATTGCGGTGGAGATCATTGGGAAGAAAGCAGAGTAGACCTTCCTGAAACTTTCCTGAGCCTTTTTCTTTTCTGGGACAGGAATCAAGCGTGGGTGGCTGTCTCCAGGTTAGACTCCCAGTGCACTTACTCCACAGGACATGCAGCACCAAGGCCCCATCAGTCCAGAGACTGACCCAGAGAGAGGAATCCAGAGCTCAGCCCCTTCTTTCAATCATCTCGCCGCAGGCACTGACCTCGTTCACAAATAGCTGTGCCCTCTTTGCATGAGTCTGGGGGGATTCTGAACCACAGCCAAGGCGAGGTGGAGGCCATCTTAAGGTGGGCCAGATCCCACCCCCACGGGCAAGAGCGCCACCTTGTGGTCCCTGATCCCCAGCCGCTCACGTTTGACCCAAGCTGGAGCCGGCAAGTACAGGCTCAACAAGCCCAGCCGGCAAACGCTAAATTCTAATTAGGAAAAAACGGTGGGGAGGGAGGAGGAGAAATAAATTTAAGTTAGGAAAAGATCTGGAATAGTAACTGCTATCTTTCCGAGGAGTCTTACAGACACATTGGAGGGCACAAACTTACGTGTTTCTTTCGATATTTCTAACCTACTGCTAATATTTTTTTCATCAGGGAATATTTCGTCTTTTAAAAGCTGGATGTCATGAACTGTGGTTTTAGAAAACAAACTAGAGACAATTGGTAGACCATACATAGTCAAAACTGCACGCCCTCTCACCACAAATGAAATCATACATTACTGCACCCCCCTCCTCCCCCACATAGGTTCCTTTCAGAATGTTAATCATAATACTGAATTTGCCTCCACTAAGTTCTCCATTATTGCCCCATTTCACATAAAATGATGACTAGGAAATGATAAGAAAAATTCATACATATACATATTTGTATGCATGCACATACATATATGCATACATATTACATATGTATGTGATATAAGTACATCCTACAAATACATTTCCAAATTACAAATATATTCTCATTTAATCCTCACAGCAACACTGTGAGTCAGGCATGGCAGAAATTCCTCCAGTTTTACAGATGAGGAGGCCAAAGTCATATCGAGCCAGGGAGCCTCAGAGCAGGACCTGGACACAGATTAGCCGACTCCCCTCCCCTGCTTGCTGCCTCTGATAACAAGAGTGGAGAGTAACAGCCTGCTAGGTGCCAGCGGCATTCACTTCATATATTATGCTTATCCACACTTAGGTCCACAGTCACACTTCCAGCATAAGTTATTCTTATCTCCTAGTCGCTGCTTCCAGGGAATGGGAAGAAAGAAACCAGAACACAGAGATGGCTCAGCTGTAAGCTTCCCAGCAGCCAAGGGCAGGAGGACGGTCCGTGGGTTCAAAGCTGTGTGAGACACACCAGAGCAGACATGGATCAAGTTGCCTTCCCTGTAGTTCTCTATCTGTCCGTAATGTGCCCTCCTGACATTAGATCTAACCACCTACAACTGTGATGTCAGGAACCTGACACTTTAAGTACAAATCAAACACATGCTTACAAACACGTACACATTTCGAAAACTGTAAGATAACTGAGGCAATGATCTGCTTACTCAGATAAAACATTTTTGACTTCCAGAATATATGGATCACTTCAGAGGATGCAGTGTTTTACCTCAAATCCATTAAAATGCCAGACCTTCATTCCTTTCCTTCTGCACATTTGACAGGAGAAGAGTCCTGGCGGGTGAACGAGGAACGTGCTGGGTGAATGCACTGTGCCCTGTACATAGGCACTTCCAGCCATAGCAGGTGCCTGGTGACCTATTCTCGCATCAGTTTATGCCAGGGCAACCTGATTCTCATGCCTCTGTCACATTCCACCAAGTGACTTAGTGTATCCTGGTAGAAAGTGCCACTCCTAAATCTCACAAAGTGAAAAAGATCAGTGTTCTCTACAGAAATCTAGAGGTGTCTGTGAACTCGAAGGCATCTGATAGATACACCCAAGATCTATGACTGTCTCTAAAATTATGGCTGCTCCTACTTTTCTTCTAGAAGCATTACTCTTTTCTTAAGAAATGGTATTAGACTGCCATAACAAAATGCCACTGGCTGGGTGGCTTATACAATTAAAATTTATTTTCTCACAGTTCTAGAGGCTGGAAGTCCAAGATCAAGCTGCCAGCAGGGTTGGTATCAGGAGAGAGCTCTCTTCCTGGCTTGCAGATAACCATCTTCTCACTGTGACCTTATATGGCCTTTCCACTGTGCTCCCAGGAGAAAGAAAAAAATCTCTCTTTCCCTCTGCTTATAAAGCCACTAATCCCATCAAGAGGTCCCCACCCTCATGAGCTCATCTAACCCTAATTACCTCTCAAAGGGTTCACTTCCAGATACCATCACATTGGGGGTAGGGACTTCAACATATGAATTGGTGGGGTCAGGGGAGACATAAATATTTAGTCTATAACAGAAATTATCATGTTTTTGATGTTGAGAAAACACAACTATTTTTTAAAGTGTTACATGACTCTTGCTCCATATGCATGATCAAAGCAAATCTGTGTAAAGCGTATTCCTTGAAGGAAAGGAAAAAAGGAATGTACAAAAAAAAAAAAAAAAAAAAACACAAAGAAATTAGGACTGGAAATTAGAATTTCTCTCTGGGGCCTCCCAGAGAATTTTACAGATGACCATGCCTTGTAGAGTCCCATGCTAGAGCTCCTCCAAGTATTTCTTAAGTGCAATAGCCAATATTGAGAGCCAGCATCATCCTCCTTGTGGAACTGGGTACCCTTTGAATGGTCAATTACTGAGAAACAAGATCATCACCCAGACAAAAAAAGACAATTAAATAAGGCTGGAAACACAGAATGTTGGTTTATACGTTGAGTCAGTAACTGCATGGAAGCCACAGGACAGGCTGTGATCTCCCTCCCATGTTCTTGATGTCCTTGTCACACCCTGTTATGGGCTGAACTGTGTTCTCCCAAAATTTGTACATTGAAGTCCTAACCTGAATCTCTCAGAATGTGACTGTATTTGAAGAAAGGGCCCTTAAAGACGTGATCAAGTTAAAAGGAGGCTGTTAGGAGGGGGCCCTAATCCAATATGACTGATATCCTTACCAGAGATGCTAGAACAGAGATGAAAGACCATGTGAGGACAGTGTAGAGCAGTGCAAGCCAGGGAGAGAGGCCTTGGGAGAAACCACACCTGCTGACACCTTGATCTTGGACTTCCAGCCTCCAGAATAACCACACATGCTGACACCTTGATCTTGGACTTCCAGCCTCCAGAATAACCAAACCTGCTGACACCTTGATCTTGGACTTCCAGCCTCCAGCATAACCACACCTGCACACACCTTGATCTTGGACTTCCAGCTGCCAGAACAATGAGAAAATAAATTGTTGTGTAAGCCTCACAGTCCATGGTATGTTGTTATGGTAGCCCTAGCAGACTAATACACACCCTATTAAGCTTAGAGCAGGACAAGGGAATATCATTTGACCTTGAAATGAGAAGGTTTGGGGTTTAAGTCAGCCTTTGCCGTTAAGTCAAAAAAGTTAGGATTACCGGGAGTCACTTTGTCATTGTGAGGCTCTTTCTAGCATTCTGCATGGGTCTACTGCCTTTTCATTATGGAACAGATACAGCCCCAGCCTCTACAGCATGGCCTGCCACGGCCACGAGGCCTTCAGGCAACAGCATCACAAGCTACAAGCACATTGCCTGGGACTTGAGATATGACAGGGGGAAAGGAAAGCTGCATTCTCAAGTGGCAGGAATTAATGAGCTGAGAAGCAATAATGTGGGCTTTGTCACTCTCCCTAATTGGGTCTAGGTGAGGGCAGGGATGCTTTTTGCCTGGAAATCTTTGTGATTCTGAATGCTCAGGTATTCATTCCACCCCACACCCCTTCTTCTCACACACACCTCTCTCCCCGGGGTTGCTCTGGCTTGGAATTCCGCCAAACTCCCACCCGACTCCCAATTAAATATATCATGCGAGGCCTGGCCTGATGGAGAAAACCCTCACTTGCTAAGGGGCTTAAATCACTTGACATATGCATGCCAATTTTCTCCTCCATACCACGTTTACTGATTAGCCTTTTCTTTGTCGCTTTTTAAGAAAATGACTGTGACTCATTATTTTTAAAGAAGTGTTGATGGGATTTGGCTAAGATACAAAACAATATTTCCACCAAAGGCAAAGAACATGGATTCTTCCAAAGGATAAAAGGAGGAGCCACCTAAAACCACCTAAGTCAAGGTGAACTAATACTACTCCATGTGCCCAGTATCCCTCCTTGTGTCCCCACTCCTGGCCAGGCAACAGCAGCCAATGTGCACATGAATTCAAAGCACTCTCATTGTCAGAGAAGCGATGGCTTTCCTCTTGTCTTGTCTTTTCTTGCTTGCTAATTAAAACTGTAACCTAAGTAATTGTGTCTTATGTGTAGAAAGAGAAAAAAACAACAGCGACGCCATAAAGTGACAGTGCTGAGTCACATCTTTCCAAACCCCACCTTTTTCAACCAAAATATCCTTGAATAATAGATTGGAAATGACCAGGCGGTGGGGGGAAAGCTGTTGAATAATGAGAAAATTTCCAAGCAGCCCTTAGTTTATAAGTGATGCTTGTTTCCATCTGAAACTAGGTCATCGAGTTTAAACTTCCAGATCAATAATAAAGGGATTTTATTTTTGAGATTGCACATACGCAGAGAGAATTCTTATTTGGAGGAGTGGCTCAGAAAACTTCCCAGAACAGTGTAAGTCCATACGATAATAAGTAGAAAGATAAATATCTAGACTGAAAGACAGGAAAACAATATTGAATCTTAAAAGAAAAAATTGGCCGGGAGCAGTGGCTCACGCCTGTAATCCCAGCACTTTGGGAGGCTGAGGTGGGTGGATCGCTTGAGGCCAGGAGTTTGAGACCAGCCTGGCCAACATGGTGAAACTCTGTCTCTATTAAAAATACAAAAATTAGCCAGGCATGGTGGTGTGTGCCTGTAATCCCAGCTACTTGGGAGGTTGAGGTGGGAGAATCGCTTGAACCCAGGAGGCGCAGGTTGCAGTGAGCAGAGACGGTGCCACTGTACTCTACTCCAGCCTGGGCAACAGAGTGAGACCCTGTCTCAAAAAAAAAAAAAAAAAAAAAAAAAGCAGAAAATCTATTCTGTATTAAAAAAAAAAAAAAAACTGAATGTTGTGCAATTTGAGGCAGAGACTGGCAACTCTAGCAGTGTTAAGAGCTCTGGGGCCGGCCAGGTGTGGGCCAAACGGTGGGGCTCATGGAAAAGCAGCAGAATACATGGCCAGGATGCAGTGGACAGGATCATGACCAGGTCCAAGTCAAACAGGACTCTGGCCCTCCTGGAGAAGGCGCCCCTGTCCCCGAGAACATCACCCAGGAGTCACACACACATACAGGATGTGACATTCCTCTCCGAGTTTGAGCCTCAGTTCACTGCAGTGGGTTTGGGGGAGTTTCCCGGGATCTCCGATGAGAGCCACACTGAGTAGGAGCACCGCGAGTCCCGTGTAAAGGGGACAAGCCGCCTTCATCTGTGTCCTCTATAAACACGCGAGTAAAGACAGACTTAAGGAACAAGACACAAAGACCCTCCAAAGATCTGTGACCTCCAAAGACCTCCTTTCGGATTGAATTTTCCAAAGAGAGAGTAATGAGCAGATAATCCTCTATCCAGCTTGGAGCCCACTTACAATTACAATAAATCATAATCACCTTCTCTACCCAGGGAATGGTCCTCGACTCCCTGATGTATGACAATCTAATCTACGATGTTCTATAACTGAATCTAGGTGGCCTCCTCCCCAGTTAACAATTCACTCCACAAAGAGCATCTTCTGCAGAGGCCTGGAACAACAACAAAAAAAATTAATTTCAATGAGGGGACACTAAAGCATCTGAGAGGATCAATAAAAATATTACCTAGAGATGGACCAATTTGAGAAACAAGGGTTACATCAAGCAAAGCACATAGCATCTGTCAACAGTATTCTTTTCCTTCATTATTTTTAAATAGCTCTGAGTTACCCCAGGAGGATTTGTGAGCGCCCTCCCCAGAGGTGTTGAAAAGAACCCCGTTTAGTTGTGCATTTACTTGCGTTTATTGGATTTCATGCAAATTAGGGGTGAGGAGAGACTAAATGTTTTCTTTTGATCCTTCCTATGTTTGCCTCTAGGTATAATATTTTGGACACTTTTCTGAGTTTGCTTCCATTTTCACCCACTCCTTTCCCCACAGATTTTGTCTCGTTGCCTTTTTTTTTGAGATAGGGTCTCACTCTGTCTCCCAGGCTAGAGAATAGTGGTGCCATACGCTTCACAGCCTCGACCTCCTGGGCTTAAGGGATTCTCCCATCTCAGCCTCCTGAGTAGCTGGAACCACAGGCATGTGCCACCACACCTGGCTATATTTTTAAATTTTTTGTAGAGATGGGGTTTCCCTATGTTGCCCAGGTAGGTCTCAAACTCCTGGGCTCAAGTGATCCTCCTGCCTCAGCTTCCCAAAGTGCTGGGATTCCAGGCATGAGCAAGGGCACCAGGCTCTTTCCTTGATTTTTATAACTACTTTCTTATAAATAAGGAACAGCTCCATAGCGGTTCATTTGCCGAGTCAATTCTTCCTCTCAGGCTTCTTGATATTTGGGTTGGTGAAGAATAAAAATATAAAGCTCCCAAACCTGTAAGGGATTCTAAAAGTCTAAAATTCCCTGAAAGTACAGAGGCACAATAGTTTCCCACTTGATAATGTGACCTTTGTCGCCTTCTACAACCCTGGAAAAGAGGAATGAGGCAGCAGGTCTGTGTCGGGGCACCAGAGGATGGATGGCTAAGCTCTGCTACATTTCCCAGTTAGAGGCAGCTGATGGGGAGCAGAGCTGGTCAGCTGGCCATGTTCAGTAGCTCTTCAGTTTTCATGAAAATGTGTAGATCTCTTAAACACTACTCTAGAAATAGGCCTGTCCCTGACTTCATCATGGTATAGACCATAAATGAATCTTAGTTTACTAACTCAGATAAACAGGAAACAGCACATGTCCACTTCTTTTAAATCCATTTAAATTAGCCTAAAGAGAGAATTCAGTTTTAGTCATTATCGGGCACCATTCCCTCCTTAGGGGCACAATTGTTCATAAAACTCATGCAATGTCCAGACAATGGAAAGGGGCGTTCTTCTAGCCATTCATTGCTACATAACAAAATATCCCAAAAGTGCAGTGGCATAAAATAGAGAAGACTCATATTATTATTATTATCATTATTATTATTTTGGGAGACAGGGTCTCATTGTTTCACCCAGGCTGGGGATCAGTGGTGCAATCATAGCTCACTGCAACTTCAAATAAAAGACTCATATAGGCCGGGCGCAGTGGTTCATGCCTGTAATCCCAGCACTTTGGGAGGCCGAAGCCGGTGGATCATCTGAGGTCAGGAGTTTGAGACCAGCCTGGCCAACATGGTGAAACCTCGTCTCTACTAAAAAATTAGCCAGGCCTGGTGGTGGGCACTTGTAATTCTAGCTACTCAGGAGGCTGAGGCATGAGAATCTCTTGAACCCAGGAGGCAGAGGTTGCAGTGAGCCAAGATTGCACTACTGCACTCCAGCCTGGACAACAGAGTGAGACTTTGTCTCAAAAAAAAAAAGAAAGAAATAAAGAAAGACTCATATAAGTCCATTTGTATGGAATTTCTAGAAAAGAAGGAACTGCAGAGTCAGAAAGCAGATCTGAAGTTGTCTGGGACTGGGATCAGGAGAGGAAACTAATGACAAAAAGCACAATGAAATTTTTGGGTGATGGACATGCTTAAAATACCTTGATAAAGCTCATTTGAAAAAAATTAGTGGCATAAGACAACAACCATTTCAGTACAATCATGAATGCTGCAGTTAGGAATTCAGTTGGGGCACACTGTGCATGCTTGTCTCTGTTCCACAATGTTTGGGGACTCAGATGGGAAGAAGAAGAGCAAGAGGCTGGAATCATCTGGAAGCTGTTCAGGATGGTTGCAAGGCTGAGCCTGGCCAATGCTGTTGACTGGAGTGCTTACACATAGCCTGTCCACGGAGCTTGAGTTTCTTACAGCATAGCCATCAGCTGGGTCCTGGAATGGAGCACCCCTGGAAGGAACGCCCAGAGAACTTGTTTGCCAAAGACCAAAACTGATATAGTTAGGCTCTGTGTCCCCACCCAAATCTCATCTTGAATTGTAATCCCCACATTACCCATAATCTCCACATGTCAAGAGAAAGACCAGGTGGAGGTAATTGAATCACGGAGGCGTTTTCCCCCATACTGCTCTCGTGATAGTGAGTGAGTTCTCACGAGATCTGATGGATTTATAAGGGGCTCTTTCCCCTTCACTGGGCACTTCTTCCTGTTGCCTTGTGAAGAAGGTGCCTTGCTTCCCCTTTGCATGATTGTAAGTTTCCTGAGGCCTCCCTAGCCATGCTGAACTGTAAGTCAATTAAATCTATTTTCTTTATAAATTACCAAGTCTCGGGCAGTTCTTTATAGCAGTATGAAAATGGACTAATACAAAAGCAGAAGCTGCATGACTTCAGGTTACAAGCCAATATCTAGGCCAGCCCAGATGCAAGGGAAGAGAAACTAGACCTCACGCCTCTATAGAGTGTGGCTGGGCCACATCAAAGAAGGGCATGTAGGATGGAAGATATGGTGGAGTCCACCTTTGGAAAACAGAATCTGCTACCAGACCCTATTCTTCTCACTGTCACAAGCCCCAAGGTCTCCCTGTGAGCGAACAGGCTTTTCGTTTTCAAGGGGTAACAGAGACCGTTTACAAAGAGAAATCCTCATGCTAAAGTCCTGCCCTTCCCAACAGCACCAGAAAGCCTTTTGCCTCCTGAGGTCTTGCTGAGACATTTCATTTTATAGGCACAAGTCCCATCGCTGAGAAACTGCTGGCCTCTGACCACACCTCTGATTTAGAAACTGCCCCTGCTGCTGCTGTCACTGTTCAGCTCTCCAGTGCACTTGTCCCCCTTCCCATTCCCTTGAGGACACCTCAGGAAATGGCTTCAATGGTCTTTACATTTCATAAAACACAAAAAGAGGAGGCTCTCAAACAGCAGTCTTGATTATGGGTTCTGTAAAATCTCTAAAGCTGGGGAAAGAGAGAAAGAGAAATTGGGTGAAACAGAGACAGAGAGAGAACCTGTCAGTTTCTTTTTCAATTGGGGAAGGCTAGTGACAGAACAAAACACATCAATTTCCCAGTAAATCATTCTAGCTCAATTGCCAAGTGTACACGTGTGCGCAAGCGTGCATGCACAAGATTTATAAAAGGCTCTGCAGTAACTTGCATGAATTTTTCAAATGAAAGTACTGCTTAGAAGCAGAATGTAATAAATAAAGAGGAGGGGAGGAGCTGGTTTCACCTAGAGAAGAAATATTAACTTTTCGTCTTTTTTTGAATAGTTAATGCCATATTTCATATTTGTGAGAAATAGCACTCTAAATTTTTTAATCTATAAATACTTTCAACATAACCCATCAATGACAGTTTAGAGATCATTTTTAAATAAACTCACTTTAAATGTGAGTTTAAATAAATAAATAAACTTATTTATTTATATATTTATTTGTTTGTTTATAATACTTTAAGTTCTAGGGTACGTGTGCACAACGTGCAGGTTGGTTATATATGTATACATGTGCCATGTTGGTGTGTTGCACCCATCAACTCATCAGCACCCATCAACTTGTCATTTACATCAGCTATAACTCCCAATGCCATCTCTCCCCTCTCCCCCCTCCCCATAATAGGCCCCAGTGTGTGATGTTTCCCTTCCCATGTCCAAGTGATCTCATTGTTCAATTCCCACCTATGAGTGAGAACATGCAGTGTTTAGTTTTCTGTTCTTGCGAAAGTTTGCTGAGAATGATGGTTTCTAACTGCACCCATGTCCCTACAAAAGACAGGAACTCATCCTTTTTTATGACTGCATAGTATTCCATGGTGTATATCTGCCACATTTTCTTATTTATTTATTTTTTGAGACAGCCTTGCTCTGTCACCCAGGCTGGAGTGGAGTGCAGTGTCGTGATCTCGGCTCACTGCAACTTCTGCCTCCCAGGTTCCAGTGTTTCTCCTGCCTCAGCCTCCCAACTAACTGGGATTACAGGTGCCTGCCACCACACCCAGCTAATTTTTTGTATTTTTAGTAGACACGGGGTTTCACCATGTTGGTCAGCCTGGTCTCGAACTCCTGACCTTGTAATTCGCCTGCCTCGGCCTCCCAAAGTGCTGGGTTTATAGGTGTGAGCCACCACCCCCAGGCATATTTTTTATATAAGAAGGAGTTCTTTAAGTGACCAGAATAAAATGTGCTGTACACAAGGCAAAGTTCAAGGGGAAATGGAGAATCAAGATTTTATTGAGCATGAAACCAGAGCATGCAAGCAGCTTTTCATTCATTAGATAGTTTAATCTTTCCTATTACGTGAGACAACTATTTGTATCTTGTCCAGTTTTTCAGATTTGGAAACTGGGGCTAAAGAGGTTAAACAATGAGGAAGTCAGGCCATAAATGACAGGATTGGGAATGAAATGCAGACCTGAGCACAGCTTAACCTGGAGTTGCCTGTAACACAGGAGTTGAATCCCAGGGCTTGGGAATATCCCAATACCTGCCAGGTGCCTCTCAGTCTGATAAAGTGGAATGACAAATTAAGACCCACTAAATAGAGACATTCTGAGAGGCCAGCAACATCTTTCCTTCCAGATCCATTATGTCCCTCTGGACTCAGCTTAGAATGTCATTCACATGGGAATTCTTCCAGTTAACTACATCCTCACCCAAACAAGTGAGGGCTTTGTAATATGCCTTGCTAAATCTTCCCTCAGCAGCACTCTATCCTTATTCTTCTTTTTTTTTTTTTTTTTTGAGATGGAGTTCACTCTTGTTGACCAGGCTGGAGTGCAATGGTGCGATCTTGGCTCACCGCAACCTCTGCCTGCTGTGTTCAAGCGATTCTCCTGCCTCAGCCTCCCAAGTAGCTGAGATTACAAGCATATGCCACCACATCTGGTTAATTTTGTATTTTTAGTAGAGGCAGGCTTTCTCCACATTGGTCAGCAGGTCTCGAACTCCCGACCTCAGGTGATCCGCCCACCTCAACCTCCAAAAGTGCTGGGATTCATGGAGTGAGCCACCAGGCCCAGCTTTCCTTATTTTAACAGCATAGAACCTTCTAGACTATAAATGGTTTTGAGTGACTATCTCTCACAATATACTCTATGCTTTCTGAGGGGAGACACTGTGTCTACTCAGCATTTGTCCTGGTGCTGGGCACGTAGCCGGCGCCCAAATACTTGTGGAACACATGGATTAAAGGTCACTCAGACGCAGTGCCAGAGCCCCTCCCACAGGTCTCACTAAACATGATATTACACTTACAAATCATAAAGGTCTTTTTGTGAGAAGAGAGGGACACAATGACTACACAAAAGTTTAAAACACATAGACGAAAATTAAAAGAGAGTTCACAGCCTAGGAGAAAATATTTGCAAAGTCAACACAAGATTAAATCCTTAATATTTAAAGAATTCCTACAAATCAATATTAAAAGATGCATAGCACAATAAAGAAATAACAAGATTATGCTGAGCACAGGGAAAGGGTTCCTTGAGAATTGTTTGACCAACTATGCATTTTGTTGAAGGCCTGAATGTTTAGCTTACAAAATGAAATAACATGGTATCTTTCCTTGAGGAGCTTACAGTCTAGAAGAGAGTCCAACAATTAACATATAAAATCATATAACCCATAATGAGTGATACTATATGGTCTCATGGCCGACTGAAAAGATGAGGGTAAGTCAGGAAAGCTTTCACCAAGGGTGAAGTTTGTCAGTTGAGACTTAGACAATGAGTAGAACATTTTTTTCAGGTAATCAAACATGTATTAATTTTTAAAGACATTTTATGTAAGTCAAAATTTAAAAAATTGCTATTCGCATACAACCAAAAAGTAATTAAAGAACAAAGAAAAAAAAGCTAATTAAATACAAAGTGAAAGAGTGGTTGTTGATTTCTAAGACCTCCTCCAGCTTTAAAAATGTCTATTTTTATTACTCAAAACATTCACTGAACACCGGCAAAGTGCTCAGCTCTGAATTGGTTATGGAGGTAGAGGGATGATAAAGTGATGTTCAATTCATAAGAAGCTTACAACCTCAGAAGGAAACCAAACTAATGAACTGAAAATGTGTACCTGGCAGTGCCCAGGTTAACAGGCCATTCAAAGTGTTTATCTAGGCATTACATTGTATGGTGCAGACTCAAAAGATGAAGGCAAAAAATGAGGCAGTCAAAATCAACACACGCTCTCAGATTTGTAAGCTTATGTATGAGCTGCAAATATTCAGCCATATTAGTAACATCCTCAGTGAATCTTATTTTTTAAAATAGTCAAGTTACATGAAATCTAAATTCTGGCAAATACGTATATATAAACTAACACAATATGTGAGAATACTCATATTGTGTTATGATGATAGGCACTACAAACGTTGGTCATAAAACAAAAGTGGAACTTGAGTTGGGCCTAATAGACACATTGGATTGGGCTCATGGAAGAGATTAGGAAGAATATTAGCGATAGGAAGAGGCCACCAAAGGTTATGGGGATCCCCTCCATTCTGAAAGACTTAAACAATCATACACTGTTCTTATTACCCTTGCTTATTAGTCACAAAATGCCCAGGGATAAATAAAGTTTGCTGTTCTCACACCTGTAATCCCAGCACTTTGGGAGACTGAGGCAGGCAGATCACAAGGTTAAGAGATCGAGGCCATCCTGGCCAACATGGTGAAACCCCGTCCTACTAAAAATTACAAAAATTAGCTGGGCATGGTGGTGGGTACCTGTAGTCCCAGCTACTTGGTAGCCTGAGGCAGGAGAATCGCTTGAACCTGGGAGGCAGAGGTTGTAGTGAGCCGAGATCGCACCAGTGCACTGCAATCTGGGCGATAGGGGGAGACTCCTTCTCAGATAAATAAATAAATAAATAAATAAATAAATAAATAAATAATAAAATAAAGTTTGCTCTTGAAAATAACTGGAGAAACTCTGAAAGGAAACTAACCTCACATGGCTTACAAAAGCAGAAGTGTCCAGGAGGCCATCAGGAACACCAAGGACTTCCACAGACCGGACATTGAAAGGTTCTGAACTTTTGCCTCTAATGAGTCTGGTTGTACACTATTTACTTTCAAAAAGAAAAAAAGTACTATGAGAAAATAGCACTCCCAAAAATCTTAGAGGGTATCTAAGAGAGGTGAGTTTACAAGGCTAAGGGAAGTAGAATACTAGAAACTAGAACCTTGGAAGAGGCAATGGGGAGAAAATGAACTGGGGGAGGTTGAGGGAACGGAGGAAAACCAGCTCTTGTTAAGTTTACAGCCAATTAACATTTGCCATACTGCAGACTGCAGTGTTTAGCAAGGGCTTCTCAATATTAAAGGCAGCTCTTTGAACAATAGAGTCCTTTTTTTCTGCCGTTCACAGCTGTCAGAGATCATTTAACTCCCTATATATTTCCAAAAAGTGATGCCTTTAATAGGCAGCATAAACACTGGGGTTAGAGCACATTGAGGCTTGACTTGGACGCACGGTGTTAGGGCACAGCTCGCATCTGTCAAGGTCTGGAAACGAGGCCTAAGTAAATAGGCCTTAAACTACATTTAGAAAAAGAATGCAAGAAAAAAAAAAGGAGAGAGGGAGGGTGGGGTGGAAGGGGGAAAGATGAGGAAGACAGAGAAAGGGAGGGAGGGAGCAGGAAAGAAAGGAAATTATACAAGGATGAAAGAAAGAGAGAGATTAAAACTTCTGCCAGGGAAGCTGAAAATGCATTAATTAAAACTTCAAGTAATTTCTGAAAATGGTTCCTTTCCATTCAAATGTAAACTTGGTCATAAAGAAATATGTTAAATCTCACATGCCAGGCCCAAACAAATTTCCTAGTTATTAGGAATTCAACCAGAGCTCTTGTTATCTCAATAGTTTATATTTAATTTCCAATTTGTTTTTCTTCTTTTACAACAGATCCAGGTATCACATATAACATGTGCTGATTTTTCTGTTCCTCTGAATATTTTCAATGGTCTTACTGTTCTCCAAGACCAATAAAACCAGTGGTGTGATGTTCCTCCCTTTGGAGTAGGATTCTGTATTAGAAATATAAATCCAATACAGTTATTAAAGAGAGACTATGAAACTTAAGAAAAAGGCTCACACTTCTAATTAGGCAAATGTGACCTGCAAGTTTAAATGTTTTCTGAGCTCAGCAGTGTTTGTAAAAATATAAGAATCTTAAAAAAAAATCTTCCTTTCAAATGAATAGTGGGAAGTAGTAACATGGTCTTCATAATATGATGTTAAGTAAAATTCCAAATATATTTAGGAATTTTACATATAACCTTTAAAATAACTAACCTTTATAAAGTGAATTTATGGGAAAGTATCGGCTAAGTTTATCTTCTTAAGTAATACCTACACGTGTACAAAAGCATAAAAACTCAGCAATCCACAAAGTTCCAAGAAAGAAACAACTCACTTCGAATCGTGACACCCAGAAATAAGCAATGGTAAGAGTCTACGAATATTATTTTTACAGAATCTCTCCAAACCAACACACAGAAGAATTAATATAAGTAAGATTTGAGAGAGAGATCTATAAACAGATAAAGATAGATACAAAAATGATTTCATTAGAATAAAATTATATAATAGTTATTCTTTAAAAATACTTGATCTTATTTTATGTGCATTTACAAAGATAAAAGAAACTGAAGTAAAAGTGAGGAAACTGCAGAATTTCAGATAAGTGTTTCTTTGCCATCTGAGATCCAGAAAGAAATTAAGTAATTCGCAGCCTGGAGTCATCATCTGTGGCTGCCAGTTTTAAAAAATACATATTTTATTTTTAAAAGTTTGAATTGATTCCCCACTAAAAAAGATGACACCCAGGTTGGGCATGGTGGTCACACCTGTAATCCCATCACTTTGGGAGGCTGAGGAGGGTGGATCACTTGAGGTCAGGAGTTCAAGACCAGCCTGGCCAACATGGTGAAATGCTGTTCCTACTAAAACTACAAAAATTAGCCAGGCATGGTGGTGGGCACCTGTAATCCCAGCTACTCAGGAGGCTGAGGCAGGAGAATTGCTTGAACCTGGGAGGTGAGGTTGCAGTGAGTAAAGATTGTGCCACTGCACTCTAGCCTGAGTGACAAAGTGAGACTCTGTTTCAAAAAAAAAAGATGAGACTCTCTTTTACTTCCTCCCACCTCCAATCTCCCTCCCAATTTTTGTTGCTTTATATTATTTCTATTTCGTCAGAGTTTGTGACCTTTACATAAATCGTAATTCCCCCATTCATTTCTTCTTAGATGTATATTTGAATGGAATCCACACTCACAACTAGTCTTTCTACTACCATCTCTCCATGCTTGACTTCTTCATCTTGATTCATTCCTTGCCCCAGATTTTATATATATGTATTTTTTACATAGGCAAACACTTTTTTTGTATAACATATTAGAAAGCTTCCAGTTTAGTGTGAACAATGGAAGTTGGGTAGTTGTACTTGTGTGTTTAGTGAGAGTTAGGGAAAACATAATCGGCTTAGGCACCTCAGACTTTAAAACACCGGAGACGCAATTTGTGAGAGGACTTGATGTGCCTCCTAAGGGAAACCATGTGAAAACTTCAGGAGCTGACAGGAGAGGCCTCTAAGACAGGGTTAAGGGTGTGGGGAGATGCCGGCCTCATCCCATCTTTTAGAAGGGCCCAGTTAGGTAGCAAATGCCTCTGGAAGTCAGAAGGTCTGAGAGTCTGCCTTGATACATTTATTACTGAGAGGCGAGGACTAATTTTTAGGGGTGATCTGTCGCCTCGTCATGCCACTTCTGTTTAAATGTTTAAAAGTTACCCCAGGCTGGGCACAGCGTGGAGGTTCATGTCTGTAATCCTAGCACTGTGGGAGGCCAAGGTGGGTGGATCACCTGAGACCAGCCTAGCCGACATGGTGAAACCTCATCTCTTTAAAAATACAAAAATTAGCCAGGCGTGGTGGCGGGCACCTGTAGTCCCATGTACTTGGGAGACTGAGGCAGGAGAATCACTTGAACCCAGGAGGCAGAGGTTGCAGTGAGCCAAGATGGCGCCATTGTACTCCAGCCTGGGCAACCGAGCAAAAACTCCACCTCAAAAATTAATTAATTAAATAACCCCAAACTCAGCCTATCAAAACTTGAAGACACCACAAAAATTCATACCCACAAGGACGGTTATAACTTCAAAATAGAGGGAATAAGAGTGCTGGCAAAGATGTAGAAAAATTGGAAGCTTTGTACATTGCTGGTAGGGGTGTAAAATGGTGCCGCTTCTGTGGAAAACAATTTGGTGGTTCCCCAAAAAGTTAAACTTACAACCCAGCAATTCCACCACTAGATATATTCCCAACAAAAGAGTGGATAAACAAACTGCAGCACATACATACACTGAAATATTATTCGCTTGCAGAAAGGGAATGAAGTACTCATTTATACTACGACATAGTTGACCTGTTATATCATTTCCCTACCAGGTGGCTCTCCTCTGTCTTTCCTAGTTAAGTGAGGAAACGTCCTTGTCTCCTTCACTGCACAGGTCAGAAATGTTCTCTCCCTTACTTTTATATCCTGTATCCAATTCATATCTATCTTTCTCCACTGTCAACATCCTAATCGGCGTTATTTCTTAGGGTGACAAGTGAAAGTCCCTCTTCAGTCCAGTGTCCAAAATACAGAAATGTACCTGTGAAACAGCACTTGCATGACTAAATGACCTCCTGCAATGTTTGAATTATTATGACTATTTTGCTCCAAAAAGGGATATTTCTTAGTTTTCCATGTAAGAGAATCATATGAGCAGAAAACCAGATTTAGCAAACTTTTTTTTTGTGAAGGAACAGATAGGAATTGTTTTTGGCTTCGCAGACCACACACTCTCTGTTGCAACAACTCACCCTGCCACTGACAGCAGTAAAAAGCAGCCATGGATAATATGGAAATCAGTGAATGCAGCTATGTCTCGTAAAATTCTATTCATAGAAATGGAGGGCAGACATTAAAAGAAGAATTAATACCAACCCTTCTCAAACTCATCTAAAAAAAGAGAAAAGGGGTGAACACTTCCTAACTCATTCTATGAGGCTAGCAAGGACCTAATATCCAGAATATATAAAGAACTCTTTCAACTAAACAACAAAAAGACAACCCAAATAAAAAATGGACAAAGACTTGAATAGATATTTCTTCAAAGAAAATGTACAAATGACCAATAAGCACATGAAAAGATGCTCAATCTCATTAGTCATTAGGGAAATGCAAATCAAAATCACACTGAGACACCACTTCACACCCACTAGGATGGTTATAATTTGTAATAAGGGGGAAGCCAGGTGTGGTGCTGCATGCCTAGTCCTAGCTACTCAGGAGGCTGAGGAAGATCGCTTGAGACCCAGAGTTTGAGGTCAACCTGAGCAATATAGCCAGACCCTGCCTCTAAATATATATATATTTAAGCTGAGCCCATATGGTGGCATGTGCCTGTAGTCCTAGCTACTTAGGAGACTGAGGCAGGAGAATCATTTGAGCCCAGTTGGAGGCTGCCTTGAGCTATAATCACACCAATTGTTTGTAGGAATGTAAAATGGTGCAGCTGCAGTGGGAAACAGTTTGACAGTTCCTCTACAAGCTGAACATACAACTCAGCATTTCCACCACTAGATATACACTCAAAATAACTGAAAACGGGGTCTCAAATAAATAGCAAATAGTGTTCATAGCAACACTATTTACAATGGAAAAGGGGTGGAAATAAACTCGAATGCCCATCAACAAAAGAATGGATAAACAAATTGTGGCATGTACCTGTAATGAAATATTATTCAGTTATGAAAAAGCAGTGAAGTACTCACTCATACTATGACACGAATAACCTCAAAGACATTATGCTACTTGAAATGGGCCATGCACAAAAGATCACATGGTGTGTGCTTCTATTGATATGAAATACACAGAATAGGTGAAATCCATAGAGATAAAAAGTAGATTGGTGGCTAAGAGGGGCTGGGGATAGAGGGGAATGGAGAGTAACCACTTAACAGTTCAGGGGGTTCCTTTCGGGACAATGAAAATGTTTTGAAACTCAATAGAGGTGGTGATTGAAAGATGTTGTGAATGTACTAATTGTCACTGAGTTGTTCACTCTGAAATGGTTAATTTTATGTTATATATGTTTCATCTCAATAAATTTAAAGAAAAATTTAAATTTACAAAAACAGGGGTAGGTCACATTTGGCTTAGGGACCCTAAGTTGCTGAGTCCTGATCTAGACTGGGTAAGGAGTTCACCGCTAGCTCTAACAGCACCTTTCTCGCTGACACTGGGACTAACAGTTCTACCTACCCCAGGCCTCTTCTTCTCCAGGAAGCCATTCTTGAACCTCCTACCCTGACCCTGCCTGGTATAGTTAGTTGTCCATCCAGTAGGGACTCCTCCAGCCATGTCACCATCATCTCTGCATGTCTTCATTTCTTCTATTGAACTATGGGCTTTCAGAAAGCATAGACTGGATTTCATTCCTCTTTCCAACTCCAGTGCCCTTTCAGTGTCTGACACTTAATAGGCACCCAGTAAGTGTTGTGTAATGAACAGATAAATGAATAAATAATTATCAGAGACATCTGATCTTTCTGGCTGTTGGTTTGTTCACATGTAAAGTGAAGAAAATAATGCCTTATTTTTCCTTCACAGTGGTTAATTGTATAATTGTGCCAGTCTGTCCTTATATGAACCTAAACACAGCCATGATTAGATATTACATGGTTAACCTCAGTTTTCATTAAAATATGTCATTGGTGATAACAGAAATAAGCAGGTTGTCAGAAGGAATTACTGTATTTTTCAGTTGGGTCTAGCATATCTAATTTCTTTCTCTTTGTTCACTTAAACTTTTCTTCACATTTTCTAAGTATAAAATTTAAACATGGCCAGGCACAGTGGCTCATGCCTATAATCCCAGCACTTTGGGAGCCTGAGGCTGGTGGATCACTTGAGGCCAGGGGTTCAAGACCAGCCTGGCCAACATCGTAAAACCCCATGTCTACAAAAATACAAAAATTAGCCAGGTGTGGTGGTATGCACATGTAGTCCCAGCTACTTGGGAGGCTGAGGCATGAGAACTGCTTGAACCTGGGAGGCAGAGGTTGCAGTCAGCTGAGATCGGGCCACTGCACTCCAGCCTGGACAACAGAGTGAGACCCTGTCTCAAAAAAAAAAAGTAAACATATTCAGAAAAATATTGAAAGTTAATATTTATCCCATCTTTATGCCCCATCTTATTACTCATACATTATTCTTTTAACAATTTCTGTTTTAATACCCCATAACTATGAATATGAATTTATATCTCTATTTTTTGATTTATGAACCACAGTATTGAATTTTAAAGATCAGAAAAGAAAAACAAGGAAGGACAGTACGCATAAAACAAGTCTGTCTTGGGAAAACTGATATTTTCACCCAAGTTGTAACCTCATCTTGACCTCCCTAGATTGTACATCTAAGGATAACGACAACTTTATTCAGTTCTGAGCATCTCTGGAACTCCTACCATGGTGTGTTGTATAAAGTAGCTGATACTACTTGTAGAATGAATAAATTCAAGCTTGTTCTCTACCCTCTAAAATTAAAACAAAAAATAGATGAAGATTTAGTTTGCACTGCCTCCATCTCTCCTCAAACATCCTCAGCAGAGTTGCTGGGAATAAAAGAGTGAGTAAGAAGACATGTGCCTCCCCTCAGGGAACGCCCATTCTCAGTTGGGGAGAAAGACAAACAAGTGTAAATTGTAATTCAATCCTATAAAAAGAATCAAGAAGCTGAAAAAAAAACCAAAGCAGGTAAAAATATGAAGGAGCTGGCCAGGTGAAAAGTGGAGGTTTTTCTGGGGATTAAATAAAATAATGTGCATGAAAGCACTGTGTAAACTCTAATATGTCATACCAATTCCAGGTCTTGCCATCGCTGCTGTTAGCATAACTCTGAGAGAAATTCTAGCTTGTTTTTCCTGCTGGAGTTGCTAGTGGCCAGAAATGCTATGGCACTCTTTCCAAAAAGGTTTTCTTTTTCCATTGGAACAAATGACCCAGGAGCCAGTACTATAACGGATGCCCATGTCACACCTATTATAACTTTCTTTGAAGAAAGACCCAAAGCAAAAAAAGGCATTGCCATTTTTTCTTTTTTCTTCTTATTTTATTTATGTATTTATTTATTTTTTTGAGGTAAGCTCTCTCTCTGTCGCCCAGGCTGGAGTGCAGTATTGCAATCATGGCTCACTACAGCCTTGGCCTCCCAGACTCAAGCAAGCCTCCTGCCTCAGCCTCCTGAGTAGCTGGGACTACAGGTACACACCATCACATGCAACTAATTTTGTTTTTTATTTTTCGTAGAGACGGGGTTTCGCCATGTTGCCCAGGCTGGTCTTAAACTCCCGGGCCCAAGCGATCCTCCTGCCTTGGCCTCCCGAAGTGCTTTACAAAGGGATTACTTACAAAGTGAGTCAGCACGCCTGGGCCATTATTAAACTTAATTCGTAACTAAGCACTTAATCTTTCCACATTCAATGCAATTACAATTTCTTGTGACCACAGAGCTGGTGGAGCCTATGACTACGCACAGCACTCACATACACAGGCACACACACATGCTCACAGAGACACACATAACTGGAGAGTTCTCGAATTCTCACTGAGCTGACGCACAGGGCAGGAGACAGAGAAATCGGTCCATGAATCCAAGTATGAAAATCCAGAAAGTAACATTTAAAGGAAAACAGAAGAAAATACAAATTTCAAGAAAGGCTTAAGCCTTTCTGGAAAGAGGAGAGAGATGCGTTTTTTAGATGGCTGAGCAGCTGCAAATACTTGTTGTCTATCTTGAATCAGCCAGCCATGATTCTTACTACCAGCCCCAACAAGTAGGACAGAGAGAGCAGGGTTTGTCATGAAGATCTTCAAAGAGCTTCGATGCCGAGAGTGGCCTTTGGTAACAGCATCAGTTCCCTATCTTCCTAGTAAATAGCACTCCCATCCACTAAGTGTCCAAGCCAGAAACCTAGGAGATGTTCTCAACTCGTCCATTCCTTCATTCCCCTCTCTTGCTCAATCACCATGTTCTCATACCTCCTTAATCTCTCCTAAAGGTGTCTATTTGTGGGCACTCCCCTTGCTACTGTTAGAGTTCAGTGTAATTGTCTCTCAGTTAGACCTGTTACAAAAGCCTCCTCACTTGTCCTTTTCACTTTGACTTTACCCTTTCCAGCATGTGTTCCTTATTCTACATTCAATGTGCTCTCTGAAACACAAATTTGAGATTTACAACATAATGGTTAAGAACTCGGGCTCCAGGTCAGAATGCCTGGGTTCAATTCCACACACCACCACTTACCAGCTCTGTGTTTGGACAGTTACTTCTTCTTTTATGCTGAGTTGTGACTGCATTTGGAGATGGGGTCTTTAAAGAGGTAGTTAAGTTTAAATGAAGTCATTAGTGTAGACCTTAATCCAATCTGACTGGTGTCTTTATGAGAAAAGGAGTTCGGTGCACAAACAGATACCGGGGGAAGACCATGTGAAGACACAAGAAAAAGACAGCCATCTACAATCCAAGGACAGAGACCAGGAGAAACCAGCCCTGCTGTCACCTTGATCTTGGACTTCTGGCCTCCAGAATTGTTAGAAAATAATTTTTTGGGCCGGGCACGGTGGCTCACGCCTGTAATCCTAGCACTTTGGGAGGCCCAGGCAGGCAGATCACTTGAGGTCAGGAGTTCAAAACCAGCCTGGCCAACATGATGAAACCCTGTCTCTACTAAAAATACAAAAAAATTAGCCAGGCATGGTGGCGGATGCCTGTAATCCCAGCAACTCGGGAGGCTGAGGCAAGAGAATCACTTGAACCTGGGAGGCGGAGGTTGCAGCAAGCCGAGGTCACGCCACTACACTCCAGCCTGAGTGACAGAGCAAGACTCTGTCTCCAAATAATAATAATAATAAGAAGAAGAAGAAGAAGAAGAAGAAATAATAATAATTTTGTTGTTGTTTAAGCCACCCAGTCTGCAGTACTTTGTTCTAGCAGCCTCAGCAAGCTAATAGACTCTACTGTCTAAAGCCCATCTTTGCATTGGCAAAATGGAAATAGTAATAGTATCTCTCTCAGAGAATTGTTGGGAGGATCAACTGCAATACTGTGTATGTTACACCTAGAACATTGTCTAACACATAAGTCATACAAAGGAGCAATTAAAAAGATAGTGATGATGGCGATGCTACTCCCTTATCTAAAATTCTTCCATGGCTTCACATTGCCCAAAAAAAGAAAGTCCAAACTTCTTACCATGCTCCACGGCACTACATGACCCAGGCAGTGCATGCCCCTCAGCTCACCCCTTGCATGTGCTACAGCCACTCCAAACTGCTTAGAGTTTCCCAGAGCACCTGCTGTCCCACTGTCCCCGCCTTTCTGATGCCTCCCCTTCTTCCTAATGGCCTCTTCCTACAGCATTGCTTACTCTCATCTTCAGAACAACTGCTCAGCGAGGATGTCATCTCCTCAAGGATCTTTCTCTGCTCACTTCTGCCCCCTGCTGACATAGGTGCCCACAGCGCCCTGTCTTTAATTTTATTTTACCACCTGTCACTCTGTACGATAGTTGCGTATGTCCTGTCAGACTTTCCCAAAGGACATTCTATTCCTTCAGGGATTACGCTTGATTCATTATCGAATCCCCAGCGTAGATCCTAACATGTGCCATGAACTACCTCGTTAAATATTTGTGGAAGGAATGAATGATTCTGACCATATGTCATCAGCCATGCTTTCGGGGGGCCTTTGCCTGCTTGTTCCCATAGCACACTCAGTGAGAACCTCACAAGGCACGACAATGCATGCTCAGGTGCCGGAATTCAGGACTAAGTCTCTGGTAGATAACTGCATGTTTCAAAATCATTGCAAGAGGATACCAAGGAATGTATTATATTTGACAGGAAAAACCCTGATGTGCAAACAATACATCTATGTAAGCTCCAAAAGAGTGATTGCAAGCTTTTTTGAAAAAGAGGATGAGATGTGTTCAGTAACTCCAAGGAATTTGTTATTTACAAGCACGTTGCTGGTATTTTGGCCATCAGGCATTTCTCTCAAATGAAATGCCAAGAATGTGCCTGACAGCAACAGATGCCTTTCACTTGGAGGCCCAGCTCTGCTCCTGACAGAAAGCGTGTCCCCTTAAGGAACACCCTCCTTGCCCTGAACGTGCTGACCCAGAAGGCATTACCCATCCCTCCCTCTCATTTCCTCTGCAGCAGTACCAGCCCCTGTGAGGAAGACTCAGAGGTCAGTCTACACCCAGCCATTGCCCCACATACATGCTGACTAAACTATCCTGATGAAACCAGTCAAGGCCTTATAGCGCCCCCCAAACATGTGCATGATGATGTTACTTTTTAAATTCAGTATCAGCCGGGTGTGGTGGCTCATGCCTGTAATCCCAGCACTTTGGGAGGACAAGGTGGGAGGATCCCTTGAGGTCAGGAGTTCGAGACCAGTCTGATCAACATGGTGAAATCCTGTCTTTACTAAAAATACAAAAATTAACTGGGCGTGGTGGCGGGTGCCTGTAATCCCAGCTACTCGGGAGGCTGAGGCAGGAGAATCACTTGAACCCAGAAGACGGAGGTTGCAGTGAGCCAAGATCGTGCCACTGCACTCCAACCTGGGTTACAGAGTAAGACTCCATGTCTAAATAAATAAATAAATAAATAAAAATTCAGCATCAGTAATTTTGAACTGAGGGACTTTCTCTCACTGATATGTTTCCATTTATGTCTTAATTGCCAAGACTTTGAGACTCGCACTGAATATCTAATCACAATAACTATGTTAGCCGATGCCGTAGGTCTGTTTCCTTCCTCACTTCTGTATGATATTGAATTGCCCAGTTTTACTCTAGAAATATTCAGTATGCTGGCAGAGGGCATGGGTCTGGGCTCTGAAGTTAGACTACCTAAGTTTGGATCCTGGCTCTGCCCCTCATCAGCCGTGTAACCTTGGGGAAGCTAATTAACCTTTCTGTGCCTCAGTCTCCTCATCTGTAAAATGGGGACAGTTAAATAAGTTAATGCACATAAACAGAACACATAGATATAAAGATATAGAACTGTATGTAAAAAATAGAACAGTGACTGGTACAAAGTCACTGCTGCAGCAGAATTTTTTATATGTGCTTATTAATATAAGTTGCTTGAATGTCTTTGGGAAGCAGTTTAAGTGTAAATTATAAATATATGATAATATTAGTAAAACATATTTGCTTTAGGAATTTATAGCTCATAATTTTTCTGATGGGTACAGAGTCATTGCTACAACAGGATTTTTTATATATGGTTATTAATATAAATTGCTTCTAGTATCTTTGGGAAGCAGTTTGAGTATAAATTGTAAATATATGATATTAGTAAAACATATTTGCTCTAGGAATGTGTAGCCTGTAATTTTTCTTTTTGATAGCACAATTGACTGAACAAATTTGATTCAGGACCTCATGGTGCGTACACACCACACACACACACACACACACACACACACGTGCTATATTGACTTTGAAAAAAAACTACAGCAATATTCTAATCCTAAATATGAGTTTTTTGTATTTGGAATTCTGTGATCTGAATTGCTGCAAAACCTATGTCTACCGGACCACTGCCACTTCTTACATTTTACTATGTTTGAATAATTTGGGTCTCAAAGGAGAATCGTGGTTTAAAAAGCCACATAAAGAGAATAATGTATTAATAAGCTTAACTTTAAACTAAGCATGGGCTCAGACATCAGACCGTGCTGGCAAAAGGTCACAGATCCTGATGTCTATTTCAAAAACTACTTTCCATACCCACCTACCTGGCAACAAAAATGTTAAAACAGTTCATGGACAAAAATAAAAACTTTTTTTGTTCTGGAAGTGTTTGATTCAAATTTCATTTCAGGGATAATGTACTATCTGGCTCTGGAGGCCTTGCCCAGGGAAACAGTGGTGAATGTGATGAGCCCAGGTTCTCCTCAGAGAACTGAGCCACCAAGAGGGTGGCCTTGGTAGGTAAACAGGTAATGATCATGCTGTGTGGAATCTCACCTTCTCGTGCTGGAAGCAAGTGAGAAAAGATACATGAGCTCAGGTAAGATACCTAACTTCAAGCCACAATACACATTTCCAATATTAGCTACGGTTTGCAGAGAACTCACATTTCATGCTGTATCTGCCAGTCACAGAAACCCAGGTGAGAACAAAAACAAACCTATTAGCCACTTTTAAATGGCTGAGTTCATATTTTCAGTGAAAACACTTGGGGTTGGCAACGACCACTAAATCATCTATTGCTCTGCTTCCCCCCCACTCTCAAAATATTTTTACACCCTTGGAGCTCATACCTTTGTTTACATTGTTTTCATTATGACTATTGATCAAGTAAGAAAGATTTATTGAGCACCAACTCTTTGTGATAGAAATTACAGCACATCCAGAAGTAAAGTCACACCAAACTTAGCTTTTGCAAGACTTAAGATGCTAAATACTATACTTAAAAAAAAAAAGTGTAGGATGATACAAACAGAAGCACTCACGTCTACAATTTAGACATCCAGCATGCATTGGCATGGGGTAAGGTTAGAAATGATCCTTGAAGACTAGAGAATAAATGGACGTATAAGGGACGGAAAGTCTCGCTGCATGAGAAAGGCAGGGCAAAGGAGCTGGAAAGTAGAAATAGAAGAGCAAATAGCAAAGATCTGAAATTGGGAACGAGCTTGTCATCTTTGTACAAAATCAGGAAATCAGGCTAGAGCTGGGGCCTATGCACAGGAGGGGTCAGATCAGAACCGCCCCCCCCCCCACATACCTCTCTCTCTTTGATGTGTCTGTGCTTGCACACATGCTGCTCAACTGTCTCCACTGTTTCCACCACCACACTGCACACAACTCAACTAACTGATGTCCTCAAATAATAGAAACTCATTTTCTAGGCTGGACGAGGTGGCTCATACCTGTAATCTCAGCACTTGGGGAGGCCGAGGCGGGCGGATCACGAAGTCAAGAGATCGAGACCATCCTGGCTAAAACAGTGAAACCATCTCTACTAAAAATACAAAAACTTAGCTGGGCATGGTGGCATGCACCTGCAGTCCCAGCTACTTGGGGGGCTGAGGCAGGAGAATCACTTGAACCCGGGAGACAGAGGTTGCACTCAGCCGAGATCGCGCCACTGCACTCCAGCCTGGGCGACAGAATGAGACTCCACCTCAAAAAAAAAAAAGAAAAAGAAATCCATTTTCCGTTTCTACATCCAGTGGTTAGGAAGTTGTTTCATAATTATAATCTTGTATTGTTAATTCTGTATTATAAAATAGGAATAAATGTGTACTTATACCCTGCTGTTTTCCAAAGTTTATTTAAGATAGTTCACAGAAGTAACATAAAGTACAATGAAAGAGCATGAAACAGCTCTAGATAAGAGAAATAATCAAGAGAAAACAAAAGTATATATTAAGTTGAGCCAGAAAAAAGCTTAGTACTAATTATAGGTCACATGGGGCCATCAATTTGTCTTCTGGTAGCATGGAGAGAGAAACCCGATGGTTATGGGAAAGTGGTCATTTAATCTGTCATAGTCACACATATCTTTAAAGCCATTAGAAGCATTAAGAACCATCCATGTCCAACCCTATCATTTCAAGATGTGGCAGGTGGGGCTCTGGAGCCTATGAGTATGATCACAGAGCTAGTTAGGGCAGAATAGAAGTCAACATTCAGAAGTGTGGAAATTATTCCGAGAGGAGATTAAGAATCAAAATTAAACCAATGAATATAAATCACCTTTCCAAGGATTTGAAACCTCCTTTGAGAACAGTGGAATTTCTTCTGCAAAAGGCACCACTGAGATGCAAATTAAGGAGTATTCTAAGCTTCTAATTAGATTACCTTAATTGTTGTTGCTACATTCAACTGTAATACCAGAAAGAATGCTTGAAATCCAGCATAGTCTTTAGGAGATGGCGTGTTTCTTGTATATGATTCAGCATCAGCAATGAACTATATCTGCTGGTTTTACCACCATCACTAGTGAACTCGCAGAAAGATCCATTTTCTGGTACTTTGGCACAGGCATTTTTGGTTTGTTTGGGTTTTTATTCATTTGAGGGAGTGTTGTAACCACATATCCTCACCCTGGTGGAAAAATGTGTTTTCACTAAAAGTATAATTTACTACTTCAAGTCTGCCCCCTTCATAACAAAATGGTGACTCTACAGGAAAGGCCTCATTGTGAAACTTTGTTGTTGTAATGAGAGAAGAAAGGAATAATATTCAAGCATTGTTAACTTGGTGCAAAGAATCCTTGTTAGAGCTGGTGATACAGCTGTAATGCCCAGTTGATACAACAGCAAGAAAGAAATGGGGCATCCTGCTCATGTGATTAAGATAATGACTAAGCAGAATTGAAGAAGGAGGGCCACCAAAGACATTTTGTGAGAGATTTGGAAGGTGGAAGTGAAGCAGCACCTTAATATTACACTCAGAAGGTCAGTGGAGGGCTCCTAGGTGCTACTGCAGCTCCCGCTTCTCTCTGTGGAACTTCCTATTGACACAGGCAGCAGCTGGGCCTGCAGCTACTCCATCTCCCCAGATTTTCCTTCACCTTCTCCAACCCCTGGGCCTGGGACATTCTTTGCTAGAGACCACCGACATCATTGAGGTGGAAAGAGCTGAGAGATTGACAAGGGCTCTAGTCCATCTCCACGGTCTTGCTCCTGCTGGTAGTCCCAGCTTGTCCTTGCTGTCCCCACTTTGATGCTCTGACCCTTCCAACTGTTTCAACACCAGGCACAAAGACTGGGTGAGGGAAAAGGGACAAGATGGAGGAAGGTGAACAAGATGGAGCAGTCCCTGTTGTTTCCTGATTCTTCATCACAGATTTTCCCGCGCCCGGGAAAAGAACCAAATCAACTGAGCCTGCGCAGAATGACGTCAAGCCGGGGACACTGAAATTCAAGAAGCCACTCCTACACACACGCCCCAAACTCCTCCCCTTCCAGCTCCCAGGCATAAAAGTCCGCCGCTGGCAGGAGGCGGCGTGACTTCTTCGGCCCCAGCATTTGTGGACCGGAGAACATCACCCGAGAGCGCCGGCGTGACTTCCCTGGCCCCCCCACCCCCCAGGACCAGAGAACTTCGCCCGAGAGTGTGTGCATATTTGCAATAAAAGACTGCCACTTTCTTACGTACTTTGGCCTCATGTTTAATTACTTAGCTCTCCTAAATTAAGTTACATTAAATTAAATCAAAACAAAGACCATCTTGCCAGCTCCTACAAGGGCCTAAGGGCAAATCCCTCTCATACGCCCTCATAAATCCCTAGTTGTTCTGCTTTCGGACAGCAATGAGGTAATTCTAGCCAATAAATACAGACAGAATCACGGAAGTAGAAAGTCATCCTTTTCCAGCCCTTGATGATCATCAGTGGTTAATAGAACCATCAGGTGAAAGACTGATAAGGAACTGTAGAATGGATGGGTCAGGCTGGCAATACCTTAGGCCACTGATCAACATGAACCTTGCAAAAATGGCTATCAAATAGTAGTCACCTCCTACTGTGAGGCAATAGGGAGGAGGGAGCCCCCATCTGTGATACATTCTAGCCACAAACTTTGGACCTGAATCTAATCAAGGCTCCAGATGAAGCTAACAGTTGACAGGAAATACAGGGGCTAGAAGAACATGGCAAATGACACCAACAGATACAATCATCAAAGTCCAGAATGCAGGGAACTTGACAGAACAGTTTCGTCCCACACTAGATACCTTGGGGCCATCTTTGACTCTTCAAATCCCCACATCTTGATTTCCAAAATATTTCCAAACCCTGTTATTATTCCTTTGCTATCTCTCTTAAATACACCCTTTCTCTTCTTTCTTGAGAACTATGTCACTAATTTATTTTTTGTTCTTATGAGCAGTCTCTTCATTTTAATAGTGTTTATCACACTTTTTAAGTAAATATTAATGTGTGTTTGTTTAATATGTGTCTCCCTCACTCAATTCTAAGAGGCCTATGAAAGGACCTGACTCTTGTTCTCATCTATTACCCTGACGTACATTAAGTATGCCACAGTGATATGTTCAAGACTTAATGCTCAATTGACTGAATGAATAAATGAATACATGCACCAGCCTTTCAGGCTTCTATGTTATTTCCGGACTTTTTCGTTTCAATTCATCTTACATACTGTTACAGTAGGTTGCTAGTTAGACATGAGCAAGGCAGGAGAGGGCCCCCCCACTCCCCGCCCCGTCCGCCATCAGAAATGTCAGGCGACCATCAGATGATGGTCAGGCAGTTGTTAAATTGTCTCTCTAAAAAATAATTGGCCACAGCTGGCACCAGGGAAAGGCAGTCTCCAGTTGACAGAAACACCTGAAACTGGTGATCAGCAGCTTCCCGATAAGATCTCAGGAGCTGGGTTAAGAAGCAAAGCATTAAGAAACAAAATGGCAGAGTTTAGCTCGTATATGACCTTCCAGGGACATTCAAGTGGTAAGGGAAGAACGCCTCAAGCAAGCATGCACACAACTCCAGTAGACACACTGCACATGCTCCCTTCTCAAGTGCTAGCTGGTCACTGTGCGTGCAGACGGCCCACCCCAGGGAAGAATCAGGGGAGAAGGGATGCAACCCACCCCACAAGCATGCCAATATATAACATCCGAAGTCAAAGGTCAAAAAATGCACTTGATTTCTCAAGTCACCTGCTTTGCCCTCTTCCAAGTATACTTTCCTTCCTTTTATTCCTGCTCTAAAGCTTTCTGATAAGCTTTCATTCCTGCTCCAGAATGTTCCTCAGTCTCTCACTCGGCCCCTTGGTTAAATTCTTTTTTTCTCAGGAGGCAAGAATTGAGGTTGCTGCAGACCCATACGGATTCACCACCAGTAACATAATTTGGTGCTGTGTGACTCGAATATATTCCCAAGTGCTAACAATAACACCATCACACGATTTCTCCTAAACAATTACAATGATCCTATTACTAAAGTGACTCGTTGTCATCTACAGCATCAAGCTGAACTGTTCTGCATTACTTTGAGGGCTCCAAATCCAAGCACCTCATATTAGCTAGGGTTCCCCAGAGTAACTGAATCAATAAGATGTATGTAGGGAGATAAAGAGACATATATTGAGGAATTGACTTACATAATTGTGGAGATTTGGAGACTTCAGAGTTTGATGGGATTGGCCAACAGGCTGTAGACCCAGGGAAGAGTTGAATTTCGAGTCCAAAGGTAGTCTACTGATGGAATCCCTTCTTGTTTTTGGAATCCAATCTCTGCTCTATGAAGGTCTTCAAGTGATGGGATGAGGACTACTCATGCTATTGTGGGTGATCTGTTTTACTCCAAGTCCACTGACTTAAATGTTAATCTCACCGCAAAAAAAAAACACCTTCACAGAAACATCAAAATGTTTATCCAAATAATGCTTTTCTGGACACCATGGCCCAGCCAAGTTGACACACATAAAATTAACCATTCCACCCTTCATTTCTTACCTACCCAAAGTCATTTTCCACCAGCCTGCAATTTTTCTGCTTCATGGTTTCCCATGCCTGCCACCTTCATTCCTGAGTCGGCTCTTTCCTGGAGCTGCCTCCACCCCACTTAGGAATCCTCTCCTTCCTCTATCTGATTCTTGGACACCCACCCATTTCCAACAATTCCTCTGCACCACCTTTTCTGGCCTCCCCTAGAGTTCAGTCATTTTGCCCAAGGGCCATAAAATTTAACTCTCTAAAATCATAGATTATTAGAGTTGCAAAGAACCTCAGAATAAATTAAGTAAATTCAACCCCTTTCATTTTTATTCCACAAAATGAAACTCAAAATAAATAAAGTGGGGATTCTGAGCTATATAGGAAGCCAGATCCAGCCCCTGTGAACTAACTCCATACTCCTTCAGCGTCACACACAGGAGGGGCTCAACTGAAGAGTATTTGAGGACCATAATCCCTGAGTTCTCCAGAGCAGTGGATCCCAAAGTAGGGTGAGCATAATGCCCCCACGAGTGCACAAGGACTTCTGGTAAGAAAATAATAGAACTTCTAGTTATTTTTATTCTTCACTTGTTCTTCTATATATTCTACTTCTCTGGGTGTTTTCATATACATTATCTATTGGTACAGTAAGACGTATATAATTGATAAATAAATGCAATGTCTGTACAGAGGTGTGTGCTTTCATATATTAATACATAAAATGTTGTTAACTACTAGAGTTGTACCACATACACACACACACACACAATTGGTAGCATCTGCCTCTAGACGGCCAAGCCTAAAATATCTATCTATTGCCTATTGTGAACCAAGGAACTGTTGGGCCATTTTGAAGGAGGGCTCCCTCCTCTGCTCTTTGAAATGACTATTTTTTAAAGCCTTTCAATAAACCCCATGGCTTCAGGCAGTTTCAATCTGTTCAAATTCCTAAGGACACTTAAAGGCAATAGCTTCATTTAGAGAAGTCTTTCTTAAGAATTGTAGGGAGGGTAAGTGGGAGAGAAGGCTAAAGATCATGACCCCTACTTGCTAGAACACCTGGGCAATATTTTCCTATGAGCTCACTGATAGTGAGTTTATTTTGGTAACTTTCTGGAGATGACTCAAGTTCTAATTGAAAAGCAAGCACATGTATATTGGGAGAGAAGAAAAACAGCAACTGCTAGAATGAACGCATGGCCACGTTATGACTGACAAGAGCTCTGGTCACACCAGAACACACATACTCGTCTAACTCTGGATATACATTCAAATTTAAATGTTTATAATTCCTCTTTAGGTCCAAAGACGCAACAAAAAAACCTTTGAAACAAAAGATTCATTTGCCCATTCTGGACGACAGGTATGAAAGAAGGCTGACTGCCAGAATTCAAGTGATTTTTATTGCTATTCCTCATGGAAGCATATTTTACTCAAAACAACTTAGCAATTAGCTTTCCTCCTACCCCAACCAAAAAAAAAAAAAAAAGTTAAACACAAGTCATTGATTTGCTGGTTGTTCTCACCTTTAAGTTTAGGTCCCTGCAGATATTGACCATAAATTAGGTTCTACTTTTCATGGACAGCAATAAAGAAATAATTAGACAAAATACATTTAACAGGTTTGTTTATTTGAGCAAAGAATGATTCTCAAATTGAGCAGCCCTCAGAACCAAGAAGAGGTTCAGAGAACTCTGCCCTGCAATGTGGGCAGTGAGTGTTTATAAACAGAAAATGGCTGAAGAAAACAGAAACAAGGAATAAAAAGCAAAGTGGCCATTTCGAAGTTACTTACTTTGTAAGGGTTAAAGCAGAGAGTGCTTCCTTATCAAGCCAGCTAAAACTAGCCTATTAGAGGATTTGACCATTACCTCTCTCTCCTGATCTCTCCAAAGATCAGATAAACAACTTAGTTTTGGCTTGGTGGCACAGAACTTTAGCATAAATAACTCCAGTTTGGTTTGGTCAATAGGAGCCCAGTGAAGGAGTGCAGTCCAAACCTATGGCATCTTATAAATGTAACAACAGTCTATTTCGGAAATTATTGTGTTCTTCTCAATACACATAAAGAGTAAAAGGAATAAGCTTTGTCTCCTTAAACTTAAGCAACAATTTTCAAAATTATACCTAATTTTTCCATAAAACTTCAGAAACAAACCCCAAAATAATAACTATGTGGGTGCTCTGGTAATTGCTAATTCTATAATATTTCTTCAAGACAAAAGATTCCTGATTACAAAATTTACCAAAAGCAATTAATAGCCTTCAGTAGTTTATTCCTGTGATTTAGCTCTATTCTATCAACATGGTCAAATCAGTTGGAAGGGGAACTAATTATGTTTATAAAGAACTATTCAGGAAAGCACTGCTGGATAGCTACAGATGTTCCCACACCTGTTGACTATATCCCAAATCCAGCACCATCCTCTGTACAGGAAATTATTATTAGTTCCCCCTGGTTTCCTTCCTGTAGTCAGAAATATGTCGAACAATGACATAATGCAAGAGCATTTGCTCATCTAGAATTACAACACACAGAGGATGTGATCCCAGAGGTTCGGTGCTGCCTGGAATCTTACCAACATCTGCAAGGTGAGTTAGGGACCCAGAAAGCAAAAAAATACTTTCCCCAAGGGTAGGTGAGTCATACTCCTCTCTGTGAGACTCTTGGAATTCAAGGCAGAAAAGGAAGAAGAGAACTCCCTTTAATATCCGGCAATAATCCTTAATCACAGCTTGTACAAAGTTACTTGGATGACTTGAATATGGGGAATGCTTTTTCTTTCGAAAGTAAAATCAAACAATCATCCAGTCTAAAAATACATTTGAAATAAAAATCAATTCTGTATTTTATCTGTGAGTTGAGTCTCTAACATGTTTAAAACCTAGATAAAAGTGTTAAAAACAAACAAACAAACAAAAATAATCAATTATTAAGACATTTGCCTCTATTGGAGAAGCAAGTACCGGGGACAGATGTGAAAAAAAACAGCATCAGTAGCAGCTTAAAAGTCCACAGAGCAGAACTGCACAGGTAAAAGGGGCCTCTGCCCTGAATGATGGCAGAAGAAAGAGTTTGGAGGAACTGTACTAATCAGGGAAAAATATCGTTTGAATTCTTAAACCATGAAAAAAAAAATAAGATTTGGTTGAGGAAACCCATTCTAGCTGGGGTGAAGAGTTTGTTTTCCCTTTTGCAAATATGTGACCTTTGGCTGGCCAGTCAACTCAGCTGTTCGGAGCCTGATATTTAATTAGGTCAACGCCCAGGATTCAAGACCCCACAGCCCGGTTAGCAATAAACATCACAATGAGAAAGCTTTTGTTCATGACCAGAGATTGATCTACTCTCCCTAAACAGTCTCCTCCTTCTAGAAGCAAGACCCCTTTTGCCAAACAAAAGACTGTGATAAATTTAGAGTAAAATGCTATACATAATTGGAAAGAAGAAATGTTCCATATAACCCTGGGTAAGTTACCTAACCTCGCTGAATCTTGGTTTTCACATATTTAAATTGCAACCTATAATACTATCCACGAGATAGGGTTGTTGTAAAGATTAAACGAGTTGCTTTGTGGAAAACTCTTAGAAGAGTGTGAGACGTAAAGTAAGTGCTGGATAAATGTTAGTTACAATTAATACTACTTAAAAAAAATTAATGGTGGGTCAGAATTTTTGTTTTTTGTGAAAGCATGCTACTTAACAAGAATCAAGAAAACTGACATTGGAAGTTGAAGAAGTGATTAAGAACTAAAACAATAGTTAAGCAATGGGATTCAGTGGGTCTTAGCCTGACCAAAGTGGCAAAGTTTTTCAAGAAGCCTAAGCAAGCCTATAAAAATGAAAGGGATCCAGAAGACTCACCCGATTAATATTTGAAAAAACTGAGTGTGATTTAGAATCTGTATGTTAGCTATTTGGGCTTTTCTTGAGTCAGAGATGTGGTGGAAAGAACACGGAGTCAAGCATGAACCCTCTCCTGTCTGCATTATCCTTGCAGAAAGATTCCTTTTGCTGTAACCCAGTTGAAAACAGGTCCCACTTGTGTGAGGCTGGGTTTGCAGGTGGAAGGACAAAATCCAAAAGGCTGAGGAGAAAAAAGACCTGCCTCAAAATGTGGATTTGTGTCCATGTGCTGTCTCTCGCATCCCACCCCTTCTCAGAAGTCTGCTGTTCTGTGTGGGGTGGGACGGGAGGGGGATGTTGAGTGAGGTGGGGCTGCTGGGGTGGTTGCTGGATCAGTCCAGTGGGATCAGAAGCTAAGTAAACTTCCTCTGCAACAATAAAGACCTGCTAAACAAAGGATTATCCCCAAGTGGGGAAAAAAAAGGATGTCTTTGCTGTCAGTCATCGCTCCCTTCAGGGAAAAGCCTCCTGAAAGGCAGACTCAGATGCTTACAAATAGAGCAGCTTTCCCAAATCTGATTATGAGCCCTTTGGGCTTTGAAAATTATGGCAGCTTATGAAAAGTAACCACAGAGTCCTCTGTGGGTGTGGAGTAGGGCTCTGGGGTAGCCTCTTGGGAGGGGAATGAATTCAAACCCAGCCTTCCAGGTCTTGTTGCCAAATAAAAACAGCTTTCCATCGACACAGAGCCGTTTGCAGTTTTGGCTTTAAAAAAAAAAAAAGTGAGTTCTTTTTGTTGTTTTGTTTTGCTTTGTTTCACTTGTGTAGATATTTGTGGCTAATACAAAATCAGACCTCTCCTAAATTTATAAAGAATGCAAACACAATATAAAATAGTACTAACCGAGGACAACGTAAATGTTTTTCCCATAAAGAAAATGTGAAATGTGTGGGTTTTTGTTTATTTTTTCCATCACAAATTCCCCCAGAGAGCTAGAGGCTAAGGTGGGACTGGTAGCACCACTGTCCCTCCTCTGCCACGACAGACCTTGTTAATCTATCATGGCACTGTTTCTTCTAAACAAAACATTCCAAGCATTTAGCCATCCATCAGAGGTGGCACAGAAGTGGAGGCCAAATTGAGAGAAATCTGGGAATCTCTGAATAAAGATAAAAAATATATATATATTTATAAAAGAACACTTTAGACTGGGCACCAAAATGCTGAGAAAAGAACCCTAGATTGGAACAAAGGTTATGACACTGCAGTGTACATCAGAACCACCTGAAGGGCTTGCTAAAACACATTGCTGGGCCCCATCCCTACAATTTCTAATTGAGTAGGTTTGGGGCTTCAGAGAGCTTGCATTTCTAACAAGCTGCCGGATGATGTTGATGCTGCTAGTCCAGGAACTGCATTTGAGAACCACTGGACTAGGGCTTAAGGACAATATGGTAGGCTGATCATGGCTCCTGATATATCATAAGATATGTCCATGTCCTAATCCCTGGAAACCACAAACATGACCTTACAAGGTAAAGTTTCTGTGGCTGTGAATAAATTAAAGATCTTGAGATGAGGAGATTATCCTGGATTATCTGATGGGTCCTGCTATAGAATGAGTGTTTGTTTCCCGCTAAAGCTCACTTGTTGAAGTTGAAACCCTCAGTGGAGTGGTATTTGGAGGTGGGGCCTTTGGGAGGTAATTAGATCCAGCTGAGGTCATGTGGGTGAGGCCCCCGTGATGGGATTCATGTCCTTATAGGAAGAGGAAGAGACCAGCACTCTCTCTGTGCCATGTAAGGACACAGAAAGCAGCCACTCGCAAACCAGGAGGAGGGCCCTCTGTAGGAGCCTGGCCATACTGGTGCTCTGAGCTTGGACTTTCCAACTTCCAGAACCATGAGAAATGAATATCTGTTGTTTAAGCCACCCAGCCTATGAAATTTTAGAAGGCCAAGGAGACTAAAACAGGCCCTAAATGCCATCACAAGTATTCTTGTAAGAGAAAGAGGGAGATGGAGACAGGAGAGAAGGAGGCAGTGTGGCCACAGGAGCAGAGACGGGAGTAATGCCTCCAAAAGCCTAGGAATGGTGACTGAAAGAGGCAAGGAACAGATTCTCCTGAGCCTCCAGAGAAAACATGGCCCTGCAGAAACCTCAATTTCAACGCGGTGAAACTGACTTTGGACTTCTGACTTCCAGAACTGTGAAAGAACAAATGTCTTTTAAGCCCTCAAGTTTCTGGTCATTTGTTACAGCAGCCGTAGAAAAGTAACACATTGTCTTAAAGCTGAGAGACTAAATCTGTAAAGCAGAGGCTGGAACTCACACAACTTCTGCAGCAATTTGCCCAGAGTGGTCAGGAGTTGGTCAGAGACTGCCAGCTTCTCTGATCGTTGACTCTACTTTTAAATTTAACCAACCAGAGAAAGCCAAGTATGTTCCCTGAACCAATCACATAAGATTGCCCTGCTTCTAGTTAGCCTGCCTCCAACTTCCTCATGCCAACCTCCTTTCAGAACACCCCTGACACCTTCCCTCTTGTTCACGATAAAACTTTCCGACTCTCCTGCCTGCCTTCAAGTCTCTACCAAGTGCCAGTGTTGGTGGCTGACCGTTGCTATAGCAAGCTCTGAATAAATGGCTTCAGTTTGTTCTCAGTTATGTAATTTTTGTTTATTTCCACAAATCCTTTGTCTCAGTACATTCACACTCATTTTTTTCTACCACACGAAGTAGTTCATTGCTCGTAGAAGATATTTAACAATTATTTTCAAGGCTGAAGAAAATTTAGTACAACCTCCCCTACTGTCGATGAAGAAACTAGGACCTGAAGAGAGAAGTTGATTTGCTAAAGGTTATGTTGTAAGGAAAGATTAGAAGTCACATGTCTGGACACCAAATGCTATGCTTTTTCACTGGGAGACTGACTTACTGCTCCCAGTATTTTCCCCAGTCCACCCCCTCCATGCCATGGCCTTGGAGTCTAGGGAATATACTTTCCTGTCCCTTGACTTTGGGCTTGGCCATGGGACTTGCTTTGAGCAATGGTGTGTCAACACTCCTCACCCAAGCAAGAATTGAAATGTGCCTCACAGTTGGGCTTGCCACGTTATGCATTGTGAGAAGAATATGCCTCACTTGTCCCCTGGTCCAAGGAGGACGAAAGACTCACGGAGCAGATGCCCATTCAGCATGGAGCTGGCAACCAAGTGCAACAGCCGGCCTAGATTAACCAATCCTGGCTGACCTATAGATGCATGAGCAAGAAGTTATTATGGTGTGTGCTATGTGTGCTATGAATATTTGTCCCCTCCCAAATTCATGTTGAAACTTAATACCCAATATAACAGTATCAAGAGGTGGGGCCTTTCAGAGGTAACTGGGACATGAAGGCACATTAATCCATCCTGCCTTCATGTATGGATTCATCCATTCACAGATTAATGAATTAATGAGTTACCAAAGGAGTAGGCTAGTTATCACAAGAGTGGGTCTGTTGTAAAAGCCAGTTTGGTTCTCAGTGAGCGCCTCTGTCTATGTGATACCCTGAACCACCTTGGTATTCCACAGAGGGTTCTCACCAGCAAGAAGCCCTCGCCAAATGTGACCTCTCAGCTTTGGACTTCCCAGTCTCAGTCTCTAGAACTGTAAGAAAGAACTTTCTTTCCTTTATAAGTTATCTACTTTTAGTTATTTAGTTATAGCAACAGAAAACAGACTAAGACAATATGCCCCCGAGGCTTGCGGGCATTTCCAAGCAGCAACAGCTGATTATTACAACCATCAGTCATTTGAAATAAAATGTGTGACTTGGAAAAGAAAGCTCAACAATAGAAAGGTGTTTATTAATAGAAAAAAAAAAGAGGGAGAGAGAGAAAATCTTAGTAGGACTGTGTGCACTCGTTATCTATGCACCATAACAAATTACCACAAACTCAGTGGCTTATCGTCTCAGTTACTGTGGGTGTCAGGAGGCCTTCGGCTAAAGGTTTCACAGGCTGCAATTAATGCGCCAGCCAGGGCTGGGTTCTCACCAGAGGCTCCACTAGGAAAGTGTCCACTTCCCTGCTTATGTGATTGTTGGAGGCGTTTGATTCCTTTCAGCTGAGTCCACGGCAGTTTGCTTCTTCGAAGCCAACAAACAAAGAGACAGCAGAACACGTCGGCTAGTGAGACAAGGTGTTTTTTAACACAACGTCATCACAGAGTGGACTCCCATTGCCTTTGACATGTTCCATTGGTCAGAAGCAAGTCAGAAGCCCTGCCCATGCTGAAGGGGCGAGATCACACAAAGGTGTGAGTGGCAGGAGGCAGGCACCTCAAGGTGGGGATGGCCAAGACTGTTCACTGACGTCCACCTTCTATCCCCCATGGATGATCCACATCAGCTGTTCATTCATTCCTATGTCATGGAGGTCTTGGATCTGTGCTAGTGAAGAGCTGGCCAGGAGAACATGAGGAAAGATGGAAGGAAATGGTGATACGTTCTGGAAAATAAAAAGCTGAATGAAGCTACATTAGCTCTTTGTTTCCTTTTTAAGCATCTTCATGGCCAGGCATGGTGGCTCACGCCTGTAATCCCAGCACTTTGGGAGACTGAGGCAGGTGGATCACAAGGTCAGGAGTTCGAGACCAGCCTGGCCAAGATGGTGAAAACCCGTCTCTACCAAAAATACAAAAATTAGCCAGGTGCAGTGGTAGGCGCCTGTAATTCCAGCTACTCAGGAGGCTGAGCCAGGAGGATCGCTTGAAGTCAGGGGGCAGAGGTCACAGTGAGCCGAGACTGTGCCACTGCATTCCAGTATGGGTGACAGAGTGAGACTCCATCTCAATAAAAAAGCATCTTCATTACATTTAGCAGGAAAATGTGACCCAGAAACTCTGCCTTTTGTTATGTGCCCTAGAGAGAACCGCTAGCACAAGAAACTTCTACTCAAGGCTCAGCATTTGTCATATGAAGAACTAGAAACAGCCTATGTGCCCGGCAATAGAAGAATCGCTAAATAGATTTTGGTCTATCTGTACTCTGGAATACTTTGTAGTAGTTTAAATAAAAAGGGCAAATTCGAAGTATATTGTTGAGTGAAAAAAGATAAGGTAAAGAATACACATGCAGTATGACACTACGTGTATAAATACTCACGTAGATGAAACATGGAATATTTTCTGAGTATAAAATGCACAGTGAAACATCTGGAAAGACATATAGTAGTAACAGTACTGGTCAGTTAAGAGCTTCTCAGCTGACAAGAACTGTGTCAGGGGAGGGATCAAAGGAGAGTCTGGTCATAGGTAATGTTTTGGCTTTTTGTGTGTGGAGAATGTGTTTTTATATTACTTACATAATGAACTATTAAAGGAGTATAAATTAGAGATTCTGTATATGTCATCTATATGGCTATATAGATTGCAATGGTTTAAAAATGTATGCACTCTCGTGCAGGCGCGGTGGCTCATGCCTGTAATCCCAACACTTTCGGCCGAGGCGGGCAGATCACCTGAGGTCAGGAGTTCAAGACCAGCCTGGCCAACATGGTGAAATCCCATCTCTACACAAATACAAAAAAATTAGCTGGGCATGATGGCAGGAGCCTGTAATCCCAGCTACTCAGGAGGCTGAGGTGGAAGAATCGCTTTAACCCGGGAGGCGGAGGTTGCAGTGAGCCATAATCATGCCACTGTACTCCAGTCTAAGCGACAGAGCAAGACTCTGTCTCGAAAAAAAAAAAAAAGTGTGTGTATATATATGTGTGTGTGTATATATATGTACCACTGTCATGGCACTACTGAAAATAAATATAAAAGAAAAAAATTAATGATAGCAAATTTTAAAATTAAAGACAATTAGGTCCACAAATTCTTTGATACATCTACCAGCAAGAGATAGAACCCAATTCCCTCCCTTTAAGTGTGGACTGGACTTGGTGATTTGCTTCGACAGAATAGATTAAAGCAGCAGTAATGGCATGTCCCTTCCAAGATTAAGTTATAAAAACACTGTGGAGTGTGGCTGCTTTCTCTGTCTTCTCTCTCTCTCTCTCTCTCTTCTCTCTCTCTCTCTCTTCTCTCTCTCTCTCTCTGTCTCCTCTCTCTCTCTCCTCTCTCTCTCTCTCTTCTTTCTCTCTCTTCTCTCTCTCTCTCCTCTCTCTCTCTGCCTCCTCTCTCTCTCTCTCTGTCTCTCTCCCTCTCTGTTTCTCTGTCTCTCTCCCTCTCTCTCCACTCACTTTAGAGGAAGCCATGCTGTGGAAAGGTCTATGTGGTGAGGAACTGAAGCATCCTGCCAACAACCATAGGAGTGAGCTTGGAAGTTGATCCTCTAGTTCCAGTCAAATCGGCAGAGACTGGAGCCCTGGCAGATAGCTTGACTGCAACCTCATGAGGGACCCTGAGTCAGAACCACCCAGCTACGCTTCTCCCTCACACAGATGCTTGCTTCACACAAACTGTGAGATTAATAAATGTTTGTCAGCCGGGCGCGGTGGCTCATTCCTGTAATCCCAGCACTTTGGGAGGCCGAGATGGGCAGATCACGAGGTCAGGAGATCGAGACCATCCTGGCTAACACGGTGAAACCCTGTCTCTACTAAAAAATACAAAAAACTAGCCGGGCGAGGTGGTGGGCACCTGTAGTCCCAGCTACTCGGGAGGCTGAGGCAGGAGAATGGCATAAACCTGGGAGGCAGAGCTTGCTGTGAGCTGAGATCCGGCCACTGCACTCCAGCCTGGGCGACAGAGCGAGACCCCGTCTCAAAAAAAAAAAAAAAAGTTTGTCATTTTAAGCTGGTAAATTTAACAGTAATTTGTTACACAGCAACAGATAACTAATACACAGGTTCATTAGACTAGTAGTGGCCCTTTGTAACAAGGTGGTATTTCCAACCTGGAGCATGCGAAAGTGTTTTGAATGATAGAAAGTGTATCTCAATTCAGTTCAACAAATATTCATGTGCCAGGAATTATGAAAGGTATGAAGTTAAAATAAAGTTCTTGTTTTCAGTGCACTCACAGTCACTAGACATGGAAACTCCTGTTTCATCAGGAAAAAATATAACCAAAGCTCTACCAAACCTTTCTTGCATGATAACAATCACCAAAATCCTAGCATCCACCTTGTCAAAAATGTTCTTCTGAAGTTTCAGATAGACAGAGGGAATAAATTTCAAGATCTATTACACAGCAGGGTGACTATAGTCAATAATAAAGTACCATACATTTCAAAATAACTATGACAATAACTTTCAAATGTCTCACCATAAAAAACGATAGGTAAACAAGATGGTAGATATGTGAAATTAGTTTGATTTAATCATTCCGCATTGTCCACATATATTAAAACATCACATTGTATCCCATAAATGTATAGAATCCTGATTTATCAATTAAAAATAATAATTTTAATACAGTTTTTTTTTTTTGAGACAGAGTCTCACTCTGGTGCCCACACTGGAGTGCAGTGGCGCGATTTTGGCTTACTGCAACCTCTATCTCCTGGTACAAGCGATTCTCCTGCCTCAGCCTCCTGAGTAGCTGGGACTACAGGCGCCCGCCACCACTCCCAGCTAATTTTTGTATCTTTAGTAGAGACAGAGTTTCACCATGTTGGCCAGGTTGGTCTCCAACTCCTGACCTCAAGTGATCTACCCGCGTTGGCCTCCTAAAGTGCTGGGATTACAGGCATGAGCCACCACGCCTGGCCTTTAATACAAATTTTTAATGTTCTTCTGGTTCACCTGCAGTGGAATTTTCCTTTGGCTTTTAGAATGCATTCTTCAAGCTCTAGTGCCAGAATCACATCAACAATTTGATGACTGCCCAATGACTAATGATGAGAAATACGACATCCACATGTTAGCACTGGGTGTTGGGATTACTGGTGATTTAATTTTCTTCATTGTGATTCTCTTTTCCAAATTTTCTGCTATAAGTGTGTATTAATTTGAAAAGCAAGGCCGGGTGCCATGGCTCATGCCTGTAATCCCAGCACTTTGGGAGGCCAAGGTGGGTGGATCACCTGAGGTCAGAAGTTCGAGACCAGCCTGGCCTACATGGTGAGACCCCATCTCTACTAAAAATACAAAAAATTAGCCAGGCGTGGTGGCAGGGGGCCTGTAATCCCAGCTACTTGGGAGGCTGAGGCAGGAGAATCCCTTGAACCTGGAGGGCAGAGATTGCAGTCAGCTGAGATTGCACTGCTGTACTCCACCTAGGCAGCAAGAGCAAAACTCTGTCTTAAAACAAAAACAAAACAAAACAAAAAAAGTAAATGCTAATTCTTTTAAAATGCCACCACACATCAATCAATTAACAAAAATGTCTTTTTCTCTGTTGACATTCAGAACCTGGTTTCACTGAGTCCCCACCTCAGGCTGTGGAAAGGTCTATGTGGTGAGGAACTGAAGCCGCCTGCCGACAGCCACGGGAGTGAGCTTGGAAGTTGAACCTTTAGTTCCAGTCAAATCCAGTTTACCACAAAGTACTTAATTTTAGCCAGTGTGGCCCCAGACATTTCTCAAAGGCAGCTGGGTAAGCCCTGTGATGGGCTTACGTCCTATGAGGAAACAAGTAAAACGTTATTACCTGATGGAAAAGTTTTCTTGATTTTGAGATCTTTCTGGGGCTGGGGTCTTGTGTCTTGTTTCTAAGGCTCAGACCTAGAAAGAGAAGGTGGGCAGGGTCGTGGATCCTCAAACCTCTGGGAGCCAACTTAGGGTCCCCTTTTTATTCTCGAAATTGTCCCCTTTTGAACAGTGAGTCAGGGGGTCACCTAACTGCACTGAGAAGGAAACCCTTGGGAACCTTCTCAAGTCTCCATAGCTCAGTCAAGGTTCTCTTCCAAGCTACACCATGCAGGGCCTGACACAGCCACTGACCCCTGGGACTGCAGGTAGTCATTAGGGAAAATCTTTCAGAAGGAAAAGTACACTTCCACTCCCAATGCTAATGATTTGGGTGTTGACGTTAATTCTCAAAAGCTGAGGTCACTGAAGATGGGGAAGCTGCTTCCCATGAAGTCATACCCTCAGCTCTGGGCTGAGTTAGATATTCCACAGTCAGAGCCAGTGAATGGCAGCAATGTGTTCTCCACTGGGACTAAAGCTCTCCAAGCACCCTGCATTTCTGTCCGGCGAGTTGAGTCCGCCAAGCTTTTGGAGATGTCTAAGAAGACCATGGCGCGTTTTACTGAAAACAAGTCACTCTCGTCAGCTTCACACTCAGTAAAGGCAAGAAAAGGAGCAGACTTCACATCTGCTCTACCTGGAAGCATTTCCATCCTGCAGATAAGCCCCAGGCTGCCAGCACAGGCCCCCACTCTTTTAGGAGTGTTCTTCCTCATTGCCGATGCTGTGATGGGGAGAGTCCATGGAACTGGATTTCCTGGAGATGTTCGTAATAAGCAGGGGAAAGACAACACAGTAATTGCCATTCAGTTCAACACACGAGGGGATGAAAGAGAGAGGGTGAGAGGGAAGTTGCATTTACTTAGCCTCTTTCAAGTGCCAGATGCTTGGCGGGCATCTTTGAATCGTGCCTTCCCAGTGTTCCATAGGACTGGCCTCAGGTAATTAATTCTCACGCCGAGTAAAGTAGAGAAGGTCAGGGCAGTGTTATCATGCAGTTATAAATTTCTCCATTTACTCCAAGAGTGGAGGCTTGAGCTGAAATAACTCACCCAATTATCTCCCAGAGTACCCCCATCCCCACCTTGTCAGTGACACACAATGTGACCACGCAGGTCATTTCTTTTTTTCTGAGCCACCTTTTCCCAAAGGGATTGAACCAAATGATCTCTAGGAACTCTTCCTGTTTTGAGGGTCCCTGATATCTGAAACTACCACCCCGTTCTCCTAATAATGAAAAATGTCATTCAGTTGGCCTTGAAGAGCTGGCCTTCTGAGCTGTTCCTTGTCCTTGGACCTATAAAGGGTCCTGGAGGGTGCAAGTGGTGGGTTTGGATGAGGAGCATGTCTCAGGAAAGGGAGCAACTCTAAGTGGTTAGGCCAGGAAGTAAGACCTCGGATTTGAGTTATGGATGGATTTGCCCATGAATGTCAGACATATATTTTTAAAACCCTTGAGATCTATTTTACAAGTCATAAGAGATAAATGTCTGAAGAATACACATGAAATGCTTAGTAGGTAGTAGGTCTCCAGAGACGTTTTACCAAGAATGGCAGAACAAACAGGAGTTAAAGAAGAAAAGGTCAGAAAGAAAGGAATCACTTTTCATTTAAATCAGCATAAAACTATGGATTGGAGAAGAGCAAAGACCTTAGAAATCACCAACCGCTAGACTGCTAGAGCCTACTTGAAATCAAGGACCCTCAGATAGTGCTGGGACAAGATCCTTGTGGCCTCTGATGTCCAGACATTCGGGGTCTATTTCTGGTGTTATCCTCTGGCAGGTGATCGCCTCATCTGTGTCGTGTTCACAGCATCGGCAAAGCCATTCCCAAGTGAATTGCTCCCTTTTCCGCTCACATCACTCTTCACGTATAACCAATGGATAAAATTCTGTCTTGCATTACAGTTTGCTCATTCAAATAATGTATGTATTCAGCCAATATTTAATGACTCCCTAGAATATGTCAACTTGAGGCTGAGAATATAACAATAATCAGAATAGACACAGCTCCTCCCCTCTTAGAACTCACAGAGCTTAGAAACTAGCGAGTGAGCAAGACATTAAACTTAGCATCACAGAAGTCAATGTAGAAATATAAATTTTAAATGTGCAATGATAGGAAAATACAGGCTTCTGTAAGAGTACCTAACAGGGTTACCTGATGGGGTCTTCAAAGGTAGATTGCAAAAGTTGCATTTGTCCCCAACTATTTCACAACAAGCTTCCTGTGGGTATGATCCCGTCATATTTATCTTTGCCTCTCCTACAGCCCTAGTCAGTGGCTTATAGTAGCAGCTCAATAAATGTCTGCTGCAAGAAAGACGTTACCAGACCAATTCAGTGCCAGGTCTTACTCCCACTAGAGTTAATAAAAAGCTCTGGTTACATGCTTCTAAAAGATATAACCTGTAATGTTTGCTTTTACTCCTTTCCAAGGAAGAAGTTCTAGAGTTCCAAACATTTTAAGAGAGGATTCAAGGGAGAAAGTTTGTGTAGCTAATGATCCAGTTTGGTATGGTTTATCTCAAAGCCAGGGGAGTTTTTACTGCCTTCACCCTGTCAGCAGGGAAGGGGCTCTGAAGATATGGGAGATTACAGGAGCTTTCAAGACAAAGGCACATAAATCAAAAAGAATGAAAAGAAAACAAGATCCTTGATCCTCCTCCTGTTAACGTTCTTTTAAAAGTATTTTGTGAGAGGGTGGGATGGGGAGGAAGGTAAACAAAGCTTTTAAAAGGGAGTTAAGTCAGACGTTAAACAGCTGAAGCCAGTGTTGAGCCTGGGTCTGTCTCTCTCTGTCTTTCTCTCTCTCTCTCTCTCTCTTTCCTTACTTCTGTCTTACTGTTACCAATCCAAAATGATTAATAATTGGAAAATGATGTCAGATGTCAAAGAGATAAGCCATTTCTTCCCTCTCATTTCAGTTCCTGTTTGGGTCAGAAACCCTAAGCTATACATAGATCTCCTTTCATGCTGAAATGGTTTGGGCTCCACTGAACAAACAAAGACAAGAGTGCAAAATAGTGATGAGCAGGTGGGTCAGAGTATCCGGAGCAGAGTTGCTTTCTTCCAAAAGAAACAGAATAGATCTGATTTGGATTTTAATATTAACTCATCAACCAAGGTGTCTAAGAGCTATGGAGGTCTCACGCCCTCTATAATAAATGAAGGAGGGACCCAGGCCCCCTTACCAGAAACCTAGGCAGAAGCCATTCCACTCCAGGCCACTCAGGCTTCTGGTCTTCTCTAAGATGCATGACCAGAACCTAAAGATACAGAAAAGTTCATTTCTGCCCCTGAAACTTCCACTGGTGGTCTACAGTCATACACAGCAGCAGATCACTTCCTCAGAAATTAGAGTTGCCATATAAAATTCAAGATATACAGTTACATTTGAATTTCAGATAAGCAATAAATTTTTTTAGTATAAGTATGGTCAAAATGTTGCTAATTGGGGTGTCTTGTACTTTAATGTTACAGGACTTTGACACTAAATCTGGCAACCCTTCCAAGTATCAAACTCAATAGACCTTAAAACTGTATGTTTACAGCCAGGTGCGGTGGTTCACGCCCGTAATCCCAGCACTTTGGGAGGCTGAGACGGGTGGATCATGAGGTCAGGAGTTCAAGACCAGCCTGGCCAACATGGTAAAACCCTGTCTCTACTAAAAACACAAAGAATTAGCTGGGTCCCGTGGCAGGCGTCTGTAATCCCAGCTACTTGGGAGGCTGAGGCAGGAGAATTGCTTGAACCTGGGGGGCAGAGGTTGCAGTGAGTTGAGATCGCACCACTGCACTCCAGCCTGGGGGACAGACTAACACTCCATCTCAAAAAAAAAAGAAAACTTGATATGGTTACCAGATCAAGTACAGGACTGCTGGTTACATTTGAATTTCAGATAAACAACAAATCTTTTTTTACTATACCCATGTCCCATACTGCAATATTTGGAACTCGCATATTATTTAAAAAGTACTCGCTTCCTATCTCAAATTCAAAGTTAACTGAGCATTCTGATTTTTATTTACTGGGTTTGGCAACTCTACTCACACGTTCCCTCCAACAGTTTCATGGAAGTACAGCTAAGAAAAGAAAAAAATAAGGATATTCTGAGTTGAGATGAAAAGTCCAGAAAAAACAAGTCGTTGAAGGGGATGTGGAGGAGGCAAGAGTGGATCAGTCATACCTCTTTCCTTTAATAACTAAGTTTCCAAAATTGTGAGCTTAGAGAGAGCTCTACTATTCTTATAATTTTGAAAATGTTATATCTGAATTATTTCCCCTTTCCTGTGTTGTTCATTTGTTTTCTCTAATGAACCTTATCAGAGAGAGTTTTTTGAAAGGATCAAATTTCAATTCTAAGAAGTTTGCCTATTTCATTAATTTTTGCTTTTATCTTTATTATTTTCTTTGGATTTACTTTGGGGTATTTGTTGTTGTTGATGATTGTTCGTTGTTTTACTTTCTTGAGTTGAAACATTTTGCATACAGATTTTTTCATTATCATTAAGGTTTCTTTTTTTTATCCAGGTATTTAGAAGTGAGTATTCCATGTTATAAAACTAAGAGCCTTTTCTTTTCTTTTCCTTTGGTTATTTGCTTTTTTTTTTTTTCTTTTAAATCCAGTGATGTTCCTTTATGGCAGTGTTTTTACTTTCACGCCTCATAATTAGGGGATATGAGCTCATTTTCAACAAAAGGAGTTTTTAACATGTGTCTTCCATCCCCGGCTCATGGAGATCTCTGGGCGTGGTTTTGATTTTACTTTGCTGAGCCCCATGGTCCTCACTAGTCCAGGACACCAGTTTAGTTTCCACACTGTCACTGTGGTTTAAATCCACCTGCACGCTGCCCCCACTGTGGGCTTGAGGTTCTGATTTGTCAGGATTGCTCTGTGAACTAAGGTCACATTGAGAGTGTCAGGTCTGGGTTTAGATTTTGTGCACCACATAAGAGAAGAGAAACATAGTTCGAGTGTTTCATGGGTTCAAGTCTCGTGGCTCCTTCCATTTACTCACTGGCTGATTTTGGGCAAGTTGTTTAACTTTTTTTTTTTTTTTTTTTTTTGAGGTGGAGTCTTGCTCTGTCACCCAGGCTGCAGTGCAGTGGCATGATCTTGGCTCACTGCAAGTTCCACCTCCCGGGTTCACACCATTCTCCTGTCTCAGCCTCCCGAGTAGCTGGGATTACAGGCACCTGCCTCTACACCCGGCTAATTTTTTTTTTGTATTTTTAGTAGAGACGGGTTTTCACCATGTTAGCCAGGATGGTCTCGATCTCCTGACCTCGTGATCCACCTGCCTCGGCCTCTCAAAGTGCTGGGATTACAGGCATGAGCCACCGTGCCCGGCCAAGTTGTTTAACTTCTATAAGTATCAACTTTCCCATCTTGAAGTGGAAAGGGTAGAAACAGTACCAACCTCCTGGGATTTTTTAAAAGATGAAATGAAGAGTCTTGGCACAGAGTAAGTGCTCAATAAATGTTAATGATGATTGTGTTACCTTTGTGTTGTTATTATGGTTAAGAATGTAAATTTTTTAAACTGTAATCTTAAGTTCAAGGGTACATGTGCAGGTTTTTAACATAGGTAAGCATGTGTCATGGAGGTTTGTTGTACAGATTATTTCATTGCCCAGGTATTAAGCCTAGTATCCATTAGTTATTTTTTTCTGCTCCTCTCCCTCCTCTTACCCTCTGCTCTCCGGTGGGCCCCAGTGTCTGTTGTTTCCCTCTATGTGTCCTAATAATTTAGCTCCCACTTACAAGTGAGAACATGTATTTGGTTTTCTGTTCCTATGTCAGTTTGCTAAGGATAATGGCCTCCTGCTCCATCCATGTCCCTGCAAAGGACATAATCTTGTTCTTTTTATGGCTGTATAGTATTTCATGGTGTATATGTACCACATTTTCTTTATCCAACCTGTCACCGATGGGCATTTAGGTTGATTCCATGTCTTTGCTATTGTGAATAGCGCTGCAGTGAACACAGTGTAAGCACGTGTCTTTATAATAGAATGATTTATATTCCTTTGGGTAGATACCAAGTAATGGGATTGCTGAGTCAAGTGGTATTTCTGTTTTTAGGTCTTTGAGGAATCGCCACACAGTCTTTCACAATGATTGAACTAGTTTACACTCTCACCAACAGGGTAAAAGTGCCCCTTTTTCTCCACAACCTTGCCAGCATGTTATTTTTTTACTTTTTAACAATAGTCAAGGAATGTAAATATTAATGAGACACAAAAATTGGTACACTGTATGCACATACAGAGCACAGTATACACCTAATAAATGTTAACTATGTTGGTGGCTGATCATTTCAAATAAGAAGGATGTTTCTGTTAGACTCATTCATTTACTCTTTCAATATGTATATCCACCACGTGTAAGGTATCAGGCTAAAGCCAACACAGTGATAGCGGGTAGCTTTTGTGAGAATGCCTTGATAAAGATGAAAATTGCATAGCACCACCAAAGGAGTGTGTGTGTGTGTGTGTGTGTGTGTGTAAACAGGGGCAACATGTCGTTAGTGTGATGGTGATGAAAATGACAGCTACAATAACAGGCAAGCTATTATTGTTGTTTGGGGATAGAAGAGAGAAGTCCTAAGCACACACACTAATATAAATCATAAATAAGGATGGGCATCTCTTCTGAGAAAACAGGGGAGCAGAAGGGGTAAAGTCCCAGATGAGTTTTGAGGGGTAAAGAAACATTTCAAATATCCTCGTCCCTCAGCGTGGAAGGAGACTCGGCCATCTTCCGTGTATATTAACTGAAAGCTTACAAAGGATGCATTTAATTTAAAGCCAATTAGGAGCACAGCATTTGTCTTGGTAAAGCCTTTGTGAGTGTTTTGTTTGCCTATTTTGGTGAGTTTGTTCTTGATTATTAAGTTTTTACTATTATTTGTTTCACATGTTATGAGGATATAAAGCTAAAATGTATCTTTTTTCCTTAGTCTACTCTTCAAAGTGGAATCCATATGGAAAATCAGCAAGGATTCAAATACATCTTTCAAAATTAAACTCATAATTCTATTTTTAAAATTGGGTCACATTATTATGAGGGTGACCAGTCTTGCTAAGATGTTGTTATCGAAAAAGGATAATAATGATTATGCAAGACAGCATTGGTCAATAGAAATACAATGTGACCCACACATTGTATTTTCAATTTTCTAGTAGCCACATTTAAAAAAGAAAAAAAGAGGCAGATGAAATTAATGTCAATAACGTATTTTATTTTACCCCAATAAATCCAAAGTAATAACAGTGCATCATATAATTAACATAAAATATTGAAATATTTTATACGCTTTTCTTTTTCTCATTAAGAAAAAGAATATAAAATATTTCAAACTGTAGCACTTCTCAACTTAAACGCTAAATTTTCATCAGAAATACTTCATCTGCATTTATTTCATAAAATGTACAATTGAAAAAGTAAATGTATGTACTCAAGTTGTTTTAAATATACTCAAAAGCTTCCCAATAATTGAAGCAGGTATCTTTTTAAAATTTAAGTTTAAATAAATAAAGTTAAATAGAATTTGATAACCAAGTTCAGTTGTACTAGTCACATTTCAAGTAATAGATATTTGATGACACAGATGAAAAGTCTAGCTCCAAACACCCTGCCTTCTGTATTCAGCACTTGAGTAGCATCGTCCATTTCTAGTCTATGTTTCCTGTTCTTCCCTGAGTGCCACTCACTTACTCTGTATACAGTGAGGCCAGCCCCGTGGAAGACAAAGACAGAAGACAGATTGAAAAGAGGAGAGGTTGGCCGGGCTCAGTGGCTCACACCTATAATCACAGCACATTGGGAGGCCGAGGTGGGTGGATCGCTTAAGGCCAGGAGTTAAAGACCAGCCCTGGGCATCATGGCAAAACCTCATCTCTACAAAAAATACAAAAATTAGCCAGGCGTGGTAATGTGCACCTGTAATCCCAGCTACTTGGGAGGCTAAGATGGGAGAATCGCTTGTGCCAGGAAGCGGAGATTGCAGTGAGCCGAGATTAATCGCACCACTGTACTCCAGCCTGGATCACAGAGCCTAACTGTCAAAAAAAAAAAAAAAAAGGAAGAGAGAGAGAAAGAAGGGATTTACAACCAATGTATTCCAAAGGAACAAAGCAAATTCATCACCTGAGCTCTAGCGACATTTTCTCGACACTACATTCAGAAGTTCCGCAGGAATCCCACCTACACATGATTTGGGGGTGTTTCTGCACCTAGCTTTTCATATTTTATGGTGGGGATGGAGCCTTGTGCTTCATAAGTATTCAGCAAATGCGTGTTGGACGCAGGACAGAGACAGAAGGGAGAAGATGCTGGCAGGAGGGGAGCCCCCAGATAACTCTGCTTAGATGGCCGACCAGATTCTATCTCCTGCCCGCACCCCCCACCGCCTTTGGTGGTGGCACAGAGCTGGCACAGCCAGGACCCGGGCCTGGGCTATTCTCAGGCATCAGTTTGAGGGGTTGAAATAGAGCAGAGTATCCATCCCAGTAGAGATAATCCAGAGACTAAAAGGCCCGCCTGCAACAGAGACCAAAGCGCATCCCTTTGGGAATTGCTGAGAGCCCTTCCAGAAGCTTGAGAAACATTTAGAAATAAGTATACAGGAATAAACGCGGTTGCGCAAACTCAAAAGATTCCAACTCGGAGGAGATGACAGGAACTCCTTTTTAAAAAGTCCCCAGGAATCACACAGAGAGCTCTCAGACTACTGTCACTTTGACAAGGTTGTGTGCAAAGGTGAAAACGAAGATGCATAAGTGTTGCCCACCTGTAGGAAGAAAGTTAGCAGAGCCAAAACCCAAAACGAGCCTAGGGGAGGGAAAAACAATGCTTAGCATATAAAGAGGATGTCCTATTAGTTTCCTATGCTACTGTAACACATGACCACAAACCCAGTGGCTTAAAATAACACAAATTTATCATCTTACAGTTATAGAGGTCAGAAGTCCAAAATCAGTTTCACTGGGCTAAAATCAAGGTGTCCGTTGGCCTGTGTTTCTTCTAGAGCCTCTAGGGGAAAATCCATTTCCTTGTCTTCTCCAGCTTCTAGAAACTTCCCACGTTCTTTGGCTTGTGGCCCAACCTGACTCCAGTCTCTGCTCCTATGGTCACATCTCCTCCTTTCTCTGATCTTTCTGTTTCTCTCTTATAAGAAATCTTGTGGCCAGGCACGGTGGCTCACACCTGTAATCCCAGCACTTTGGGAGGCCAAGGTTTGTGGATCACCGGAGGTCAGGAGTTCAAGACCACCCTGGCCAACATGGCGAAACCCTGTCTTTACTAAAAACACGAACATTAGCCAGAGGTGGTGGCAGGCACCCGTAATCTCAGCTACTTGGGAAGCTGAGGCAGGAGAATTGTTTGAACCCAGAAGGCGGAGGTTGCAGTGAGCTGAGATTGTGCCATTGCACTCCAGCCTGGACAACGAGAGCAAGACTCTGTATCAGAAAAAAAAAAAAAAATCTTGGGATGATATTGGGCCCACCAGGGTATGCCAAAATAACCTTCCCATCTCAACATTCCTAGTTTAATCACATTTGCAAAATTTCCTTTACCTGGGTTCTGGAGATTAGCACACGAGCCAATGGTGTCATGCTAAGAGATAACAAAGAGGAAGTGGATCTCCTTAATTCCAGTATTGCTTCCAGCATCTCTGACAAGGTGACTGATCCCTGAACTCATAAACCCAGGACTCATGCCTCCTTCCCCAGCCCCTCTGGGCTAATATATCACGAGTCCCCCCAGGTCCCCATGGCTCATTGCACATTCCTTTGTTATAGTAATTAATCACTCAACAAACATGTATTGAGCACCTACATGTGGAGACCATATTCTCGTTACCGAGGATCCGTCGGCCAACAGAGTAATCCAAAGCTCTTACCTTCAAAGTCTTACCCCACTAGTAGGAGAAGGCACACAATAAACAAAATAAGGAAATGATGTAGCATATTTGGAAGTAGTTAAGTGCTGTAAAGAAAAATAAGCCAGGTTGGGCCTGGCAGCTCACGCCTGTAATCCCAGCACTTTGGGAGGTTGAGGTGGGAGGATTGCTTGAAGCCAGGAGTTGGAGACCACCTTGGGCAACATAGCGAGACTCTGTCTCTACAAAAAATAAAAAATAAGAAAAGTAGCCCTGCTTGGTGGGATGCACCTGTAGTCTCAACTGCTCAGGAGGTTGAGGTGTCAAGATCCCTTGAACCCAGGAATTTGAGGCTGCAATGAGCCATGAGCATGCCACTGCACTCCAGCCTGGGTGACAAAGTAAGACCCTGTCTCTTAAAACATGAGATAAGATAAAATAAAAGAGCAGGAAAGTGGGTTAGAGAGTGCCATTTTGGAGGTTAGTTGCAGTGCTAAACAGAGTGGTTAGGAAAGGTTAGCTGAGAAGACGGTATTAGAGCAGAAGCTTGAAGGGTGGGAGGGAGCCTCGTAGATCCAACAAATAATGCAGCAGCCCTGAGGGGGAGCAGTCCTGGGCAGTCTCCAGCACAGGGAGGCAAAGGTGCAGAGGCAGAACATGAGGACAGCTTGGAAATGGGAGGGCCAGCTGGCCAGAGGCTTATCACTTCGGGTGCAGGGCTGTGAGTTCTGGAAAGCAGGGACACTGGTGCCTCTGACACTTGGCACAGGATGAGCATCATAGTTAGCACTCGAGGACTGTGACTGAAAGAAAGAACCTTGGTTTGATTCTCCACTGGGCAAGAAAATGAGACATGGTTCCCTCTCCACCTTCACTGCATTCTTCTCCTTCCTTTCTGCGTCAGGGACAGAGGCCAGGGTGTCTGTCACTGAGCTGTGTGCAGAAACCCCGGTGCCCAGCATGCATGGCACCACCGTCCCCCTCAGGCCGAGAAGCAGGCTTTGCCGTTGCCTGGACCCATAATCCTGTGCACCCTGCTCCACTGTCCTGCTGACCTGCTCTGCCACTGACTACCTATTCCTCTCTCTTACCCTCAGCCAATCCCGTTCCACCTCAGCCAACAGCCCTGGCCAGGCCTTCCTCCTCTCGTTATCTGCAGGGTGCACAAGCCTCAGCTGAGGCCTGGAGAAACTGGAAGAATGGGTGGGGAAGAAAGGAGGTGTAAGAAGCCAGGGTGGGGAGCAGAGCTGAGAAACAGACCAAGGCCGTTCCTGGGGAACGGGAGAGAGGACATGACGAAGCCCCTTGGTTCCAGCGTGCTGCAGAATAACAAAGGGTTAAGCCATTTGCATTACCGTATTTGTGTGCAGGCCTCAGAGGGCCGCCAGAGCTGCTCTTGGGTGGTCTAATACAGTCTCAGGCAGCAACCTATTAGTGGTATCTCGGCGTGATTTATGCAGCTGTCAAGCTGCCTTCACCAGGACAAGTGAATTGCGGGCACCGGCCGGCGGCCCGTGCTCCTTCCGAGAGGGTAAGTAAATGAAGGCCGAAGAGAAAGAAAACAGCCCAAGGTGCCACCCCTGGTCCTCTGGGTCTTCTAATAACGAGTCCCTTCTATAGAATAACATCCAGCTTCTCACAGGAGACTGCTCTTACAGAGCCCCACTGTCTGTCGCAGACCGCCAGGAGCGGCTGCTTCATGGTCCGGCCAGGCCAGGAGGGCAGGGAGGGCTGGCCAGGAGCCACCCACCATGGATGGAATGGGAGATACTAGGCTGAAAGACAGCAGGACTCTCGGACCATCCAGCTAGAGTGGCGTGGCATGGACACTGGGCCTCTGTTTTAGGCCTGAGAGAGATAGGGCAATGCTGGAGCAGGGACTGTCCTCCTGCAGCCAAGGGAAGCGCTGTCACGCACAGATGCCACCCACGAGGGCCTGAGGCTGCTGTACTCAAAAGGTACAAAGCCTTGCTGTGCCAGGCCTCCTCCGGCAACTGCCGCACCTCATTTACCATTCCCTATGGACGGGTCAACCGGCGGACTCAGGCCTGTAAGCATCGTGCGGCTACGCTGGGAATGCTGTGGGGGCAGAATTCATTTCCAAGTTGGGTCTGAGAGCCTGGTCTAAGCCTCTGATGTTCCTGGTGTCGGCCCCCTCCTTAGGCTGGGAACCTTCCCGGGGTTGGTTCATTCATAACCAACACACACACACACACACACACACACACGCACCCCTACATATACACCTGTTACCCACAGAGGGTACCAGGGCGCGGGCTGCCTGTCTCTTTCAGTGTTTGATTGACAGTGGAGTAGCCAGAGACATATGCAAAACTTTAGAGGCCTGGGGGAGTGAGTGTGTGTGTGTGTGTGTGTGTGTGTGTGTGTGTGTGTGTGTGTATGAGAGAGAGAGAGAGACAGAGAGAAGCCAACAGCAAGACTTCACTTTTTAATAACATCACAGACCTTCTTTCGCAGCCCTCTCTTCTCCCCTCTACAAACTGGCATGTGGTGTATTGTGTTTGTGGCACGGCAGTGGATGGCAGGTGTTTCACATTGAATTTGATTCCCAGCCAGGACATCTCAGAGGATGGGGGATGTGGGGGATGCAGAGACAGATTCCTGGTTGTTGCTGAAACTGAGGAATAAGAGGACAGAGCTGAGCGCTTTCAGCAAATGATAACCGTGAGCTACATTCATTCCCTCCTTTCTCATTCAACGCCTTTGCTTGCTCTTGCCTCTGTAGGATCCATCACTCCAGAATGGGGGTGCCCTGAGGAAGAAGTCTCTTAGCTGGACTTAGATAGACACAGGTGGCACCAGCAGCTGCATACTCCCTGAGTTTCTTGACTTGGCAAGAGGTCTGCGGATTTAGTCTTTTAACAGTCCTTTCAGCACTGGCAGGAGGGGACAATGGGCATTTTTAATAGGCTTCCTGTTTGTTCAGATAGGAAGCTGCTAAGGCCTCAGTTCGAAAGGGTGCCTGAAGGCAAATGTGCCAACTCACCCTCCAAGCACCTGATTGCTCCCTCTTTGCAAGAAACCTTGAGTGCCCATTCAGCCGGAAGTTTGAAAGTTTGACAGTTTAGTTCGGGGCATGGCAGGGCTTGTACTTACCATTGCCAGGGGCATTTTAAGGGCCCTTGCACCCTTCTGTTTTCCAGGGCACCATTCTTCTGCTCTGGTTCTGGGGATAAAGGGAACAGCTGCACTGGAAGTCAGGACTATAGCAGGCTTGGCCAACATGCCTGTTACAATTCCCATCTCAGCCCTCTCACCCACACCCCCACGTCCGGTCATTATACACAGTACTTGCTTCCTTGAGCTTGCTTCTATTTTCAGATCTAAAATGCAGAACTTCTACGCTGTCCTCCAGAGACCTGTGAGAGACTCCCTCATAGGACTCTCTCGCACCACACCACACCCTACTTGGATTCACACAACACAAGGAGCCTTTGGGGGATTTATTTTCCAGACAGTTTCCCCACAGACCCCAGACAGAGAAAATCACAGAAGTGGAAAGGGTCTTTTCCATTTTCAGTTGCTCTTTAGAAAAAAAAAAAGGCCAGAGACAGAGGCATAAACCGTTGTGGCTTTTCAGGCACACTCTGTAGGTGAGGCCATGCCTGGATATAACAGTGGAGGGAGCCCAGAGTGATTATTTTTCTGTAACATTTCACATTTAAGGTCCTTTCTAACAAACTTACATAGGGGTTACTTTCTTTTCCATAAAGTTGAGAGAAGGTAAAATTTCACACCCGTCATGCACTGTCTTCTGCAGGAGCTGTGAAGTCAGGCCAACCTCTTCACTGTTCCTACACATCTCAACCCCATCAAGCCTCATCCAGGTCACTGTAACAGCTTCCCAGAAATCCACTGACGTGGTTTGGCTGTGTCCCCACTCAAATCTCACTTTGAATTGTAATAATCCCCACATGTGCACATGTCAAAAGCAGGGCCTGGTGGAGATAACTGAATCATGGGGGCAGTTTCCCCCATACTGTTCTCATGGTAGTGAATAAGTCTCCTGGGATCTGATGGCTTTATAAATGGGAGTGCCCCCACACCAGGTCTCTCTTGCTTGCTGCCATGTAAGACGTGCCTTGCTTCTTCTTCGCTTTCTGCCATGATTGCGAGGCCTCCCCAGCCATGTGGAATTTGAATCAACTAAACCTCTTTCCCTTACAAATTACAGTCTTGGGTATGTCTTTATTAGCAGCATGAGAACAGACTAATACATCCACTCTTCCTGCCTTTATCATGATCATCTTCTTAAAATACAAGCCAGATCTCACTTCCTCTAAAATCTTCATTAGCATTCCCTCTGCCTAAGCCTCAAACTTGAGAGTGGTATCAAAAGCCCTCAACCAGATAAATGTATGTAGTGTCTTTTTCTGTCTGCTCCCTGCAGAAGACATAGGTGATATGTGATCATCTGGAATGGCCAGGAGGCAAACACCAAAATGGGATTAAAAATGTGTAGAATTTGATTAGGGCTAATACTTGTGGAAGAGAAAATGAGTTGGCGAAGGCTGGAAGAACTATGAGGTTGTGATGGCAGTTTGACCCCCAAGTGAAGGAAAGAGAGATGGGAAAATCTGCTAGAAATGTCTCAGACTGTTGGAGACTCTAAGACAGTTGCAGCAAGGTCTTTGGAGAGCAATGACAGCCAAAAAAAAATTCCATGTCTCCCAGGAATGGGCCAGTCTTAGTATCCCTGTTTCACTCAGTGACTGGCCAGGAGCAGCCTGTGGGAAATATATGTGGCTGTGGAGAAGCCCAGTATGTATTTCAGAGAGCAGCCACTGGGGCCCTAGGTCCATACAGTCCCTAGAGTGATTCCATCTCTCTGTGCATCTGCCCATGCCTTTTTCCTTGCCTGTCGTACTTTTACTCCAGTTCTACTCATCTTGCAAGACTCAACTCAAGGGCCATCTTCTCCATGAAGCCTTTCATCTACACTGATGATACTTTACCTAACCCCCTATTATAGCATTCCTTAATTAGAACTCAGTGCTTGCAAGTCTCTCTCCTCTCTGTCCTTGGGAATAGCCACTATTTCACTGATTTGCACATGATAAAGTCTGGTACTATGGATCACATCTATTCATTTGTTTATCTATTTGACCAAAATTTATTAATTGTTCATTACTGTGTGCCATATACTGTAATAGGCTCTGTTGGTTGAACCACAGGTAAGACAGAAAAGGAGCTTACTTTCCAATCTTGTTCAACAAATGAGGTAATAAATAGTAAATGAATAAAGGAAGAGGGAAGTAATATCCTGATATAAACATATTCCAATGGACACTGCTACAGGAAAGATTAAAGGAGGTAGAGATTTATCCTAGGCATTGAAATGTTGTAATTGAAGTCAAACTTGGATGAGGGTAAGGTGATATTAATAATTTGATGGTTCTGAGGTTGGATGTCAAGTAAAACAAAAGACTAAATCTTGAGAGCTCTCTTTTAAGAGTTGAGTCAAATCCTTATGCAATAAATGATACAATGACTTTTTTTTAAGTTCAGAAGACATGACTCTCATACAAATACAAAGTAAGCACAAGTCAGTAATTATTTAACTCATTGGGGAGGGAACTAGCAGGATGACAATGCAGGGAGTCAGAGCAGTAAGCTAAAGTGGATATGACATCTGCCTCAAGGGACGGGGAAGAAAGGGGAGGGTGCTGGGTTGAAAGTAGCCAGTATTCGAGTTTGCAAAAATATACATCAGTACACAAGGTCTTTGGATGCCTAAGGTAGGGAGCTGAAGCTGAGACCCCCACAAAAATTGACAGTCTCAAAGGGCTGCAACCCAATGAAAGAAAGATATGCAAACTTCAATGACCCCACTAGCCCAGCAAAATAACCAGGAAGCTTATATCCATAATGGTTCAAATGGGCAAATAAATCCTCTGTGCCAGTATCTTGCTCTAGTTTAAATTTTTTATTTTAACTACACACATGGGATATATAGTCTCAAGTCCAAGCCAAGAAATTAACAAAGAAACATAGAGCAAAATCTCTTTGAAACTCATCTTCCATTAAGACTTACAAAGTGCTTGAGAAAACAATCCACCACGGGCGAAAAGTAGTAGACAGAGCAGGATGATTAACTCCTCAAGGGCTTCAGATAACAGAAAAGCAATGTTATATAAACTATAAAGGAAGTGGGTTTGAAGTATTAAAAATATTAAGGAAAGATTTTTAATATCTTAAAAATCTTTGGAATTTTTAAGATTCCAAAGATTCCATGAAATGAAATCTAAGTGAGCAGGCTGATATAAAAAAGAACCACATGAAACTTCTATAAATGGAAAATATTTTTAATAAAAATAAAAAGTGAATGTGCAATTTAAACAGCAGATTATGTAAGATAAATTTGAAAAAATCATCCAGAATACAGTACAGAAAAATAATGACATATAAAATTTAATACAAGTTAAGAAACATGGAGGATAATTGAGTTGGTCCAACATATGACTAGTAGGAATAGAGACAATATTCAAATAATGTCCAAGAACTTTCTCACATAGATGAAAGACATGAATCCCCAGATTTAATAAGCATAAATCCTAAGCAGAATAAATAAAACCAACACCTAGAACAGTACATTAAAAGTGCAAAACACAATGTTAAAGAGAAATTATTTAAAGCAACAAAAGAGAAAAGAGAGATTACCTACAAAGAGAAAATGAAGAATAACTAACATAATTAAACTGCTGCAATAGAAGCCATGAGACAGTGGAATATTGCGAAAATCCTGAGAGACAGAAGTGTTCACACTAAAATTCTATATTCAGAGTTTTTTTTTTTATGTATGTATGTATGTATGTATGTATGTATGTATTTATTTATTTATTTTTAGATGGAGTCTCGCTTTGTTGCCCAGGCTGGAGTGCATTGGTGCTATCTCAGCTCACCGCAACCTCTACATCCTGGGTTCAAGCAATTCTCCTGCCTCAGCCTCCTGACTATGTGGAATTACAGGCACCCACCACACCCAGCTAATTTTGTGTTTTTGGTAGAAACGGGGCTTCTCCATGTTGGCCAGGTTGGTCTCGAACTCCTGACCCCAGGTGATCCACCCACCTTGGCCTGCAAAAGTGCTAGGATTGCAGGCATGCATAACTGCACCCGGCTGAAATTTTCTACTTTATTCTTTAACCAAGAACACAAAAAGACGTTTCAGCCAGATAAATTCTGACATAATTTATAATTCACAGATCTGCACTGAAAAACATTTAAAGGGATGTGCTGGCCGGGTGCGGTGGCTCACGCTTGTAATCCCAGCACTTTGGGAGGCTGAGGCAGGCAGATCACCTAAGGTCAGGAGTTTGAGACAAGCTTGACCCACATGGAGAAACCCCGTCTCTCCTAAAAATACAAAATTAGCCAGGCGTGGTGGCGCGTGCCTGTAAACCCAGCTAGTCAGGAGGCTGAGGCAGGAGAATCGCTTCAACCCGGGAGGCAGAGGTTGTGGCGAGCCAAGATCATGCCACTGCACTCCAGCCTGGGCAACAAGAGCAAAACTCCATGTCAAAAAAAAAAAAAAAAAAAAAAAGGCGTGAGAGGATAAAAAAGGATAGTGAGAGGGCAGGTTATGCCAAAGGAAAGATGCAAATACAAGAGCCGAGGATCCACCAATATGGTGCTTAAAATTTAAATCTAAATAAATGTTAGCTGTAAAATGAATAGTAAACATAATGAGTCATTTAGAATAGTTTAAACCTAGATGGATTTAAAATACTTAACAAAAATAACATGTGAACCATTGGGGGATGGCAAGGTTAAGATCCTTATTGTATTGTTCAAAGACAGGCTAGATCCAATAGATCTTAACAAAGATGTATATTAAAATTTAAGGGTACTAAATACAATGTGGTATCCTGTATTGAATCTTGGAACAGAAAAATGACACTAGTGGAAAAACTTGTAAGATCCAAAAATCATCTGGAGTTTAATTAATAGTAACGCTAATGCATCAGTGTTGTGGGTGATTGTTTTTGTTTTCCACAAATGCGACACGGTATTAATGTATAAGATGTCATGGTAAATAAGATGTTAACACTATAGAAAATAGTGAGAGGTAGAAAAATCTATTCTATATTTGTAACTTTTCTGTAAATCAAATTATTGCCGAATAAATTATTGCAGAATAAAAGCTTTATTAAAAATACAAATAAAATTTATAAATGTAAAGCTAACCAGTAAAGACCGAAATAATAAAGTATTACCTCCAAATCGGTAGAGAGCAGAGGGAAATTGTATTAGTGAGGGTTCTCTATAGGGACAGAAGTAATGGGATAGGTGTATATATGAAAGGGAGTTTATTAAGAAGAATTGACTCACGATCACAGGTAAAGTCCCACAATAGGCCATCTGCAAGTTGAGGAGAAAGGAAGCCAGTAGTGACTCAGTCCAAGTCCCAAAACCTCAAAAGTAAGGAGGCGCACAGTGCAGTCTTCAGTCTGTGGCCAAAGGCCTGAGAGCCCCTGGCAAACCACTGGTGTAAGTGCAAGAGTCCCATAGCAGAAGAACTTGGAATCTGATGTTAGAAGGCAGTAAGTATCCAACACGGGAGAAAGATGAAGGCCAGAAGACTCAGCAAATCAGCTTCTTCCACCGTCTTCTGCCTGCTTTTTCGAGCTGCACTGGCAGCCGATTGGATGGTGCCCACCCACATTATGGGTGGGTCTTCCTGAAGGTGGGTCTTCCTCTCCCAGTCCACTGATTCAAATGTTAATCTCTTCTGGAAACATCCAGAAACACCCAGATACACCCAGAAACAATACTTTGCAGCCTTCAATCCAATCAAATTGACACTTAATATTAACCATCACAGAAATATTGAGAAATCTTGAGAAAATAGAATAGAAGATAAGAAAAAAGAAAAAGAAAGGTATTTATCATATGTAGAAAGCAATGAATTTAAATATCACAGCGGGGGCTCGAAAAAGATAAAAGCAGAAATTAATGAATTATAAAATAATAAAAAGATAAGCTAATTAAAGACATGAAAATATATTAGTAATTCTTTAATTTAGAAAGGGAGAACGAGAGAGAAAAAGAGAAAGAAAAAGAAAGAGAAAAGAAAGAGCAAGACAGAAGTCAATCATCAGGTAAACAAACTTTTCAAAAGAGAAAAACAGACAAAATCAGAAAATAACTACAGATATAGAGGAAACAAAAAAGACTATGAGAGCCCTTACTCAGTTCTATGTAAATCAACTGTCTATGAAGACCTGGGTGATAGGATTTTTCTTTTGCCCCTCTGATCCTCCCTGCTGTGTGTCAGGTTGAACTATATGGGCCACATCAACCCCTCTGGTTTCAAGTTACTTCAGGTTCAGCCAAGGGGAAGGTGTGAGAGGGGAGCAACAAGCAGGGAGGGACTGTTCTCCAGTCCCCTCCCAGTGAGCTGCTGTGGACAGCTCCCTCACTCCACGCAAGGGCACAGCTCCCCTGGAAGTCCTCTCCTGCAGCTGTTCTCCTAGGTTCCCAAAACAGTTTCCTCTCCCCTTCCCAGCAGATAACACCTTCCCAGGTTGACTTCCCTTCATCCTGCCCACAATTTTCTGAATTGTCATTTTATTAAACTCTCTTCCATTGACCCTTTTGAGGTTCTCTATTAGGACCTTGCCTAGATAATATGGATAACTTTCAGATGAAATAGAAATGGCCAAGAATGACCAGAGAAAATGTGAAAAAAATGTAAATCAATCAAAAGCCATAGCAGAAACTGAGAAAATTATCAAAGAATTAAATTTCCTCATCCCATCTGCCTCAAAAGTGTCAAGGGTGTATGGGGGCCAAAAGGGAAGACAAGTGGGGAGTTAGAATGTCTTGGTATTATTGACATAGAAGATATTACAAGTTATTGACAAACTGGATGTGAAAGAAGAGGGTGTGAGCAAGCCTAATACATGAGGAAGTGTGGCATCCTGTGCCCCTTCTCTTGTTTCATATATCATAACTCTACTTAGCTTCTTCTTATGTTAGGGAAAGAATAACCTGTTAAAATGGCAATGGAGAAAATTCCAAGCCCCAGGTGTTACAGCTAGTCAGGCATCAGCAAGGCAGGAGAGGGCTCCCTCAAGCCCCCACCCCAAATCAGGAATGTCAGGTGACCATCAGGTGATGGTCATGCAGTTGTTAACTGTCTTTCTAAAATAATAATTGGTCACAGCCAGCACCAGGGAAAGGCAATCTCCCAGTGGATGGAAACACCTGAAACTGATTATCAGCAGCTTCCCAATAAGATCTCAGGAGTTGGGCGAAATGAGATCCTACTGGGTCTCATGACATGGGTCAAGCGTGCACATTAAGAAGCAAAATGGCAGAGTTTAACTGGCATATGACCTTCTAGGAACATTTGATTGGTAAGGGAAGAAAGCCTGAAGTGAGCATGCGCAGAACTCCAGTAAACACACTACACATGCTCCCCTCCCAAGTGATGGCAGGCCATTACTCATGCAGATGGCCCACTCCAAGGGAAGAATCATGGGAGAAGGGACACAAGACCCCGGAAGTATGCCAACGTATAAAACCATAAGTCAAAAGGTCAAACTGCACACTTGATCTCTCAAGTCTCCTGCGTGGCCCTCTTCCAAGTGTGCTTTACTTCCTTTCATTCCTGCTCTAAAGCTTTTTAACAAACTTTCCCTCCTGCTCTAAAACTTGCCTTCGTCTCTCCTGCCTTAGGCCCCTCAGTCAAATTCTCTCTTCTTTGGCGGCAAGAATTGAGTTTGCTGCAGACCTGTACGGATTTGCCACTGCTAACACAAGTTAGCATTGTTTTGATCACTGCTATTAGAGTCAAGGGTATGATTTCTTCCTTTAGAGGGCTGGAGTGTTGATCACATTTGGAGTAGATTTCCAGAGGCAGAATTTCCCAAAGGATGCTCCATATGGCATTGTTCCATGAAATTGTTCATGAAAAAATGTTCTGTGTTTGCAGGAGATGCAAGGGTGCTTTGTCCAGATTCCCTCTTCAGGACTGATGCACCCATCCCCCAGCTGCTGAGACCCACAGCAGCATCCCTGTCTTGGAATGCCTTCAGCATAGGGAACTGCTTCAAAGAGCGGGCAGCCAGCAGCCAATGATGCTGATGCAGGAATACAAAAGCCCAGCCACCTAGCCTGAATTCAGAACACTCTGAAGGCCCCATCCCAGTTCTAGAGCTCCTAGTAGCATCAGTGGAGGACTCCATTGCAGCTGTGTGGCAGCTCAGCTTCTCGCATGCTATTCTCATGATAACGTGTGAGTTTTCATGAGATCTGATGGTTTTATAAGGGCTCTTCCCCTTTCACTCAGCACTTCTCCTTCCTGCCATCTTGTGAAGACGGTTCTTTACTTCCCCTTTGCCTTCTGCCATGATTGTAAGTATCCTGAGGCCTCCCCAGCCATGCTGAACTGTGAGTCAATTAAACCTCTTTCCTTTATAAATTACCCAGTCTCAGGCAGTTCTTTATAGCAGTATGAAAATGGACTAATACAGAGGTTCCTCAAAAAACTAAATGTAGAATTGCCATATGATACAATAGCCCCACTTCTGGATATATAGCCAAAAGAATTGAAGCCTGTATGTTGAAGAGCTATCTGCACTACCAGTTCATTTCAGCATTATTTATAGTAGCCAAGATACAGAAGCAACCCAAGTGTTCATCAATGGATAAAGAAGCTATTGTGTCTGTACACAATGGAATACTATACAGCCTTTAAAAAGAAAGAAATTCTGTCATTCTTGACAATGCAGATGGAACTGGAGGACATTAGGCTAAACCAGGCACAGAAAGACATATACAGTATGATCCCTTTTATATATGGAATCTAAAAATGTCCATGTCATAGAAAGAGGGAGGAGAAAGGTGGTTACCAGAGATCAACAGAGAGGAAAGAATGAGGAAAAAAAAATGTTGATCCAAGAATGCAAAATGTCGCTACTGGAAGACTAAATTTTAGTAATCTATTGCACTATGTGGTAACCACAGCTAATAATAATGTATTATATATTACAAAATTGCTTTAAAAAAGGATTTTTAACATTCTCCCCACAAAAAAAAAAAGAGAGTTGGTAAGGTGAGGAATATCAGGTTAATTATCCTTATTGAATCTTTCTGCAATGTATAAAATATCACATTGTACCCCGTAAATACACACAATTATTGTTTGTCAATTAAAAACAAAATAAAGTAAGGTGAGTCTTGTAGATAGAAAAAAAATTGAAATATTTTGGGACTGTGTTTGTTGCAAATTGATCCTGTGTTCCTTTTAGGATCCATGAATGAATGAATGAATGAACGAATGAACAAACATGATACAGGACATCAGGAGAAGACCTGGAGAGAACAAATCCCTAAGAAGTCATTGCTGTGGCCTCTGAACTAGGAAATATTACCAACTGTGTGCAACTGGTTATTTCACTTTAGTTTTGATATCAAACCAAAAGGTTCTCATTTTCATTCCTCTTCAGTCTTATTTATTTTTTACTTTTTCTCATCTTTTTAAATAATTTTCTGGCAAAGTGCAGCACTTCCAGTCAAGCCTGGATTTGGTTGGGGAGTTGCTCACAGGCAGAAAAATAGACCACACAGAGGTACCGGTACAGGATTAACATTTGACTCTCCTCTTCTCTTAACGTCTTTTTTTTTTTTCTTTTCTGTTTAAACTCATAAATGATTTCAGCTCTCACTAGAATCTCTACTGAAAGTCAGTACAGTTACACATATGGTGAAGCTCAAAGCAGCCAGTTTTGCAATTTGTTCACATTCCTTGGAAAAAGGCTAACATGACCTCCCTCCTCTCACTGTATGAAGAGCTGCCTCACACGCATCACCCATGGCTCCCAATGCAGTACCGTGCACATTTTATCCCTGAGATCCCACCTGTGAGGTAGCACATCACCTCTTTTTATCTAGGGCACAGATTCTAAAGCCTTCATGAAACCGAGACCAAGATACCATGGCTAATCCAGCTCCATTAGAGAATGCAACACTCACTTTCTCCTCTGAGGCCAATTTTCCTCATAAAACCAAATGAAGCCTCATCAAATAATTTCCTCTGGTGACAAAAAAAGCATCATCACCATAACACACACATAAATCTGGTGTGCCCACCTTTTTAAATCACTTCCTATGATATAAAAGGCAATATATATTTTTTAAACCACCTCCTGTCTCTCCAATATGTTTACAGTCTGAGTCATGTCACCCAGTGGTATACACAGTAATAAAACATGTAAGAAGAAAAAATAGAAGATGAAAGCTTCTTCATCGCCGGGGTGTTTCTCTCTGAAACTCTTGCTTTCCCTGTCTGGGAAGTCACTCCTCCACTGAGCGGCCTCATGTTTACAACCCGGTGCTGGGAACATAAAGTCTAGACTCCTAAGTCATTTCATATTTCAACTCTATTTGAAGTGCTTTCCTGTTTGCCAGAACCTGATTTTGATCTCTCTTCTTCTAATTATACCAGTCTGCAAGTGAGAGAGAAATAAAAAGGACCTCAGGAATCCTGTCATTCATAGAGAGAGATAGACACTATTGTTTATTTGTTAATTTTCATATTCTTTTCCTGTCCCGTATTTTCTCCCCAGTGTTTGGATCTGTCCTGAAAGGGCTTCATATTTTTACTACGTTACTACTGTTCCATTTTTTTTAACACTTTAAAAGATGGTTTTTAGCCAAAGTAGACTAAAAGAACTTATTCCTGTTGAGTTCAGTGTTTCGTAAAAAATAAATGCAAACTACAGGGTCATGAAATCAATACAATCTAAAGGAGAAAAGACCTAGGTAGCTGGGTCCATTCCAATCCCTTCCTGCTCCATGACACTGTATGTGTCTGTGTTGGATTGGCAAGCCATAACCTCTCAAAGAGGAAGGACTTGCAGTATACAGGGACCTGACTTCTCTCTGTGTCCCATACCTGCCCCTTTCCTGCATGCTGTAGGCTTTCCTTGCCTCTAAGCACTGCTCTGGGCCAAGCTCCTGTTGAGTGCTTTGGCTCTGTAGCTCCTAGGGGACAACTGGGCAGCATCCCTACCATCCCCCAGTGAGGGCACTCCTTGACTTCTCTTCCTGTACCCAGCACATCTAACCATGGCTGTCACAGAGACGTGTCCTACTATTCAGAAGACTCTGCCATATCAATAGCATTAATATCTTCCCGAATTGAAAAGGAATGAAGGGAATGTTTTCCATTGTGGGTAAAAGCATCAATTTTGGAGTTAGACAGACCCAGATTAGAATCCTGTCTCTGACATGTATTAACTGAGATTCTGTGTGAGTTACAAGCTTCCCTAAACCTCAGTTTCCTCATCTCAGAAATGGGGATAATATCTATTCCTCTGTGCTTTAGAGGATTACAAGAAACAATGTATGTCTCATCTGCAATTTTGGAGATCACATTGTCTGGTACATTGTCAGGTGTTCAATAACAAATATTCATTCCCTACCCCTTTCCAGAACTTCCACCCTTTTCCCCACCAGCTACAGGATAAACTGACTTCTAATTTACATGCTTTGCACTGTTATTGACTAAAACATATCACCAATCTAACTTTAGAATGTGTTTAAGGAGTGGCATCAGTAATCCCAGCCCACCCTCTCAAGGTGGCTGTAACAAAAGACAGCATCATTTTGCTGACCAAGGATAACATCTTTGATGTTGGTTTAATCCAGTGGGCATTTATTGAACCTGCAATCCTACTGGGCATTGTACTAGGTGCTTAAGGACACAGAAACGCATGGAAGACATCGTAATGAGAGAGGCTCATATTGTGGTGTAACATCAAACCATCTCCTCTCCTTTCCTCACTGAGTGAATCTCATCCATTGTCCTCATATGTCCTTTGGAGAAATGTAAAATTTTCAGAAAATTTGCAGCCATAAAATGAAGAAACGTCCTGCACTAGGCTGTTGCTTGGCAAGTGATAGGAATAGGTGAGGAAATATTGTAATGGAAGCAACTTGCTTTTTTAAATTCCCATTGACAAGCTAAAGTCTCTCGACGTGTTTTGGAAAATAAAATATATTGGTCGGGCGTAGTGGCTCACACCTGTAATCCCAGCACTTAAGGAGGCTGAGGAGGTCGGATCACCTGGAGGTCAGGAGTTTGAGACCAGTCTGACCAACATGGAGAAACCCCGTCTCTACTAAAAATGCAAAATTAGCCGGGCGTGGTGGCAAATGCCTGTAATCCCAGCTACTCAGGAAGGCTGAGGCAGGAGACTCGCTTGAACCCGGGGGGTGGAGTTTGTGGTGAGCCGAGACCACGCCATTGCACTACAGCCTGGGCAACAAGAGTGAAACTCCACCTCAAAAAAAAAAAAAAACAGAAAACAAAAAAAGAAAAGAAAATATATTATATGAGGCAGGACAAATGTTATTACCATGAAAGTTTCCACCATCTTTCCTCACTTCTCCTGCAGAAACAAAGAGGAGAGAAAGAGGTGCAGTTTGCTTGTAAAATGATTCTGTTCTGTACATTAACTTCTTAGGGAAATGTGTTGAAACTTAATATATCTTTGCATGAACTTGTACACTAATGAACTTTAAAAATCTAACCTAATCCATGCTGAGGTTTGCCAGTTTGTGATAAGCTGACAGAAGTATGAGAACTAGGAAACCACTGATGTGGAGGTTAAAACAGGACCATTGTCTTTTCTGTGGTGGTTTCGTCCATGAGATTGAGCCGATAAGGAAAGCACCTAATTTCTCATTTATTTGTGGTTGTTCTATACAAAGCAACTTCTTTCCCATCCTACTGAAGAAAGCAAGAAGAAAGATCAGTGAGATAGTGAATGCTGCCCGTCCTGTGCTCAGAGGATCCCACAGAGCTTGGCTAGATCAGACCTGAGGCGCAATATCTGCTACCCTTCAATGTAACCTCTCAACACCAACTCCTTTGTGTTATCAAAAAATTGCTTTGTATTATCAAAAGAATATAGTAACAGTGTCTTGTCATTGTCACAGGCTTTCTCTGCTTTGTGCCAACCTTTAGAAAACTTCTGCCTTAGGTTTAGACTCGATAAGACTTGGGGAGCACAAATAATTTGCCAGAATTCTTCCAGTGACTCAGTTGGGCCATTTACTTTGCTTTCTTCTGTTCTTTAACAAAAGTCCACTGAGAGTTTCATTGAACCTGGGATAGTTGGAGAGGAATTTTGACCAAAATTAACTGGCTGATTCGGATGCCATGGTGACCAAGGAGGTTGACATCCCAAGGAAGTGCCACGGTTGAATGCGGAGGTCTTCCTAACCACCGAGGTGTTTCATGTCACACCTCGGGCATTTTACAGTTCTTCACTGCAACTCTTTCTTACAGAATTTCCTTGCCTCTTACTCAAATAAGCGCATCAAGGTTTGTCCTTCCCTGCCCTTTTTTGAAAATAGACTAAAAAAAGAGGGCTTGTTTTTTCACCCCCTATAGACTTACGGAAGTCACCCAAGCCCTCTGTTGTCAGGATGGCTTAAGTCTGGGCCGTGGGAGACTCAGGGCACTGTGCTACTTATACTGACAGTCAGCAAAACACACAATTTCCTTCTGTCTGTATTTTCTATATTTTACCATCAATATACTCCACTGGTCCCACGTGACTGCCATTCTTCTTGCTTTTAAAGTGCTGTCTTCTCCCTTGTGCAGACACGGTCATCTATTCATATATTCATGGTTGTCACATGCGTGACAGTGATGTGACACAGCAAAAGACACAGCCCCTCTAATGTACTGAAGGACACGGCATAGGAGAGACCAAGAGCTGCTCAGAGCAGGGACGGCAGCAGCTTTCCTGCCGGTAAAGGAAGCTGCCCTGGTTTTCAAGCTCTTAAGAAGCTATGTCCTTGCCAGAATCATCATCATCACAGTACCACTGTATCACAGTGCCACGCGGTACTGCTGCACCACAGTTGTACCACAGTACCATGTGGTACTCCCTTGAGAGAGAAATATGTCTAGTACCTCACTGGAAAATTCTAATAATGCTATTTACCATCATAGTGGCATGTAATGAATGCAAATAAGGTGTTTTAAAATAAATTTTCCTATTGCACAATTTAAAAAATTATTTTGGGGAATTCAAAGCCAGGTAAACCACTTGTCTTAAATATGTTTTTCATCATTTAAAATTATTTCATAATTCTATTTTTTTCCTAATTTTCATTGTGAGAGGCAGGAAGGGGGAGAGTCTTAGATAGGAGAAAAACAATGTTTTTCCCATTTGTTTTCCCTGAACCTTCGTGTCTCTCATCCAGCTAAGTAGCCCCACTACTTTCTCTCTCTTCTTGGTCTTCTTCTTCCTATTCCATCTCCTCTACCCACTGGAGCCCAGGGTGTTAAGGTGTGTCTGCAGCCTCGACCCAGATGCCTTGTCTCTACTTCTCCCAATCAGCCAAAGACCATCTGTGCTTTCTACAGGCTTCATTTTCTACCGCTGCTGTTCAACAGACCCATCGTCACACTGCAATCATAGAAGCTTCAGTAACACCTTAAGAGATGGCTTCCCTGTTAGTCCATCTTTGCGCAAGTCTGGTCAATTTATATGTTGCCCATCTATTTTGTACATGTGAAAAAGCACTTTCCACACGTGGGAAGCTATGTCTTGTCAAAAAGACACAAACCTGAAGTCCTGGAAGTTCAATTTTCATTTCTGCTAGAAACAGACACCTCATGGTGCTCTCAGCAAATTTAAAGTTGGACAAATCAGTCCCCTCATCCTCACTTCTGACACTGGGGCCACTTGAAACTGAGAATTCTGTGAATCACGGAGCAGCTGTCAGAGCAGCCAGACGTTTTTGTCTGGCATAGATTTAAATCTGTGCCAGAGCTCTGTGGTTCCTTAGCAGAGGACATTTATACAAACTCACATGCCTGCATGCCTGTGCCCAGCACATCCATGTGCACACGTACACACATACATGAAGTAAAGACTTGAGGTTTTCAAGTGTATTAATTTATCCTATTTTAGCCTAAAAATGTGTTTTCTTTGTATGACTATGCCTTAGATATTGACTGCTGACAAGTGCATTATTTCTATTGCAGCATAGTTGTTAAACTAAACGTTAACATGATGATTTCTGTATGTGTGTGTATGAGCATATGTTTATTTTTGCTCTAAACAGCACCTGCCTATGGCAGACATATTTTTCCATCACTGGTAGAGTAAATTTGCTTTTACTGACTTTTGCTGAGCCACTGTAAAAAGAACGTTTCCCCTGAATAAAAGGTTTTTCCATGTCCTTGCTCCTGACGATAAAATCACGAAAGCAGTTGCACACAACTAAGGCAGAAGCAGCACGAGGTCCCCACGTGCCTGCGCAGACACCTCCTGCTGGGCACCTAGGATCTTCCCTCTTTGTTTCTGCCTTAGAAACATCAACTGCCAGTGAGCACCTGGCCTGGGTTCATCCAGGATGATGAGGCAAGGCTAAGGAATTGCATTGTGATCACTATTGTGCTCAGGGGCCAGGGCAACTAGGCACGTCTACACATTGCAAAATAAATAGAATAAGCAGCCCTTGAGGCAGCAGTTGGCTTGGGCCAGCCCTGGCTGAGGAGCTATCATGTGGTGTGACTCCTCCTTTCCCAGGGGTGTGCTGGCTCTCAGTTCAAGCAGTGGTTTATCCCTCCAGGGATGAGTCAAGCTCTCTTCTCCTTTTTCTCCCCCGATTGTCTGATGCTTTGCTTGACTCACAGAGTTTGTTCTTGCCTTCCCAGAAACATGAAAAGGCCGGCAGGAAACCTTCAGCTGACCAGACTTGCTGCTTGTACCTCCCCACCTCACTTAGCTCACCCTTGTAGTTCTTTCCTTCCATGGTATTTATGCATCATTTTCCCCACTGGTATTATTTTGCAATCGTTCCAGTTTTGCTTGGTAGATGATACCTGTTTTATATGAAAATAATGATCCCAGGGAGGAAAGTATTTGACATAGATTATCTGAATTGTCCACTGAACGTTATCGAAATGCCCACCCAAGGGAAGTTAAAACAATACCTATTGTAGATTCCTAAAATGCATTTTCCAGAGTGCGGTTGCATGATTTATCCAGGTTCGTACAAACAGAAGGTGGGAAAACAAAGTCATAAACCTGAGTCTGATCTCAATCCAGCCTCCTTTTCACTATACAAGGCTGTACTTTTTTCTTTTTTTTTTAATTGAGGTGAAATTCATGTAACTTAACATTAACCATTATAAAGTGTAAAATTCAGTGTCATTTAGTACATTCACAATGTTCTGCTGCCACCACAGTTACCAAATTTCAAAATATTTTCATCACCCCAAAAGAAACTTCCATACACATCAAACAGTCACTCCCCTTTCATCTCTTCCCCCACCCCTGGCAACCACAAGTCTTCTTTCTGTCTCTTTGAATTTGCTTTTAGCAGATATTTCATATCAATGAAATTGTACAACATGTGATCTTTTCTGTGTGACTTATTTCACTCAGCATAACTTTTTTTGTTTGTTTTGTTTCATTTGTTTGTTTTGAGACCCAGTTTCACTCTTGTTGCCCAGGTTGGAGTGCAGTGGTACAATCTCAGCTCACTGCAACCTCTGCCTCTTGGGTTCAAGCGATTCTCCTGCCTCAGCCTCCCCAGTAGCTGGGACTACAGGCGTGCACCAACACACTCAGCTAATTTTGTATTTTTAGTAGAGACGGGGTTTCTCAACATTGGTTAGGCTGGTCTCGAACTCCTGACCTTAGGTGATCTGCCCGCCTTGGCCTCCCAAAGTACTGGGATTACAGGCATGAGCCCCCGCGCCTGGCCAGCATAATGTGTTTGAGGCTCACCCGTGTTATGGTCTGAATCAGTACTTCATTCCCTTTTGGACTGAATAATAGTTAGTTGCATGCATTTACCACACTTTGTTAATCCATTCTTCCATTGATGGACATTTGGGTGGTTTCCACCTTTTGGCTATTGTGAATAGTGCTGCTATGAACCAGTGTACATCTATTTATTTGAGTCTCTGTTTTCAATTCTTTGGGTTATGCACCAAGGTGTGGAAGTGCTGGGTCCCACTGTAATTCTGTGTTTAACTTTTTGAGGAACTGCCAGACTGTTTTCCATAGCAGCTGCACCATTTTACATTCCCAGCAGCAACGCACAGAGCTCCAGTTTCTCCACATCCTTGCCAATGCTTGTTATTCTCCTCTTTTTTTTATTATAACCGTTTCAGTGGGTTTGACGTGGTATCTCATTGTGATTTTGATTTGCATTTCCCTAATGACTAATCATGTTGACCATCTTTTCATGTGCTTAGTGGCCATTTGCACATCTTTTTTGGAGAAATGTCTATTCAAGCCCTTTGCCCCTTTTTAAATTGAGTTATTTGTCTTTTTTGGTTGAGTTATAAGAGGTTGCTTTTTAAAATATGTTCTGGATACTAGACTCTTACCAGATATAGGATTTATAAATATTTCCTCCACTGTATAGGTTGTCTTTTCACTTTCTCAATAATTTGGGTTGATGCACAAAAGTTTTTAATTTTGAAGAAGTTCAATTTATCAATTTTTTCTCTTGTTGCTTGCACTTTTAGTATCGTTTTACTTCTTTTTTTAACCCAGAGTACCTAAAGTAGCACCACACACCTCGCAGGAGTCAACACAAATGTTTATCAAATAATTTGCTGTAATTATTTGACTGAAAAGAATGATGTCTAATTTCTCATCCAACTCAAACCTTCTGGGACTCTAAGACTGTTTTTAGTTACAGATAAAATCATTTTACCCAAACCGATAATGGTTTCTCATTAGACTTTTAGAAAAAATCATAGTTTTGCTATACATGTATCTTTATTTTGAAGAAAGAAATCATTAAATTGCTAGTCTTCCCACTTGGGAATCTTCAATGTCCTTTTTATTGTTCTTGGCTACTCAACAATTCTGACTTCCCTTAAAAAATATAAACCTTCAGTGTATATTTTTCCCAAGCATAAATTATGAGAGGGAGGGAGTAACCTGGACATTTAATTGTGTTATAATTGCTCTTGGATTGCCACACCACCTCTGGTTTATTATTTCAAAGGAAATGATACCATCTCAATGGTGTTGATTTACGGTTACACTTTGCAGGAGAGTAATTTATCTGGTTAATAAATCCAAGATACATTTTCCAAATACAAGACAGAAAAGACGGCCAACATTTGCTTTGTCCCTCATTATTCTTCATCCTAAATGAACGGCATAGATGAATATTACTGCCAAGAACAAGCAATCCCCTCCATTGCAATTGCTTCCTTCTTCACCTCCTAGTCAAGGCTTTACAAGGTTTTCTACCATAATTCTTATTCAGGTCACAGGGAAACATGACTCAGACTCAGTGGCTACTAATCTAATGATCCATTTAGAATGCTCACATTCATATCTACTAGTTGTTTTAAAAGTAATTTCTGGTGAAGCACAGTGGCTTGTACCTATAATCCTAGTGCTTTGAGGGGCTGAGAGAGAAGAATTACTTCAGGCAAGGAGTTCCAGATCATCCTGGGCAGCATAGCAAGAACCTCGTCTCTACAATATATTTTTTAAAAATTAGCCAGGTGTGTTAGCACATACCTACAGTCCCAGCTACTGAGGAGGCTGAGGCAGGATGATCACTTCAGCCTTGGATTTTGAGGTTACAGTGAGCTGTGATCATGCCACTATACTCCAGGGTGGGCCACAGACAAAGGCTCCACCTCTGAAAAGAAGAAGAAGAGGAAGAGGAAGAAGAAGAAGAAGAGGAAGAAGAAGAAGAGAAAGAAAGAAGAAGAAGATGAAGACGAAGACGTAGAAGAAGAAGAAGAAGAGGAGGAGGAGGAAGAGAAGAAGGAGGAGGAGGAGGACTGAAAAAATAATAAAAAGTAATTTCTCATTTATTTGTGCAACCTTATTCAAGTAACATACTGATCCAGCTTCCAGGGAAAATGTGCAGCACATAACTATGATTCTTTCTAAAAGAAAAAACTAACTGCTCAGTTGGATCTGGGGGAAATATGAGAACTAGACTTACAATAAAAGCATTACATTTGAGATGTGCATTTTCTCTGGAAGCCAGGTATAGAAAAGTACATAGAAAGCATATAGAAAAATATTTCACAAAATTATAATTATTAGTTTATTAGGATATAGAGGGCCTCATAGAATGCTGAATGTATTTCTTAGACCTGGACCATCACATTTTATTAATGGTGGAGGGATTTTTAATTTGAAATGTATATATAAAGCTGGGCATGGTGGCACACCCCTGTAGTTCCAGCTACTTTAGAGGCTGAGGCAGGAGGATAGCTTGATCCCAGAAATTCAGGACCAGGCTAGGCAACATAGCAAGACCCTATCTCAAAAAATAAATGAAACACACACACACATAACCTTTAAACAATCAAGGAAAAAAAAACTTTCTGATGACATTTTCTCATTTGTGAAATGGGAATAGTGATAGTATCTATTGCATAGGACAGTTGATGGGATTAAGTAAGTGTGAGTAATGCCTTAAAAATAACAAGTACTTCATAAATTTTGACCACTTTTTAAAATTCCTTATCTTAGTAATATCAGAAAATAGAAAAAAAATGGAGATAAAAGGTGACTGTTTTTAATTGCAGCTCTTCTTTCTGTCCTTGCTTCTGCACACATGAGTTTTCTACTGTTCTCTCTCTGTACTAGTGGAAATGTGTGTGATATGGTTTGGCCACATCCCCCCCCACAATCTCATCTTGAATTTCCATGTGTTGTGGGAGGGACCCAGGGGGAGGTAACTGAATCATGGGGGCAAGTCTTTCCTGTGCTGTTCTCATGATAGTAAATAAGTCTCATTAGTTCTAGTGGTTTTAAAAACAGGAGTTCCCCTGAACAAGCTTCTCTCTTCTCTTGTCTGCCACCATGTGAGATGTGCCTTTCACCTTCCACCATGATTGTGAGGCCTCCTCAGCCATGTGGAACTGTAAGTCCAATAAACCTTTCTTTTGTAAATTGCCTAGTTTCGAGTATGTCTTTATCAGCAGTGTGAAAACGGATTAATACAGTGTGTGTGTGTGTACCAGCTCGTGTGTACATGTATGCCCAAGCCAGTAAAAGTAAATAATGTGATTCTAATGATTATACCTGATCACAGTGGCCAGATACCAGAATTTACAACCAATTCAATGTGCATCAATGAGGAAAACAATTTTCTTAAAAAACAATCACATGTGCCACATTTCATAATACTGTGCCATTTTCTGTAGCCCAGTACGTACCACATTGTGCTGACATTTTCATTGTGCTTCTCTCTATCCCCGTCCTTACCCAACTCCCACTGAACTAAGGCAGACAGTCACCTGGTCTTATTCTTCCTGGTGTCTCAAACCCATACAACCACATAAATGTTGACTGGATCAGCAAATGGAGTTAGCAAGTATGAAAGAACTGCTCGAAATACGGTGCTGTTTCTAAAATGATGAAACCACTGCCATCCGTATTCATATTCATATTCACTGAGGGGATCTCTTTATGCCTGGAAGGTGTTTCCCTAGCTTCCCACACAGTCAGATTCCTAAGTTAATCGGAAATGATATGGCACTGGAGTGTTGTAAAAATTATGTATTTTTAGTAGAATCATAGAGTCAAATTGGGTCTTAGAAATCATCTAATCTAGCCTCCTCACTCTTAAAAATGGAGACTAGACCCAGAAAGATTAAGATTAAGCTGGACTTCATTAAAATTTAAAATGTCTGCTCTGCAAAAGATACTGTGAAGAGAATGAGAATACAAACTACAGACTGGAAGAAAATTTTGCGAAACACACGTCTGATAAAGTACTGTCATCCAAATATACTTCAGTGCTAAAAAGAAAGAAGCTACCAAGTTATGAAAAGACATGGAGGAGCCTTAAATATATATCACTAAGTGAGAGAGGCCAGTCTGAAAAAGCAATGTACTGCATGCTTTCAACTATAGAACACCCTGGGAGAGGCAAAACTATAGAGGTGATTAAAAAAAAAAATCAGTGATTGTCAGGGGTTAGTGGGGTGGTAAGGATAAATAGGCACGGCACAGAGGACTTTTAGGGCAGTGAAACTACTCTATATGGTTTAATGCTAGGTAAATGTCATCATACATTTGTCAAAACCCACAAAATGCACAACACCAAGAGTGAACCCTAAACTATGGACATCAGGTAGTAATGACACACAATGTAGGTTTATCAATTATAACAAAGGTACCACTTTGATGCAAGATGTTGATAATGGGGGAGGCTTATATACATGCGGGAGCAGGAAATGTATGGGAACTCTGTACTTTCTGCTTAATTTTACTGTTAACCTAAAACTGCACTAAAAAATAAAATCTATTTAAAAAGAGCGATGACAACCACAGCAACAAAATATCTGAGACAGCAATAAGCATCTGACTCACTTTTAATTAGAGAAAGAATTGCCTTTTGGTAATTAGAGTGAGAATTGCCTTTTGGGCTGGGTGTGGTGGCTCACACCTGTAATCCTAGCACTTTGAGAGGCCAAGGCGGGTGGATCATCTGAGGTCAGGAGTTTAAAACCAGCCTGACCAACGTGGTGAAATCCTGTCTCCATTAAAAATGTAAAAATTAACTGGGCATGATAGCAAGTGCCTGTAATCTCAGCTACTCAGGAGGCTGAGGCAGGAAAATTGCTTGAACCCAGGAGGCGGAGCTTGCAGTGAGCAGAGATGACGCCATTGAGCTCCAGACTGGGAAACAGAGCAAGACTCCATCTAAAAAAAAAAAAAACAAAAAAAACTGCCTTTTGGAGGTAGGAATGCCAGATGTAGCAGATACAGTCATGGGTCATTTAACATCAGAGATAAGTTCTGAGATATTAGGCAATTTTGTCATTGTGCGAACATCATTGAGGATACTTACACAAACCTAGATAGTATAGCCTACTACACACAGGCCATATGGTAGAACCTGTTGCCCCAAGGCTATAAACCTGTACAGCATGTTACATACTGAATACTAAAGACAATGGGAACACAAAGGTAAGTATTTGTGTATCTAAATATAACTAAACATAGAAAGGGTACAGTAAAAATACAGTGTTGTAAGCTTACAGGACCACTGTTGTATATGCAGTCCATCGTTGACTAAAACATCCTTATACAGCACAGGACTAAAAATACCAGATGTCTGGTTAAGCTTGAACCTCAGGTGAACAATGAATAATTTCTAGTCCCGAATATTATGAGACATACTTACACTAAAACAATTATTTATTTTTAGTCTGAAATTCAAATTGAACTTGGCATCCTGTACTTTATCTGGCAAACGTATTTGTAGGGAAATTGGCATTTCACAATTAGGCTGTGGCCCCCTCTTAATTCCTGAGCCTGAAGACATGTTTCTCTACTGGGAAAGTTCCATCGAACTGTCTCTGAAAGGAAAACTCTTGAGCAATTAGAGAAGAATAGGATGACCGCCTTTTCAACAAGATTGTCTCTCTCATCCCCCGCAGCCAGTGGGGTCATGGCCACATCCTCCCATCCATCCTTCGTTCCATTTATGAAAGCTAGCTATGTAAAACATATTGGTTTACTCTACAGATGAGTTCCTGAATGGAGTATAAGTGAAATCACATCTTTACTAGAATAGGAGAACATCTTTACTTAAAACAACCCTGGAAATAAACACCACACACACACACAAAATCCCATCCTCTCTTACCACAAAAGACCACTCTCTAATTAAAACTATATTGCATTTCCATCACAGTTTTCCTGAAACTGGGAGATACACACACATATATATATAAAATCTTGATCACAGCCTGGCATAAAAGACCACAAGTATTTTTAACTGTTTTCAATGAAAAAAAAAATCTGCATTCCCTCCTCACAGCTCACTTCCACTAAGCATTCCAGTACCACCTGCTTCTGCTTAAGCAAAGAGTTGCCCAACATTTTTTCCCCAAATTGGGTTCAATTTAATTACGGCTTTTGTTTTAACCCACACCACTTGGTGATTAAGGCAACAGCTAAAACCAAAAAGAACCCCAGAAACTGAAATAAAAGTTTGTTTCAAACACTTTGAGAAGTGTCTTCATTTCCATATATTCCTTGTCCCTGCAATACAGCCAACAGTGACATTAAAGACTCTCCAGGGAAAATATCCCTGTTATAACCATTTAGAGATAAGTTAATACCATGCCTTCTCTTGGGAAACCTGAAAGATTCTCTAAGGTTTCTAGATATTTTAAGTCAGGGTCTGGCTCTTCTTGGTTATTTATGAATTACATCAGAACCATATAAAATTTCATAGCAAAGACACAGTGGAAATGCCTTTATGCATGCAGCTGGTTAATGTGCATGGATTATTCATGAAGCAACACCATCCCAAATTGGTCTAAAGGAAACAACGGGACAAAGGGCTCAGCAACCAGCCTGACTCACTGGAAATCTGATCGGATGAAGTTAGTGTAGTCATCAGAACCGAGGCCACCATCAGATCTGATTTCCGATGAGTTTCAGCTGAATCTAAGCAGCAAATGGGAAGCAGCTGTCATTGCTGATGCTACAGGGGTGGGATCCTGGACCTCTCTGTTCAGAGATCCAGCCCTCCAAGATCTACAAGTCTTAGGGATTAAAGGACACTCAGTAATATGCCCTGAAAAATTCATGGGTATGAGCTCAGCTGCATGACTCTTAATGAACAGCCAGCTCATTTTTTGAAGGGCCAAAGACTGGGAACAAGGCCATGTAAGCATGTGTAAAGAAGCATCCCAACAGAACCTAAAAGACATAAGCGCTTTCTCCAGGGAATGGTGCAAAGCTAAGCATCAAGGACAGAATGTGGCCTCAGGTTTCTGCCTTATTTAAAATCCAAGCTGGTTTTTTGTGTTCTCTTTTTGTAGAAGGAGGCTGAAATATGCCCAAAGCATAGTGAATTTATCAGAGGAAGGCATGGATGCAATACACAAATGCTCCTTGACTTACAATGGGGTTACATCCCAATAAACTCAACATAAATTGAAAATATCATGAATTGAAAATGCTTTTAATACACCTAACCTACTGAGCATCATAGCTAGCCTACCTTAAATGCACTCAGAACACTTACATTAGCCTATAGTTGGGCACAATCTTCTAGCACAAAGCCTACTTTAAAACAAAGTATTCAACCTCTTATGTAATTTACTGAATATCATACTGAAAGTGAAAAACTTCCAGTATTGGTATCCGAAGTAGGGTTTCTACTGGATGTATATTGTTTTCACACAACTGTAAAGTCAAAAAACAATTGTAAGCAAAACCATTGTAAGTTAGGGACCATCTGTACTTCTGAGGCCATAAAGAAGAATGCAGAGGTTCAGATCAGGGCTCAAAACCTTCAGAAAGGTTCAGATCAGTTCTTAAAAGGCAACCCTCAAGCCAGGGTCCCATGTGGATAAGCCACTGAATGCTAACACAGATGGTAAGGGTTCTGCGTTCTCATAGCTAGAAGCTAGAGGTAAAGAATTATCTTGGAAGAAAGGAAATAGACAAAGATAAAGAGCTAAAGAAGATAAGAACAAGAAAGAGATAAGAGGATAATCCCCAATGGAGAGTGGTGAGTGATGCAAAATCACCCACGTGTTTCTCACGGGAATGTGTCATTGGCACGTGGAGCACCATCTGTGTTGGGCATAAGGATGCCCCAACCAGGCCCCTTTTACTGAACGAATCTCAGCCATTGGGAGTGCTACTGGCATAAAGTCTTCACTGTCAGTAGAAGACTTCACTTCACTGTCCTTGGGACCGCCTCAGCTGCAGAAAGCCACCTTGTCCGAGGTTATGCCCCTTCCTGGGACAGCCTATATCTGATTACTGATCTATCTTAGCCCAAGTCGGGCCAACTCTGAAGGGCCATCCTAGCTCCAGAGCTGCCATGAAGTCAGCTAAGACAGCCATGGGTCTGTATTCTGCCTACTACTGATTCCTCTTCCTTTCTATGACATTTCCCTTCCAAGCGACACTCCTTGATAAACTTCCCACACACCAAACTCCATCACAAAAATCCACTTCCCAGGAAACTCAACCTGCAACACCATCTTCATCTTCGATTTCCTTGACAACTTTCTAGGGCAAACTTGCGAAATCTCCAGCTGCACCAATGGCTGATGCTTGGACAATCCATTTCTCATGCCCAAAATCATTCACAGGAAACTTGGATCATCAACTTATTAGAGCATTTGACTTAAGAACATGTGTTTCTTGGATAGGAGAGTCATTGTCATTAGGAGAAAGTATTATCAAAAAAAGAGGAGCAGCATAGAGGGCCAACTGAAATCAGTTTGGCGAGGGGGAGCTCTGTTTGGTTTTCGGTTTGTTTGTGTGTTCTCAGCTGTGTGAATCATTGTGGTCACAGAGACCTGACTTAATAATAGTGATCCACCATAGATCCCTTTAATTAAAAGCCAGGAAGAGAGGAATACTAATATACTATTCCAATTTTGCTTGACATGTATCACTGTCTCCACTTGAAGAGGGTAGGGAGAGAGAGACCTGTGAATACAGACAAGGGCAGAACCTTCTCTTCCTTTAAACCCTTTGTACTCTCTTAGAAGTGTAAACCTGAGCATTAACTTCAGGTTCAGCCCTGAGTCCCAAGAAACTCGACCCCTCTCTCTTAGCAAACTCCCCACAAGGCTTCCTTAAACACCTACCAATATACACGGCCATGGAAGAGGCAAAGCTCCGTCTCTGAGCCTGAACCTGCTCTCAGCTATTGGTCAAAGCATAGGCCCAAGAGCCTGTTTTCAAAGCAACAGGGACTCCAGAAGACCATTGCCAGATAGGCTGAGCACCCCTGCATTAGAACAAAACTAGAATCTGAGGTGCTGCCTGTGTTCAGACTCTGAGATTGTCGTTGGAAAATGGAGAAGCTAGAAGGGACAAAAATTTGGCCCTTGTTCTTTGAATACTCAGACATCCTTGGGCTCCATCCAGTCACCACCTGTCACTTCCACGAAGCAGCCCTCGGGACATGCTATACTCTTAGCATTTTGTTTTAGGGATCATGTTGCTTAATCAACTTTTCAACAAAGGTGGTCTTCTTGACCAACGGTCCCAGAAGGACCAATGTCAACCTGAGATGACACAACTGAACAGTTGTGCACACGTCATGGCCCTCCCTGCCAACTGAGAGGGGTGCAGGGAGACCATGAAAGAAGGTTGTGGAGACCAGAAGGCATAGCAGGAAATGCTGGATCAAATTACTTTTCCGCTCCAGCTGGATGGAACAACTGCCTCTCTTGAACATTCAAGGGCAGTGGAGCCAGAGTAACAAAGTAGACTAACAGGAAGGACGCTGAGAAATGAGTCTGATTATGGCACTGACATTTGGATGTCAGAGACCAATTCTGGGCTCTCTCTGGAATGAGGTCTTTCTGAATGTTAAAAGCCCTACTTTAGGATTTGTAAGGATTACTGAGAATACTTGTTTAAAAAGCTCATCATGGACCCTACTTGTAGAGTTTCTGATTCAATGAGTATGGAGTGAAATCCAGGAGTCTATTGATTTTATTTATTTTAAAAGTGAGTCATAAGTGATTCAGATACATAGATCACAGTTTGAGAAACAGAGTTTATATCTTCAGGGAGGATTTTCCTCTCGCCGTTTGCTGTATACTTTCCTCCCAGCATGCCAGTCTGGTTTATATGCATAACAGGCAAGTATAAATGCCTTAAAAGCTTGGTAGGATTTGAACAAACACAATTGTTCTAAAGGAGAGTTGGATGGGAAGTAATAACAATTAAGCTCTGACTACATGCTAGGAACTGTGCTGGCAGCTGAACTTACTATCAGTTTATGATATTCTTACGAGATCCCCAAGTAAAGAAGCATCTTAGTTTTACAAATGGAGAAACTGAGGCTTTGAGAAGTTAAATAGGTCATTTGCCAAGGATCGCGGAGCTAAACTGACAGAGCAAGAATTTAAACCCAGGTAAATCTGCCTCTGAAAGCAAACCTGCCTAAGCCAAAAAATCATCCAGGACATTTGAAGTCCAGATTCTCCATCTGCTTCTCTGGAGATCCCTACTTTGTATCTTTGCAGCAGAGCCCTGGAATCTGTAACTCTGATTTACCCTCAGGTGATTCTTACCCTATGAGTTAAGAAAAGACTCGATGATCCCTACTGCCCCTCATAGAGTGCACGTATCTTGGGGTTCCTTTCAGTAGAATTAGGTGACTCAAAAAGATACACGTTTACAGCTGGGTGCACTGGCTCACGCCTGTAATCCTGGCACTTTGGGAGGGTGAGGCAGCCAGATCCCTTGAGGCCCAGAGTTCGAGACCAGCTTGGCCAACATGCTGAAACCCCGTCTCTATTAAAATACAAAAAATTACTCAGGCGTGATTGCAGGCACCTGTAATCTCAGCTACTCGGTAGGTTGAGGCATGAGAATCGCTTGAGCCCACGAGGCAGAGGTTGCAGTGAGCCAAGATGGTGTCACTGCACTCCAGCCTGGGTGACAGAGAAAGACTCCATCTCAAAACAAACAAAAGATACAAGTTTTCATCCTTTGCTTTTAGGGCAAAAGCATTGCTTTTGAAAAGATCTGACAATTTCCTCCAAAACTTGTCTTGAGAAATAGATGTGTTGCTCTTCAGATGGTTTCCTTCCCTGCATTATTTCTTTTCATAGCGAAAATGACTGGATTGGGATGAAGGAATTTCTAAAGCTCTGTAATAACATTTGAGTGTGGGCAACATTTTTTGCATGACTCCCAGTAATAAAAAAACAGCAAGTGGGTTGAAAAAAGTGGCCACAGAATTAGTACAACTGCTGTATTCCCTACAGATTAATTGCTTGGTGGAAAGATCAGGTTTCCATACTCCGGCATCCCAATATTCTCTAGTTGTTCTCTACCTTTAGGTTGCATCAGAATTATGAAGAAGGAGTGGTGCTGCTGTTAAAAATACAGGTGCCCAGGCCCCACCCTATAGAGATTTCAATTCAGTAGGTTCATAGTGGGACTCAAAACTCTGCATTTTGGAAGAGTGCCTGGTTATTCTGATGCAAATGCATACAAACTACAATTCAAAAAACTATGGTAATATGTCAAAATAGCTTCAAATTCTTCTTGGAAGTAAGGGAAGGAGGGAAGGATGAATGGTAGATAATAAATGGATGCATAACAATATCAATCAACATAGACAGAAAAAGTATTATCATTACTAGTTTAGTAATCCTACCAATTAATAAAAATAATTTAACTGTTGATTCAGGAATAATGCTGAATATATAAGAGATATGGCTGCCTACATCCTTAGTGGGGAAAGGGTGTGCTGTACTATTAAGGTATGGGCAACTCTGTCACTTATGGGACAGTACTCCAGGAAACTATCTTGAAGTAGTTATCTGAAGCAAATTCTATTTTACCATCGATGTCTATGATAAAATTGGGCTGTTGTCTAAGAAGAATAATAGTATCCCTGGAATACAATAAAATAGCAGTGGATGACACAATAAACATTTATAATTCAAAACTTCTGGCATTTGGATGAAACTGCGATAGTATTTCACAATTTAATAGTAACCCTGCTTTGTGTTATTACATATTGAAGGTTAAAGTAGGGTCATTTTCTCAATAAAATATGTAATAAAGTGAGCATCACAAATCAAATGGGGAATGAAGGGAATATTTAATAAATGTTGTAACAGTCCATTAGCAGTATAGGAGAAAAATCAGTTTGGGTTGTTTTCTTATATGATTTACCAAAATAAATGCTAGATAGATAAAGCTTTTAAAACTAGAAAAAAAAAATGCAAATAAAAAGGATTTGAGATGCCTCAAAGTACATATTCTTGTTATTCCTCTAAAATATGAGCTTCTTGCAGGTAGGAATTGTTGTTGATCACTTGACACATGCACAGTGCCAAGAACGGTACCCAGCATTTTGTTGGTGTTCAATAAATGTCTAATGAATGAACCAATAAGTCAGTGGTTTAAGTGTCTTTGTAATTGAAAAACAATAGAAAAAATGACAAAATGTTTTGAATTAACAGATTTGAAAGAGTTGAAACTTTTAAAAATCAAAAATATTGAAAGCCGAAAACCAACAGAGTGAAACATTGGCAGGATAAATATAATAATGATTTTATAACTTTACTGTATAAAAAACTCATACCAGATAAGGTATACATAAATCAACAAACTCTTGTCCTTTAAGCTCTCATTTACTGCTGATAGAAGTGTCATCAGGATGACATTTCTGGAAGATAATAATGTATATAAAACATAAATGTCATACCAATTACATACCTATCTGAACAGAGTCCTCCCTTGGTATTCCAGGGGGATTGGTTCCAGGATCCCCTTGGATACTGAAATCCACGGATGCTCAGGTCACTCATATAAAATGGCATAGTATTTGCATATAGCCTATGCACATCCACCAATATACCTTAAATCATCTGCTGATTACTTATAACATCTAATAATACCAAATAATACCAATGTAAATGCTATGCAAATTGTTATACCGTTTTGACTTGTAATTTTTTTTTCTAGGCAGAGCCTCACTCTGTTGCCAGGCTGGAGAGCAGTGGAGCAGTCTCGGCCCACTGCAATCTCTACCTCCTGTATTCAAGCGATTCTCCTGTTTCAGCCTCCTGAGTAGCTGGGACTACAGGCACGTGCCACCACACCCAGCTAATTTTTGTATTTTTAGTAGAGATATTTCACCATGTTGGCCAGGATGGTCTCAATCCGCCCGCCTCACCCTCCCAAAGTGCTGGGATTACAGGCGTGAGCTACTGCTGCTCGGCCTGTTTTCTATTTTTATTTGTGTATGTGCATGTATGTATGTATCTGTGTGTGTGTGAACCTGTGTTTGTGTGTGTGCATGTGTGTGCATCTACCTGAAGAGTCAGGGAACTTTCACCTATTTTATTTAAGTTTTCATTTTTTCAAATCCCAGCCAGAAGCTAAATACAATTGGTAACCATTAAGCACTAGTTCTACTCCAAAGAAGTGGAATCATCCATATTTACTCTAATAAAACTATGCAGCCCTTAAGCAAAGTTTCTCTTCATTTAAAAGAAAAAACTATACAGTTAGATTTCCCTTGTATTCATTACACAAAATGAGTTCAGCTTTTAAAACTTTGACACTCAACACTTATTTTTACAAGTTAAGATTCCAATTTTAAAAGAAAAAGGAAGTCCTCTGCTCCAATACTTTTCCAGTTATTTTCCATCTGCAGTTAATTGACTCTGTGACACAAAACGCAAGAATACAAAAGGCCGATGGTACTGTGAATTCCAGCCATCCACCCTCTAGAGATTTACCTGCAGGTGAACACACAGGTCCGAGATAGTGTATGTGTAAGGACAAAGTAATGTTCATCACAACATGGTTTTTACAGCTAAAAACACTGGAAACATCCAAAGGTCCATCAATAGGAACGCCACACTCAAGACCACAATGGAACCCTAGAGAACCTTTAAAAGCCATTTTTAACTGCCAGTTAAAAGACAACACTCAGTACTGGTAAACTATGTCTTGACATATTGGTGTCTCCCAAATACCACACATTTGAAAGGTAATTGTCAGTTAAAATCTACCTAGTCCTGTCCATGTCCTTTACCCCTGGAATCCCTATTCCAAGCTCCGCTGTCAGTTTCAAATAAAACACCCTTCTCTTCTTAACACCTAGGTCAAGCATGGGTGCCTCACCATTCTTCCCCATTCATCTGGAGCCACTCTCCCACCTGCTTCACACATCCTCACTTTTGACCTCAAGATTTCTTTTCCTGTTTATGGCCTGTCCTCTTTCCTCAGATTAAATGGATCATTTTCTTATTAGTTCCTTTTGAATGAGGCATGGCAAGCCCTAACACATTCCAACAGAAAGACCATTGTAATCCTTAATTTTCTTTTCATATATTGTTTCCTACTAGATCACAAAGTTTTGCATCTCATGTCTAGTTTGGAATTAAATTTGATGTAAAAGCTGGAAATTTAAAAATGTCTTGAGACCATTCCCTATGACATAAGTCATTTTTCACTAATAGTCTAACGCTGTGTGATAAGTTCAAGTTATTGTTCGTTTTGGTTCCTGACTTAATACTATTTACATGAGTCCTTATACACTGCAATCTGCAATCATTCTTCATCTTCACACAGATCACACATAACTATCTCCAGACATGTCACATGGGAATAGAATTACGGAAGGGAATGAATCTCCAAGTCCTATCTAAAATCAGGCAGAACCCAACAGGGTCCCAAGGCCAACACAGACTCTTGAGACATTCTATCACAATGTGACTCGTGTCCTTTGGCCACATATTCCCAAACACCCATGGAAATGCAGCACTGATTCATCATTTAAGCAAGCATTTGCGTTATCAATGTAGTAAGTGTATGTATAAATATATGTAAACTTTTGGAGATTCTGTACATTTGATATTAAGAGTAGAAACTGTATTTGGCTTATCCCTTTACAACAAAAATCTCCTTGAACACTTTTTTCTCTGTCAATTTTCCATTCTGTTATGGAAAATTTTAAGCAAGGAAAACACCACAGTGAAATTTGCTAGCTTGAGGATGTATTTGAATCTACAGAGAAGATGTTTGAAAAGGCAACCCCACACTTCAGCTCTGCATAGAGCAACCCTTATAATACTTAACATATTTTTTTAAAAAACACGTTTTTAAATATTGAAAACATTTTGGCATGAGGTCTCACTTGTTTGGCAGAGGTTGAGATGAAAGAGCTGTTTATATAACCAGCACATTCTGCCAATAGGTTACCTTAGTTCTCTCACACATTCATGTTTTACATGGCAACTATGAGCATTTAGCTCCAAGGGAAACTGGTCAGAGCCATTTGGCTTTCTCAAGAGTATCAGAATCATTTGTTCTTAGCAAACCAATTTTATTCATTTGTTGATCCACATCTTCTGAGTCACTCTCTTGGGCCAGTCATTGGCCCACAATAAGTGGGCTATGCCTTTTGATCATATTAGCAAGCAAGAGCGCCAGGTTTCCTTTCCATAATGAAAATTTTTGAAGCTGAATTATAGTCAAAATCTTTTAAATTATGAAAAAAATCTAAAGCTTTCAAAGCCTATACCCTTTAAACCTTATTCTCAGCAGCATTCAATGCAACTAAGTATTCCTTCTCTAGAAACACGTTGCTCTCCTGGCTTCTGGGAGGGGATCCTCTCCTGGCTTTTGTCCTGCCTCCCTGGAGCCTGCATCTAGATTTCTTTGGTGCGTTTACTTTCCTGTACCTGATCTCTAAACACTGGAGTTCCTGTGGGACTGTTCCTGTTCCTCTATTCTTTCTACACTCTCTCCCTGGCATGACCACCTCTATCCCTATGGCTCTAAATACCCTCTAGGTGGTAACAATTCCCCAGTGTTAATCTTCAGTTCAAAACCTTCCTCTCACCTCCAGACTCGTAAGTCCAGCAACCTTTTACAGCCCGTTTGGAACTCCCCTCTGCATCTGAAATTTAACATGTCCCAGCTGAACTCCTGACTCCTCTCGCTCCCCAGCAAGCCTGTTCTTCCTCAGAGTTTGCCAACACAAAAAATGGCACTGCCATCTGCCAAGCTGTTTGAGCCAAACCCAAAAGACATTGTTGATTTTGTCCTTTAACCCCACTCCCTACCTTCAATTAAGTATCTGTTGCTACTACCTCAAAAATATATCTTGATATCAGGCATGATATTCAAACTATTTAACAACTGGTACTGACAGGCACTTGCCAAGCGGTACTGCCATGGGTACTGTGTTCCCTGCTGGGCCCATTTGGGGTGGCAGAGAGCACATTGGAGACTCAGTGGGCTGGTTAGAGGGCCAGAGGATGCTAGGGTGGCCCTCCTCAGAGTCTACCTTTTGGCTATTGTGAATAATTTTGCTATGAACATTGGTATACAAATATCTGTTTGAGTGCCTGCTTTCATTTCTTTTAGGTATAGGCCCAGAAGTGGGGATTGCTGGATCATATGGTAATTCATTCTATGTTTAATTTTTTGAGGAAAAATTTACATTCCCACCATCAGTGCACAAGGGAATGTGAAATATGGTATAGCTACTGTGGAAAACAGTGCAACAATTCCTCAAAAAATTAAATTAGGCCAGGCACAGTGGCTCACACCTGTAATCCTAGCACTTTTGGAGACTGAGGGGGCAGATCACTTGAGGTCAGGAGTTCAAGACCAGCCTGGCCAACATGATAAAACCTTGTCTCTACTAAAAATACAAAAGTTAGCCGGGTGTGGTGACCAGTGCCTGTAATCCCAGCTACTCAGGAGGCTGAGGCAGGAGAATCGCTGGAACCTGGGAAGTGGAGGCTGCAGTGAGCTGAGATAACACCACTGAACTCCAGCCTGGGTGACAGAGCAAGGCTCTATCTCAAAGAAAAAAAAAAAAAATTTAAATTAGTCCACCTTCGTCACATCCTCACCAATATTGAGGTTGTTTTCTGTATTTTTTTTTTTTAAATAATAACCACCCTAGTGGGTGTGAAGTGGTACCTCACTGTGGTTTTGATTCGCATTTCCCTAACCACCAATTATGGTGAGCATCCTTTCACATACTTCTTGGCCATCTGTGTATTTTCTTAGGAGAGATGCCTATTCATGTTCTTTGCTGAGTTTTAAATTGGGTTTTTTTTCTGTCATTGAGTTCTGAGAGCTCTTTATATATTGTGGATATTAACCCCTTCTCGAATATACAGTTTGAAAATATTTTCTCCCATTCTGGGTAGTATCCTTTGATCCAGAAAAGTTTTCCGTTTTGATAAAGCCTAATTTGTCTATTTTTTCTTTTTTTTTTTTTCCTGTGTCTTTGGTGTTATATCTAGGAAATCACTGCCAAATCCTATGTTGTGAAGTTTTATCCCTGTTTTCTCCTAAGAGTTTCATGGTTTTAGCTCTAATAAAAATGGACTAATACACATACACATTAGCTGAGGCCTCCACAGGGTCAGGATCACCAATATCACTGTCTTCCACCTCCACACCTTGTCCCACTGAAGGCTGTCAGGACCAACAACACACACAGAGCTGTCATCTCCTGTGATAATAATCCCTTCTGCTGAACACCTCCTGAAGGGCCTTCCTGAGGCTATTTCACAGTTAACTTTTTTTTTAAGTGGGAGTACACTCCAAAATAAAAATAAAAAGTATAATATAGTAAATACATAAACCAGTAACACAGCTTTTTATTATAAGTATTATGTAGTGTACATAGTTGTATGTGGTAGACTTTTTTTTTTTTTTTTTTTTTTTTTTTTTTTGACACAGAGTCGCTCTCTGTCGCCCAGGCTGGAGTGCAGTGGTGCGATCTCGGCTCACTGCAAGCTCCACCTCCTGGGTTCACGCCATTCTCCTGCCTCAGCCTCCCAAGTAGCTGGGACTACAGGCGTCCGCCACCATGCCCAGCTAATTTTTTGTATTTTTGGTAGAGATGGAGTTTCACCATGTTAGCCAGGATGGTCTCGATCTCCTGACCTCGTGATCCACCAGCCTCAGCCTCCCAAAGTGCTGGGATTACAGGCGTGAACCACCATGGCTGGACATGTGGTAGACTTTTATAAGAGTGACAACACGGTGGGTTTGTCTATACCAGCATCACCATAAACACGTGAGTAATGCCTTACACTACAACTTTAGGATGGCTATGATGTCACTGAGCAACAGGAGTTTTTCAGCTCCATTATGATCTTATGGGACCACTGTCGTATATGCAGTCATTGACCAAAACATCATATTCTGTGCATAACTGTATTTCCTTTTTTTTTTTTTTTTTTTTTTTTGAGACAGAGTCTTACTCTGTTGCCCAGGCTGGAGTGCAGTCATGAGATCTCGGCTCACTGCAACCTCTGCCTCCCAGGTTCAAGCGATTCTCCTGCTTCAGCCTCCTGAGTAGCTGGGATGACAGGCACATGCCACCACACCCATCTAATTTTTGTATTCTTAGTAAAGACGGGGTTTTGCCATGTTGGCTAGTTTGGTCATGAACTCCTGATCTCAGGTGATCCTCCCACTTCAGCCTCCCAAAGTACTGGGATTATAGGTGTGAACCACCATGGCCAGCCACATAACTGTATTTCTAAGATCTCTATTCTATTCCATTGGTTGATGTGTATGTCTTTATGCCAGTACAATACTGTTTTGATTACTGTATCTTTGCAGTAAGTTTCAAAATCAGGAAGTTTGAGGCCTTCAACTTCACCCCTTTTTGATTGTTTTGGCTATCAAAAAGAGTCCCTCGAGATTCCATATTAACTTTAGGATGGATTTTTCTATTTCAGCAAAAAGTGTCATTGGGATTTTGACAGGGATTACATTGAATCCATAGATCACTTTGGGTGACATTGACATCTTATCTTAACAATATTGAGTGTTCCAATCCATGATAGGATTTCTTTCCGTTTATTGATTCTTCTTTTATTTCTTTTAGCAATGTTTTCTAGTTTTCACATATTAAGCTTCATGGAAGGTTAAATAAGAAAGTAGTAATCATTGTCACCTGGCTAGGAGTAGAAGATGGACTCAGAGCAGATGGAGGCCTTTGTCTACTCTTTGTACCTTTTTCACGTTTCTCATGCTTGCACTTTGTGAATAAGGACCACAGTCCGGGTGAAGTGAAGGTGGCACCTGGGGATCAAAATGTAAGGAGAACCTCACTTTTCACTCCCACGTGCCAACAACGCGGTCTCACACGGACCTGAGAGTGAGTGTTTCTTTCAGTTTTGTGCTCGAGGCCCTTGTCCTAGTGCCCACCCACTCAGCAACATGTCCTTAATAAATGACTCACTCAGGAATCCCCATCTCAGGGTTTGCTTCTGCAGAACCTGACTTAAGATATCCTCTAGTCTCTGCTAACATGTCAAATCCTACACTTCCTTACTCCCTCTTTCTAAAGTGGGGGACAAAGATACCTCCTGTTCTTCTCGATCACAAAATGCTGTCTTTTCCTTCACAGAAATTGCCTCAATTCCTAACCATTTGTTTATTTACTTATTTTCCACAAGATTGTACCCTTCATAAATACTGCAACCATTGTCCTAGCACATTTTCTGTACACTGTAAGCATTAAAATGCATCTGTGGGAGGAAGGAAGGAAGGAAAGAAGGAAAGAAGGAAGGAAGGAAGGAAGGAAGGAAGGAAGGAAGGAAGGAAGGAAGGATTGTAAGCAATTAAATGCATCTGTGGGAGGAAGGAAGGAAGGAAGGAAGGAAGGAAGGAAGGAAGGAAGGAAGGAAGGAAGGAAGGAAGGAAGGAAGGAAGGAAGGATGGACTTCAGAGTAATGTGGCCTATATCAATTTTTCCAGGATTGTTCTTTTGTTTGTTGTTGTTTTTTCTCCCTTCCTCCCCACTGTTTTCTCTTCACAGGATATGAGACTTCATAACCTGCTAAAAATGTGCTTTTGGGACCTACCCATCTAGGAATAAACCATCCTAGTCTTGAGAGATCAAATGGAACCTGAGACCAGAGACTCATTTTCTTGTAAAATGCTTTCTCTAACAGATTTTAAAGGAAGGAAGGAAGGAAGGAAGGAAGGAAGGAAGGAAGGAAGGAAGGAAGGAAGGAAGGAAGGAAGGAAGGAAGGAAGGAAAGAAGGAAGGAAGGAAAAGGGGAAGGGGAAGGGAAGGGAAGGGAAGAGAGAGGGAGGGAGGGAAGGAGGGAGGAAGGGAGGGAAGGAATGGTAAGGGAAGGGGTTTATTCTTTGAGTGTCAAAACAACGTTTGAGAAGAACAGTTTTTTTCTTTGAGAAAATTGAGAATCTAAATTCAAGCATCATCATCATACCTTAATAAATAAAAGGATATTTTTTTCATATGTTTTTAAAGGTACAGTGAGATGCAGAACTCTGTGGGAAACTATCATTTCTGAAGCTTGTTCCTTATTGTCAAATCCACTCATCCCATATGGATCTCATTTCGTTGGATCTTTGCTGCTGCTTATTTTATTTTTTTTCACTAAAATATTCTCACATTTCCATTAGGTCATGTATTGTGCAATCGTAGCTTAAATATCTGGTTTCTTCAAAAATTCTGGGCCAGCAAACTGTTTTGCCTCAGATAAACCCCAGATTTGTCACACAATGACAGGACTGATATACTAGGAACTCGCTTTTTGCTGCCTTACCCATTATACAGAGAAAACTTTCTGTAAGTTTCCAAGACATGAAAACTTTTCTTCCAAAATATTATATAAATACTAAAGATGCCTTTTACACACACCCACAAGGACTTTGCAGACATTGGAGATTCCCACAATATTCTTTTGCAGCAAGTAAAAGCCAGAGATTTGAGAAAACAATAGAGGTACTGAGAGCCCAGGCCCTGAGAGCCAATGGCATTTAAGAAAACACTCAGAGGTCTGGGTGCCGTGCTCACGCCTGTAATCCCAGCACTTTGGGAGGCCAAGGTGAGCAGATCACTTGAGGTCAAGAGTTCAAGATTAGCCTGGTCAGCATGGTGAATCCCCATCTCTACTAAAAATACAAAAATTAGCCAATAATGATGATGCACGCCTGTAGTCCCAGTTACTCACGAGGCTAAGGCAGGAGAATCACTTGAACTGGGAGATGGAGGTTGCAGTGAGCCAAGATCACACCACTGAACTCCAGCATGGGTGACAAAGCCAGAGTCCATCTCAAAAACCAAAAAAGGAGACAGGCAGAGGGTGAAGTCTCCAAGGGAAGCAGCTGCTCCCAACATATAAAAAAGGTTTGCTGGCCCCCTGAGCCGAGAGAAAAGTGACCAACCGGACCCTCTGTGTGTGAATATCTTTGTATAGATGCATGCTTTCCATGGGGCCAGGCACGGTGGTTCACGCCTATAATCCCAGAACTTTGGGAGGCCAAGGTGGGTGGATCATTTGAGAAGTTCAAAACCAGCCTGGCCAATATGGTGAAACCCCGTCTGTACTAAAAATACAAAATTAGCCGGGCAGTGTGGCTTGTGCGTGTAATCCCAGCTACTTGGGAGACTGAGGCAGAAAAATTTCTTGAGCCTGGGAGGCAGAAGTTGCAGTGAGCTGAGGTCGTGCCACTACTCTCCAGTCTGGGCAACAGAGTGAGACCCTGTCTCAAAGAAAAAAAAAAAAAAAAAAAAAAAAGACATGCTTTCCACGGATACAGCCTGTGCTCAGATGTTTAATCCTTTGCTCTAGAGCACAGGTCAACAAACGTTTTCTGTAACGGGCCTGATAGTAAATATTTGAGGTCTCGTGGGCCATGAATGATCTCTGTTGCATCTTTTGGTTTGTTTGTTTCTTTTAAACATCACTTTAAACACATAAAAATGATGCCTAGTTTGTGGGCTATACTAAAGAGGCTACAGGCTGAATTTGACCCACTGGCCATAGTTTACTGACTCCTGATGTAGGCAAAAGAAGGGAAGAGAGGATTTTATTCGTGCTTTTCATAGTTGCCTTTTTGGTTTCTTGTCTAAGCCTTATTACTTGCCTTCTAGTTTATTGGAATAAACCTCCTGACTGGCCTTCCTGCCTGTAATAATACTACTTACCCAGTCATTTACGTGTGCCAGAGCCTGTGCTAGAAACTTTACATTCATTGTAGAATCCCTTTGAACAATCCTTTGAGGTAGATACTATTATTTTCCCCACGTTATAAATAGGAAAACTGAGGCTGAGAGAAGCTCTGTAACCTTCCTGGGATCACACTGCTGCAAGTCTCCGAGTCAAGACCTGAAACTAAGTCTGCCTGATACCAAATCCTTAGTTTGCTCTTTCCACTAACACCTGACAATAGCAGTTCTTTCTCTTGTCTATCTACTTCCAATTCATCCTACACCATTGCATCCAATCGATCTTTCTGAGACATCAGTTTGATCATGACATTCCCCTGCTCGGAATCCTTCAGAGCTCCTGGGGATCTCGAGTGCTTCGTGGCTCCTGGACCTGAATTTCGTTTTGTTTGATAGTCTGTTATTTGTCTCAAGAGCATCATTCTGCATCAGCTAGAGTTTCCATTGAAGAGACTTTCCAATTGTTCGTGACTCAAACCCGATCTTGTGAGATGGAGCGTTGGGTTCAGCCAACACCGAAAGCCTCTGCTCACATCCCGTCTCCATCAGGCCTTCAGCTTCCTTGACAGCTCCCAGATTCACATGATCATTCCACCTACATTGTAAGGTAGCTCGTACTTGATACCCTTTTCAAATATATTATTACATTTCAGCTTCCTAAAAATCTTGTGAGGTGAGTGCTGGATCCTCATTTTACAGATGAATTAACTGAGGCTGAAAGGAGTTAAGGAAATTGTCCGAGGGTCACAGTGTGTCACTTCAGAAATAGCAAGCAGCAGCGCCACACCCCACCCTGTCATATCCAGAGGCATCTCATCCCTGCACAGTGATGTCAATGTCAGTAGCCAAAATCTCAGGGCAGGAGGGAACGGGCAGGGAGTAAGGAGGGCAAGACATCTCTGAAGGCTTTTCTGTCCCAGGAACCACTTGCCAGTTTCTACAGGGCTCAAGCATTTTGCGGTGTGAAGGGAGTTTTTTTCCTTACCCTAATGTTTATAACATCTTCTCCCTCTACAGGGCCTGTCTTTGCTTTACCCCAACCTCAGATGGGGATTTGTAATTTGAAAATTTCATCTCTGAATCTGCTACATCAAACACTCTTAGAGAAGAAAAACTATGTGTGTGTGATTTATACATAAATATCTATATAAATATCTGTAATAGCTCTTGGGGAGACCACATAAAGTTACCGTGCAAAGTGCATGTAATTGCCACATGGTATTTGTTACACATATCAAGTGTAAAACTGAAAAAGATGTGGCTATTTAACAAAAGTTTAAGCAAAAGAGAAAAAGGCAAGTAAGAATGAGGTAAGAATTGAAATTGCTTAACTGCTCATTCAGACAGGAGATTAGGACAACCTCCAGGCCCACCGGCAACAAATGAGGCAGGTTTGAAGTTAGAATTGATGTGAATCACCTGCTTGCCGTGGTTTCCAGCCAACAAATTTTCTTCAGGCGCGTCATAAATGATTTACAACCTCTAGTAGGCTTGTCCTTGATCAAAATTATCAAGAAGGTAAATTGTGTCTTTGGGGGAATTTTCTCATTTCATTTCTAACATTGTTTCATCCATTCATTCATGAAGCATTTATTGAGTTCTTGCTGCGAGCCAGGCAGCCTCTTCGATTCTATAAAAGTAAAACTGACAGAGATCTAATCAAGTAGGAGAGATGAGGACTCACAGTTTGTAACAGAAGCAGCAGCACCATTTGTGACACTCTCCCCATGTGCTATTAATTATCCCATTAATATGCAAAATTACCCCCCACTACCGGCTCTTATTCTCTCGAGTGTGCAAATGGGGGTGCTTAGGAATTTACCCAACATCTTGTCTCCAGGGCCCAGCCTTCGTCTGCTCTGCTCTACCCCAGCACTGCTCTATACCAATGTAACATGAGCCATAAGTAAAATTTTAAATTTTCTAGCAACCACATTTAAAAAGAGATAAAAAGAAAGAGGGAAAAGTAATTTTGATTATATATTTTATTTAGCTCCATATATCCAAAAATACTACTTTATCCATATGTAACAAGTACAAAAGTTATTGAGATATTTTACACTTTTTTTTTTTTTTTTTTTTTTTTTTTTTGAGACGGAGTCTCGCTCTGTCGCCCAGGCTGGAGTGCAGTGGCGCGATCTCGGCTCACTGCAAGCTCCGCCTCCCGGGTTCACGCCATTCTCCTGCCTCAGCCTCCCGAGTAGCTGGGACTACAGGCGCCCACAACCGCGCCCGGCTAATTTTTTGTATTTTTAGTAGAGACGGGGTTTCACCGTGGTCTCGATCTCCTGACCTTGTGATCCACCCACCTCGGCCTCCCAAAGTGCTGGGATTACAGGCTTGAGCCACCGCGCCCGGCCTATTTTACACTTTTTTATTCGTCTTCAAAATGCACTGCAAGTTCAACCCTTACAGAGCATCTCAGTTTGGACGGGCCACATTTCAAATGCTTGGTGACCACCCGAGGCAAGGGGTGACTGTACTGAACAGTGCAGCTCTGACCCTTTCCCATACACGCACATCAGAACCCGCGCATAGTAGGTAGTGTGGGCCAATGAGCAGGGCAAGGGTCAGCCTCTCTGAGGACGTGGGGAGGAGCCTGGTTACTCCAGCAAGGCTCAGGGGATCGGGAAGGGAAGTATTCACAGAGAAAGTGCCATGTGAGCCAGATCTTAAGGAGGGAGCAGATGAAGGCAGGTGAGAAGTCCTCTCAGACCAGGTGAGCAGGTGAGCAGAGGGAGAGAGGCTGGGAGGGGCAGGCTAGGAACACAATGGAAACTATTCATGCTGCTGGGCCGGGGATCCAAGATTTCAGAGGAGGAGCATCCTTGGGGAGCAGCGTGACCATGATTCATGGTCAAAAATTCATACTTAGCCACACATTTATACATACATGTATGTAAATCTGCACACATATTTACACCTATATGTCTAAATATGTACGTTTATAAATGTACACATATTTGCACATATTTACGCCTGTTTACACCTTTTTTACCATGAACCATGGTCAAAAATTCATATTTATCCACACATTTATACATACATGTATATAAATATGCACACGTATTTACATTTGTAGATACATATGCACCTATGTAACTCAAACAGAGGTTTCACAAAACTGACTCTTACTGAATGTGACACACTCAGGTATCTTCTATTAAATTCTCTTCTAGAATAATCCTTTGATGCTGGCCGTGATCCAGCAACTTGATTTCACAGCCACTCTGGGTTGGACCTCACAGAGGCTGCTGAACGGGATGTGTGCTATGTGAATCTCCAACACCCACTTCCCTCTCTTCTGGCAACACCACGCCCATTTCCTTGGTGCAAGTGTGTCAGTGAAGCTGACCCACCTCTGGTTCCAGGAGGAGGCAAATAACTCCCGCGTGGCCCACCAGAGCCTTGTATCTGGAAGCCACCTCAGCCGACTCAGGGACCAGTGCATGGCCAATCACAGCTTATCCCACAATTTTTACTTTAGTGATCAGGGTAAAGAAAACAACTTATACTATATTTAGGAGATAACAGGAGCAGCGGGCCGGCTGAAAGCAGGAAAACAGAGAAGACAAAGTTTTGAAAGTATTGCTTGACCCCTGGATCAAGCCATGCCTGAACTCCCATCTGATTTAAAAGTAGTACTTTTAAATTATATGAGCCAATAGATTGCCCTTTTTTTTTCTTAAGCTTAGTTGAGTTGGGGTTTCTGTCCATTGAAACCAAAAGAAGTTGATTGATAAAATCCTCACATGTGTCTCGAAGATGCTCAGTGCCTTTTTATTACCTGATTTGGTAAAGCTCTAGGCATTTTTCTTCCCGGCAATTCTATGTCCTTTACAATTGTCCTTTGCTTTTCTCTTTAATTCAGGATACTTTCTTTATGCATTCTTTTCACCATAGTATGAATGTCTCACAACAGTCTTAAGTGGGCTACTTCTTCTTGGGAAATTTGCATTTTTAAACTCACTAGTCAAAGGAGTTATCTGTCTAAGAATAGAATTTCAGCGTTGTGGCACACGCAGTTGGGGAAAATATCTGGGAACAAAGGTTCACCTGGTGCCTGCTCTGAAAAATTGTAAGCCTACTTCTGTGGCCAGGGTTGGTATTTCTCAATTAATTTAAAGGTCACACTTTTGTTGTTGTTGTCATTGTTGTTGTTGTTAAGTGATGAGTTCTTTCCTGAAACTCTGTGTTTTCCTCCGGGTTTGTGGCTCTCCAAAAATCTCTACCTTAATTTGAACAAGGCACCCAAATAGGTATATCCTGTGGAAAGGAAAATATGAAGCTTCAAAAATAAATGATCTGCCAAGATTTCAGAGCTGCAAAAGGTTGTACCTAGAACTGTCAAATGTCAAAAATAATTACCAGGTAGAAAGTGACTCACACATCCAGCAGGCATGATCAAAACTAATCCTTCCTGCCTTCATCTGTCTGGACAAAGTTAGGTAGGAAAGCTGCCTAGCCCAGCACCTTCAGGCCCCGCGGATTTGGAGAGGGATAGCTCTCAACCTCATATTGGAACATTCTCTTTAGCTTCTAGGGGTAATTTTATATACTGCCTAGCTAGTTGCTGTTTTGACTTGTGTATTTGTTTTTATACACATAAAACTTTTCATAAATGCACAGAGATTATATTTACTAAGATGTTTTAGCTTTTTATTGTACAATAAAACATACTACAAATGCAAAAAACTATACCAAAAAATGGAAATCTTGATGAATTATTATAACTACCATGCAGATCAAGAAACAGAATTGTGCAGCCACCCCAGATATCCCTGTTTTATGTCCCGTCCCGGACACTATCCCTCTCCTTGAAAAAACAATCACTACTGGGACTTTTTTTTTTTTTTTCAGATGGAGTTTCACTCTTGTTGCCCAGGCTGGAGTACAGTGGCGTGATCTCGGCTCACTGCAACCTCCGCCTCCCAGGCTCAAGCAATTCCCCTGCCTCAGCCTCCCAAGTAGCTGGGATTACAGGCGTGCACCACCATGACTGGCTAATTTTGTATTTTTAGTGGAGATGGGGGTTTCTCCGTGTTGGTCAGGCTGGTCTCGAACTCCCGACCTCAGTTGATCCGCCTGCCTCGGCCTCCCAAAGTGTTAGGATTACAGGCGTGAGCCACCGTGCCTAGCCTTGGACTTTTATAATACCTTTTGTGTGTTTCTTTGACATGAATCCTTAGACACTACGGCTCCATCTTGCCTATTTCTTTTTAATTTGAAAGGTCTTCTTTTCTCTATATCATTGGTTCCCTCTCCATCCTTGTCTTTTTCTTACAGGTTATCTATTGCAGAGGCCAGCATGCTATGGTTTAAGGTTATTTTTTACCCCGGTATATTTATGCCTGTTACCTCTCATCTTTTTCTCCCCCACCTTGATCTATATTCAAGCACTTCCCTCCTCCACTTGACACCAAGTACCTCATGCTAACAACCAATGCTGCACCCTTTGGTATTTTTCTCCATTCTCATAAATCATATGCAATTATAGACATTACTACAATCACACAAACTATCATAACAGCCACACTTACTGAGCACATTATATTCCAGGCACCATTGTAAGTCTCTGCATACAATAGCTGATTTAATCCTCATGACAATCCTAAAGTAGATATGGCTATTGTCCCCAATTTAACATACAAGTATAAAGATCAGCAACACAGAGAGGTTACCTTGAGTTCCCAAAGTCCCACAGTCAATAAGAGCTAGATCCAGGACCAAACCCAGATACTCTGGCTTCAGAGGTGAAGAAGCACAAATTCATACCCACCTCGATTTTTTGATACAAAAATAGGATGACATTAGACATTATTTATGCAATATATCGTGGGAATCCTTCCAAGTCAACCAGCTCAAATTCACGCTTTTCTGTTCGCAGCATAAAAGCATAGGATATGGATGTGTCAAATTTTAAATCAACGACTGACCTTCATTTATACCACTTTTCATTTTATATCACGTTTTGCTCTAGACATAGTGCTACAAATATTTCGACCTCTTTATTTTTGGCCAGTGCGGCAGATAGGGAGGGTCATCTCTTTGCTTTTGTGGACTGCATTTCCCTTTTGAGCATCTTCTCATCTTGGTCATTGAGGCTTGCTCTCCCATGCACTGTTCTTCATATTCTTCACTGATTTTTCTCTTGGGACTGCTTGTCTTGTATTCATGAATTTGTAAGCATATTTGAACATTGGATGTGTAACCCTTTGTCTACAGAGGGTTGTTTGGTTATGTACTAGCAAATTAAATTATTTTTTTTTCTTTAGAGATAGGGTCTCACTCAGTTGCCCAGGCTAGAGTATAGTGGCATGATCATGGCTCGCTGTAACCTTGAACTCCTAGTCTCAAGCGATCCTCCCGCCTCAGCCTCCCAAAGCACTGGGATTACAGATGTCAGCTAACGTGCCCAACCTCTTCTTCTTTTTTTCTTTTTAATTGTTCACTTTTTTTACTTAGTAAAGATTATAGATTTAGGGGAGAATTGTGAAAATTGTGGAGTTGAAGAAGAAATTCTTAAGTGGCGATTTGTATTCACTCATACCAACAAGTTAATTGCATCATTGATACACTTTATTCTCTGGATAGGATGAGACATTTCAGGGCTCATGTATCTATTCAACGTCTTTACTCACTGAAGAGAAGAAAGTTAATTTATGTCAGAGACTATGAATTGCAGAATATTCCTGGGTCCACATGCCTTCCTTCCCAACCTTTTCAAGGCCAATGCACAAATGAGACTGTTCCTGCTAAGATCATACGATGACAGTTTTTGTGAGACAGAGTTGTCAGACTTCCCTCTGGCAAGAATTGGTCAACTAGATAGCTAATATGTATTCCACAAGGTTCTGTTTTGGGTGTTTTGAATCGTATTCTATTCAATCAAGTCCACATTTCCAAGGGAACCTTTGAAAGTCCCTTTATTAATCGGGTTTCCTGAAAAGCAGAGCCTGAGACAAGGACGTGGGTGCAGGTGGTTTCTTTGGGAAGTGAGCCCAGGGAGGCAGGAGGGAGGGAGCCAGGAGAGGTAGACAGGGAAGACGTGTTATCACACCGGCTGCTGCTGTGGGCACCTGGGCTCACCCGCCAGAGGAACCATGTAGAAAGCACCTCAGGGTCGCCCCCTGAAGGAAGGGAGGCTGAAGTGTTTGTCCTCCAGCTCTCATTCCCCTCGGCTGGGGTGGCCTCCAGAGATGGGAAACCCCCTGTGCTTCAGGGACGCTCCTGCACACATGCCCAGCGCTCTTTCGTGCTCCGGAGGAAGCCCTGAAGCAGATCAGAGAGACACTGAAGCCCGTGATGAGGCGGGAGGCTGCCAGCCCGCAGGTCACTGTCCACCGCGGAGGTACAGAAGTCACAGGAGCACCAAGGGGGAGTGACTCGAGGCACAGAGAGCACGTGCTGCCACCCCTCTCAGGCCCCGTTGGGGCTTCCTGCAACACCTCCCCCTTCTTCTCGAGATTTCTCTTTCCTGCTTCCGCCGCCTGACTCATGTTTCGTTTCTCCCCCTGCGATCTCCCCCTCTTTAATCCGAGCCTAAAATTATCCCGCTATCTTTCAAAATCCAGCTGCAAATCCCACCTTTGGGAGGCAGCATAATGGTGCAGAGTTTTGGGGCTTTGGGGTCCGATGTGGTTGCCAAGTCTGGCTTAGCCTCTTCCGGACTGCTTCATAGACTAGCCTTAACCTAGGCTGTCTGAGAGGCGAATGCCACCCTGCAGCACAGACACACAGAAGTCTGGCTGTCCCAGGGCCTCTGCTGAACACGAGCATGGCCCCGCACCAAAGCTCTCCGCGAAGCAAATGCCCAGAATGCTCCAGTCAGATGATCGCTGCTTCTGTAGAAACGAGAAGACAACGGCATGAAAGAAAGCAAAGAGGGCTGGAAGGAGCAAAACAGGCTTTGACAGTGAGATAAAACTGCTCTCCTGCACGGTCCTTTACCAAGGGCTTCTGTCCTCCAAAACCCTTCCAATCAGCCTTTCCCCAACCCACTACTGTGTCACTGTAGCCTCGGTCAGAGAGATTTCATCACACAATCCAAGTAACCACTCAGTCTGCACGGAACTCAGGTTGCTTCCAGAACATAACAGAAGAAGAAGCTTTTTCCCTCCACAGGGAAACAAATGAGGGAGGGAGGGTGGAAGCATTCACCTTCACTTATGAAAGGGAGAATGTCTGGATTTGAGTAGCTGGAAGCAACTCAGGTATGTGCCACTGGTCACATTGTGTAAATGTCATTTTCCGCTCATCTCTGAGGCTCAAATATTAAAACTGACACTATGTCACGGCTTGAGAGTTATTCTTTGCAAAATGACAACAAATAATGTTATCATAAACAAGTCCACACAAAAGTCTTTCCCGCCTAATTTAATTTCAGGAGAAACTATGCTAATCCTTTAATTATGCAGCATGCGTATCGGTCAAACTAACTTCTTTCTGCTGAAAAACACTTTGCTATCACAGGCGCTGTTGATAAATATCTGCTCGAAGAATTTATAATGTTACAGAAAAATTCTCTTCTTAAAAAAAAAATAGCAGAGTGGAAAACTTAATCCTTTTAAGAAAGAAACACTAGATAGGCTCAATCAACAGATCAACAGCAGGCTCCACCCTTGTGCCAGCTCGCTGCTGGAAGACTTTCAGGCAAAGCCCACTGGGAACAGGGTCTCCGTGATGGACAGTTCCTTTTGTTGTTGTTTTTTTTTTTTTTTTGAGACGGAGTCTCTCTCTGTTGCCTAGGCTGAAGTGCAGTGGTGCGATCTCGCCTCACTGGGTTCAAGCAATTCTTGTGCCTCAGCCTCCTGAGTAGCTGGGACTACAGGTGTGCACCACCATGCCCAGCTAATTTTTGTATATTTAGTAGAGACTGGGTTTCACCATGTTGGCTAGGATGGTCTCAAACTCCTGACCTGACGTCAAGTGATCCACCTGCCTCGGCCTTCCCAAAGTGCTGGGATTACAGCCATGAGCTACGATGTCCGGCCAAAGAGGACATTTTCCAAAGGGTGTTTGGGGATTAACTGAACAGAAGTCACAAATAAAGTCGTGGGTTCAGCTGAGGAATCACCTGCTCCAAGCTGAAGAAGGAACTCCTCGTGGCATGGCCAAGGCTGAGTGGAGGATCCAGTATTCGCCCTGAAAATGGTACAGTTGTGGTTTGGGGGAGGACCTGGGGTTGGAATCTGGGCTGTGCCACTTTGGAGCTGTATGATGCTCATCAAATCTCAGACCTCAATGTAAGACACTTTGCAAAAATAGAAATAGCAACCTCTACCTTATGAGGCTGTTGTTAGGATTAAAGAGACAGTACATAGGAATGCACTTTGCAAAGTTTGAAATACATATGTAATAGTAGTAGAACTTGGCTGTTCACTCCAGTGGCTCGTGTTCTAGAGGTACATAGAGCCCAAACGAGTAATTTTAGCTCATTCATCCTACCCCACTTCCCACACTACCAGATTGCCCTGGGTCTCATGGAAGCTCCAAGCATAGGCAAATAATTTCACTCGAACAAGCTGCACATAGTCTAATACATTTTAAAACTAAAAATAATTAAACCTTTCCAGTACCAGAGCCAAGAACAGAGAGACAAATCGATGGCATAGATTACAATGCCTGGAAAAAATGATGGCAGTCTTTCAAAATCAAAAAAAGATAGTATTGGAAAAACAAGCCAGTTAGAAAAAGCACTCAATTCATACCTCACTTTTTGAATCAAATTAATCCTTAAGGGGTTAAAGAACTAACGTTAAAAAAAAATTAAATCAGAAAAAGTAGCAGAAAAAGCATGACAAAACATGCTTACAGTTTTGTTGGGGAGAGATAAGCATGATGAAAAAAGACACCATAAAAAATCGATAAACTTGGTGGGGGCACAGTGGCTCATGCCTGTAATCCCAGCACTTTGGGAGTCTGAGGTAGGGGGATCACTTGAGGTCAAGAGTTTGAGACCAGTCTGACCAACATGGTGAAACCCTGTCCCTACTAAAAATACAAAATTAGCTGGGCGTGGAGGCACATGCCTGTAATCCCAGCTACTCAGGAGGCTGAGGTAGGAGAATTGCTTGAATTCAGGAGGCGGAGGTTGCAGTGAGCCAAGATCGAGCCATTGCACTCCAGCCTGGGCAACAAGAGCGAAATTCTGTCTCAAAAAAAAAAAAAAAATTCATAAACTCAACTATAAAAAAGAAATTTCATATGGGGAGGATAAACATATATATAATACATATATATTTTTTACATATATATACACACATATATATATAGAGAGAGAGAGTCATAGTGGCCATAGCCACTATCACCAAAATATAAGACCAAAAACTGTGTGTGTATGTGTATGTGTGTGTGTGTGTGTGTGTGTGTTTATAAAGCACATGATCAACCATGATTTAAAAATGTACAGCATACCATGAGAAATAGAAAATTAACGTAAGATTTCTCTTTACAAGAAGAAAAAGCTGGACAATCCAATAAGAGAAAAATGCATAAAGAGTCTAAAAACACAGTGCAGAGAAAAAAAATCAAAAAACATAGTTAATAAATGAAGGTGCTCAAACTCACTCATAATAATAAAATTAATATGAAAATAGTAAATATCATTTTTCCACTTATCATATGGGGAAAAAGTTTGACTATATCCATTCTTTGTTAGAGAATGATATGATTGACATAATTCTTTTTGGAGAATATCATATGGGAAGCTATTTGGTAATATCTGTGCAAAATTTTAAAGCACATACCTGGCAAGTATATTTTTAGAAATACATCTTTCTCACAAGTGTCTAAAATTTTTATGAACAAGGATATTTGTTAAGCAGTGTTTGCTTACAAAAAGAAGGAAGGTGTGGATGAGTCCTAAGTGCCCATTAATTGGAGAGTAGTCAAATAAGGTAGGAAATATTTATATAATGAAACACTAAACAGCTACATAAAGAATAAAAGAGGGCTGGTAGTGATGGCTCACACCTGTAATCCCAGCACTTTGGGAGGCCATGGTCACCTAAGGTCGGGAGTTCAAGACTAGCCTGACCAACACGGTGAAACCCTGTCTCTACTAAACACAAAAAGTTAGCTGGGCGTGGTGGCATGCACCACCCAGCTACTTGGGAGGCTGAGGCAGGAGAATCACTTGAATCCAGGAGGCAGAGGTTGCAATGAGCCAAGATGGCGCCACTGCACTCCAGCCTGAGCAACAAGAGCACAACTCCATTTGAAAACAAAAAAGAATAAAAGAGAATTGTTTATACTGACATGAAAAAAAAGTCCATGTATTATCAACTTTAAAAAGGCTACTTCACAGAAGCGTGCAATTCATTCAGGTAGCATGAAAGCATCTATGTACTTTGAATATATAAAATATATGTAGAATACATAAGCATTCTTATAAGTGCATAGAAAAGTCTATAGTGTTACACACAATGAGGAATGAAATTTAGAGGACTGTGGAAGGCAAGAGACTACAATTTACCACTTAATTCCACTTCATATGCTGTGTGAAAATTTTTAACTGGGATTTGTATAGCTTTTATAATTTAAGTTGAGATAAATGACTGTCTTATTCTATACACACAAACCCCAACAAAATTAAATGTAGAATATTCTCAGAAATAAACTAGATATATTGATGGTCCACCTTAACCAGAGAAAACTCTGAAAATATATGAGCTCTTTACTTGGAGAACTGTAGAACAACAAAATTGTCTAGATAAATTCTTTTTTTTTTTAATTTAAAGGAGTTTAATTGAGCAATGAACAATTCACGAATCAGGCAGCCTCCAGAATCACAGCAGATTCAGAGACTCTCCCACAAAGGCATGTGATGGAAGAAGATTTATAGACAAAAGGGAAGTGTCATGCAGAAATCGGAAGTGAGGTACAGAAACAACTGGATTGGTGACAGCTTAGCGTTTGCTTTATTTGAACACAGTTTGAACACTCAGCAATGTATGAGTGGCTGAAGTACAAAGTACAGCTGCTGGGATTGGCCAAGACTCAGCTATTGTTATGGGTGCAGACTCCTAAGTTAGGTTTTCAATCTTGTCTGCCTATTAAGTTCGGTTGTAGTTCATCTACAAGGACTCAAATATAGAAGGATGCAGGCCTCCTCAGGCCACATTTATTTTGCTTTAACAATTGGCCCCTTTTGGTCATTTTCTCAATTTTGAGAGATTGGCCAAAACTTTAGTCATTGATGTCACTATCACCACTGTAAATGTATTTATTTGTCTTGAAACCCACTGGGAAATAGTAGAACAGTAAGTTTTGCAAAGATAGGAACAAGGACTTGAGGAGAGGGTACCTCCTTATGCTGGAACGTCCTGTTCACAGGAGAAAAACAAAACCTGGTCTGTTCCAGGATCTATGTGCTTCCTTAAAGTCTTGGTTTGATTATGTCATATTCAGCATGAGTGACTCCGTTTTGGTTTGATTTGGTCTGTTGGGACCTAGTGCATGAGTTCAGGCCAAAACAATGGCCTTCCGTAATTTGGTTCAAAAAAAAATTACCCCTTTTTGGTCAGGTTCTCACTTAGGTGAGAGTGTGACTAAAACCTAGGGCCTTGGCACCACTCTCAGTTACCATCATTTTGGGTTTCCAATCTCAGCATGTCATTCACAGATGAAGGTGTCCTCATGATCATACATTTCTTTCAGCTCTTGGCATTCCAGTTGAAGAGAGACCATTAGGCATTCTAGAGATGGCTGTGTGCAAACGTTTAAAACATTTAAGAGAACACAGCACACCAGGGAGACTACTATTATGACTACCTGGAAGATAATACCAAGAGTTTGGCGTATGCTCCTTACCCAGGGTCCCCACAAACCAAACCACCTAAAATCAAATAGATCAAAGAGTAAGTTAGATAAAGAGTCTATGCGCTTAAGTAAGCGGTCTTTTCATTAATCCCCTACCACTGAATCCCTATAATACCTGATGTATTTCTCCATAGGCCATCAGTGCCAGCAGCTGCACAGAACCTTTTCTGTTTAGCCAATGCTATTATTTAGCATAACTTTCATAAGAGAATGTGAAGTCCGTTGTGTAACCATGGCCTTTACGGTAGAATCTGCTATAGAGTCTATCACGAGGGATACATTTCTAATCATTGCCTCTTTTATTCCAAACCATGGAAAAAAGACATAACAAATGATGGCCTTCTAAAAGATTGAATACCCTGTCTCTACTAAAAATATAAAAATTAGCCAGGCATGGTGGTGGGTGCCTGTAATCCCAGCTACTCGGGAGGCTGAGGCAGAGAATTGCTTGAACTCGGGAGGCAGAGGTTGTAGCGAGCCAAGATCGCGCCACTACACTGCAGCCTGGGTGACAGAGTGAGGCTCTGTCTCAAAAAAAAAAAAAGGTTGAATGCCTCCTGGCAAGGTTCTCTTTAACTCATGATGTGGGTTAAGAGGAGTGAATTGATGTTCTGTTTCTGACTGATTATGAGGCAACATATGTACCATTAAAGGTTCTCACCTACATTGGGCCTTTATCTTTTATCTATCAAAGTATAAGTTTATCCACATATAAGGCTGGCTGCAAAATCCTTCACAAAAAAATAGAGCCCATAAGTTTGCACAACAGACCCTCTTTTCATTTCTATTATTCATAGAGGCATAGATAAGGAAAAATATTCAAAGATAAGAGTCTTATAATAGCAGAGAAGTCTTGATCCATGATCTTGGGAAAAGCTGTTCACATCAAGGATGCCATCTTCTTCTTGGGAAACACTTTCCTGATTAGCTTTTCCTTAAGAGTTCTAAGATTGTGAGGGACCCTTCTCAGTTGTGAGATTAAGAACCCAAAGTTGAAGGTTCCACAGTTTTGTTGCAGTGTGGATGGCAAGGGCAGTCTTTCTCTGATGTTCTCAGAAGATCCAGTCTTCGCGTTCTAGATTGTGAAGAGATTGACTGTCCTCAGTGAACCTTAAAAAGTTTTCTTTACCTGGGGAAAACACACTGTACCATAATAATCTACCGTTACAACAACAGCCCTCCGGCATGGGAGAGCTTTTATGCAACCAGAAAACATGCATTGAAAATGACAATTAAATGAAATCCCTTTATAAATCTTTAAATGGCCCATATCAGATAACCAAACATACCTGAAGTTTTGATTGTTTTCCCAGGAATATGGATTTGACAAATCAAACATTGGTTATAAACTGTTGTAGCAATTTATAAGTCACCACACCAATATATTTAATTTGGGTCATTTTATCTTTTCCATGATGAGTCACGGAAAAAGTCTTCATTGACGGACTCAGGAAGGACAAGGCAGCTGTTTTGGTTCTCCATGAGTTCCTGCTTACTTAACATTAGACCTATATCCTCTTGAATACCAGTTGTTTCTCCAAATTATGTGTATAGCACTGATAACTGAGGGGTTAGCATAGGTAATTTAACTTAGACCATGGAGTTCATTCAAGTTGTAAATCTAAACAATTTTAGTTTTAGGTGACTTAGCATAAAAATCTGGCAAAGTATTTCCTTGGTATTCATTTAATTTTTGTTCTATTTAGGTTGGCAGTTCTATAAACCAGTCAGTGTTTTAATTTAAGTTTCAGGAATTGTTACCCAGTCCGATTCTTGTGGAACTGGGGAATTCACAGGGAATTCTTACCCATGATACGATGCTAAAGTTATTAGAAACCTGTATTCAAGAGTTTTTCAAGGTCCTTCCCATCCTTTCACGAACCGCCTAAAAGACACCATATTCTAGGATTTCTGTGTGCTTGTGAAGTTTTCAGAAACCGCATCAGCGTTAAGCAATTAACTGTGGAAATGACTTTAAACAGTTACAGTTGGCAGGGCGCAGTGGCTCATGCCTGTAATCCCAGCACTTTGGGTGGCCAAAGCGGATGAATCACCTGAGGTCAGGAGTTTGAGACCAGCCTGGCCAACATGGCAAAACACCATCTCTACTAAAAATACAAAAATTAGCCAGGCCCAGTGGCAGGCACCTATAATCCCAGCTACTCAGGAGGCTGAGGCAAGAGAATCACTTGAACCCGGGAGGAGGAGGTTGCAGTGAGTCAAGATTGTGCCACTGCACTTCAGCCTGAGTGACAGAGCGAGACTCCATCTCAAAAAAAAAATAAAAATAAAAATAAAGTTACAGTTAAAGACACAATTGACAAGGGAATTTGGTTATTTCTGTGGTCCACAATAACTTAACATAATAACCATAATTATGATTGATAGCATATACTCAGACATATTAGAATTTTAGAAATCCCATATATTTTTGGAACATATTGATGACATACACTAAAATATAACCTGAAGAAGGTTAAATATTGTCTTTTATTCTGACGATGCTTCCCAAGTAACTTAACAAGTCCAATAGCCCTGTTTACCTCTTTTGGATGCTTCAGGAGCCTTCTGTAGCCTCCCAAAGTTACAGGTCAGCAAAGACAATCTTGAAGCTGAAATTTGATTTGGGGAAGCCTATCAAATATGTTAAAGGTTTTTAAATTATTATTTCATTTTGTTTTAAGTTCTAGGGTACATGTGCGGAATGTGCAAGGTTGTTACATAGGTAAATGTGAGCCATGGTGATCTGCTGCACCTATCAATCCATCACCTAGATATTAAGCTCAGCATGCATTAGCTATTTTTCCAATGCTCTCCCTTCTCCCACCTCCCTGTCTAGATAAATTCTTAAAACCTCCAGAAAGTTTCTAGCATAAACATATCTGGCATGTTTCCTCAGGTATATTTTTTCATATTTTATTAATTTACTTATGAATATTTCCACCCTGTGCCTAAAAGAATTTGAGAATTTATTAAATTTATTTAAAGAATTTTTTAAATTTTTTTATTTATTAAAAGAATTTATTAAAATGTGTATAGATACTTTTATAAGATTAAAAAATGAGAAAATAAAACAGGGAAATATGTAAGGTAAAATAAATAAAGTCAGAAATAGTGTTACTAGGGGAAAAAATGTATGTTATAACTTCTTGATGTCTCCATGGCTTCGTATATCTCAACATCTCTGCAAACAGGGACACACAATAGTTCCAAACCTCACAGTCCTCATAAAATCAAAGCAAACCAACTTTTTACAAGAGCACCAGGAGGACATAATAGGGAAATGATAGTCTTTTCAATAAACGGTGCTGGGAACACTGGATTTTTATATACAAAAGAATGAAATTAGACTATTATCTGATAACATACACAAAAATAAACTCGAAATGGATAAAAGACCAAAATATAAGACCAGAAACTATAAAAACCCCAGGAAGAGAACATAAGGGAAAAGTGCCTGGACATTGACCTTGGCAATGATTTGTTGGGTATCACACCAAAAGCTCAGGCCACAAAAACAAAAAATAAATAAATGGGACTCCATCAAACTAAAAAGCATCCGCACAGCAAAAGAAACAATTCACAAAATAGAAGGGCAGCCTAACGATAGGGAAAACGTATTTGAAAACATATATCTGATAAGGGGTTAAAATAAAAAATGTATAAAGTACTTATAAAACTCAATAGTAGAAAAACAAAAACAAATTTAAAAATGGGCAAAAATCTGACCAGCTATGTCTCCCAAGGACATAAAAATGACCACAAGGTATATGAAAAGGTGCTCAACATCATTAATCACCAGGGAAATGCAAACCAAAGCCCCTGTGAGATACGACCCCATGCCCATTAGGATGGCTGTTATTAGAGTCAAAAGACAACAAACGTTTGTGAGGGCATGAGAAAAAGCGTTTCTCATGAGGGCATGAGAAAAGCGTTTGATACGCTGTTGGAGGGAATGTATGGTGCTACAGCCATTATGGAAAACAGTCTAAAGGTTACTAGATAAATTAAAAATAGGAAATGATGCAGGATTTTTCCCGGCCCCTTCTTTGGACTCACGACAGACGCAAACGTTTACTCAGCCCACCACGCTCAACCCCTTGCGGGAGGGAGCATGTGAGCAAGCGAGTGCGGGACCCGGCCAGCGCTCTGGGAGTTCACACAGGAGCAGGCTTCATGCACAGCCAGACCAGGCATGAGCCAGCGAGTGCGGGACCCGGCGGGCTTCTCCAGGCGCCGCACGTGGGCGGACCAGGTGCAGGTGAGCAAGTGCAGGACCTTGTTGGTCGCTCAGGGCCCCAGCAGGAGCAAGCTCTGTTTACTTGGCCTGAGGTGGCACCCTAGTGGGGATGCCTTCGACCCCCAAGCACCAAAGGCTGTGTTACAATGCTGTCTTAGCTCCACTGTCCATGAACAATAGTGTGTTATCAGCTCAGTTGGCCCCTTGCCTCCTTGCATGGGTACCAAGCTCTTGTCCAGCATCCAAGAAGAATGAGGTTGTGCGGACACTTGAAGGATGGTGAAGGCAGAGAATTTTATTTAGCAATGGAAATGGCTCTCTGCAGAGAGGGGAGCTGGAGAGGGGATGGGACAGAGTAGGAAATGGGAAGATGTAGATCAGAAAATACAAATTAGCAGAGGTATAAGATGAACAAGTGCAGATATCAAATGTACAACATGGGGACTATAGGTAATAAAATTGTACTGAATATGGGAAAAATTAAATAAGTGTGAAAATCACACAAAAGGTAATCAAGGAGGAAAATAAATGAGATCAGAAATAATGTTAGGAGAAAAAAAAATGTATGTTATACCACCTTGGTGTCTCCATAGCATTAAATATCTCTGAAAATAGGGAAACATCACTGTTCCAGACTCCACAGTGCCCATCAAATCAAAGCAAATAATTATTTAGGAAGAGCCCAGTTAACTGAGGGTGGTGATTCCTGAAAGTAACAAGGTTCTCAAGAAATTGTACAAAAAGAGTTTTATAGAGTAGTATCTACCGGGTTATGGAAAATAGAGGAAAAAAAGATTTTGTTCTGTACCTTTTAGTATGGGATCTTTTTCAAAGCAACAAAACAGACATGAACTACCTACTTCATAGTCACAGCGTGCAATTTAGATGGCTAAAATCACAAAGAATGCCTAAGACAAAACAGTTTGTGCTAACCTGCTGTCCCCAGCACCGAGCATAGTGCCTGACACATAGTAAACATTCAAAAAAGCATTTTATAGCAGTGTTAAAACATGATGAACTTGGACTTCATGTAGACGTCCTGTAACTGTTTTCCGTGATGCTTTTAATCAGTTACAAACTGGACTGCCAGGCGAGAAAATACACAAAAGAAGCCTGGAATTTCTTTCAAAACATACTCCCTTTCTCTACTTGCTCTGGGAGTTGGGAGGTGGGTGCAAAATCGTTAAAAGATAAGTTTTCTGGCATGAAACCAGGAAAAGTTTAAAAGGTGCTATTGTACAGCTGTCAGCTCAAGGAACTGCGCTGCACAACTAATAAGAAAGATATGGGAACCCCGCGATTGAATCAGCTGCAGACTCATTACTCACGGTACCTGCAGGGAGACGCATCCATCAGGGTGTCAGGTGTATGTTCCATAAAGGGAGGGGACATTCAGCAACTGGGCAAAAGTTGAAGGTGGGAGCTGTCATTTACCCACATACTTCTCACTGGGAGAAACTTCATGCTGGTGGCAGCTGCACCACTCACCTCCCTTGAAAATAAAGAAGTAGTTCCACCGGGGTCACCCAAAGCATTTCACAGAGCACTGACGTACACTGCCTAGATACTCTCTTTTCACCCTCTGGCCACAAAACTCATTATATAACAATCAGATGCCAAGGAACTGATTTGACATTCACCTATTAACTTAGCAGCCCTTCCAAACTGGAGGGCAGGGAACACATGGGCATGGCTGTCTAACAGAGACTTTTAGCGCAAAGGTGAGTGCATCAGAATGAAGGGGTCACTGATGGAGAAAGGAAACTAGAAGCATCTCAAAGCAGCCACCCTCCAATACTAACCAATCCTTACTGCCATCTCTAGGACACAAACAAGGTAGGAAGGATGATAAGAAAGGTGAAATTACTAAACTGGCTTCTGGTAGTATGTTCTTGTCCTTTTCAAGTAGTGGACTGAATTAGCACAAAAATGGAGCTCCTTGCATCTAGTTGGTGAAACCAGGCTGTATGCCCTCATGTGCCCTCCGCCTAGAAAGAACACACCCACACTGACAGGGCGGGCTGCACACCAAGCAACCTTGGGCTTCCTTTTTATTTTTCATACTTTCAGTTCTTTTCTTCCCAGCTAGATTGCAAGTCTGTGCCATCTCTTTCTTTTGCATCTCTCTTACCATGGAAGAGTCTTGAATAAGCTAAAGATGATTCAGAAATTATTAGTCCTTTCTGAGTAGTTAATTGAACATGTCAGACCACACCATAGAGACCAACCAAAACAGGAATTTACCCTCTTTTTAAAGACATCCAAAGAGCAAAATTCTACATATTTTATTCTCTAATCCAATTGAAATCTTGGATAGAAAAATCAAAGTTCCAAAATTATATCACATGAGGAGGGTGACATGCAAGGGGGAGACTAAAGACGGGTAAAGAATGTAATAAAAAGGTCAGGCGTGGTGGCTCACGCCTGTAATCCCAGCACTTTGGGAGGCCGAGGCGGGTGGAACACCTGAGGTCAGGAGTTCAAGACCAGCCTGGCCAACATGGTGAAACCCCGTCTCTACTAAAAATACTAAAATTAGCCGGGCGTGGTAGTGCACACCTATAATCCCAGCTACTTGGGAGGCTGAGGCAGGAGAATCGCTTGAACCCAGGAGGCGGAGGTTGCAGTGAGCCGAGATCCTGCCATTGCACTACAGCCTGGGCAACAGAGCAAGACTCTGTCTCAAAAAAAAAAAAAAAAAAGGAATGTAATAAAAATTGACACCCCTTTCCCCAGGAAATCAATGCTTAAGTTGGTCTCCCTTTACAGATAGACAGAGCCAGCTACAAACTGTGGAGCTCAAAGAGGAATGAAACAGCAGGAGCAGAGCTGTGACTGGAATGGGAAAGTCAGTTGGGTAGGCCCAAGGCTCTTGCTAAAAATAACTCCCTGTCCTTTCTACCTGAAACCTCAGCTCCTACAAAACAGTATACAGACACCCCAAGAAAGTTCCCTTCTGCCAACAGTATCTCTTGCTAGACATAAACACCTACTTTCAAAGCTTGAAATTTATTAGCACCCAAATGATGTTTATTACCCTGCAGCTTGTGATCCTGTCATGGATTCTATCAGCCAGGGAGACTGGATTAACTCACATACCTCGGCATTTACGGCTCTGAAGTGAGCCAGTGTTCAAAAAGCGTGCTGAGGACAGACGGAGTTGCTGGACCCACAGGTGGATGAGCTTTGCTGGGGCAGGAAGGCCCTGGTCCTGGCTGAAAGAACACCTAGGACCAAGGAGAGAATGCAAAATGATGAAGCAGGAGCCTGCACCACATCCAGCAGCCAACCAGAGAAGAAAAGGAACAAAATGCTGGGCAATCAAATACAAGAAAAAAAGCAGCGAGATTTTTCATTGAAATAAAACTGCAAAAAAAAAAAAAAAAATCAATGTCACTGGAATTTATTTCTAAAGGAACTTTCTGAGTAATCTATGTACAAATATAAGAGGAATTAATTTTTTAAATTGAGAGTTTTAAAAAGCATTTATTAATACTAGAGATGTGTACATTTTTGTAAAGCAATTTCAACATCTGCAGACGTAACCAGAACACTTCAAGAGAAAATGAAAATTTAAATACACACTGAAGGTTATTCAGTGGGTTAGGAGTTCAGGGAAAGAGAAAGAAGCAGAGAGCTCAGTGAAACGTATATAAATTCTAAACCTCCCAAAATATAGGTGGGAAAAAAATAGCAATCATTTTAGTCTTTTGTTATCATTTTCTGTGGTAGTTCTTATTTTTTGTTAGCTATTGTTTGTTGTTATAAGGAAAATACAACGTGACAATGACAAACAAGGCATTTATATGATAAGCTCTGGCCTTTGTCTTTGGGTGCTATCTCTGAAATAGGAATAATTGTGCTGGGTGTCTGTTGGAAGGCAGTGTGATAGGGGGACTTCTAGATTTGCCTCCCTAAGTGATGTGTGTGTCCAAGTCCCATCATCGTGGTCCTTCCTTTAGTTTGCCCATTTGTGGTCCCCACTGTTGTAGATTATAGGCAGTTGGTTTCAGGTTATTTATTAATTCTGGAGCTATAATAAAGCACTGTTTTCTAAAAAAAAAAAAAAAAAAAAATGTACTTTCTCTCTGATTGCTAGCCTTCCCAACACTTACTCTCTCCCCAGCTGCTAGCAAGTGAATAAATTGTATTTATTAATAAGTTTCTCTTTGCACTTTCTTTTACGTAGTTTTCACCTTCAGAAATTCCAGCAATATTAACAACTATTATATCTGAATGTTCTAAGATTCGGACAAAGATTGAGATAGGTTCAATTATCCATTTCTTGGCTCCGCGTAATCCCAATTGCCAGATGCCAGTCTATATATTCTTTTCTGGTAGTCATGCAATTTTCTCAACTCTCTGCTTTGCATTTTAAAGTGACATCCTGGAAGAAATTAACCACCAGGTGGGTGATGAGAGAAAACCTTTGTTTTAGTTTGAAATCTGGATTCAGCCAAGTCTTTGGAAAATTCATATCCGATGATTATCTAAATAGCTAAGGGGAAAGGATACTCATTGCCTTTATAATCTGGGTAATTGATATGATTACCAGCAGGTTCTTGAATGTCCACGGGGTGCATATCCATACAGAAAGATAGACTCAGCCTTGGCACTTAGACTCCTAATGAGAATGCCTGCAGTGGAGTCTGAATTACCTCTCCTCTGACCCTAATTCTCTCCCTTTCTCTCCTCCTGGAGACCTGGCCCTGGGCTTTCTGATACAGTGCTGGTCTCTGCAGGACAGTGGTAGAGTCCCTGGGAAGGCGAGAAAGGCCACGCAGGGCTGGGGTGTGAGCGAGCTGGGAAAGCAGGCCCCTCTGCTGTGGAACTCCAGAAGCAACTGCGGGGCGCCTGAGGCAAAGCACTTAACCTATTTGTGTCTCCATCTCCCATTTGTAAATGGGGTAATTATAACCTCTCTGCCTTCTGGGGCTCTTGTGAGTCTCCATTAAAGTTCATAAATCACTTTGAAGATGGGAGTCATTGGGGGTTGCCCCGGCAGGTGGAAGATCTCTGGCCCCAGTCCTCCTTCAGTGTTTCCAGGCAGCTTCGTCTTGGAGGACATACAAGTAACATTCTTTCTGCTCCCTTTTTCTACCAGCACTGAATTTCCACAGCGAAACATATTCACCCTTTTCCCTAAATGTGTTCCCAGTGCTACACATTTTCATAGCAATGCAGAAAGTATTAATAATTTTGGATATAATCAACAAAATTAACACCTTTGTAAAACTCCCACCAAGGCTGTGGAACTATCACCAGTAGTTATTTCCATGCATCAGCGTATGTCCATGCTATGTCCAGGGTGTATTTGTATGAATTCAGAAACGGATGAATCTTGAACACTATCTCTTAGTGAGCCTAACATCGAAATCAATTAACCTTTAAAGAGATAAAATAGCCACACATTTTTAAGTTGCACAAACATCGATACATATACACACAGATGTGAAGCAAACTCTTAGGTTATATTCTTACTTTTTTTTTTTTTTTTTTTTTTTGAGACAGAGTTTCGCTCTTGTCACCCAGGCTGGAGTGCAATCGCACAATCTTTTCTCACTGCAACCTCTGCCTCCTGGGTTCTAGCGATTCTCCTGCCTCAGCATCCCGAGTAGCTGGGAGTACAGGCGTCTGCCACCACGCCCAGCCAATTTTTGTATTTTGAGTAGAAACGGGGTTTCGCCATGTTGGCCAGGTTGTTCTCAAACTCCTGACCTCAGGAGATCCATCCACCGCTGCCTCCCAAAGTGCTGGGATTACAGGTGTGAGCCACTGTGCCTGGCCCTTACGTATTTTTTTAATCCAGAATTTTAACTTTTTATTTAAAAGGTTTTTTTTAATTGACGCATAGTATGTTCATAAATATGTACATATTCATGAAGTGCACAGCATTGTTATGGTGTGTATAATGTAGGGATCAGATCACAATAATTCGCATATCCATCATCTCAAACTTTTATCGTTTCTTTGTACTGGGAGCATTCAAAATCTTCCTAGCTATTTGGAACTATATCATATTTTACTGTTAACCACAGGCACCCTACAGAGCTGTGGAACACCAGAGCCTATCCCTCCTGTCTAGCTGTAGGCTTGTATCCTTTTAAAAACCCACTGGAGTGTTAAAAATGTCTCACAAGAACCACACTTTTAGGGATGCATTAGCTTACTTTGGCTGCTTTTTAAAAGATTCATACACATGAAGTTTTTAAAAAATAAACTTCTCTAGAAACCATTTGACTTGAATGACGATCAGTAGGGAGCTAGTTACATAAATTGTGGTACACCCAGGGTCTATGAGTTGTGTATGTATAGTCACACACATGCATGCACACAGAATGCAATTCTAGATATATTTAAAATTTTTTTAGACAGTGTAGACTAGAACTTATGATAGTTTAATATTTATGTTTTAAAAAGAGATACATATTACACATGATAAAAATGAAAGAATACTACAAATTTTTATATGTAATAAAAGGGGTATTTTATGTATGTATGTGTAATATAGTATATACACAAACTGTCTCTGGAAAAAACCGGTAACAGTAGTTTCTTCCAGAAAGTTTTACTAGGAAACTTAGACTAATGGTTGCAGGCAAAAATCTAAGAATTAATGTGTATTTTCTTTGGGGTTGTTTAATATTTTTTATTAAAAGAACACACCACTGTTCTAATTTTTAAAACTTGTGTCACACTAGTATGTGTTGTTATGTGATTAGCATCGTATGATATTTTAACTTTTTTTGTTTGTTTTGTTTTGTTTTGAGACAGAGTCTCGCTCTGTCACCCAGGCTGGAGTTCAATGGTGCAATCTTGGCTCACTGCAGCCTCTGCCTACCGGGTTGCAGGGATTCTCTTGCCTCAGCCTCCCGGGTAGCTGGGATTACAGGTGCATGCCACCACGCCCAGCTAATTTTTGTATTTTTAGTAGAGACAGGGTTTCACCATGTTGGCCAGGCTGGTCTCAAACTCCTGACCTCAGGTGATCCACCTGCCGCAGCCTCCCAAAGTGCTGGGATTACAGGCTTGAGCCACCACCCCTGGCCAGTATTTGATCTTTTTTTTTTTTTTTTTTTTAATTTATTTATTATTATTATACTTTAAGTTGTAGGGTACATGTGCATAACGTGCAGGTTTGTTACATATGTATACTTGTGCCATGTTGGTGTGCTGCACCCATCAACTCGTCATTTACATCAGGTATAACTCCCAATGCAATCCCTCCCCCCTCCCCCCTCCCCATGATAGGCCCCGGTGTGTGATGTTCCCCTTCCTGAGTCCAAGTGATCTCATTGTTCAGTTCCCACCTATGAGTGAGAACATGCGGTGTTTGGTTTTCTGTTCTTGTGATAGTTTGCTAAGAATGATGGTTTCCAGCTGCATCCATGTCCCTACAAAGGACACAAACTCAACCTTTTTGATGGCTGCATAGTATTCCATGGTGTATATGTGCCACATTTTCTTAATCCAATCTGTCACTGATGGACATTTGGGTTGATTCCAAGTCTTTGCTATTGTGAATAGTGCTGCAATAAACATACATGTGCATGTGTCTTTATAGCAGCATTAAAACATAGATGTTTTACAGTGTATACTGTTAAGGAAAATGCCAACTACTAGAAAGTAAACTGGTGTCACTGTATTTTTAAATTGTCCGCCTACTACAGGATGTGAATAGATTGCAAAATAACAACCCAAATGTGTTCAAGTGAGTTACAAAACTTGCTTTGGCCCAAAAAGATACAGACACCCATTGGCGAATAGGTAATATATGCGTCACCTGTTGTAATGAAAGTACACTTAGGCAATTACTTTATACCCCTTCCCTGGAATTAGTCTCCTGGTGGATAAGAAAAAGGCCTTATTCATCTAATTCCCCCCAAAAGTCTAGCTCAATACCTGGCAAATATTAATAGTAGGTGTTCAAAAAATATTTATCAAATAAATAAATTAGATTCACAGCTTGATTTCTTGTCTTTTATAACTAGTTTCTTTGATGCTGAACTTTTCAAAACCTTTAGTAAATAATTGCACATCATAAATTGGATGAGGTAAATATAATATACAGCATTTGCCAAATTTGTTTCACCATGAAAAGCAAAACATTTTCCCCACAAAGTCCCTTGCAAGACTAGTAGTAATGAAGCCTAGATAAATAAAACTGGAAAACATTGTGTTGGCTTTTAATTTACACCTCTCTGTCTCCTAAAAACCAAGGGTAGCAGAGGCCATGAGTGCTCACTGAATATTCCTGGGCTCCCTGCATGTCCCATACTTCCATATTTTGGGGTCTGGGGCACATGATTGCATCTGGCAAACAGGAATATGAGAGGAATTGATGTACCATTTCCATTGCAAGGTTCTTGGGAGCCAGTGTGTCTCCTTCATCTTTCTTATCTCTTGCTAGAACAACTCTGAAAGTCAAGTGTGGAGATGATGGCCTCACAAGTTAAAGGGAATCGCCAGCCTCTAGATATGGAAACCTCCTGTCAATTCACATGAGAGTTTGTAGTGAGCAAAAAATATATTTTTATTGTGCTAAGCCACTGAGATTTTAGAGTTATTAGTTATGACAACATAATTTAGCCTAACCTGACTAAACATATGACTTCATTGTCATGGCATATCCTCATATGACAATTATATAGTGAATGCCTACTACGTGTCAGATGAGATCTTTGAGGCACCTTCTGAAAGTATATTTAAAAAGTATGAAAAGAGAAATTAAAGAAACGAAATATGTACAAGGAAAAGTGAAGGGATGAACAGCCTCAGTCACTCAAGTCCTGTAACTTGATGCTTTTCATCTTTGCAAGTCTAGTAATTTCAGAAGAATTTGTCAAATTTTTATGTATAAAAATGCAAATTTCCCCAAAATTAACTAGCATTTTATTTTGTGTCTGAATGACTCCATACTTTCCTAAAGACTCATTGCTTTGTCTGTAAGATTAGGAAGAGGTAGGTCCAGAAACATTTCTGTTCTCCTGTTATATCTATATAGGATTCTTAGACTAAAACAAAACAAACTACACATCCAAAGGGATGAGCTGCAAGTGGCCTAATATTCATCAGAAGTTATCACCAGACCTTTTCGGCGAATGCGCTCATGCCTTTGCCATGGTTAGGCAGTATCTATGTGAATTTTCTGGATTAGGGTTGCTCAATAGATCAGAGCCTTTTACAGAGCTGTCCTCTCTAATGGAAGAAATAGTCTCAAGATGAAATCCGATGACAGCGATGCACTTTGATTCAATATCTGTAACTTCCTTGTGATACGGTAAATCGGGGGGGAAGAAAAATGCTGAGAGCTGGAAAGGCAGAATGCACAGGAGGCCCGTGAGTTCCCTGTTCCATTTTGAGTGGTGGAAAGTCAGGATGACGGGAGCTCCTCTGTGTTCCACCCCTGAATCCTAAGGATCTCTTTTTAAAGATCAGCAGGATTTACACAATCACAGTGATCCAAACGCATCTGGAATTCCCGCACAGGCAGCCAGCCAAATCCCAAGTGGTAGGAAAACAAAATCTTTTGTTAATTTTCTGTCAAATGCTCTAATCACAACTGTTTGATAAAATATCCATAGCCGCTTAATGCTGTGTGTGTCCTTCCCTTCCTCCCGGTCCTCCTCCCTCTAAAGCAGAAAGTATTTGTTAAAGGGTTGCTTTGGGAAGGTTGTTCCCAGGTCTCTGCGTACTGGCCAGGGTTTAACCTCAAGTTTATAGAACTCCTAGGACCCTTCATGGAAGCCACAATGACAGTCCAATTGTGGGCTGGACAAGAAGGACACAAACCCTGTCTAGATCCTTGATCAGCCAGGCCCTGTCTTTGAAAGATAAGCCCCTTGAAGAAAGAGGCCAGCGTGAGAACGAGCTGTTGCAGCTTAGCTCTTCTGGCTAAAACTCACACAGACCAGGACGAGTCTGGCCCGCAGTAAGCTCTGGCTACTCACATCCCCTCTTACCATTTCCGTTTTTAGCTTAATCGTAACTTCTTTAACACTGTGTTAAAGTCCATCGAGGCCGGTGGCCAGATTCTCTTCTGGCAGAAATAGAAACAACCCCTCGGCCCTTGAGAAAGAACCACTAACTTGCTTGTTTTTCTTTTCTTCCTTTGAAAAGGTTTTCGGTTATTTTGGAAGTGTCCTTTATTAAGTATTTTTTTTAATTACGAAAATAATTATAAGGCCAGGCGTGGTGGCTCAAACCTATAATCCTAGCACTTTGGGAGGCCAAGGCAGGTGGATCACCTGAGGTCAGGAGTTCGAGACCAGCCTGGCCAACATGGTGAAACCCCACCTCTACTAAAAATACAAAATTAGCCAGGCGTGGTGGTGGGTGCCCTGTAATCCCAGCTACTTGGGAGGCTGAGGCAGGAGAATCGCTTGAACCTGGGAGGCAGAGGTTGCAGTGAGCGGAGATGGTGCCATTGCACTCCAGCCTGGACGACGAGTGAAATTCTGTGTGAAAAAATAAAATATAATTGTAATTATAAAAGTATGCCATCACAAGAGGTATGAAGAAAAAAACTATCCAGTGCATCCTTGCTGTTTCTTTCTTTCTTTTTTTCTTTCTTTCTTGTTTTTTTTTTTTTTTTTTTTTTTTTGAGACAGAATCTCACTCTGTTGCCGAGGCTGGAGTATAGTGTTGTGATCTCAGCCCACTGCAACCTCTGCCTCCTAGGTTCTAGCGATTCTTGTGCCTCAGCCTCCCAAGTAGCTGGGATTACAGGCACCTGCCATCACACCCAGCTAATTTTTGTATTTTTGGTAAAGACAGGGTTTCGCCATGTTGGTCTCAAACTCCTGACCTCAGGTAATCTGCCTGTCTTGGCCTCCCAAAGTGCTGGGATTGCAGGCATGAGCCACTGCACCCGGCCACGTACTTACTGTTTCTAGGCTCATATACATGTATACAAGCATACGTAAATTTAAAAGGATGCACACATATCTAAGTGGGTAGAGCAATGGGTTCATGCCCGGCGGGTTGGATAGCTTGACTTCACAAATTAAAATACTACTACTCCCGTTATGCTGATATTTTCTTTTTTCAATATATAACAGTTGTCAAATCAGTAGGTTAAGTTCTAATTCTTTGTTCCTATTTATTTACACATATCTGTATACATATTAATTTTACATAACTGGAATTATATTATACTTGATGGAGATCTTCTTAGTGCGGGCTTTTATTTTATTTTTTGCTTGTCCCTATTTTCTCTATCCCTGTAATTCCCCAGCACTCCATGACCGTAGCCTAAACTATGGTTCTTATTTGTCTCTATGCTCAATCCTCATAGAAAGGCAAACACACACACACACACACATACACACACCCCCAGAGGGAATGAGAGAGAGAGAGAATGAGAGAGATACATGGAATTTTGCTAGTGCGTGTTTATTTTACAAGTTGGATCATTTTATACAAATTTCTCCACATCCTTTTTTGTTCTCATTCAATAACACTTTGTAAACTCTGATAGCTCTAACCAATTTTTTTTACTATCAAAAAACATACCTTGGTGAGATGACGTCAATTATTTTACCAGTTATTCCCCTACAGCTGTTTACTTCCAGCTTGTATTTGTGGGTTTCTTGTTTTTTGTTGTTGTTGGGTTTGGTTGTTTTTGTCTTTAGTAATAATGCTTCAGTAAATATCCTTGTAAATAAAACTTTCCATATTAATGCTTTAATTTCTGAGGAATATAGTCACAGGATTGAACTGCTAGGTTGAAAGGCATGTGTATTTTTTAAATTTTCATAGATAATTTTGATGGTTAAATTCATTCATGGTTGCCTGCTTGTTTTCCATAAACACAGGAACAATCTTTAATTTTTTGCCAGTGATATTTCGTTTTACTTTAAACTGTATTTTCCTAATTGCCAGTGCTTTTGAACATCTTTTCATAACTCCTTTGATCACATTGACTCATTCATCTACAAATTGCCAGTATTTGTATTGGGCTGTCTTTTCCTGCATTCCCTCTTAAGGGATATACCCACAAGGTGAGCAGAAGTTAGAGGATATTCACAGCCAGGGTCAAGGATAACCAGAAGGGCATTCTACCTTCACATGGATCTATAGCTAGGCTTTCAGGCCCTATTCTTTTTCTGCAATAGATGAAACAAACTCTTCCACAAGCTCAAGTACTGAGTTGGCCTCAATTGTGGAGGAGCAGCTTGGTGGAGGAAAGGGACAGAAAGCAAAAGGTGAAAAGCTGGAAAGGAGCATGTGGTCTCTGCATTGGGTTAGATCCTGGAGTAAGCATCTTATAGGTCTATTCTCATTTATTCCTGGCAATGTGAGATGAAGTAGGTGCTCATCTTCACAGAGATGCAAACCGGAATCTTACAGATGCCAAGTAATTTCTTCTGCATCATTCAGTTGGGGAGGGACGGACCTAGGAGGGCAACCCAGGTCTGTCTGACTCCCACATCTCTACTTTTCCCAGCCAAAGTGAAGATGCCAGTGGAAACCCAAACAATGCACCGTGGCCTGCACAGAAAGACCAGGTAGATGCAAGTCTCCATAAGCATCCTCGGAAGCCCTGTTTAGGGTTTACAGTGCTTCTCCCTGAACACCTCCATTCTCAGAGTGAACACCGCCTTCATAGGCCCAGCCAACTCCTAATTTGGCAAGTCAGTTTCATATCATGTTTTTGGTCTTCAATAATTATTAAGGCTCTGTTGTGAAGCATTCCTCTTTAGGGTGGTTTGTTTTAAAATCACCAAGATCAACAAATTAAAAACAAATATTTGTATTGCCACAGACCGCATATTTCAATTTCTGAACAGCTGATGATTACTACCAAATTTATCATTCACTGATTACCATTACAAAACATGTTCTGGAAATGTAAGATAGCTTATGTAACAAAGACAAATGTCAGACATCTATCCAAAGAAACGTCCTTGGAATAACAGCTTCAGATATCAATTTAGATATAACATGTCTACTACAAATTTCAAAGTCTTTTGGGGAGGGTTTTCTGGATAGCGAATATTACTTTCTCCTTTTGTAACTTAATGCTTACCTCACTATCAGTACCACTGGTCTTGTCTCCTTGCTAATTCAGACTTTTCCTATCACAGAAATCCACTAAAATTCCACTCTGAAATGAAATCCAATTGTTCAAGATTTGGTCTGCATTTGTCCTCCAGAGAATAACTTTAATATATAAAGTGCTGTTGAATTTTTCCATGAAGTTATTGATTGTGCAAAATAGAAATTATTAGTCATAATATGGATATTAGCAGCACTGTGCTAGAGAAAGCACAAAGCAGACCATCCAGCCCATCTCAAAGGTTCTAAGGGGCAGACATCCAGATGAAACATCTGCTTTGACTTCTCATTTTATTGTCAAGTCATATTACCGAAAGGTGATTTGTGTTTCACACTAATTAGCTAAGAGGTTTGGACATTAATCCACTACCCAACAAGCAGTCCTCTGCAATGAGGTAGTTTTTAAGAAAGAGTAATTCTGGGTTTATTGCTACTGGATTTATCAGGGTGGGAAAACAGACATGACATACTCTTGAATGCCGGCTAAAGACATTTATATTTTATCCTTTTACAAAAGGGATTTTTTTTCCTCTTGATTTCCCTGTGTGCCTTGTGGGCACATCACACAAGAGTGAAGAAAGTGGGGAATATCATGTAAAAACCTTCAGTTAAAAAAAAAAGCTATGTATATCTGATAAGGGACACACACACACACACACATATATATATAAAGAACTCTTACAACTCAAGAATGAAAAGGTAAATAATTCAATTTCAATATAGGCAATAGATTATTCTTCCAAAGAAGATCTACAAATGGCCAACAAGTATATGAAAAGATGCTTGACATCATGAGTCATTAGGGAAATGCAAACCAAAATCATAATTCCATGATTCAAGCTTCACCTACTAGAGTGGTTAGAATAAAAAAAAGTCAGATAATGTCAAGTGTTGGCATATATGCAAAAAAATAAAAATCCTTATATAGTGGTGGTGAGAATGTAAAATGGTGCTCTGGAAAACAGTCTGGCAGTTCCTCAAAAAGTTAAACTATATGAGCCAGAAATTCCACTCTCAGGTATGTACCTAAAAATAAAAATGTATGTCCACACAAAAATACGTGCATAAATGTTTATAGCAACATTTTTCATAATAGCCCCATATTAAAAACAATCCAAATGTTCATCGACTGATGACTAGATTAACAAAAGTGGTATATCCATAAAATGAAATATTATTCAGCCTTAAAAAGGAATGAGAAACTTACACAAGCCACAACATGAAAGAACCTCAAAAACATGCAAAGTGAAAGAAGACAGTCCCAAAAGACAACATATTATATGATTCCATTTATAGAAAATGTCCATACCCAGGAAATCTGTAGCAACAGAAAGTACATTAGTTGTTTTTTGAGGATGAGAGATAGAGGGGGAGAAAAACAGGGTGATGATAGCTAAAGACAATGGGGTTTCTTTTTGAGGTGATGAAAATATTCTCAAGTTGACTTTGGTGATGGTCACGCATATCTGTGGATGTAACTAAAAACTCATGGAATCACAAACTTTAAATGGGTAAGTTGTATGGTATGTGAATTATATCTTAGTAAAGCTCTTTTTCATAAAAGGAAGTAAAAAGGAAGCTGTAAGTATAAGAAACACTTCCTGGCTGCCACGTGAGTAGAAGTCAATTGCAGGGGGTTTAGGAAGAATGAGACTAGATGTGAAGAACCCATGCTCCCATCCAATGGCAAGTTAGAAAATCAGATGAGCCCTGTAAAATTCACACAGCCCCTTTACCATTTAGTCACTCAATAAATGTTTATTGGGCATCTTCCATGTGCAAAGTTATGTTCTAAGAAATTGGGATATCGCCAGGATCAATTATTGAGGTTTTGTTTTGCTTTGTTTTTTAAAAAGGAGACTTTTGGTGTCTGGTCCAGCAAATGAGAAGCTTGGAGTTCACTGCATTATCCTAACAAGTGAAAAGCTAAACAAACTGAAAAACTGACTAGGCATAGTGGCTTATGCCTGTAATCCCAGCACTTTGGGAGGCTGAGGCGGGCAGATCACTTGAGGTCAGGAGTTCGAAACTAGCCTGGCCAACATGGTGAAACCCCATGTCCAGTAAAAAATACAAAAATTAGCTGGACGTGGTGGCCATCGCCTGTAGTCCCAGCTACGTAGGAGGCTGAGGCATGAGAATTGCTTGAACCTGGGAGGCGAAGGTTGCAGTGAGCCAAGGTGGCACCACTGCACTCTAGCCTGGGCGACAGAGTGAGGCTGTCAAAAAAAAATCCTGAAAAACCAACAATTTTTCTTAGATCTATAAGAGAAGTAAGGTCACAGGGCAAAGTGCTGCACCCCTAACTGGAGAGAATACAGAGAATCACAGCCCTCCTCAGAAATCAGTGCCAGGGTGGGGAAACCTGAACTACAATTGACAAGTTGCTGGAGGCTCAGTATAGATGACTGTGAGAGATTAATCGCTGAAAGGGACGCTGTCCTAGGGGAGCCCCCACTTGTGAGTTTTGCCCCCTGGAGCTCTACCACGTTCTCCTAGTAAATATCATTTTAGAAATCCCATTGTACTTCCAGAGGGCAGAGGAAAAGAGATTATTGTGAAATACACCAGAGCATTCCCGTGCTTCTTAACAAGGCCCGCCCTCAGCAGAAACTATTTAAGGAGCTCAGACCTGCTGGGGTTTTATGTTAACCTCACTGACCTGGGGGAAGAAAAATAATCAACTCCAGACCCCACTAGCCATTCTGATCCACCTTCAACAGGGTGTGAGGTGAGGAGGGACAAAATTACTGAGAAGCATATATGAAGTTCACAATCCTGAGGCCCTAAAACACTGAGACCTAACCACAGGACAGCAGAATACTTCCCCTACCCACACCTGACCTTCACATTGCTAAAGACCTATTTATAGCAGTTCCTTTTACCCAGTGCATTATTTCTGGATATAAAGGAAAAAATTACAAGAAATACTGAAAGGCAAAAAACACTTTGAAGAGACATAGTAAGCATCAAAACCAGACTCATATGGCAGGAATGTTGGGATGATGATCAGACTGGGAATTCAAAACAATTATGATTAATACAGTAAGGGCTCTAATGGATAAAGTACACAACATGCAAGACCAGATGTGCAATGTAAGCAGAAATAGGAATTCTAAGGGAAAAATAAATAAATAAAATGGTAGAGATCAAATCATTGTAATGCAAATAAAGAATACCTTTAATGGGCTTATTAGTAGACTGAACATAGCTAAGGAAAGATTATCTGAGCTTGAGGTATCGAAATAAAAATCTCCAAAATGGAAAGGCAAAGAGAAAAAAAGACTTCAATGAAAGAAAAAAGGAAAAAAAAAAAGAAAAAAAGAAAAAGAAAACAAAGCCAGAGCATGGTGGCCCACACCTGTAATCCCAGTGCTTTGAGAGTCTGAGGCAGGAGGATCACTTGAGGCCAGGAGTGCAAAACCAGCCTGGGTGATATAGTGAGACCTTATCTCTATAAAAAAAATTTTAATTAGCCAGGCATGATGGTGCACACCTGTGGTCCTAACTACTTGGGAGGCTGAGGCATGAGGATCACCTGAGCATGGGAGTTTGAGCTTACAGTGAGCTATGATTGTTCTATTGCACTCTAGTCTGAGTCTGGGCAACAGAGCAAGTCCCTGGTCTTATACAAATAAACAAACAAATAAACAGAACAAAACAGAATATAATATTCAAGAACTGTGGAACAACTACATAAGTTGTAACACATACATACTGAGGATATCAGAAGGAGAAGAAAGAGGAAAAGAAGAAATATTAGAAACAATGGTGATTGAGAATTTTCCCCAAATTAATCTCAGATACCAAACCACAGACCTAGAAAGCTCAGAGAACACCAAGCAGGATAAATGCCCAAAAAAACTATACCTAGGCTTATCATTTTCAAATGAACTGCCTCTCATTTTCAAAACTGATACGCCTCTCATTTTCATTAAAAAAAAATGATAAAGAAAAACTCCTGAGAGAAGCCAGAGGTTAAAAAAAAGAAAACTTTACCTACTGTTGTGGGAAGTCAGGGACCCCGAACAGAGGGACTGGCTGAAGCTGCAGCAGAAGAACATAAATTGTGAAGATTTCATGGACATTTATCACTTCCGCAATCAGTACTCTTATAATTTCCTATGCCTGTCTTTACTTTAATCTCTTAATCACGTCATCTTCGTAACCTGAGGGTGTATGTCACCTCAGGACCCTGTGATGATTGCATTATCTGTACAAATTGTTTGTAAAACATGTGTGTTTGAACGATATGAAATCTGGGCATCCTGAAAAAGAAAAGGATAACAGTGATTTTCAGGGAACAAGGGAGATAACCACAAGGTCTGACTGCCTGCAGGGCAGAGCAGAACAGAGTCATATTTCTCTTCTTACAGAAAGTGAATAGGAGAAATATCGCTGAATTCTTTTCCCAGCAAGGAATAACCCTGGTGAAGGAATGCATTCCCAGGGGTAGGTCTGTGGACAGCTGCTCTGGGAGTATCTGTCTTATGTGGTTGAAAATAAGGGATAAAATACACCCTAGTCCCCTGAAGTGCCCGCTAGGATTAGGAAATTCCAGCCTGGTGAATTCTAGTCAGACCAGTTGTCTGCTCTTGAACCCTGTATCCTGTTAAGATGTTTATCAAGACAATGTGTGCCCAGTGGGACATGGAACCTCATCAGTAATTCTAATTTTGCCCTCTGCCTTATGATCTTTCATTGCCCTCCGAAGCATGTGATCCCTGTGACCTACTCCCTATTCATACTCCCTTCCTCTTCTGAAATCCCTAACAAAAACTTGCTGGTTTTGCGGTTCAGGTGGGCATCACAGACCCTACCAATATGTGATGTCACTCCCGGAGGCCCAGCTGTAAAATTTCTCTTTTATACTCTTTCTCTTTATTTCTCAGACTGGTCAACACTTAGGGAAAATAGAAAAGAACCTATGTTGAAATATTGGAGGCTGGTTCCCCCAATATCTGGCACCCAATGAAATCAGGGCCCGATATCTACAGAGAGGCAAAATTAAGAATTACATCTACTTCTCCTCAGGAACCATGCAAGGCATGAATAGAGTGGAGTGAAATATTTAAACTGTTGAGAGAAAAAGCCATCGACCTAGAATTCTGTACCCTGTGAAAATATTCTTCAAAAGCCAAGGATACTTATAGACTTAAGCAAACAAAAATTGAGGAAATTTGTTGCCAGTAGACCCACCTTGCAAAAAATGTTTTGAAAAACTTATTGAAAGGGTAGGAAAATCATATAAGCCTGAAACCTGGACCTACATAAAGAAAGGAAGAGCACTGAAGAAGGAATAAGGATTAAATGAATGTAAAGTAAATACTGTGATTTTCTTATTTTTAATATAACAGATGATAGTTTGTTCAAAATAATAACAACAATGTATTTAATTATATTTGTGTGTGTTTATGTGTAAATGAAATGAATGATAACAATGATACAGGGATGAGAGGGAGAAATTGGGATTATTTTAGTATTACAAGGTATTCGCACTACCTGTGAAGCAGTAGAGTGTTATTTGAAAGTGCACTTGGTGGCCAGATGCATTGGCTCACACCTATAATTCCAGCACTTTGGGAGGCCAAGGCAGGCAGATCACAAGGTCAGGAGTTTGAGACCAGCCTGACCAACATGGTGAAACCCTGTCTCTACTAAAAATAAGAAAAAAATTAGCCAGGCATGGTGGTGCGCACCTGTAATCCCAGCTACTCAGAAGTCTGAGGCAGGAGTATCACTTGAACCCAGGAGGTGGAGGTTTCAGTGAGCCAAGATCGCACCACTGCACTCAAGCCTGGGCAACAGAGTGAGATTCCATCTCAAAAAAAAAAAAAAAAAAAGAAAGTTCACTTGGTTTAGTTGTAAATGTAAATTGCAAACTCTAGGGCAACTACTTAAAAAAGCAGAAGGAAGTACAACTGATATGCTAAGAAAGGAGACAAAATGGAATCACATAAAATGCTCAGTTAAAAACCCCAGGAGTTTTAACTGAAGAAAACTCAGTTAAAAGGAGGAAAAAGAGTAGAAAACATAAAAAGGAACAAAGAACAAGGGCAACAAATAGAAAACAGTAACTAATATGGTATATATTTACCCAATATTATCATTAATCACTTTGAACATCAATGGTCTAAATATATCAATTAAAGAAAGTGATTGTCAGAGTTGATCAAAAAACAGGACCCTACTGTATGTTGCCTACAAGAAACCCATTTTAAATATAAATAAACATACAGATTAAAAGTAGACAGATGGATAAATATATATATATGCTAACCCTAATTTTTAAAATCTGGAATAGCTATGTTAATTTTAGAAAGAACAGACTTCAGAGCACAGAAAGTTATTGGGGATAAAGAGTGGCATTAAATGATGATAAGTGGGTTAATTTCTTAAGGTGTATACACTTTATAACAGAGTGTCAAAATATGTGAGATAAAACTGATAGAACTGCAAGTAGAAATAGACGAATCCACTTTTGTTGTTGGAGAATTCAATACCCCTCTTTCAGAAATGGACAGATGCAGCAAGCAGAAAATCAGTAAGGACATAGCTGAATTCAACACCACCATCAACCAACAGGATATCAACATAATAGGCATCTACAGACTACTTCTACCAATGGCAGTTGAATACACATTTTTCACAAGCCCACATGACACATTCACTAAGATAAACCACATTCTGGGCCATAAAACACACCTTAACAATTTTTTGGTTTTTGAGACAAGGTCTTGCTCTGTAACCCAGGTTGGAGTGCAGTTGTGCGATCTCAACTCACTGCAACCTCCACCTCCCAGGTTCAGCCTCCCAAGAAGCTGGGATTACAGGAACCTGCCATCACACCTGGCTAATTTTTTTTGTATCTTTAGTAGACACAGGTTTTCACCATGTTGGCCAGGCTGGTCTTGAACTTGTGACCTCAAGTGATCCATCCATCTGGGCCTCCCAAAGTGCTGGGATTGCAGGCATGAGCCACCACACCCAACCCACGTTAACGAATTTAAAAGGATGGAAATCATGCAATGCCTGCTCTCAGACCATAATGGAATTAAACTAGAAGTCAATAACAGAAAGAGAGCTGGAAAATCCTAAAATATTTGGAGATCAAACAACATACTTCTAAATAACTCAGGGGTCAAAGAAGAAATTTCAAGAGAAATTTTAAAATACTTTAAGCTGAATGAAAATGAAAACACAGTTCATTAAAATTTGTGGGATACAGCAGAAGTGGTACTTAGAGGGAAATTCACAGAATTAAATGCAAATATTAGAAAATAAGAAAGAGTTAAAATCAGTCATCTAAGTTTCCATCTTAGGAAACTGAAAATAGAAGAGCAAATTAAATTCAATGTAAGCAGAAGAAATGAAACAATTTTTTTAAATGGAGCAAAAATCAATAAAATTTTTAAAGAAATTAATATAAAAAATCAATAAAATAAAAAACTGGTTCTCTGAAAATAAGTCAATAAAAGTGATGTCTTTGGCCAGCTAACCAGGAAAAAGAGGACAAAAATGACTAATATCAGAAATGAAAGAGGGGACAGATCTCATGGATATTAAATGGATAATAAGGAAATATTATAAGCAACTCTATGCCCAAATTTGATAATCTAGGTGAAATAAACCAATTTCTTGAAAGACACAATTTTCTAAAACTCACACAAGAAAAAATAGACACTCTGAATAGACATATATTTATTATTTATTTATTGAGATGGAGTCTCACTCTGTCACCCAGGCTGGAGTGCAATGGCACAATCTCAACTCACTGCAACCTCCAGCTCCCAGCTCAAGTGATCCTCGTGCCTTGGCTTCCCAAGTAGCTAGGATTGCAGGCATGTGCGACCATGCTTGGCTAATTTTTTTATTTTTAGTAAGGATGGGGCTTCATCATGTTGACCAGGCTCGTCTCTAATTCCTGACCTCAAGTAATTCACTCGCCTCAGCCTCCCAAAGTGCTGGGATTATAGGAGTGATAGACCTATATTTATTAAAGAAATTGAGTACATTATTAATCACCTTCCAAAATAGAAAGCACCAGGCTCAATCACTAGCGAATTCTTCCAAACATTTAAAAAAGAAATTATACCAATTTCTTACAATTTTTACAGAAGATAGAAGTAGAAAGAATACTTCTTAACTCATTCTATGAGGCCAACATTACCCTGATAACAAAACCAGACAAAGACATTGCAAGAAAATTACAGACCAATATCTTTCATGAACATAGAGGCAAAATGCTCAAAAAATAGTAAATCAAAACCAACAATGTATAAAAGTGATTATAAACCATGACCAAGTGGGATTTATCTCAGGTATGCAAGGCTGGTTCAACATTCAAAACTCAATTGATGTAATCCATCACATCAACAGGGCAAAGAACAAACAAACATATGATCATTGCAAAACATGCAAAAAAAAAAAAAAAGTATTTTAAAAAGTCAACATTCATTCATGACAAAAACTCTCAGTAATCAAGGCTAAATAGAGAAGAACTTCCTCAACCTGATAAGGAATGTCTACAAAAACCTGCAGCTAACCTCACACTTAACGGTGAGAAACTGGAAGTTTTCCCATTAAGATCAGGATCAAAGCAAAGGCATCCTCTGTCAGTACTGCTTTTCGACATTGTATTGAAAGTCCTATCTAATTCAATGAGACAAGAAAATGACATAAAAGTTAAATAGATTGAGGAGGAAGAAATAAAACTGCGTTTTTTCACAGATGACATGATAGTCTATATAAAAAGCCCAAAAGAATCAACAACAACAACAGCAAAAAACACTCCTGGAACTAACAAGCAATTATAGTAAGGATGAAGGATGCAAGGTTATTATACAAAAGTCAATCACCTTCCCACATACCTGCAATGAGTAAGTAGAAACTGAAACACAATGTCATTTATATTCACACTAAAAAAAAGGAAATACTTAAGTATAAATCTACTAAAATATATACAAAGTCTATTCAATGAAAACTATAAAACTCTAAGAAAAGAATAACTAAATAAATGAAATATTACATGTGCCTGAATTGGAAGACTCAGTATTGTCAAGATGCAAGTTCTTCACAACTTGATGTATACATTCAGTGCACTATCAATCAAAATTTCAGTAAGGTAGGGTGCAGTGGTGGGCACCTGTAGTCCCAGTCACTTTGGAGGCTGAGGCAGGAGGATCACTTGAGCCTAGGAGTTTAAGACCAGACTGCAAAACATAGCAAGAATCTGTCTCAAAAAAAAGGAAAGAAAGAAAAGAAAAGGAGGGGAAGGGAGGGGAGGGGAGGGGAGGGGAGGAGAGAGAAGGAAGGAAGGAAGGAAGGAAGGAAGGAAGGAAGGAAGGAAGGAAGGAAGGAAGGAAGGAAGGAAGGAAGGAAGGAAGAAGGAAGAAAGAAAGAAAGAAAGAAAGAAAAAAGAAAGAAAGAAAGAAAGAAAGAAAGAAAGAAAGAAAGAAAAGAAAGAAAGAAAGAAAGAAAGAAAGAAAGAAAGAAAGAAAGAAAGAAAGAAAGAAAGAAAGAAAGAAAGAAAGAAAGAAAGAAAGAAAGAAAGAAAGAAAGAAAGAAAGAAAGAAAGAAAGAGAAAGAAAGAAAGAAAGAGAAAGAAAGGAAGAAAATCTCAGCAAGTTATTCTGTGGATATCAAAACCTGATTTTAAAGTTTATATGGAGAGACAAAAGACTCAGACTACCTAACACAACATTGAAGTAAAAGAACAAAGCTAGAATGACTTCAAAAATTACTATAAAGCTACAGTAATTAAGACAGTCTGGTACTGGTGAAAGGAGAGACAAAAAGATCAATGGAACAGAATAGAGAGCTCAGAAATAGATCTACATAAAAATAATCAAATGATTTATTTACTTTTTCATTATATGTGTTTATATTGCCTCATTTGTGCCAACATGCATATGTTACTTTCACAAACAGTAGAAGTAGCCATAATTGAAAATTACAAATAAGAAAAAGAACACTAGTAAGGTGCCTGTGGAACTGGATCCATGATTCAGATTCATGATTCATTATCTTCAAGTTTTGTTTCATGCGCAGCACTATGAGTTGACTGTCTAGACGTGCACACCCACCATATGCTAAGGAAGCAGGATAGAAATGGGAATTTGCTGTGAAACCGTCTCAATAGCTGCTCAAAAGGAAACAATAAAAATAGTTTCATAACACTTGAGATAAGACTACTGGACAAATACTGATCACTTGACGTCATTAAATCAAATGCCTTTTGTGTAAGTTCCTTGGGACAAAGAAATCTAGAAGTATTTCATGTGCAACTTGAAATATGAGTTAGGAAATCAGCAAAGATAAGATTTTAGCACTTTGGTGTGTTCAACAGATGCCACTCATCCTCCCTAACTCCCTAACTAAATCCCAGACATTTGCTTCAAGCCTGGAAGAGACTTGGAACAAACAGCCTATGTTGTTTTTTAAGGAATTACTTTGTGTGCGTGCTCCTTCTCCTGAGCACCTACAAACATTAGCAGTATCATAACTTGAAAGGCAGTATGAGATCATGGTTAAAGGTACACTCTCCTTACACAGAATGCCTGTGTTCAAATCTCAGCTCTGCTATTCACTGACTCAGAAAACTCAGTCAACCTCCACACACAGTCAGCTTCCCCATCTAAAATGGGGTGATCTATAATCACCTCTAGGGATGGTTATGAAGATTAAATGGGTTAATATAGGTAAGGCATTTAAAATTGTGCCTGGCATTAAACCATGATAAGTTTTTGTGCATTAAAAACTTCTCATAGCCTTGGCACACATTTTCAAAACTAGACATAATATAATTTTTCTCATTCACTCAACATGCATGTGTTGACTGAGTGCCTCCTGCCTGCCAGGCATTGTGCTGGACATCTAGAATAATAAATGAATGAATGAATAAAGCTCATCATCGCTGTGATGAATGGTCCATTGCACATTTCACAATGTGTAAAGAAAATCCTTTATAACCACCATCTCTTTTCAAAGCACAGGACAAATGGAAGCTGTTATTATTATGTAATTAGTGGTGGAAGAATGCACAAGCCAGGAACAGGACAGCTCAAGCTGGGTCCTCAAGGAGGAATACCACTAATAGGAGTGTGGCCACAGGGCTTGACACCCCAACTCAGCATTTGTGGCATGACCGTAAATTATTGAGTCTAGAACCACAACAGTTTTCCTGACACCTTAGAAAGTTGGAGTTCCTTCAATGCCTGGTCAAGTTTAGAGCACTATGTCTCTAGGTAACCATGCAAATTCACACTGGCCCACATGTATAGGCCTGAAAGAAATCAGAACTGACCTAGAAAGAACCAGCAAAGGGAGCTAACAAAAACAAAATGCTAAATCATGAGTCACTCTTTTTATATTTTTCCCTTGGGTTTCATGGGATAAACAGGAGAACTCTTCAGTGCATATAGTTAGTGATTTTAAGCTTTTGGATAGGCAAACGAAGAGATAACCATGGAAATGCTCATTGACCACTGAAAACTTATGTCATCAACAGCATTTTTGTGGCTCAGTGATTATCCCAAATCTGTGAGGCTAAACGCGGTAGCTTTTGAAGCTGTGGTTTTGGTGAGACTTGACAGCAATGCAACAGGCTCCAAAGAGTACAGCGTTCAGTGGACCCCAAAAGCATTAAGGCCATTTCATTCATTCCTTCGTTTATTCTTTCTGCCGTGACTGCACTTTCCATGTGCCTTATAGGATGCTAAAAACCAGGATTACAAAAGTTGTTTTTAATTCAGAGGAAAAAAACCTGCAATAATCTGTATTCGTTTATTCTTGCATTACCATAAAGAAATACTGAGACTGGACAATTTATAAAGAAAAGATGTTTGATTGGCTCATGGTTCTGCAAGCTGTATGATCACGGCTCTGGCATCTGCTTAGCTTCTAGAAAGGCTTCAGGGAGCTTTTACTCATGGTGGAAGACAAAACAGCAGCTTGCACTTCACGTGGCAAAAGCAGGAGCCCGAGGGAGTAGGGAGGTGCCACACTTTAAAACAACCAGATCTCCCAAGAACTCACAATCAGTAGGACAGCACCAAGAGGATGGTATTAAACCATTCTTGAGAAATCCGCCCCCATGATCCAATCAACTCTCCCCAGGCTCCTCATGAGATCTGCACAGAGACAAATATACAAACTATATCATAATCTCAAAAGTTCATATGGGTTTAGTCAGAAAAGAATTAAAGTTTCTGGAATAATAAATATACTATTCTGTGTTGCTTTTATGGAGGCAGTCATTGGCCTAATTAATAGGTCATTACTTCGACTGACCACAATTTTCATGCTAATTTCTCGGAAGATGGTATAATCCAAAAGGGAAGGCTTGGGAAGCTAGTAGGTAAGTAACTGAAAGTAAGTCATCTTCCCCCATCATCGCTCCTGAAGGAATGCTAGTCAAGATTATCCTTAGAAATGGTGCATCGATTAAGGACAAATAAACAATACCTAGCTGGAAACACTGCAATAACAATATGCACTTTCGTGGTTTCCACAACTCCAAGTTAAGATGGAAGTAACAAATTCCCTAGCAGATACTCCTCTTAGCTGGTTTTTATCTGCTGTCATGGGAGTGGCCCCCATGAGTAAACCTCCTCGTCTGAAGACATTCTTGTATGCCTAGACTTCTCTAGGGGCCTCAGAGTCATACTGTCACAAGACAACTATAAAATTTTTATAACAGCAGAAATCTATTGACCAGTGAGTAAACCGTACATGCAGTAAAAATTCTGTGTGTCAGAATTCAGAAGCCAGGGCACAGCAGGTCATGCTCTCTGCTCGGCTGCTGGTGTAGAGTTTCCCATGGCACACCATCCTTTTGTTAGTGCATTGCCACCTGTTCACTTACCTCCCCCAAGAAAGATGAATTAATAACCAACCAAAACATTAAATGAAGACAGCCATTTTAAAAACGATTCCATCGAAATACAAAAATTAAAATGACAAAGAAGTCATGTTTGTTTGGGAACTTAAAGGATCAAGATATAATCCTTGATCTGCCCAAGAAAGATGAAAATTGAGGGAGTCGGGACATGGAAGGGAAAGTAATTTGTCTTGGTTACGAGACTGTGTAGGGAGGAGGAAGGGAGGGTCTCCTTTTCAATGGAGGATCACTTGTTTGCACAGTTGCATTGTGAAAACAACTGAGAATGCCCCAGTGGTCTAATTCCGCCATTCACAAAGAGGTGTTTGCTGTGACTTATCTAATAGCCCATCCATCCTAGGCTCACAGCCAGTCTAGTCCAAGCTGGGCATTATCAGGAACCTCTAGGTATTAGGAAAGAACCTGCTCTGACGTGCCTAGCCTAGCAGGCTTGGTGTGACAGAAGATGCAGGAGGAAGAAAGACCCTCCCTCCTCCAAGTTTGCCATTGATTATAACTGTAAGATAAGGAACCCCACAGGCTTGGCGCACTCCATTCTATCTGAGAGAGTGCTGACAGGGTGCTTTTCAAGCCCTTGAAAACAACAAAACATTTTCTGGAACTCCTCACTGAACAATGTCTGGGCCTGATGAAAGGGAAGAAATGTTCCGCAGCTGTAATGCTCTGAGGGTTCCCAATCAGCAGGTCAGGGTCAAATGCAGAAATCTCTGTCTGGTCTAACAGGACCCTAAGATGGCTGCCTCCACTACACCCCTCTCCCAGGACTCCTAGTCGGCATGGAAGGAGGATAGCTCTTGGGGGTTTCCTCTTCCCAGCTCCCTTGAAGGGTGCCCCACCTATACATACGTGTGTGGTCAGCTTCACGGAAATGAAAAGTGGTTATTCCTCACACAAGGGTTGGGAGTAATTACTTCTAAGGAAATATGACACTTGGGAAAAAGGCACTCAGATGAGAACTGTGCCTAACCGCTGACCTCCGTGGAGAGCTGCATGGCCACAGTGATGCAGTGGTGCAGGGTGACCAGGCACACATGATGGGACACCTGTCCTAATTCATTCATTGAACAAACACTTATTAAGCATCTGCCATCTGCCTGGCTTCGCCAATGCTGTTTTTCTCACCAAACCTTTTAAGAAGCTGATTCTGAAGTATGAAGTGATAACAAAGAAAAAGACAGGAAGGACACAAAGTTGTACAAGTTGCTAGTTGTGACTGCACAAGGGGACCCAACCAGGGAACTGAGGGGGACTAAAATCCAACCCACACTCCTCTTGCTAATGTAGCTACCCACACAGAGGGCTGCATTCATGCAGGGGATGCAGCTTTTCCTAAGCTGCAAAAAATACTGTCTAGTCCAACACAGACTGTGCAGAAGATATGGCATGTGGTCAGATGCCTGCAGGCTGCTGTTGCCCATTATCAATTCTGTCCCTAAGAATGGATGAATGAATTTGTCATTGCCTCATTTTCCTCATCTGTAAAATGGGGGCAATAGTGTTTGTCCATGTCTTATGCCTTGAGACAGTCACTGTAAGGAGTAGACTGAGCTCATTAGAAAGAAGATTCTTGGCAGGAGCAGTGGCTCACGCCTGTAATCCCAACAATTTCAGAGGCCGAGGTGGGCAGATCACTTGAGCTCAGGAGTTTGAGACTGGCCTGGCCAACATAGCGAAACCCTGTCTCTACTAAAAATACAAAAATTAGCTGGGCGTGGTGGCACACTCCTGTAATCCCAGCTGCCTGGGTGGCTGAGGCAGGAGAGTCACTTGAACCCAGGAGGTGGAGGCCGCAGTGAGCCGAGATGGCGCCACTGCACTCCAGCCTGGTGACAGAGTGAGACTGTCTCAAAAAAAGAAAGAAAGAAAGAAAGAAGATACTCAAAGAATATAATTAGATTAAATAATATGTAATAACATATTATATTAAATAATAGAATACATTTTCTTGCTTGCTCCCAAGAGGGTGCTACTTATTAGCTATGGATCATCCTATGACCAAAAAATAAACCCTCCTTTGTAGTCCCTGCCAAGGAAAATTAGTGGAAACTCTTATTTTACCAGGCAAGCAACAGTCCTAAAAAGATCTTAGCAAGGCACTCGCTACGCAGCTTAATGCCTATTCAGGGATCCAACGAAAACTTCAGTTCTTCACCAACCATACTCTCAAATGTTAGAGACCTCGCAAACAGAGGTCACAAATAAGGTTACCAACCAACTTTTGGAAGGAGATGGAGAAGGGACTTTCATTGCTTGAGGGCAGACATTGTGCTTTTCTCGTGCTTGAATTTCAGGACCCAAACTGCTATGTGGGAGCTCAATCAATGTCTGTTGACATTTGTGTTGTGTGGTCCACACGTGCTTCCAAGTACCTGATCGCTTCAAGGAAGAGATGTGGACTCAGATATTGGATTAGGAGAGCCCTAAATAATTCGTACAAAATAATCTAATTTGGTTAGGCCTGCAGAAAAGGAACTTCAATTCCCGTGTTTAGAAACTTCTTTGTATCTAACCTAAATCTTGCAGGTTCCTCTTGTTCTAGCATTAATGGAATAAAAAACAAAAACACTATGAAATCATGATCTGATTCTGCTTATCCAAGCTATGTATATGGTCTCAGTCCATTTGCTGTTGCTTATAACAAGATAACTGAAACTGGATAATTTTTGAAGAAAAAGAATGTATTTCTTACAGTTATAGAGGCTGAGAAATCCAAGGTTGAGGGGCCTCATCAGCAGAGAGCCTCCCTGCTGGTGGTGAAGCAGGATATTTCCCCGAGCCCTCCACAGGACTCGCAAAGGGGATGTCTCGTTCACTGAGCCTGCAGCTCTCAGCTCCTCGTGGGAGAGGGCACGCGAGAGAACAAGGTGGGAACTGGAGTGCACAGGCGCTGGAACTAGCTGGCTGCTTCAGCACCAGTAGGGGTGAACTCCACCTCTCAAGGGAGGGAGCACACAGGTGAGCAGGTGGAGGAGCCAAGGCGAGTGCTTTTGGGGGCCAGCAGAAGTGAACTCTGCAACGGCCCCACAGCAGTGTCTTGGGGGGTGTGCCCTGACCCCTGAAGCCCCAGAGGGAGTGTTACAGCGCTCTTTTAGCTTTGCCCTCAGCACACAGCTTAAGTGTTAAAAGCTCGATGGATCCTCTGCCTTTTCATTTGAGGTGGCTGCCTTCTGCTAGCGAGGGTAAAAGGTCAGTGTGACAGCCTTTTGCATCCACACTCGTGGCACCCAAGTTCTTGTCCAGCATCCAGGAGAAATGAGGTCACGTGAACGAATTGAACGATGGTGAATGTGGGGGATTTTATTGCCGATTAAAATGTCTCTCAGCAGGAAGGGGAGCTGAAAAGGGAATGGGGTGGGAAGGTCATCTTCCCCTGAAGTCCAGCTGTCTCTGGCTGAATTCTTCACTGTCAAACTGTCCCTCTGAAGTCAAACCACTTCTCTCCAATGTCCAGCCATAGTCTCTGAGGTCCAGCTGCTTCTCCTCTCTGCCAGCTGAGTTCTGGGGTTTTATAGGCCCAGGATAAGGGGCAAGGCAGGCCATGGGTGGTTTTGGAAATGGCAACGTTTGAGCAGGAAAACAGGGATGTAAGTTCTCTCTTTGGGCAGTGGTTTCAGGCTTTTCGGCTTGAATGTGGGTTCCCAGCAAGGGCCCCACCCTCTTCTGTCCAGAATTTCCCTGCCTCCCGGGGGCAAGGAATCAGTGAGCACTCTCCGCAGAGGCCCGATGCTGCACAGGGCATCACATGGTGAGGCTGAGCATGCTAGCTCACATCTCTCTTCCTCTTCTTACTAAGCTACCAGTCCCACTTTAATGACAACTCATTAATCCATTAATCCATTAATCAATCCAGGCACCACCTAAAGGCCACACCTCTCAATACTACCACACTGGAGATTACATTTCAACATGAATTTTGGAGGGGACATTCAAATCACAGCATACAGAAACCAAAATATTGACATTTGAAGATATTGTAATCTAACTACTCTAACATGCTGTCTCTGAATTATCAATGAATTTATCTTTCTAGGTAAAAATCTAAATGAACCAATATTATTGTCATTAGGCCATTCTATGACCACTTGCTGTAAGGTCACTGCTTCTGAATTTCTTTTTGTCCAACTTGTCTTTCAGTTGATTGTATTTTCAGCCTTGAAAGCTAACAGGATGGCTTGCTATTATCTAATTTTAATAAAACGTCAAGATTGTAGTAGAGAAAACTCACGTTCTGTGGTCTCCAGCTCAGGGTCCCATTGTCATTTCCCTCCTGAAAGTTAGGGAAGGGGTTTGGAGAAGGAAATTCTCATGAATGATTCTCAATCGATCTTTAAATGTGTTTACTCTGGTTTCAGCAGCATCAATTCTCCCAGCACAGAGATTAAATAATACTTTGCCACTTCATTCTTCTCCCAAGCAGATGGCCTTAGGAATATATTTACCGCCACCTTGTGGAAAGGAAATAAACTTATTTGGAAAGGGCCTAGTCTAGTCAAATTTTAGTCACAACTTGAAAACATTTTTCTCCTTTTTTGATCATTGCGCTTTCTCTAGGAAGGAGCTTCTGTGTTGATCTTGTTACAGGAGCCTCTTGCACCTGGTGGGAGGTGAGGAGGAAGAGTCGGTTTTCTTCATACACTGTCATTCTCTATCAAAATGAAGCTATAGCATACAAAAATCAAAAGCTTTCAGTCCTTGGAAAACTCCTAAACCTCACTGACAGTGCCAGGAATTGAACCATAATCCCAGATAATTATATTTACAAGAAAAGGCCTACCCATAATCTCTGCAAAAGATAATATTATTCACATATGTTTTGTATAGAAATCCATGTACATTGGCTTAGCATGATCTTAGACTAGAAAATCAGCCTGACCTAACAGAAGTGTGTAAAACTGCCTGCCCGACGATATATCACATCATTTGCTTTTAATGCTGTGCATGGTCTGGTTTATTTTCCATTGTATTTTTCGGTTGCAAAGGCATTTTGATAACTGTCTCTCTAGAGATGGCTCTAAAAAACCAACTGACTTAAAAACAAGACCGTACCCATGTTGGGATAAGCATATCTGTTTGACCTCAGAGTGAATTATCTCATTATGAGAAAGTTGAAGTACATTCAATACACACCAGAGTTTTTGTTGTTGTTGGTTTAAGACTGGGTCTCACTCCATCATCCAGGCTGCAGTTCTGTGGCAGCATCACGGCTCACTGCGGCCTCAACCTCCTGGGCACAAGTGATCCTCCCATATCAGCCTCCCGAGTAGTTGGTACTACAGGCACGCACCACTACACCCAGCTAATTATTTTGTATTTTGTAGAGATATGGTTTCATCATCTTGCCCAGGCTAATCTCGAAGTCCTGCACTCAAGCAATTCACCATCTTGGACTCCCAAAGATGGGATTACAGGCATGAGCCACTACACCCGGCCTACACCAAAATGTTTTAAAGGTTTAGTTATAAAAACTACATCTTTTTTAATTTTAAAAACACACAACTTTTTCACTTGGAAGAAGCTAGCTTTGTACAGCTCTTCTTCACAATACCTGACTAATAACTCATACTACTGCAGCTTTAGCCTGAACCATCACAATAGTCGCAATACTGGACAGCAAGGACCTTAAAGCTAAACAGATAAAATGTAGGAAGTAGCTAAAACCATCTTGCAGCAAAACTTCTGCCTTCGTGAAATCTTTTTTTTTTTTTCACCAAAAGAAGGAATTAACTCTAACCACGGTTGTAATTTTTGCCACACAATCCTGTTTATGTGCCAAAAGGTTCTGGGGCTGAAAGTTCAGGAGAGGAGGGACAGATGACTGAGGCTCTCTCAGGAGTGCTTGGGAATCTGGAATACTGAAGTATGAATATTTGGGAGAGAAAAGGTCTGACACAAGGCAGGACCCAGAAAGGGAGCCAAGCCAAGCTCTCCAAGAGCCATGGAAGTCCCCAGGCTCAGGTTTTCAGAGTATTGTCAAAGCTAGAGAGAGACAGAAAGGGTCAGAAGACCAGGAGTGAGAGAAGCAATGCAAGGACAATAAAGACAAAGAGAAGAGAAAAATAAAATGCATTCTTGGTACTAAGTGATTGATCCTAGTGTGTGTGTGTGTGTGTGTGTGTGTGTGTGTGTGTGTGTGTGTGTTTAATGTCTAAGACCTTAAGAAGAGAAATAAAAGATAATCCAACTGGAAGTAAAGAAGATCCGTGAGATTTCTCTGAGGAGAGAAAGCGAAGTCAGTCACCAAATATTTACTCAGAATGTTGTGGTCCTTGGTGCTGTTCACCAAATAAGTCATCTCTCCCACGCTCGGGGGAAAAATTGCCCTTCTGGTGCCCATGTGGCTGAGTGGGCTCATGTGACTAGTTTTGGTCAATGAGTAGAGAGCAGAAATGACATGTGTCACTTCCAGGACAGGATATTTGATTGTTGCAAGACTTAGAGTCCTTTATTTCCCTTGGGGCAGTGGCCTGAAATTCATGGTGGCTTAGCCCACCTGGACCTCTGAGAGAATGCCACAAGCACACTCTGTGCTGGACATGTGATGTAAGTGAGAAACAAACTTTATGGTTTAGGCCACTAACATTTTGCAGATGTTTGTCACTGCAGCATGGCAAGGCCAATGCTGAGACATACCACGTTAGGGAGGCAGTATGACTGTCTCTTTGAAGTATATGAAGTATTAACATGGTCCTTATGCTTGAGCAATGAATGCCTAAAGCTTGTAGCGGACATGAAGAGAAGGTGTTAGATAGTCAAGAAAATCTTACATTTAAAAGTGGTTTTCTGGCCAGGTGCAGTGGCTCTTGCTTGTAATCCCAGCACTTTGGGAGGCTGAGGCGGGCTGATCACTTGAGGTCAGGAGTTCGAGACCAGCCTGGCCAACATGGTGAAACCCTGTCTCTACTAAAGATACAAAAATTAGCGGGCCTGTGGTCCCAGCTACTCAGGAGGCTGAGGCAGGAGAATCGCTTGAATTCGGATGCGGAGGTTGCAGTGAGCCGAGACTGCACTACCGCACTCCAGCCTGGGTGACAGAGTGAAACTCCATCTCAAAAATAGATAAATAAATAAAACAAAAATAAAAGTAATTTTCTGTTTTCTCAACAGAAGATTGAATTCACCTTCCAGGCAAACATTTTACTTTATTTTAGGAACACCAAAATGTGCCCTTTGGTCACTAATGTAAATCAAGAATACTCACAAATATTCTTTTTTTTTTTTTTTGAGATGGAGTCTCGCTCTGTCGCACAGGCTGGAGTGCAGTAGTACAGTCTCGTCTCACTGCAAGCTCCACCTCCCTGGTTCATGCCATTCTCCTGCCTCAGCCTCTGAGTAGCTGGTACTACAGGTGCCCACCACCACACCCAGCTAATTTTTTGTATTTTTAGTAGAGATGGGGTTTTACCGTGTTAGCCAGGATGGTCTTGATTCCCTGACCTCGTGATCCACCCACCTTGGCCTCCCAAAGTGCTGGGATTACAGGCCTAAGCCACCGCGCCCGGCCAATACTCACAAAGATTCTTATCGGAGTGTGTGGAAGACCCCACTAATTAAATGTGGCTCTTTTAGAACAGGAAACGCAGCTTTGACTTGGAAAAAATTGGTTCTTTTGGAACAGGAGGCAAAGCCTTGACTTGGAAATGTAAATTGTTACATAGACTTGAGTTGGAGTTGTGGCTCTGGGGCTTTCTTGCTTTCTTGACCAAGGGAAATGTATTGCTCTGTCTTAGTCTTGCTCAGACATTCCCAAGGGATAGGCAGCCATAAAAGACCCTAAGGAGAGTCTGGGTCCCTGGGGTTGGAGCAGAACCACTACTAAGAGCTACACAAACCCCTTTCTCTGTTGTTTGTCTCTTCAGTGATTCCTGGGTCTTAATAAGGACCTGTCAAAAGTTGTGGCCTGGCTTTCATTTTTTGGGGGGGAAGTGTAGGGAACAGAAAGCACCCCACTTGAGATGCAGTGGTAAGCAGGACTGTGGTGCCTGCCCCTTCAGCTCAGGGGATGGTGATAACATCAGCTAGAACAAGGCCCACTGCCCATCAGCAAAAGTGCCATCGGGAGAGACACGGAGCGCGTGCCGAGGAGGCTGTAACAAGGAATATGAGGAACTTGATCCAACCACGTGTTAATGTTACTGACGATGATAGCTGACGTCACGTAGTGCTTACCATGAGGCAGTTATTGTTCTAAGCAAAAATTTTAGAGGTAGCCATACACACACAAAATGTCCCATGGTGACAGCAATCTGGGAGGCTTTCAGAAATACACTGGGAACACTGTGGGAGTGGGTGGAGTTCGATTTCCGTCACTCAGCAGAGAGGGACTGGGAATAAGGGGTTAACAATCGTCTTTTGAAATAACATGCTGGTAGTATCTGGACACACCACATCCAATTGTTTAGTTGAGAACTTCTGTAACTGAGCCTATATTATAAAAATCATAAGATGTTTGCTTTACTTAATTTCCTTTGTCTTTGTCCTTTCCTCCTTCCATGCATGATTACTCACAGTAGAGGTAGTCACTAACTCACTAATAATTGATTAACTTGATGTCCTGACCTCCTGGAAGCTGCCCACAAGATTAATAAACTTGTTTTTTTTTTTTTTCCAGAGGACAATGATCCTTAGGTCATGCAGATCTTCTTTGGGTTGTCTCATTTAATCCTCACAACAGTCCTAAGAAGTAAGTTTTTAGTCCCATTTTGTACACAATGACATCGTTTGCCTAAGGTGACACAGCCAGTGAGCTGAGTAGATTTCACTCAGCGTACACATGAATGTGATGCCTCGCCAGCATAATTCCTTCCCAGATAGAGTTGATGGCTGTGTTTCCAAAAAGAGAGAGCCCTGAGGGGCTCCAGAGGTCATGCATGGCACCCAAAATCCACAGGTGCACCAAGCATACTATTCAGACAAAATAAATACTATGCTGTGCTCATTTCATCAATGCTTGTTACCAATAAAATATACATTCCTGAAAGAATCACTGAATTTAATGTACCTTTGTGTCATTTTGTGTCTTCTCATGCAACAGATATTGAAAGTACAAGCCACGGCATTTGGAGTCCATTAAATTGTCTGACTTTGAAAAGGAGTCCTCACTCTAAAGCCACTAAGGAATCACTGGTGTTAAGCAGCAGTTTTCTAGTTTCTTTTCTTTTCTTTTTTATTGTTTCTTTTCTTTCTTTTCCTTTCTCTTTTTGAGACAGTCTCGCTCTGTTGCCTAGGCTGGAGTGCAGTGGCACAATCTCAGCTCACTGCAACCTCCGCCTCATGGGTTCAAGTGATTCTTGTGCCTCAGCCTCCCGAGTAGCTAGCTATGCACACCACCATAACCATACCCGGCTAATTTTTTATATTTTTAGTAGAGATGGGATTTCACCATGTTGGCTAGGCTGGTCTCGAACTCCTGGCCTCAAGTGATCCACCTGCCTTGGCCTCCCAAAATGCTGGAATTACAGGTGTGAGCCACCACGTTCAGCCTTCTGCTTTGTGTCTGAGAAGTCTGGAACTAAGAGAGCAGCGAGTGTCTTGGATGCAAAGGTGGCAATGAAATCTCCTCTACAGTCACCAGTCCTGCTCCACCCACTGATGCAGTTCTAAATTCCCTGTCCTCACATTGCTTGATGTTGGCATGCACAGGCATGCACAGGCATGCACACAGGTTTATCCTAAAGCTGGACTTGAGATGACCCACATGAGACGAAGTTGGAAGACCACAGGCAAGGTCACCATAGACAGACTGGCCCACGGTAGGCACATTTGATAGTGAAGGTGCCACTGCAGTCTGACTCTTTCATTTCATGGAATTCAACGCCAAAAAAGCAAGGCTCCCAGTACCAGCTCCAGCCAGCCCCATGTAAGTGAATGAAAAGTAAGAGGTTGGTTTACCACACTGTGTGAATGTGTTTAGAACTTGGCACCAGCAAATTTATATTCTATTTTCCCAACCCAGTCTGTAAAATATACCCTCTACTTGACCCAGAGCGTAATGATATCTATGGCTAAAACTGCCAATGAGAGAAAGGTTTAAGGATTTCAGACATAAACAAGCTGTTGTTTCACTGGATTTTTAAATGTACTGCTTGTTGTTTTGGGTACCTTCCTCAGAATGGGCACTATTATTAAATGTCTTATCATTATTGCCTTTATTACACATAACAATCCTTACAAAGCATGAGATGTTATTGTCCCCATTTTATGAGGAAAACGAGGCTAGAGAGGTTAAGTAAATTGCCTGAAGAAATGCAGCTAGTTAGGGTCTCAGCCAAGATTCAATGATTGGCCTATTTTTGAAGCCTGTGTATATGTTTAGTCACACAATTCTACCTGACTCTCTCCCAAAAACTAGGATCATCTGATTTGAGGCAACATGAAACACATTTTGATTGTTTATAATATTTCTCATTTGGAAGTAATGTTGCTATTAGTGTCACCTTCAAATGAAGGCATGTCAGGAAAATTTGAATCCTGAAATAACAGACCTAGAAAGGACTTACAACTAAACCATGACATGTTAGACTGGATCACTGTGTACCCACAAGAGGTGGACTAGGTGGTAAGTAAAAGTCAGCACAGTCATCTCAACAGCCAAGCAGACCACAGCCACTCAAATAAGTGTCGCCTACTAGGAAGCCATGATATGATACTATACCCTAATTTCACTGGTGCTTCCAATACACATATATGGAATATCACATTTAAAACTGCTTCAAAGTTTATTTATGAGGCACCTAAGAAGAGATCTCATTACTCTGTAATCAGTCCCTTCTTTGTCTAAATACAGTATTATTGGGCTTAATTACCCTCTCATTTACCAAACTTGGTTCTAAATGAGTCTTGGTTGTTCTCAAAAACCAAAGAGGCTTCTAAATATGAAAATTGACCACCAATCAAGAATATTCAGTAGAAAAAAATGTAAAGAAGAAATACCAAAAATTCTTGGAACAAATCTGCATTTTAAAATACATAAATGGTCTTCCAAGGTGAATGTATATTTTTTCCAGTTGTATTGAAGTAAAATTGACAAATAAAAATTGTATGTATGTATTTTTGTCCAAGATGGCCAAATAGGAACAGCTGCAATCTACAGCTCCCAGTGTGAGCAACGCAGAAGACAGGTGATTTCTTCATTTCCAATTAAGGTACCAGGTTCATCTCACTGGGACTTGTTGGACAGTGGGTGCAGCCCACAGAGTGTGAGCTGAAGCAGGGCAGGGTATCACCTCACCCAGGAAGTGCAAGGAGTTGGGGAATTCCCTTTCCTAGCCAAGGGAAGCCGTGACAGATGGTACCTGGAAAATCGGGACACTCCCACCCTAATACTGTGTTTTTCCAATGGTCTTAGCAAACGGCACACTAGGAGATTATATCCCATGCTTGGCTCGGAGGGTCTGTCTGCCTCTGTAGACTCCACCTCTGGGGGCAGGGCATAGCTGAACAAAAGGCAACAGAAACTTCTGCAGACTTAAATGTCCCTGTCTGACAGCTTTGAAGAGAGTAGTGGTTCCCCTAGCACAGAGTTTGAGATCTGAGAACAGACAGACTGCCTCCTCAAGTGGGTCCCTGACCCCTGAGTAGCCTAACTGGGAGACACCTCCCAGTAGGGGCCAACTGATACCTCACATAGCCAGGTGCCCCTCTGAGATGAAGCTTCCAGAGGAAGGATCAGGCAGCAACATTTGCTGCTCTGCAATATTTGGTGTTCTGCAGCCTTCACTGGTGATACCCAGGCAGACAGGGTCTGGAATGGATTTCCAGCAAACTCCAGCAGACCTGCAAGTGAGGGTCCTGACTGTTAGAAGGAAAACTAACAAACAGAAAGGACATCCACACCAAAACCCCATCTGTACATCACCATCATCAAAGACCAAATGTAGATAAAACCACAAAGATGGGAAGCAACCAGAGCAGAAAAGCTGAAAATTCTAAAAATCAGAGCACCTCTTCTCCTCCAAAGGAACACAGCTCCTCACCAGCAATGGAACAAAGCCGAACGGAGAATGAGTTTGATGAGTTGACAGAAGTAGACTTCAGACGACTGGTAATAACAAACTTCTCTGAGCTAAAGAAAGATGTTCAAACCCATCGCAAAGAAGCTAAAAACCTTGACAAAAGATGAATGGCTAACAAGAATAAACAGCATAGAGAAGACCTTAAATGACCTGATGGAGCTGAAAACTATGGCACAAGAACTACGTGGCGCATGCACAAGCTTCAGTAGCCAATTCGATCAACCGGAAGAAAGGGTGTCAGTGATTGAAGATCCAATGAATGAAATGAAGTGAGAAAAGAAGTTTAGAGAAAAAAGAGTAAAAAGAAATGAAAAAAGCCTCCAAGAAATATGGGACTATGTGAAAAGACCAAATCTACATCTGACTGGTGTACCTGAAAGCGATGGGGAGAATGGAATCAAGTTGGAAAACACTCTACAGGATGTTATCCAGGAGAATTTTCCCAACCTAGCAAGGCAGGCCAACATTCAAATTCAGGAAATACAGAGAACGCCACAAAGATACTTCTCGAGAAAAGCAACTCCAAGACACATAATTGTCAGATTCACCAAAGTTGAAATGAAGGGAAAAATGTTAAGGGCAGCCAGAGAGAAAAGCTGGGTTACCCACAAAGGGACGCCCATAAGACTAACAGCCAATCTCTTGGCAAAAACTCTCCAAGCCAGAAGAGACTGGGGGCCAATATTCAACATTCTTAAAGAAAAGAATTTTCAACCCAGAATTTCATATCCAGCCAAACTAAGCTTCATAAGTGGAAGAGAAATAAAATCCTTTACAGACAAGAAAATGCTGAGAGATTTTGTCACCATGAGGCATGCCTTACAAGAGCTCCTGAAGGAAGCACTAAACATGGAAGGGAACAACGGGTACCAGCCACTGCAAAAACATGCCAAATTGTAAAGACCGTCAAGGCTAGGAAGAAACTGCACAACTAACGAGCAAAATAACCAGCTAATATCATAATGATAGGATCATATTCACACATAACAATATGAACCTTAAATGTAAATGGGCTAAATGCTCCAATTAAAAGACACAGACTGGCAAATTGGATAAAGAGTCAAGACCCATCAGTGTGCTGTATTCAGGAGACCCATCTCACATGCAGAGACACACATAGGCTCAAAATAAAGGGATGGAGGAAGATCTACCAAGCAAATGGAAAAACAAACAAACAAACAAAAAGCAGGAGTTGCAATTCTAGTCACTGATAAAACAGACTTTAAACCAACAAAGATCAAAAGAGACAAAGAAGGCTGTTACATAATGGTAAAGGGATGAATTCAATAAGAAGAGCTAACTATCCTAAATATATATGCACCCAATACAGGAGCAGCCAGATTCATAAAGCAAGTCCTTAGAGACCTACAAAGAGACTTAGACTCCCACACAATAATAATGGGAGACTTTAGCACCCCGCTGTCAACATTAGACAAATCAATGAGACAGAAGGCTAAAAGGATACCCAGGACTTGAACTCAGCTCTGTACCAAGCAGCCCTAATAGACATCTAAAGAACTCTCCACCCCAAATCAACAGAATATACATTCTTCTCAGCACCACATCGCACTTATTCTAAAATTGACCACATAGTTGGAAGTAAAGCACTCCTCAGCAAATGTGAAAGAACAGAAATTATAACAAACCATCTCTCAGACCACAGTGCAATCAAATTAGAACTCAGGATTAAGGAACCCACTCAAAACTGCTCAACTACATGGAAACTAAACAACCTGCTCCTGAATGACTACCAGGTAAATAACAAAATGAAGGCAGAAATAAAGATGTTCTTTGAAACCAATGAGAACAAAGACACAACATACAGAATCTCTGGGACACATTTAAAGCAGCGTGTGGAGGAAAATTTATAGCACTAAATGCCCACAAGAGAAAGCAGGAAAGATCTAAAATTGATACCCTAACATCACAATTAAAAGAACTAGAGGAACAAGAGAAAACACATTCAAAAGCTAGCAGAAAGCAAGAAATAACTAAGATCAGAGCAGAACTGAAGGAGATAGAGACACGAAAAATCCTTCCAAAAAATCAATGAATCCAGGAGCTGGATTTTTGAAAAGATCAACAAAATTGGTAGACTGCTAGCAAGACTAAAAGAAGAAAAGAGAAGAATCAAATAGATGTGATAAAAAATGATAAAGGGGATATCACCACTGACCCCACAGAAATACAAACTACCATCAGAAAATACTATAAACACCTCTATGCAAATAAACTAGAAAATCTAGAAGAAATGGATAAATTCCTAGACACATACACCCTTCCACGACTAAACCAGGAAGAAGTTGAATCTCTGAATAGACTAATAACAGGCTCTGAAATTGAGACAATTATTAATAGCCATCCAACCAAAAAAAGTCCAGGACCAGACGGATTCACAGTCGATTTCTACCAGAGGTACAAAGAGGAGCTGGTACCATTCCTTCTGAAACTATTCCAATCAATAGAAAAAGAGGGAATCCTCCCTAACTCATTTTATGAGGTCAGCATCACCCTGATACCAAAGTCTGGCAGAAACACAACAAAAAAAGAGAATTTTAGACCAATATCCCTGATGAACATCAATGCAAAACTCCTCAGTAAAATACTGGCAAACCGAATCCAGCAGCTTACCCACCATGATCAAGTTGGCTACATCCCTGGGATGCAAGGCTTGTTCAACATATGCAGATCAATAAACATAATCCACCATACAAACAGAACCAAAGACAAAAACCACGTGATTTTCTCAATAGATGCAGAAAAGGCCTTTGACAAAATTCAACAGTCCTTCATGCTAACAACTCTCAAAAAACTAGGTATTGATGGGACGTATCTCAAAATAATAAGAGCTATTTATGACTAACCCATAGCCAGTATCATACCAAATGGGCAAAAACTGGAAGCATTTCCTTTGAAAACTGGCACAAGACAGGGATGCCATCTCTCACCAGTCCTATTCAACATAGTGTTGGAAGTTCTGGCCAGGGCAATCTGGCAGGAGAAAGAAATAAAGGGTATTCAATTAGGAAAAGAGGAAGTCAAATTGTCTCTGTTTGCAGATGACGTGATTGTATATTTAGAAAACCCCATCATCTCAGCCCAAAATCTCCTTAAGCTGATAAGCAACTTCAGCAAAGTCTCAGGATACAAAATAAATGTGCAAAAATCACAAGCATTCCTATACACCAATAACAGACAAACAGAGAGCCAAATCATGAGTGAACTCCCATTCACAATAGCTTCAAAGAGAATAAAATATCTAGGAATCCAACTTACAAGGGATGTGAAGGACCTCTTCAAGGAGAACTATAAACCACTGCTCAACGAAATAATAGAGGACAAAAACAAATGGAAGAACATTCCATGCTCATGGATAGGAAGAATCAATATCTTGAAAATGGCCATACTGCCCAAGGTAATTTATAGATTCTGTGCCATCCTCATCAAGCTACCAATGACTTTGTTCACAGAATTGGAAAAAACTACTTTAAAGTTCATATGGAACCAAAAGGAGCCCACATTGCCAAGACAATCCTAAGCCAAAAGAACCAAACTGGAGGCATCACGCTACCTGACTTCAAACTATAATACAAGGCTACAGTAACCAAAACAGCATGGTACCAGTACCAAAACAGATATGTAGGCCAATGGAACAGAACAGAGCCCTCAGAAATAATACCACACATCTACAGCCATCAGATCTTTGACAAACCTGACAAAAACAAGAAATGGGGAAGGGATTCCCTATTTAATAAATGGTGCTGGGAAAACTGGCTAGCCATATGCAAAAAACTGAAACTGGATCCCTTCCTTACACCTTATACAAAAATTAATTCAAGATGGATTAAAGACTTAAATGTTAGACCTAAAACCATAAAAACCCTAGAAGAAAACCTAGGCAATACCATTCAGGACATAGGCATGGGCAAGGACTTCATGGCAAAAACACCAAAAGCAATGGCAACAAAAGCCAAAATTGACAAATGGGATCTAATTAAACTAAAGAGCTTCTGCACAGCAAAAGAAACCACCATCAGAGTGAACAGTCAACCTACAGAATGGGAGAAAATTTTTACAATCTACCCATCTGACAAAGGGCTAATATCCAGAATTGACAAAGAACTTAAACAAGTTTACAAGAAAAAATCAAACAACCCCATCAAAAAGTGGGCAAAGGACACGAACAGACACTTCTCAAAAGAAGACATTTATGCAGCCAATAGACACGTGAAAAAATGCTGATCATCACTGGCCATCAGAGAAATGCAAATCAAAACCACAATGAGATACCATCTCACACCAGTTAGAATGGTGATCATTAAAAAGTCAGGAAACAACAGATGCTGGAGAGGATGTGGAGAAATAGGAACACTTTTACACTGTTGGTGGGAATGTAAATTAGTTCAACCATTGTGGAAGACAGTGTGGTAATTCCTCAAGGATCTAGAACTAGAAATACCATTTGACCCAGTGATCCCATTACTGGGTATATACCCAAAGGATTATAAATCATGCTGCTATAAAGACACATGGACACATATGTTTACTGTGGCACTATTCACTAGCAAAGACCTGGAGCCAACCTAAATGTCCATCAATGATAGACTGGATTAAGAAAATGTGGCACATATACACCATGGAATACTATGCATCCATAAAAAAGGATGAGTTCATGTCGTTTGTAGGGACATGGATGAAGCTGGAAACCATCATTCTGAGCAAACTATTGCAAGGACAGAAAACCAGACACCACATGTTCTCACTCATAGGTGGGAATTGAACAATGAGAATACTTGGACACAGGGTAGGGAACATCACACACTGGGCCCTGTCATGGAGTGGACGGAGAGGGGAGGGATAGCATTAGGGGACATACCTAATGTCAATGATGAGTTAATGGGTGCAGCACACCAACATGGCACATGTATACATATGCAACAAATCTTCACATTGTGCACATGTACCCTAGAACTTAAAGTATAATAAAAATAAATAAATAAAAATTGTATGTATTTACAGTGTACAATGTGATATTTGGGTATACATATACACCATTTCACATAGTTACTTTTTTTGGTATGTGTGGTGAGAACACTTAAGATCTACTCTCTTAGCAAATTTCAAGTAAACAATACAGTATTGCTGACAATAGTTACCATGCTGTACATTCGATAGCTAAAATTTGATCAACATCTTCCTTTGATGAACATCTCTCCCAAGCCTCAGTCCCTGGCAACCACTATTCTACTTTCTGTTTTCATGAGCTCAAGTTTTTAGACTGTACATATAAGTGAGATCATGTGATATTTGTCTTTCTGTGTCTTGCTTATTTCACTTAGCATAATGTCCTCCAGATTCACCCATGTTATCACAAATGGCAATATTTCCTTCTCTTTATGGCTGAATAAGAGTCCATCATACATATACCACATTTTCATTATCTCTCTATGTATCAACAGACACTTAGGTCATCTCCATATGTTGGCAATTATAAATAATGCTGAAATGGACATGGGAATGCAGCTATCTCTTCAACATACTGATTTCATTTCCATTGGCTATATACCCAAAAGTGGGATTGCTAAATCATACAGAGCTCTATTTCTAGTTTTTTGAGGAACTTCTATACTGTTTTCTATAATTACTATACCAATTTACAGTCCCACCTTTTCTCCACATCCTTGCCAACACTTACTGTCTTGCCTTTGTGACAATAACCATCCTAATGGGTATGAGATGATATCTCATTGTGGTTTTGATTTGCATTTCCCTGATAATTAGTAATATTGAACACGTTTTCATATGCCTATTGGCCATCTGTATGTCTTCTTTGGAAAATGTCTGTTCAGGTCCCTTGCCCATTTTTTAATTGGATTATTTGGGGCTTTTTTGCTACTGAGTTGTATGATTCCTTATATATTTTGGGTATTAACCCCTTATCAGATATATGGATTGCAAATGTATTTTCTCATTCCCTAGGTTGCCTTTTCACTTTTGATTGTTTCCTTTCTGTGCAGAGCATGCAGAGCTTTTTGGTTTGATGTACTCCCACTTATTTATTTTTGCTTTTGTTGCCTAAACAAGCGTTTTAATGTGTCAATTCTAGAGTGTTTATTTTTGAAACCAACCACTTTACTACATCATCACAACTTATACATGCATTATAATTAATAAATCTAAATATCAATTAAGGACTACAACTATCACTCATTGTACCATGGCCAAGATAAAATGATCTTCATTTGAAAATTCTTTCCCATATTCATCTTATATATTTTTTCAATGAATATAGTATTAAGTCTTTCAAAGTTGACTTACATATTTACATATGTTTATTTTACAAATATTTGATCTGGTAGACTTTCTTTTCTATTTTTACTGGTCAAGTTCATTTAAACAATCACCAGACAGGTTTCTGTGTTTATCTTAAAAGTGCTAGACAACCCCCACACAACTGGTTATTCACATAATACACATTTGGTGTTTAATGGTTAATGGCGACATTTGGTAACACTTGGCCCCCACAGCAGAGTTCACATCTTTAACTGTCATCAGTAGAAGTCTTCACTTGGCAAAAAGTTACTTTTTAAATAAAAACCTATTATATTTTCTTCCTTTTTAAAAAATAGTTATTTATTTTGAATTAATCGGTTAATCTATTTCTATTACTCCTACTCAAGTAATTAAAAAAGCAAAATTCACTAAATATTTGTAATAAAATGTGATAATCATTGTTTCATGCAGTCCCCACCAAGCAGTAAAAAATTGCTCAGTATGTAAACAAATGAAAATATGAACAAATAATGAAAGCCAAAAATTTTAGTTTTTGTGCATTCAAAGTATTTATCTAAGAGCAAATAATATGACACTAAATACAGCCTTCAGGTTAGAGATCTTAATTTCATAGATTACATAGGCATATATAATAATAAAATGTACAATGTATGACTATACATATACGTGTGTATATATAGTATATTCTTACTTTCTCAAACTTTCCTCTCAAAACCTAAATATATTTTCTCTTTTCTTGTGAATTCTATTCAGATATACATAAAGAAAAGTACATTTAAAAAAAAAAAAGAAAAGTGCTGGGATTACAGGCGCAGTGGCTCATGCCTGTAATCCCAGCACTTTGGGAGGCCAAAATGGGTGGATCACCTGAAGTCTGGAGTTCAAGACCAGCCTGGCCAGCATAGTAAAACCCCGTCTCTATTAAAAAAAAATACAAAAATTAGCTGGGTGTGGTGGCGGGCACCTGTAATCCCTTGGGAGGCTGAGGCAGGAGAATCTCTTGAACCCGGGAGGTGGAGGTTGCAGTGAGCTGAGATCGCACCATTGCACTCCAGCCTAGGCAACAGAGCGAGACTCCATCTCAAAAAACAAAACAAAAAAGAGTACATAAACCGTAAGTATGACACTTCAGTGAAGACACTCTTATAACTAACACCCAGATCATGAAACAGAACATGACCAGCACCTCCAAAACCCCCTCATGAACCCTCCCACTCACAACCTTCCACAGTGACCACTAGGCTGACCTAAATCCATAGTTTAGTTTTGCCTCTTTATAAACTTCATATAATTGGAATCACACCATATGCACTGTTTGTGACTAGGGCCTTCCTTCAATATTGTTTCTGAAATCCATTCCTATTGTTGTATGTAGGTGCAATTTATGTCTTCCCGTTGTCCTACGGTATTCCAGTGCATGAATATACTACAATTTATTTATCCGCTATATTGCAGGGGACATATGTACACTAAAACATTATGTGTTGTTTATCTGAAATTCACATTAAACTAAGCTGCCTGTATTTCATCTGCAATCCTAATCCTTGCCAACACTCAACATTGTCTGTAGAAGTACCTATTTTATTTCAAAAACAAAAATAAACATATTGAAACCACTTGCCACACTTGTAGAAGTCACATCTACAAAATAAAAGTGAAGATGTAACAGTCATTCAGTCCATCTGAATCCTGCAGACAGAGAAACTGGCTCAAGAGCACCTCCTCCTCCAGGGGGAAAAAAGTTCACTTTATATAATGAACTGTCTTTCAGCTGTCTGCATTTATTAACTCACCTGGAACATGGTCAAATCTTCACTTTATTTTTGATGTGTAAACGGCCTCAATTGTCTTAATAGTTTGCTTACAAACACAGAAGTTGTAGTTATTATAATGTTTAGTATTTTTATAAAGTCCTTTTATTCTTCAAAGCATATTACAAGCTACGAATTAATTAAGCTCTACAATAGCCCTTCACCCCAGGGAAGAAAGACATTTCTGTACTTCATTTAAAGCTCAGAACCCCAAAGTCAAGATATGAACCAACTGGCCGTGAGCCACAGAGTAAATTTCAAACATAAAACTGAAGATCTTGGCTCCATGTTCCAAATACCAAGCTTACATCAAAGGAAAACATTAACATTCTACCAAAGAAAAACTGTTGCCATTCTTCTTTTCCATCTAAAACTGGGAAGGAGGCCGAGTGCAGTGGCTCATGCCTGTAATCCCAGCACTTTGGGAGGCTGAGGTGGGCCGATCATGAGGTCAGGAGTTCGAGACCAACCTGGCCAACATGGTGAAACCCCATCTCTACTAAAAATACAAAAATTAGCCAGACATGGTGGTGCGCACCTGTAATCCCAGCTACTCAGGAGACTGAGGCAGGAGAATCGCTTGAGCCCAGGAGGCAAAGGCTGCACCACTGCCCTCCAGCCAAGGCAACAGAGCAATACTCAGTCTCAAAAAAAAAAAAAAAAAAAAAGGGAAGGAGAGCTGGGGGTCGAGGAATGCTGAACTTTTGATGAAGTGCTTATCTCTCTTCTCAGATATAAGCCTCATCACTAAGATTTCAACCTCAGTAAAATCTGATTTGTTTTTTGATTCTAAAAATGGGTACTCACCAAGAACACAAGGTTCAGACAAATGATAACCACAGAAAGTCAGAAACATATAGAGTTAGGAAAATCCAGTGAGGTCCAGAGGAAATTCTAGGAGTACATTCCAAATGATTATTTGCTGAGGGTATCCTGAATTAGAGTTATTCTGTTGTTATCTTCCTGTGTGACTCTTGAACTAGTACTGAAAATTACTGAACTAGTACAATAAAGCTGTTCTAAATTTCTCTCTTGACTTTTCCAGCCACAAAATTGTTGGCATGGGGGAATATTTGTTCTAAAATGGCTATTGTCCAAGCCCAGTCCTGATTGAAAGTGAAGCTCTGAGGTTCTGTTGGGAAACAGCTGGGATAGTTCTGTGGAAAGCATTTCTATCTAATTCCATATTTGTCTTCAAATATTAACCAATGATTTATGAAACTTTCCTTGACAACCAATATTTAAAGGAATAAAAATTGTGTAGTTTTCCAGAACAACTTCCCCACTGAATTATTCCATTAGTTCCTCTGGAAATGTCTCCATCAAATTGCTCACAGTTAAGATCTGTGTTCCTTTATCTGCGCGTCCTTTCTGATGAATGAAGGGTGTATAGAGCACCCTTGACATAAGTAACTCCATCTTAGAAAAAGACTCCATCTTACATTTCATAGGGCACTTTGCCAACAGAGACAAGATGTTTGGCTTAATAAATAAATGTGTAACAAAGACTGCATCCAACCAGATAAGGACATAAACAAGCACACACTTCCATTATCAGTCCTCACCAGAGAACTCCATGGCCATAAAAAGAGAAGGGCTTCAGCAGCTCAAAGCGGCCATCTTAGCTGACACTGTCTTGCTGTCACTCATGATGAGTACTTGGCATCTGCCACTGAAGGTTCTGCCCACATCCAAGACCCTTCCATGCAAGACAGTCAGACAGCCTGGCTCACACCATGATATTCTTTTTGTCTTAGTCACTCTCCCTGGTTAATGAAAAATGGTTCATTAACCATTTGTTCCTATGTCTTTTTCTCTTGATGTTAAATGTTACTTCGTTTGTTGGGGAATGTTTAATCTACAACGTTTATATATTAATCAAGTATACTATTCTGTATGGTTTGCAATATTGACTGACTGGTGGAGTGGCTTGAGCCTGTGTGCCTACAGCTCTGAGTACTAGGTAAATGTGAAGTACTAAGGAGAACTGGTTTCTTAGAACTCCATGTAGCTCATGGCTTTTGTGATTTAAATAGCATCAATGAAAGTTTGACATTATGGAAAGATATAAATGTGTGCAGACCTGTTTATCTCTGATCCTGCACCGCTCAGGAGAAAGGGAAATGGCCATTTAAAAAGTAAAAATGTGAGTAGAGTTGGTGGCTCTGTACTGAAAACTAAAAGTGTGAGATCTAGAAAATACACTATTGGTGATGATAAAAGATAAAGTTCAGTTCACAAGTGCAAAAAGTTAACCAAAATACATTACTTAAATGGAATGAACCAAAGATACGCTACTGAAAGCAGAACTCCTTACTATGTAAGGAAGAAAAGTTGCCCAAGAGTCATAAAATTAAAGAGGAAGAGGTTGTTTTGCTTTATTTTATTTTGTTTTGTTTTGTTTTTTTGGAGATGAAGTCTCACTCTGTCTCCCAAGCTGGAGTGCAGTGGCATGACCTTGGCTCACTGCAACCTCTGCCTCCCAGGTTCAAGTGCTTCTCCTGCCTCAGCCTCCTGAGTAGCTGGAACTACAGGTGCATGCTGCCACGCCCAGCTACTTTTATGTATTTTAGTAGAGACAGGGTTTCACCACGTTGCCCAGGCTGGTCTCAAAATCCTGAGCTCAGGCAATCTGCCCGCCTCAGCCTCCCAAAGTGCCAGGATTATAGGCGTAAGCCACCAAGCCCAGCTGTGGGAGACGTTTTTTGAGTGACTGCCAATACACAACAGTCAACTCAAATACAACACAGACATAGAAAAATAACCTTGTCTTGAGGTAGAGGGTTATTTAGCTAAAAGGGGATTTTTAAGAGGTGAATTAGTGATGTGTCAAGTTCTTGAAAGGTTTAAACCATTCCAATTTACCATAAAAACCTGGTCATCCTTGCCTAGCGTGGTGGCTCACGCCTGTAATCCCAGCACTTTGGGAGGCCGAGGTGGGCAGATCACCTGACATCAGGAGTTTGAGATCAGCCTGGCCAACATGGTGAAACCCCGTCTCTACCAAAACTACAAAAATTAGCCAGGCATGGAGGCGGGCGCCTGTAATCCCAGCTACTCGGGAAGCTGAGGCAGGACAATCGCTTGAATCCCGGAGGCAGAGGTTGCAATGAGCTGAGATCACTCCATTGCACTACAGCCTGGGCAACAAGAGCGAAACTCCATTTAAAAAAACAAAAACAAACAAACAAACAAAAAACAGGTAATCCTCCCATGCCCCACCCCATCCTTATCTCAGTAAATCTTTCCACACCCATTTCTTCACGTCACAAACCCAGGAATCACTGTTATCGCCTTCCTTTTCCTCATTCCTCCACTTAGTCTGACACTGAACCAGGATCGTTCTGCCCATGCGCAGTCAACTAATCACTGTGAGGATGAGTTTGGGGAAAACAGAAAAAAATTTATCACAGGACAGCCTAGCAAGGAGCCAGGAGAAGAGCTCTCAAATCAGCCTCCCTGAAAATCAGACTTAGGGACATTTATGGGTTAGAGAAGTACGGTGGTCTAAGGCGTGGGGAAAGGCAATTGGCCATGGAAAAAAATGAGGCAATTTGTGATCTCCACAAGCATAGTCGGGATCCATGGCTCTTCACAGCATGTTCAGAAAATGGCAGCGTTAGCATGATCTGAGGATGGAGTTTGGGGCTCTCTGACCTCAAAATGTTAATCATGCAGGCTCAGTCAGAAGGTCAGTTCCAACCAGTTTAAGCTGCACAAGAACTGCCCCACATTTCTGAAAAACAGCTTAAGCAATTGGTATCATGGTAGGAAATTGGTATCTATAAGGAAACTAGTGAAAGCTAAGTTATAACACTTAGTAGTACACTTCAGCTGTGTGCGTTAAAAAAAAAAATCAACAAGGGTTGGGAGTGGTGGTGACTCAAAGTGCTGTAATCCCAGTACTTTGGGAGGCCGAGGTGGGTGGATCACCTGAGATCAGGAGTTTGAGACCAGCCCGGCCTATATGGTGAAACCCCAACTCTACTAAAAATACAAAAAATAGCCAGGCATGGTGGCGCGTGCTTGTAATCCCAGCTACTTGGGAGCCTCAGTCAGGAGAATCTTTTGAACCCAGGAGGCGGAGATTGCCGTGAGCCAAGATTGTGCCATTGCACTGCAGCCTGCGCAACAAGAGCAAAAGTCGGTCTCAAAAAAAAAAAAAAAAAAAAAAAAAATCAACAAAAAGTAAGAGGCTAAAAAGATTAGCCTTTGGTTTTAAATCTATCACTACATATTGTCTTTTCTGTCTCCAGAGTATATTGTCAATTCATCCCGTCTTCCCCTATCCTGATGGACACCTTCCCCTTGTTCAGGCCCCATTGATGGTCTCCCTGTTTCCATTCCTGCCCATCAATCCACTCTCCATGAGGCAGATACAGGGCCTTTTTAAACTCTTATTACCAGGTTGCGTCCCTTCCTGGCTTTTTAAAATCATTATTATTATTTTTTAAAGCAACACTTTTCAGTCAAACTTCTTAGTAAAACCCACAGAACCACAAGGAACCACAACCAGCATCATCATGACACATAGAAGTGCTCAAGAAATATTTGCCAAATAAATATTAACAAAAATAAAGGAGGATTTCTAAGGGAAACTCCCAAGAAAGGAAGTAGCAGCAACAGAGTAACAGTGAAGGAGGGGAGGCAGGAAAGATGACACACGCGGGTGGGTTCTAAGCGGGGCAAGGTTCCACAGCAAGCAGTTTGTGACTTGGTCTTAGTGGACAATCTCCAGAGAGGCCACATGAAACTCTTCTGTCTTCAGATAATGCACCTGTCTTCTCCACCACCCACTTCCCATCTTCCACACTTCTGCTTCCATCACTTTGAGGCAACCACTGAGGAAGCCAGAGTCTCCCGTGGGTCTCATCCACCCATTCCTAGCTATAGCGGCCTCTCCTTGTTCTTCAGTACCATGCACCAGGTTTCCTGGGGACAGTGGCTGCTGTGGCAGGACCAGACAGGTGATGGCATCAGCCACATGATGGCATAAGCCTCCCCTGGCTCTGAGATAGGTAATGTCATAAACCTCCACCAGAAATGCCAGTGGCTGAGGTATGGATACATGGGTCTCGAGAATAATAGAAACCCAACCCAAAACAAACACAAAGAAGAGTCGTAGAGGAATGGGCCAATCAAAGAAAAGAATCCAGAGATTATTGAGAAAAACACATTTTCCTTAGCCACACCTTCACAAATTCACATTGAGGTAGGATGAGACAATAACCCCACAACCATGTCATCTATCAATTGCCATTTGCTGTTTAGAATATGCTTCCCGGTGGGGGAGGCAGAGCTAGATGTTGGAATAGAAACTCCGCTGATACTTGATAGTCACCCTCCCCACAAGGATGCCAATTTAACAACTATTACACCAATTTACACACAAAATAAATCACCTTCATGAGAACCAGAAATCAGGTGAGCCTCATAATACTTGGTGTTAACTTCATATTGTCGAAAGAGGCACTGAGGAAATAGAAAAAAATAGAATGGGCGCTGTGGCTCAGGCCTGTAATCCCAGCACTTTGGGAGACTGAGGCCTGTGGATCGCTTGAAGTCAGGAGTTCAAGACCAATATGGCCAACACAGTGAAACTCTGTTTCTACTAGAAGTACAAAAATTAGCTGGGTGTGGTGGCAGCACCTGAAATCCCAGCTACCAGGAGCCAGAGACACAAGAATCGCTTGAACCCGGGTGGTGGAGATTGCAGTGAGCAGAGATCGCGCCACTGCATTCCATCCAACCTGGGTGACAGAGCGAGGCTCTGTCTCAAAAAAAAGAAAAAAAGAAAAATTGTCTTGAGGCCTCAATGTTACGCTTCTCTCCCCCAACCCCAGTAGCCACAACATGGTGCAGAGAGGGTCTCTGGGCACTGGGGGAGGGTGAACATAGCAAATGTGAGACATTGAGCTCAGTGCTGTCCTGTTAGAGCTGAAAGGAAAACTGGACCAAGCTTAGCTGTCGCCCACCCATGGACAGAGAATTTAAACCAGCCCTAGCCGGAGGGAAAGCATTGATGCCAACAGTCCAAACTTGAGTTCCCACAAAGCTCGTCACCAAGGGGTACTGTGCTCTGGTTCTCTAAGTAAACTGGAAAGACAGTCTAGGCCACAAGGACTGCAACTCTTAGATGAGTCCTATGGCTGAAGCGGCCCAGAGACAGCAGGCTGGTGGGGCACACACCAGGGCAGCCAAGGGAGTGCTGGCATCACCCTTTTTCTAACCCCAGGCTGCACAGCTTGTGGCTCCACAAGCAGCCAATTCTTCCTTCTGCTGGAGGAGAGGAGAAGAAAGAGTAGGAAAGATTTTGTCTTGCATCTTGGATCCCAGCTCAGCTTCAGCAGGATAGGGCACCAGAGTTGTGAGGCCCTCATTCCAGGCCCTAGCTCCCAGATGACATTTTTAGACATGCCTTGGGCCAAAAGGGAACCTGCTGCCTTGAAGGGAAGGACCCAGTGCTGTCAGCATTCATCCCTTGCTAACTGAAGAGCCCTTGAAATCTGAATAACCAGCAGGGATACCCAGGTACGATGTCGAGGGCCTTGGTGAGCCTCTGAGACTTGCTGGCTTCAGGTGAGACTCAGCACATTCCCAGTTATGGTGGCTACAGGGCAAAACTAAACTCCTTCTGCTTGAGAAAAGCAGAGGGAAAAGTAAAGGGGACTTTGTCTTGCACCTTAGGCACCAGCTTGGTCACAGGGGCATAGAGGGCCAAGCAGCTTTTGGGAATCCCTGATTCCAGGCCTTGACTCTTAGATGGGATTTCTGGACCTGCCCTGGGCCAGAGGGGAGCCCATTGCCCTAAAAAGTGAGTCCCAGGCCAGGCACAATTCACCACAAGCTGACTGAAGAGCCCTTGAGCCTTAAGGGAACATGAGCAGTAGCCTGGCAGTAGCCTGTGATGGCGGGGGCTGCAGGGTGAGGCTCCTCTGCCTTTGGAAAGGGGAAGGAAGAGTGGGAAGGACTGTACCTTGTGTGTTGAGTACCCACTCAGCCACAGTACAATAGAACACCAGGTAGACTTCTAAGGTGTTTTACTCTAGTCCCTGACTCCCAGAGAGCATCTCTGGACCCAACCATGGTCTGGGGGAACTTGCTGCCCTGAAGGGAAGGACAGGCTGGGCTGGCTTTGCCACCTGCTGATTGTAGAGCCCTGGGGACTTGAGTAAACATAGGCAGCAGAGAGGGAGTAGTTACAGAAGGTCTTGGACAAGACCCAGGGCTGCGCTGTGCTGGCTTCAGGTCTGACCCAGTGCGGCACAGCGCTGGTGGCCACAGCGGTGCTTGTGTCACTCCAGCCCCAGATGTAGGTGGCTCAGAACAGAGAGACACTCCATTTGTTTGGGAGAAAGGAAAGAGAACAAGAGTCTCTGCCTGGTAATCCAGAGAATTCTCCTGGATATTGTCCGAGACCATCAAGGCGGTATCTCCATGAGTCTGCAAGAACCACAGCATTACTGAACTTGGGGTGCCCCCTAAAGCAAATATAGTTTAGATCATAACACCTAAGCCCTTCCCAAGAAAGACAGGTACAAACAAGCTCAGACAGTGAAGACTACAATAAATACCTAACTCTTCAAAGCCCAGACACTGAAGAATATCTACTAGCATCAACACCATACAGGAAAACCAGACGTCATCAAATAAAATAAGGCACCAGGGACAAATCCTGGAGAACAGAGATATGTGTAATCTTTCAGACAGAGAATTTTGAATAGAACATGCTTCTCATTTCTAACTGTCTGTTCAGTTAATCTTAATGATTCCTTTGCTTGCCATTAAAAACTTGAGTTAGAGAATCTCTCCAAGAAGATCATTACAGATAGACATCTAAACTGGGAAATCACAAGTTGCAGTTAAGTTTGGGTGAGCATCAGGTTAATGATAACCTTCACAAAGTGTCACCTTTACAAGGTTGGAGTAGACCATGCATTTTTAAATGACATTGAAGCAGCAGAAAATTGACATATAGATGTTAGAAGTAACAAACATAATGTGTGCAGTATGGAAGCATGTGACAATTATGTGTTTTATCTGTTGATAACTACAGGAAGCCCTATTCTAGTTAAGGAGACAGCAGCTGATGAACAGCAGATTGGTAGAACTAATGGCAAAGTTATAACATCAAAGAAAAATAATACAGAGAAGACAGATTAATAATACCAATTTGAAAACACCAGATTTGATAATGACAAGTTGAAAATGTGTTTTCCAGGCCAGGTACAGTGGCTCACGCCTGTAATCCCAGCACTTTGGGAGGCTGAGGCAGGCAGATCACCTGAGGTCAGGAGCTTGAGACCAGCCTGGCCAACACAGTGAAACTTCATCTCTACTAAAAATACAAAAATTAGCCAGGCGTGGTGGCATGTGCCTGTAATCCCAGCTACTCCAGAGGCTGAGGCAGGAGATTTGCTTGAACCTGGGAGGTGGAGGTTGCAGTGAGCCGAGATCATGCCATCTCACTCTAGCCTGGGCAACAAGAGTGAGACGCCATCAAAAAAAAAAAAAAAAAAAGAAAGAAAGAAAGAAAGAAAGGAAGGAAGAAAAGAAGGAAAGAAAGAAATGAAAGAAAGAAGGAAGGAAGGAAAGAAAGAGAGAGAAAGAAAGAAAAAGAAAAGAAAAAAGAAAAAAGAAAGAAAGAAAAGAAAGAAAGAAAGAAAAAGAAAAGAAAGAAAGAAAAAAAGAAAAAAGAAAGAAAGAAAGAAAAGAAAGAAAGAAAGAAAAAAAAAAGAAAAAAAAGAAGGAAGAAGGAAGGAAGGAAGGAAGGAAGGAAGGAAGGAAGGAAGGAAGGAAGGAAGGAAGGAAGGAAGGAAGGAAGGAAGGAAGGAAGGGAGGGGAATGGGAAGGGAGAAAAGGAAGGAAAGGAAGGAAGGAAGGAAATGTGTTTTCCATTCTTGGTACAGCTCCTAGAAAACATGTAACAACAAATAAGATAACAACAACAAAAGGCAAACAAACTTAAAGGAGCTATGCATAAATTATGATAGGGCCAGATATATTTTAAGTACCATTAGGAAAACAGGACAATCTAAAGATATTAATTTCAAATTAAATGTTGCAACTTGAGAAAACAGTGCAAATATTACATTGAAATAACAGAAATCATAGGGCGCAAACAGAAAGCAACTTCAATCTTACTTCCTACTGTCCCTTAAATGTGCTCTGTGTTGCCATTTCTTCCCAAAACCCCGATGGAAACTTGATCGGCCCCTTTAATTTTCTGGTCCCTTTTACATAATATGAACAGTGCATTTCAGGTCACATAGCACAGCCTGTTTCAGACTTAAAATGCCTAGAGCCATGTAATGGTTAAGGTTTTCATCGTGTTTTCAATTTTAAAGAATGTTTCAACACCCCCAAATCTGGTCCACTACAGAGAGGAAGCCCGCAGTTGGAGGAGGAAAGAAAGACACCATCTTTCTTTCCCTCATTCTTCCTTTCCCTCATTTGAATCCACAATTCCTCTGCCCCCATCTGTTAGCTGTGGTTCCTGACCCCTCCAGGGTGGGAGTAGGGGAGGGAGAAGAGAAGAGGAGGCAGGCAAGTTCTTCCTTCACTGGTACTGTTCTAGAACCTGACCGTGGTGATCTCTGGGATTGATGGTGGTTTAAAACTGACCTTCTCTGTCTCGCATGTGTTCATGGGTTTTTCAGACACACTTTTCTCCTATTGCTAGGCTTTACTTACTTGCAGTTCCTTTGACCTTGGAGAATGATTCTGTAGTCCAACTAATGGCTCGAGCCTTTTCCTGAAGCAAATAGGCTTCCAATGACACTCCTCTACTCTTTCTGTTGAAGAACTTTGCCCCTCCAGATGGCCATCTTGGGTAGAAATTAACACAACCCTTCCCTGGCTTTCCTCCTGAGTAGCCCACACCTGGCCTGTAGGAAACACTCGTGTATCTTTTGCTTCTTCAGCCTCTGGAGTGCATACAATCCCAGGGAAGAAGGAAGCTCTCCTGCGGTTCACCATCAAGCAGTGCAGCAGTCAGCCACTCCATCTTCAGATTCCTCACATTTGAGTCAAACATGAGTTCACTCCATCTACCAAACTACAAGGGCCACCAAATTGTCCCATTCAAGTCTACTTCCCTGGGCTTTAGGAAAGAGGTGGGCAAACACGGTTGTCCACCATGGTTGGAAGAGAACTCACAGCACACAGACAGATGGCTCCAAAAATGCTCTAATACCTAAAGTCTGACTCTGTTATAAACTTCATGGGGATGGGAAGGACATGGAAGTAATGAAGTTGGGTTTTACCCATATCACTAAAAAATCATGCAGCCTGATGAGATTGTATCTACAATTCCAAAGTTAGGGTGGAGAACACATATAAAAGAGAGAGAGAAAGGTTCTGACTTAAACCTACCCTATACAATATACATAATAGAGGGCAGGCTATAGCTAGGATTTCCATTTTATTATCCTGTTATGCTAATTTCTCCAGAACATTCACTACTAAGGCAGTTTTGGCTCTCCAGTGAATCTGCTGCTGAGTATGCCTGGGGAGAGGTGCCGCAATTGCACTAGATCCAGACTCCACAGGCCACCATAGTACCAGTACGTGTCTACTTGATGCAAAAGGAGAAACTAGGCTCACTTCCTAGACCACTCCTACCTCTAAACTGCTAGAATCATAACCGGTGATTCACCAAACACTGTTGGGAGAGCCCATAAGTCCTCCTGCAACTCAGCCCCTCAGTGCTTCCCAGTACCACTACCAAGATCAGTCTTCACTGCCCTTCTTTACAAATACTGGCAAGCCTCCCAATATCTTTCCCACCCACCCCTTCAATGACCCTGAAGACAAATTCACAGGCCCTAAGATCAGGCTACAAATCACCATGGGCAAATGGAAGGATTAACATCGGCAGCAAACACAAAAACAGGGGAATGGGGCCCGGGCGCAGTAATCCCAGCAGTCTGGGAGGCCAAGGCAAGAGGACTGCTTGAGCCCAGGAGTTCGAGACCAGCCTGAGCAATATAGCAAGACCTTGTCTCTACAAAAAATTTAAAAGTTACCTGGTATGGTGGCGTATGCCTGACATCCCAGCTACTCAGGAGGCTGAGGCGGGAGGATCTTTTGAACTCAGGAGGTCAAGGTTGCAATGAGTCATGATCACACCACTGCACTCCAGCCTGGGAAACAGGACAAGACCGTGTCACAAAAACAAAACAAACCTAAAAGAAAAAAAGCCTGGGGAATGGTAAAAGTTTTTACAGCCCTTGTAACCCTTCTGAGGCAGTGAATGGAAGTTCTGGTGTATTTGAGCTCCAGGCTTTTATTCCTGAGGGTAAGACCCTGTAAACCTTTGGTAGCCATATATTTTATCATTCACAATGGAGACTTGGGAGGGTGAGGAGGTGGGAGCGGGGTGGATGATGAGAAATTGCCTTACAGGTACAATGTACGCCATTATTTGGGTGATAATTAACCCTAAATACCCTGACTTCATCACTATACAATCTATGCGTGTAACAAAATTGCATTTGTACACCATAAATTTATGTAAATAAAAAAATCCAGGCCGGGTGCAGTGGCTCACTCTTGTAATCCCAGCACTTTGGGAGGCCGAGGTGGGTGGATCACCTGAGGTCAGGAGTTCGAGATCAGCCTGGCCAACATGATGAAACTCCATCTCTACCAAAAATATAAAAAATTAGCTGGGCGTGGTAGCCCACCTTAGCCTCCTGAGTAGCTGGGATTATAGGCGTGCACCACCACACTCGGCTAATTTTGTATTTTTAGTAGACATGGGGTTTCACCATGTTGGCCAGGCTGGTCTCGAACTCCTGACCTCAGGTGATCCTCCTGCCTTGGCCTCCCAAAGTGCTGGGATTACAGACATGAGCCACAGTGCCCGGCCAGCTCTTCCTTATAGAACTTTTTCTCTCAGTGTAGCGAATTAGCACTGTTTTAAAACTTCCACTTTTGGCTGTCAAATCTGTATTAAAGGATTTAAGCCTAAGCTACTAACTCTGTCTATAGAATGTTAGTCTGAGGGATGGGAAACAGAAACATACCTCCCGTATTAACATACCTCAACTGGATAAGAAGGGTGACACCCACCATAGTCAGCCAGTTCATTTCCTGAGCCTCACTGCATCTTGAACTCTAATCATCTCAAAAAAAAAAAAAAAAAAAAAGTGTTGGTCTTATGTTTTTCTTTTTTATTTTCTTAAAATAAACATTATATGAATCATGTATTCCTGATCATCTCTATCGAGGTACTTTTCCTTTACATAATGTGTAAAGATTATCCAAATTTCAAATGGCCTTATTAACCATATTAAGTTGAAGGATTTTGATTGAGGAGTTTGAATAGGAAATGTTTTGTCCTTTGAGAAGGACTTTCTGAACTATTAATATGGAATGAGGTGAATATTTCACGTATATAGAGAGAGCTCATTAAATGGATCACCCTAATCATTAACTCTTAGCCCAGGATTATCCAAGGAATACAAGTTCATTTCCTCACTTAATATTATCTTCTTTGTCGTTTCTCCTTAAATTCTGTATACACTTTCTTATTCATTTCTACTCTGGTTGTTAGGGAAGGTCCATGTCTCTCTGAACACTTCAGAAGAAAAAGTACCTTTCACTTTATTTTAAATAAAATTTACATTCTACCTTACAATTTACAAATCATTGTTTATATGAGTTTGCCCCATTTGAAATAACTGTTCGTGAAGGTCAGAAACAGTTGAGGCTGGACGTGTAGCTCACACCTCTAATCCCAGAACTTTGGGAGGCTGAGGCAGGAGATTGCTTGAACCCAGGAGTTAAAGACCAGCCTGGGTAACATAGTAAGATCCGGTGTCTATCAAAATATATATATATATATATATCAACTGGGCATGGTGGCACACTCCTGTAGTCCCAAGTACTCGGGAAGCTGAAGCAGGAAGATCACTTGAGTACAGGAGTTTGAGGTTGCAGTGAGCCATGATTACACCACAGCATTCCAGCCTGGGTGACAGAACAAGACCTGGTCTCCAAAAAAAATATCGAACACTGGTGTTTCATACACTTCCATGTAGTGTTATCTCATTGCATCCTCACAGCGTCCCATGAGGCAGGCATCATTATTCCTTTTCTACAAATATTAAAACAGATTCAGAAAAGTTACAAGAATAACCGGCATAAAACCACTCAGTAAGTGCATGGCCAATACTTAGGGGCCAAATCTTCTGATTTTAAATCCTATTTTTTTTCCTATTATAATGTGTTGAACTCAATACATAGTTCAGGGCTTTTGAGGGATCTTGTTTACAATGTCCAGGATCTAAACAATATATTTTCTCTGTACACACTGAGGTATTTCAAGGAAAAGATTCAAACCCAAGAATCACTGAGATTACCTTTATTTAAGCTCTGGAAAGCAAATTATGAGGATGGGGAAAAAGAAGCAAAAGGAATACAAAGGGTCCTGTTGTACTCGTGATTGACTGGGGCTTTAACTGATCCTTTATTAGAGAATTAATGCATGGGACTACACGGCTTCCTAGACCACCTGCTTTTCCTTTAAAGTATTTCCCTTTTTCAAAACTGGATTTTTTTTTCTAACTGATGTAAAACAAGGGTCAGTTCTTCATAGAAAAAGAAAAGCCAGCATTATCTAATTCATAGCCCGGATCAAAGCCACTATGAGTTTCGCTGAAAAATTCTCGCGGATCTTGACCCACGCGTCGCTGGCCCTTTCAGCGCTCTGAGGGTGACTGAGCAGTACCAGCATCCATAACCTGGAAGGCAGCACCGCCTGCTTTCGTAGACTGCCTGCCGAGAATCAGGACTCACAGAGAGCAACAAGCACCTGAGTGCTCAGGAACTGGAAAATAGTGGATCTGATTCAATCTGGCATCCTTTTCATATGACTTCCAAACTATCCGCCTCTTCTCTATTACATCTTCTGTACCAGAATTCCAGGACTGCACTGGAAACGAAAAGAAAGCTCGGGTAGTCTTATCTATCCTGACAAAAGACGTCCTTAATGACCGGGCTGTTAAAAGAAAAACTTCCGCCGAATTAAATTTAAAGGAGTTTAATTGAGCAATGAAAGATTCGTGAATCTGGCAGCTCCCAGAATCACAGCAGATTCACAGAGACTCCAGGTGTGCCTCATGGTCAGAACACATTTATAGACCAAAAAAAAAAAAAAAAAAAAGGAAGTGATATACAGAAACAGCTGAATTGGTTACAGGTTGACATTTGCCTTATTTGAACATAGTTTGAACACTCGTCAGTGTATGAGGGGTTGAAGTATGGCTGCCAGGATTGGCCAAGACTCAGCTATTGTTACAGGGCATACTACTGAATTAGGTTTACAATCTTCTCTCCCTTTTAAGTTAGGTTGCAGGTCCTCCACAAGGACTCAGATATAGAAATACAGGGTCCTTCTCAGGCCATATTTAGTTTGCTTTAACAGGGCATTATGTGAATAACATACTGTATTCCATTAAGAGACCCTTGCTCTGAAGAAATTTTAAAAGTGAAAAAAACCTTTCACATCTGGACAGCACATCTTTGGAATGCAATGTGAGAGAACATTCCCCAGGAGATGGAAACATATTTATGATCTCCAAGTTATAGGTGAGTAAAGCAAGATAGGAAAGACCTAAATTCTCTTTGTAAATGAAACTGGTAAAATATGTTCTATGGAGGCGGGGTGGGGGGGGAATAGTATATACACACATACTCGCTAAACCTTCTTGAACTTTCCAGAGTTGTTAAAGTGATAGACTCAAGATACAGAGAGTGCTGATATGTCTGAAGAGGAATGGTATGAGTACAATGGGTTCTATTTCCAGTTTTCATTTTAAAAAATATCCTTGGCCTGATTTTTTTTCAGATCTGTCTAAAATTCTCTTCGGGCCTGGATCCTGGGATGAGTACCAAATGTTTATGGCTAGATAGAGCAACTCTCTCTGTGTAGAACATTTTTTCTGTTTCTTATTTAAGGCACTAGTAATTAATCTGAACTATATTTTTTCAGACATTAAGAAACCAGATTTTTTAATTCTCTCCTTTCCTTTCTGCCCCCTCCCCATCCTTTAAGGAGAAACAGGAAATGTTTTTCCTGTCATCATAACCTTTTTGGAGGGTGGGTAGGGGATTCTATTTTCTGATGAATCTGTTGCTAAGCTTCAGGCAGTTTGAGCTCTGAGGTATCTGAATGGCAGGAAGTGATTTACTAAGATTTATCCCTGGAGAACAAAGATTGGAACACAATAGTGATTTTGTTAATACTATAAAAAGAGATTTTCTACATATAAATCACATTGACATATGTTTCTAGGTTAAATGTCCATAAGGTTCCAATTTAAGCTAGAAAGAAAAAAAGAATCACACTCAACAATCTCATATTGTAGATTCAATTTGAAACGTGAATTTTATCAACAAAATCATTCACCTCTTAAAAAAAAAAGAAAGCAAAAAAACCTAGCAAGAGTTGACTAAAACCAAAATATTCTTATGGCAAATAGTTAAAATATTTTTAAGGGAAAATTTTGAGGGCAAAAAAAGTATAAGAATCCGTCCATAATACACAAGTCTTAGGTTAATGCTAGTTTGGCATTGAATAGCACATTTCTAATTAGTTACTTTGCCAAAATCTCCCTCTCACCAAATGTTCGCAGATAATGCATTCTATACTTCTTTGTCAAAGGAAAGAGAAAAGAAAAAAAATAAATAAGTCTGGCATCTAGATTTTTTCAAATTATTTCCTAAAAATGTTTAAGTACCTCTGAAGTTAAGGGATCTGAGTTCATTCATTCACTTATTTGGAAAATGCTCAATGAACCTACTAGATATCCGAGACCAATCAGACCCTGGCTGCCCTTAAGGAATTCACAGTCTACTGAAAGAAAATGGCCTGTGAGCACTTAGAGAAGAATGTGAGAGTGCTGCCACCAGGTCCAAACTCTCCAAAAACAAACTCTGTTCATGACTGTTCTCATCCTTTCCAGGGATGAAGAGATTAACAGTAGGATCTCTATACAGAGAAAGCACAGGAATCTATCATAAGCACTACTAAGCATTATATCAGGCCTAATTTTTGCAATTCGAATAGGTATTATTTGTTCCATTAAGCAGACAAGGAATATTGAGGTTCAGAGTGTTTCGGTCACATAGCTATGAGGCAGGAAAGCCACTCCCTGAAGCTCCTCTGGCTCCACATTCCATGTTGCTTTAACGAAGCCCTGCCTGTGCTATCACCTCGTTGTAGATTAAATCAACCTTCATTAGTCCTTTTGTTATACTACCACAAACTAATATTGTTGCAATAAGAGAGGGAACCCCTTACTGAATTCTCGAGATCATTTGCTTTTGTGAAATTATAACTCTTTATTAAGCCGTAGTATGAATTATAACAAAGTATATGGAGTCTGGGGACTGAAGAGCTTCATTTTATTGTGAGAGCTAGAAGTAAAGAGCTAAACATTTTGGAATGCCTATGACACTTTAACTTTTTCTAGAGTAGCTCACCTAGGCATCCTAGTATATCTAAAACCTCATAGAGCCTTTTGTGCTCATGTGAAACTCTTCCTATAGAGGCCATCAGGGTTTGCAGTAGAAGTTTAGGAATTCATTGGTTAGATAATCTAGTTACATTAGATGTTCAGTTGGATAAACTGTTAATTCACAGGCTCTAATGAACAAAGTCTTTCCTCAGTGGGTTCGTCCACCACCCAATTCCACACTAAACCGAACTTACAGACAAGACGGAGCCCACCATGACACCCGGATATCCGGTCACAGAAAATGTGGAAGTCTGTCTGGCTAGGAGGTCTCCCTCCACGACCTACACCCCAGGGTGCCTGTCATGACTTGGAGACGTAACTTCAGCTGGCCGAGACAACAGTCAGCAAATAGTAGATCTATCTTCTATTTTAACAGGTTTGTTAAGGGGCATTCACAAATGAGTCACCTTTTCTTTTCAATACTATAAAATGTTCTAAGTATATAATGCAGAGAATAGTCACCATTTTTAAAGCAATTACACATCATAATTTCCTTACTGTGTAGTAAAGGGGAAAACATACACCTGTAGCAAATGCACAAAATATGTGCTCCCCAGTTGTACTTATTTTTAGGACAATATGTTCTTTCTTCATGTCCTAAATATGGCCAAAGTAAAGCCTCCCTTGCTTTGGCTTTTGAAGATAATAGCAAACGACAGAAAAATCGTTTCTATTGGCGTCATCCCATAAAATGTATAACGGAAGTTTCTTCCTGTCAGATAAGGTGTATTAGTAAAGTTTCTATATTAGATATTATTAGGTATATCTATTATTAAGTAAGTTTATTATTAGATATTATTTTCTAGGAAATTTTTTCCAAAGGAAAAACAGATCCCATAATACCCACTCTTCTATCCCTCTTGACTAATATGAGAATTATCAGAGATTTTGTGTTTAGTTTTGTGATTGAGTTGTCGGGTGTGCAGAGGTGAAAGTATGTAAGGTTGATTCTAGCTCAGTAACTGGGTGGATGATTCATTAATGGAAACAGGAATTAGAGGGACCACTTTGAGGGAAAGATGAGAATTAGAAGCATGGGAGAAAGATCTAGATAGTAATCATAGATTTGTGAGCTATTCCACAGAAGAAGTGTTGAAACAGGCTATAGAAATTTTATCCCACAAACATAGGCCTGTCCTTGCCTATGTAGGTGAAGCAAAGATCTCGTTCCAACTAGCGCATTGGACAAATTTGCAAAATGCTGTGCTGTTAGTTCACATTTGTGCCCTACACAAGTCAAATGCACGCAGTCATGCTAATTCAATTGTACCCACCCTCAGATTCAGACATCTCTGAAGCGTATCAGCCATACTTGAGCATGGCTGAGAATAGAGGCTGTGCACACAACAGACGAAAGAACCACCAGGGAAATAACCAAGGTTAATTGATGTAAGCCCCCTTCCAGGATAGCAAGCCAAGGAAAGATTTCTGAATAAAACATGTGCCTGTCACTCATCTTACCCACCTAGTCCTCAGGGACACACGCCCCATGTCCTCAATTGAGATGGCTTCATTAAAAGGAAGGAAACACAGATATCTCCATGGGGCTTTGATAGCACAAGATAGAGCCACCTTGGGGCAATGGCTGTCTCCGAACAATTGTGGCAGCATGAGCACCGTGAACAAGAGCCCCCAGACTCGGCGTGAGCTTTGCTGAGGCCTGGCCCCTTCAGTGGGCATCCTGGTTGGCAGTGGTGTCTTGATAGGTGAGGACATCGGGCACTGATTCCCCTGAAATACCCCAATGCCCCAATATCAGGTGTTAGGATTACCAGGAGACTAACTCCTCCCCCTGCTGACTAACTTCCCATCCTCCTTACCTCAGCAGAAATGGACCACACTATAGTCCTATATAAACTATACCTGGGCTGGGCATGGTGGCTCACGCCTGTCATCCCAGCTCCTTGAGAGGTCGAGGCAGGTGGATCACCTGAGGTCGGGAGTTTGAGACCAGCCTGACCAACATGGAGAAACCCCGTCTCTACTAAAAATACAAAATTAGCTGGATGTGGTGGTGCATGCCTTTAATTCCAGCTACTCGGGAGGCTGAGGCAGGAGAAGCGCTTGAACCCGGGAGGCGGAGGTTGCAGTGAGCCGAGATTGTGCCACTGCACTCCAGCCTGGGCAACAAGAGCAAAACTCCGTCTCAAAAAATAAAAAATAAACTACACCTGGAAAAGTGGAAAATGAAAGATGCCACATCGTGCCCAAGAAGCGCATGTGAAATTGTTCCATGAGGACTCCCAAAGAGACGTAGAAAGAATTAGAGAATCTAAAATGTCTGCAGTTTGTAGAGGCAAAGCCCTAGAAATACTACTCTCTGACTTCTTTTCATCTTAATTTTACCCCTAGTGTAGAGTGACTTCAGAAATACAAGTTGTACTGAAAAACAGGGTTACACAAGTAAGGAAAGAAAAGGCAAAGAAATGTGTAACTCCCGTCATTTCCCTATGCATGAAGATGGGTCTATATCCAAGCACTCCTCATAAAGCAGAAGTTTCTGAGTCTTTTTTCCTAAGAACATATTTTAAAATTACATTACAGTTCCCTTTTCACCCCCTGGCAGGAAAATGCTTACAGCAGTTGTTCTCCTCTGAACCTCTCCGGCAGCCCTCTGGGCCTCTTTTGCTTCAATACAAGAAAGAAGAATGTGAGGGCTCCTATTTTCTGATACTCACAGTGATCAGAAAGAATGTTTCTTTGGAAAATTCAAGGTAAACTTGAGACACAATAGCAAGCACTGTTCTCACAGTTAATTGGGGAACCTGGATGGTGCCCAGGTTGGAATCACACAGAAGTAATTATTCCTTTCCCTTCACAGATAACTTTGGAAAAGCATTCCCTTACATTCATGAACTTTTCCCACTGCAGCATGAGAAACGCAGGAATGTAGCTCAGCCTGCCTTGCCCAGAGGAAGATCTGGTTCCCAAAACTGAATGCGTTTGTTTAAGCCTGTTGCAAAAAGAAAAGTTGAAAGTTTACCTCAAGATTCCCTTTTGGGAAGGTGGATGGATGGAATTTTATCAGATTACTGAGAAAGTAATGGTGAGTATCCGCCAAAGAATCAAACTGCTTTCTTTTTTTTTAAAACGACAACATCATCAAGAACAAAACTCGTGCGGATTTTGCAGCGGGAAGCCAGTCCACATGGCCAATTAGTCAAGATGAAATGCGGTGGGTTTTGGCATTTCTGGAAATTCAATTCTCAGGTTTTGAAAAATCTGAAGAAAACAAGAAATCGTATTGTTAAAGTGGAATAAATTAGCAGAGTGGCAGCAACCCACTTGTAAGAAATGCTGGTTTGCAAACAGCAAAGAACGTTTGAAACAGAAATGTTGTCTGTAAAACAGCCATTTAAAATAACTACTTGGAGATCATCTCAAACATGCAAAGCAGCAGCACAGCAATAATCGCCCAAATAAATATATGGAGAGAATATCAAGCATGGAGGAAGAGAAGCACAGCGATAAATACCCAGTAGCAGGAATGAGAAGCTGCGTTTGGGGAGCTGCAAGTCCTACATTATTTTTATCCTTTGCTTAATTTTACACCAGTGTCAGGAGGAAGGCACCCAGGTTCCTTTGACTGGGACTTTAAACAGAACCAGAACAGCTGAACAGGGTTAAAAATATATACATATGTATTAAATTCTGAAGCAAAAGAGTATCAGAAAAGAGAAAGCAAGGCTAGGCACAGTGGCTCATGCCTGTAATTCCAGCACTTTGGAAGGCCAAGGCAGGAAAGTTGCTTGAGCCCAGGAATTCAAGACCGGCCTGGACAATATAGAGAGACCCTGTCTCCACCAAAAAATAAAAATTAAAAAAAATAATAAATTATCCAGGCATGGTGGTGGGGTGGTGGGTGCTTGTAAACCCAGCTACTGGAGAGGCTGATGTGGGAGGATCACTTGCGCCTGGGAAGAGGAGGTTGCGGTAAGCTGAGATGGCGCCACTGCACTCCAGCCTGGATGACAGATTAAGACTCTCTTAAAAAGAAAGAGAAAAGAGAAAGCAAAGTCTGGAACAGAAGACATGAGAACCAGGCCATCAAGCCAAGATCAGGAAGACTCCAAGTCAGAGTGAAGAGATGGAAAATCACAGGAGCTCAGGCTCACTTACTAAAAAAGGGCAAGGCTAATGAGGCCAAGGACCACCCTAGCATAGGGCTCTTCAGACTTTTTCAAGGGACTCCCAGTGATAGAGGAGAGTAGCTTCATACCCTTGAAGATCCTGGAGGCCTGACTGGAAACAGGTCCTGGGGCAGCATTTGTAAATATTATACACTTAAAAAATTAGAAGACAAGTTGCATTTTGCTCTATAAGGTAGCTTTGTTATTTTCAAAAATTATGTAAGATCAGTTTCTCATCATCAGGTAAAATGGACTGCTGAGAAGGTAGCACCATATGCAAAAACACAGTCTAAACCCTAGCCGTGTGCACCTGGGAGAATAGAACCTGTGTTTGAAAAGCCCCAGGCTCAACCATTATCCTTGGTTGCACCTCCACCGGTGTTCAAACTATTTGTCTCAAGACCAAGCATAATGTCTGATCATTATAGTCTTTTTCAAAATGCCATGGAAGCCAAACAAGAGTCAAACAAAGCAAGACATGGGGCCATATGAAGCCCTAGCATCATTGTTATGGTCTGAATGTCTGTATCTTTCCCCAAATTCATCTGTTGAAATCCTAACCACCAAGGTGATGGTATTAGGATGTGCAGCCTTTGGGAGGTGATAAGGTCATGAGGATAGAGCCCTCATAAAGGAGATCAGGGCCCTTATAAAAGAGGTTTCATCCACGTGTGTCAAAATGGCTTATTTAAAAAGAGACCCCAGAGAGCTGCCTTGCCCCTTCTACCATGGGAGGACACAGGAAGAAGCAGCCCTCTCTGAACCAGGAACAGGCACTGACCAGACACTGAATCTGCTGCCATCTTGATCTTGAATTTCCCAGCCTCCAGAACTTGAGAAATAAACTTCTGTTGTTTATAAGCCACCCAGTCTATGGTATGTTGTTGCAGCAATGTGAATGGACTAAGACAACTATAGTTCACCAACTTCTAGCAGACCTTGGGCATGTCCCATAGTAAAAACTCAAATATCTGAATGAAGGACATAGAATCTGAGAGCAAGGTAGCAGATTTTTAAAGGGAAAGAAACTGAGTCCAAGAAAGAGGAAGTAAAGCAAACAAATAAAAATTGTAACTTGTATTTTATCATAAAAATCTATTTTTTGTGCAGATTATTCATTTTAATAAAGGACAAAGGTAAACTGGGTATGTAATGGAGTTTTGGTGCAAGTTCCCCAGAAGGATGTAGCCTAAACACAGGTCATTGCTCAAAAACTTTACTGGGGAGTGTGATCCTAGCTAGGAGCAGGAATGAGGGACAAGGGAACAAAACAGGGTCAGAGGAAGCACCAGTACAAAGAGGTTTTGATGAGCTGGCCACCACTCCAGGGACCTAATGCTTGATCCTGCAGCATTGCCTCAAGAATTGTATGAAACAATCTTTCCAATACTTCTGGGTTATGCAGCAGTGGAAGCTGGGTGGTTTTGTTGCTTACATTGTTTTTAAAAGGAGAAAAGGTGAGAAATTGTTGAGTTGCATAAGAGTGCAGCTGGCCAGAGGCCCTGTGAAACTGACTATTGCTGGCATTAGTACATGAGGACGCTGAACTCCGAGCTTCTGGAACACTAGGCCGGTGTCCAATGTCTGGAGCAGAGAGGAAATGGGTGTGGCTAGAATGGAGAACCCTCTATGAAGGCTACAAATAGCACACCAGGTATAAAACTCTCCCTGAAAGTAAAAATACATAGATTATGAGTTAGTAAAGAAAGAACAAGAGAGAAATGGGGGAAGAGAAGCACACCACAGCCAAATAAGAAAAAAAGAGCCAATAAAGAGTTCGTGTTCCTAAGATATCACTGATACATATTTGCAATGGGTCCTGAAGAGTGCCCGTTCTGAGGCTTTATCCATCAAGATTGAAAAGCTACATCATAGTTACATCTTTTTTTTTAAGACAGTGTATTCCGAACTCTTCCAAAATAATATTCACACACTGCTACGGTTTGAATGTGTCTCCTCCAAAATTCATGTTGAAATTTAATCCCCATTACAGTGGTATTGAGAAATGGAGCGTTTGGAGAAGTGAGGAAGTCATAGTGGCTCCATCCTCATGAACAGATTTGTGCCTTTTAAAAGGGCTACAGGGAACTAGCTTAGGCCTTTTTTTGCCCTTCTACCTTCTGCCATTTGAGGACTCAAATTTGTCCCTTCCAAAGGATGCAGCAACAAGGTGCCATCTTGGAAGCTGGAGGCAGGCCTTCATCAAACACCAAACCTGCTGCACCTTGATCTTGGGCTTCCAGCATTCAGAATGGTGAGAAGTAAATTTCTGTCCTTTATAAATTACCCAGTCTCCAGTATTTTATTATAGCAACACAAACAAACTGAGACACCCACTTGTTCTTCCACATGATCATAAATCAGAACACACTCCTGAAATGTGTCTTTGGATAAGGCAATGTCTTCATTTGCTCAGGCTTCCATAGACAGGGCACAAAAATTTGGTTTTTCACCATTCTGGAGGCTGGAAGTCCACAAATAAGGTGCTAGCATGGTCTGTTGCTGGCTTGCAGATGGCTTCCACCGCTCTGCGTGCTCATGGCCTTTCCCTAGTGCATGCATTCAGAATGAGAGAGAGACAGACAGACAGAGGGACAGACAGCACTGGTGCCTCTTTAAGAGCACTAATCCCATCGCACTAGAATCTCACTCTCATGGCTTCAACTAACCCTGACTACCTCCCAAAGACCCTGTCTCCAAAGATGGCCACATTGGAGTTTAGGGGTTCAACATCTGATTTTGTTGGGGCGACATAAATCTTCAGTCTGTAACAGGCGTTAGTTTGTAAGATGAAAACTTGTGTTTCAACTAAATCTCATTGTATCCATTTGGAAATTTTTTTCAGCCCACCTCTCAAGCAGGACAACAAGCCAGTTTCCTGAGTGGGCATAGGAAGTATTGCGTGTCACTTCATCTCTCAGTTAAAAGGAGGTCTTTTATTGTATGCAAGTAAATTTTCATCTCAGGACTGCTTTTACTGTATCCCAGTGTGCTGTGTTTCCATTTTTGTTTGTCTCAAGATACGTTTTGGTTTCCGTTTTAACTTCTTCGTTGACCCATTGGTTATTCAGGGGCTAAAGACCCCAACATAACACAGAATTAAGTTATTTAATTTCCATGCATTTGTGAATTTTCCAAGATTCCTCCCATTATTTATTTTTAGTCTCATGACGTTGTAGTCAGAACAGATACGCAATATGATTTCAGTCTCCACAAATTTGTCAAGACTTGTTTTGTGGCCTAACATATGATCCATTATGGGTGATGTTCCACGTGCAATTGAGATGAATGTGCATTCTGTTGCTGTTGGATAGAATGTTCTATAAATATGTGTTAGGTCCATTTGATCTAAAATATAGTTCAAGTCCAGTGTTTTCTTATTGCTTTTCTGTCTAGTTGGTCTGTCCAATGTTGAAAGTGGAATATTGAAGTTTTCTATTATTATCATGTTGCAATCTCTCTCTTCAAATTTATTAATATTTGCATTATATATTTAGGTGTGCTGATTTTGGATGTGCGTGTATATATATTTAAAATTGTTATCAATCATTGATGAATTGATGCCTTTATCGTTATATAATGACTATCTTTGTCTCTTTTTACCCTTTTTTACTTAAAGTCTATTTTGTCTAATGTAAGTATAGCTACCACTGCTTTCTTTTGGCTTCCATTTGTGTAAAATTTTTTTCCATACCTTTACGTTCAGTCTGTGTGTCATTAGAGGTAAAGTGAGTCTCTTATAGGCAGCATATAGTTGAGTATTTCTTTTTCTTAATCTATTCAGTCAGTGGATGTCTTTTTATTGAGAATTTAAACTATTTATATTCAAAGAAATTATGCATACATTATGCATACATTTTGTTGATTGTTTTCTGGCTAATTTGTATATCCTTTGTTCCTCTCTTCCTTTCTTGCTGTCTTCCTTTGTGATTTGATGATTTTCTGTAGTGGTATCCTTCGAATCCTTTGTTTTTATCTTTTGTGTGTCTGCTAAGGGCTTTGTTTTGTGGTTACCACCAGGCTTGCATAAAACGTCTTATACTAATAACAGGCTGATGTATTTAAGCTGATAATTACTTTACGTTGATCACTTACACAGACTGTACACTTTTCTCCCTTTCTCGTTTGTTTTTGATGATATATTTTGTATCTTTGATAGCCTGTATCTTTTTGACAAATTATTATAGCTATAGTTGATTTTGATAGTTTTTTAACCTTCCTATTAGAGCTGTAACTGATTTTCACACTACCATTACAGTATGAGTGTTCTGAGTTTGACTGTATACTTACTTTCACCAGTGAGCCTTATATTTTCATATGTATATTGCTACCTGGTGACCTTTAAGAGCTGTGCTCAGGATGGTGTTAGCGCACAAGTGTATCTTTACTTTTCCTATCAATTTTGATGTAGATGTTTTCTCAGTCATCTGGTGTGTAGGAGTCTTTCAACTGGATTCTGACTTTCTGTTGAAGTGTAGGTGTTTACTCAGTGTGTCTGTAGGAGGAGGGAAAGTCAGGAGCCTCCCATTCCATCATGTTGCTAACCCACAGCTTACTTTTTTAAATGACTTTGGGTTGACAACTATCATCCCAGGAAGAAATCTACATTGTATAAGGTAAGAAAAGAACTCTGCAGTCTGGGTATGGTGGCTCATGCCTATCAACCCAGCACTTTGGGAAGCCAAGGTGGGAGGACTGCTTGAGACCAGGAGTTCAAAACCAGCCTGGGCAACATAGTGAGACCCTGTCTCTACAAAATAATAATAATGATAATAACAATAATAATAAAAAGAAAAGAAATTTGCAGGAGAATCTGCATATATTAATTTTAGTTTTACAAAAACAAATAACCAAAAATAACTCCCATGTAGATATATACGGAGTACATGTGTGTGCATATGTGTGTGTATTAGTGTTCCCTGCTTTGTGATGCTTCTATCATCCCCTCACAGAAAGAAGGAGAGCAGTGGAAACATGTATTTTATAGAATTAACATTCATTTACTGCATACAGAGTTGGGGGACATCTTTGACTTGTTCCTTACTTATTTTTATATTGTTGTATTAGTTATAATGATCATGAATCCCCCTTATGAATAACAACAATACAAAAAAGAATAAAAGGAAAAAAGGAAAATGGAGGGGAAAAGGGGTAAGATGGTGCTAAGAAGTTCTTCTCAAGTTTTAATTGCCAATCATTTAGTTCTAGTGACCTAAATTGTTTTATCATTTTACCTTTTTTTTTTTTTTCTGCTGGCAATTTAGTGATTTTTTTCTACTTTGAATGATTTTCTCAGGAATGTTTTCGATAAATTTATCAAAAAAATCATCTATACATATTCAGGAATAATCCAGCATTAAGTAATGCTGTGTAAAAATGAAGAGCTGGGCTGGGTGGAGTGGCTCACGCCTGTAACCACAGCACTTTGGGAGGCCGAGGCAGGTGAGTCACCTGAGGTCAGGAGTTCAAGACCAGCCAGGCCAAGATGGAGAAACCCCATCTCTACTAAAAATACAAAAATTAGCCAGGCATGGTAGTGGGTGCCTGTAATCCCCACTACTCTGGAGGCTGAGGCAGGAGAATCATTTAAATCCGGAAGGCAGTGGTTGCAGTGAGCTGAGATCGTGCCATTGCACTCCAGCCTAGGCGAGAGTGAGACTCTGTCTCAAAAAAAGAAAACAGAAACAAACAAACAAACAAAAACGAAGAGCTATGTGGTAAACCATCGTAGTTAAAATGTTTCTGATATGAAAGAGAGGACTTAAAAAAACAACACAGGACCATAGGCCTTTGACTTAATTAAGGGCATCTGTAACTTGTCAGTGCCTTCAGACCAGTCCTTGTAGGAATGTATTAAGCTGCTTTGATTCATCGAGTAAAATCACCCTCTGAAGTTCAAGCAAATATATACAAATGTGCCCTAGTGAAAGTATTAAATAATACTATGATAGGATTGTAGAAAAAGGTGAGTACTACCTTAAGTACCAGAGCTTGAAAGTGCATTATTTGGAAGGTTGACCTTGAACACTGGAGTAAGACAACATAGGAATAAGTGGAAATAAAGAGGTCCATGAACCTCAGCACCTTCTTTTTTAAAAAATTATTTTATTTTATTTTTTAGATGGAGTCTCGCTCTGTCTCCCAGGCTGGAGTGCAGTGGTGCAATCTCAGCTCACTGCAACCTCCGCTTCCCAGGTTCAAACTATTCTCCTGCCTCAGCCTCCCAGGTAGGTGGGAATACAGGCGCCCATCACCATGCCCAGCTAATCTTTTGCATTTTTAGTAGAGATGGGCCTCACCATGTTGGCCAGGCTGGTCTCAAACTCCTGACCTCAGTTGATCCACCCGCCTCAACCTCCCAAAGTGCTGGGATTACAGGCGTGAGCCACCATCCCCAGCCAGCACCCTCTATTTTGAACACCCCCATTATCTTTAGGCAGAGCACAAGCATAGTTCTGACACTATGTTCTGCCACCTACTCTAGAAGGCCTGAGGCTATGGGGTGCTGGTGAGGGCAGAGAAAGTAATCTTAGCCACAGACTACCTGGATGACCAGAACCATGGGCCAAAGACTCTGGACACCCGAGAGGGAATTTCTACATCTTCTCAGCCCCCAATTTCTTTCTGTTGAGTAGAACACACAAAACAATGTGAATATATAACTATATGACTTGATCATAGGCAGTGAGAGCAATAACAGGAGCTGTCTGGGGCCTACAGCCTCAGGTTGACCCCTTATTGATAAGTCAAATTCCTTCTCTTCATGACCTTCTTCTTTAAGGAGCAAATCCTCGCAAACACCTCTGCAGAACTTTCATCAAGATGGAGCTAACTAGATTACATATGGCTCTAGATCTGCATACAATATTTGCATGTGGTTTTACTCATTATACAATAATCCTATTACCAGAAAGAATCAAGGCAATCAGGGTCAGAGAAGGCACAGGCAGATGTTTAACACCACGTGGTCAGATATCTACCAGGTGAATGATAGGATGTAAACCATTTCAGGCATCTTCCTAGTTTCCACCCTTCTCCTTCATACACACACGATACTAATAGAATCATGATATACTCTCTATTATAATTCCCTATTCTGTTGTGTAAGGCATCAACTGCACCTATCCCTTCTTCCTCAGGTGACATATATACTCTTAATCAGACCCAATTGCTGTATCCAGCAGCCTAGTTTTGACTATTGATGATAATTCTGAGCTAACTCAAATAGTCCCATTTTTCTTAGTGTTACCTGCTTTGTGATGCTTCCATCATTCCCTCACAGAATTATCTGGATGCATCGTTCAGGATCATCACTCCAACTCCCAGTTGGCATAGAAGTATACTTCTCACAGCCCTGAAAGGAGCCCAAATCACAATCACACATCCCTGGTGACCGGGTTTTATCTTGCCCCAATTCCATCTCAAGCCCAGTCCCCATAGTATCCGGTCCCAAACAACTCAGGTCACGCCTCAGGGGATACAGGGAATAGCCCAAGCCCATCCACCTCTGTCATATATAGGCCAACAATTAGTGACCTAAGAAATGCATGACGAGGACCACCCTGAGGAGCACAGTTGGGCAACACAAAGCACAGGAAGTGCTATCACACAACCCAACACATAGCTGCTGAGAAACAGAGTTTGGGGGATTCTCCTCGGTACAAATGTGAGGGCTGCCCTGTGCTCCATTTACTCATTAAAATGAGCTCTTCTGTCGTAGAAGAAAACCTACATTCCTAACTCACTCTGCCATCTTCTCATCGTGGCTGGAAAGTGCTTACCAATCTAATACTTCTTCCCTTTGGAACAGACACTGACTTGAGTTTTTTCCTTCAACTTTCCATGGACAGAAAACATCTTGAGCTGTTGCTATACTAAGAAAGAAATGATGTTGGCTTGGATTTTCTGCCATTTCCCCAAGAAAATGTGTCAATGTTCACAACAAACAAACAAATGTGGACGTATGTAAAATCCTTGCCCATGTGTGGCTCATACTTTCCTTTCCTCTGCAAATGGGAGCTGTCAAAAACAAATTAAGTAATGACATGATGTGGCTGCAGCTGTGTTATCCTTCATCACATTATATGGCTGTGGTTAAAGGATGACTCTCTCCTGCCTAGTTTTTAAATATTTATAATGGAAGGTGGGTTGTCAGGGCATGTCCAATTGTTGCCAGAAAAAACAAAAAAGTAAATGAAAATAACATCGAAGGCATGGCACAACTCTGTGGGCTATGTGTATGTGTGTATGTACAGTAAATGTGGTGTTATCCTGTAAAAGTTATCTTGGCTGCTTTTTCTTATTAACAGAAAAATTCCATCAGTATGCAAACAGAGTTTCTCTCCATTTTTAAATAACGAAAATAAAATATCCTTAGTACAAACAGAATTTACTGACCCTATTTTATCATTTCTTTTAAAAATTAGCAATCTCGCTGGGCACGGTGGCTCGTGCCTATAATTCAAGCACTTTCAGAGGCTGAGGTTGGAGGATCTCTTGAGCTCAGGAGTTCAAAACCAGCCTGGGCAACGCAGAAAAACCCTGTCCCCACAAAAAGAAAATAAAATAATAAATTAGCCATTTGTGGTGGCATGCACCTGTGGTCCCAAGTTACTTGGGAGGCTGAGATGGGAGGATTGCTGGAGCCTGGGAAGTCAAGACTGCAGATAGCCATGATCACACCATTGCACTCCAGCCTAGGCAACCACAGAGTCAGACCTTGTCTCAAAAAAAAAAAAAATCTCCATTTAAAAACTTTATATAAATAAATAACAGTTAATTGCCCAAAACGATAACATCCTTGAGACCTCATGGTCCTGCATGGTGAATGGTATTTGGTTGGGTGGGGGTGTGTATGTGGTAGTTTAGCCTTTGGGTACTGATATCCTTAAAATCTTTAATTTCAACTTTCAGAATTAAGAAGAATAAAAAAAAAAGTTGTCATTTCAAGGTTTATGCCTACTTTCTCAAAAAAAAACTTCCGTCTTCAGTGGGATAATTTTAAACAAATTTGACTTTGGTAAGAAGATATGCATTTAAGGGGAATACCAGGCAAAAGGCATCTGGATAAAAAAGACAGAGGTTACTTGTACTGTCTCATATAGATATAGGTATAGATGATATCGATATAAACATAGAGATATAATAGATATAGATAGATATGGATATATATGTACATATGTAATGTACTAACGTAATGCTAACTTTTTAAGATAATGAAGCATATTTAAAACCTATCATACTCAGAATCTTAGAGTTTTTCAACTGCAAGCAGCAATGACAAAGGCTAAATAATCAAGATAACAAAGAAACACAAAGAAAGACCAAGGAATGGGGCAGAACCAAATATTAAAACCTCTGAGACTAATAGGATTTTCAAGAACATTACTTCCTATGTTGTGAAGGAACTTCCATCTCACTATAAATGCATAGAAGTAATGAGTAAAAGGTAGCAAAAACCACAAAAAATTAACACGTAGCCATGCCGGAAAAAAAGAAACTAGAAAATTCCTGTTTGCCAAATAAACAGAAATCAAGGACAGACCAGAGGTGACCCAACACAGTCTCATATTTGATCCTAGGCCCTGGAAGCTCAGTAATGTCTCCGTGGGGAAAGGAGACACAGTATCTGTAGAAGGGGAATATCCCACGTAAAGCATGGAGCCTAGAATAGCTCCTCCCACCTGACTATGAAAGCAGTTAGAAAGCTTGCCACCTCTGCAGGGCCTTGGGTTGACAATTACATCACCTCCGAGAAGTCAAAACTCCAGGTGCCCATTCACATGTGTATAAGGTTGAAATGTGTAACATTCACATGATTAAGGCATCACAACCATGTAGTTGATAGATTGCTCTGAAGGCACTCTATGCATCTTAGGAAATACAAAACAACTTTCTTTTTTTTTTTTTTTGAGATGGTGAAATACTCAAATTTTTCTACAACATGTGTATTTCGTTTTAATACTAGTTTAATGAATCCCATATGGATAGGTTTACTTTTTATTTTATGTATTTTTTTTGTTGTTGTTGAGATGGTATTTTGTTCTTGTTGCCCAGGCTGCAGTGCAATGGCATGATCTCTGCTTACTGCAACTTCTGCCTCCCAGGTTCAAGTGATTCTCCTGCCTCAGCCTCCCGAGTAGCTGGAATTACAGGTTCCTGCCACCATGCCTGGCTAATTTTTGTATTTTTAGTACAGACAGGGTTTCGGCATGTTGGCCAGGCTGGTCTCGAACTCCTGATCTCAGATGATTCACCTGCCTCGGCCTCTCAAAGTGCTGGGATTACAGGCTTAAGCCACCACACCCAGCCTAAGACAACTCTTGAGGGATACTTTAAAAACAGATTTAGGAAACTCCCAAAGCAGGGAGCAGGAGCTACCATAAATGAACATCATTTATAAACACAATAAGAAATCAAGGAGGGACAAGGTGGTGTGTTCCTGTAATCCCAACTACTCTGGGGGCTGAGGTGGGAGGATCATTTGAGCCTGGGAGGTTGAGGCTGCAATGAGCCAACCACTCCACTCCAGCGTGGTGGTGGTGTTGTTTTTGAGACACAGTGAGATCCTGTCAAGCAAGAAAGCAAGCAAGCAAGAAAGAAAGAAAGAGAGAGAGGAGGAAGGGAGGGAGGGAGGGAAGGAGGGAGAGAGGGAGGGAGGGAGGGAGAAAGGAAGGAAGGAAGGAAGGAAGGAAGGAAGGAAGGAAGGAAGGAAGGAAGGAAGGAAGGAAGGAAGGAAAAGAAAGAGAAAGAGAGAAAGAGGGAGGGAGGGAGGGGAGGGAGGGAGGGAGGAAGGAAGGAAGGAAGGAAGGAAGGAAGGAAGGAAGGAAGGAAGGAAGGAAGGAAGGAAGACAGGCACTGAGGGAAATTCAGAAGATGCAATAAACAGGAAAATTAGCACTCTCCAAATCTGGATTATACACAATGTGAAAGAGACTAAAAACAATTTTATTTAAAATTAATGAAAAGATAAAAAGGAATAAAATCCAAAAGGAAAAGATCAGATACTATGAAAAACAATAGAGCAATTCGAAAAGCCAAATAGAACTTCTAGAAATGAAGGACAGACTCATTGATGTTAAAAACAAATAAAAATATCCATAGGTAGATATGTTATAGAAAAATTTCAGAACTTCAACAACAAAGGATTGAGAGAGTAAAAACATATTATCTATAAATAAATGGCAGTTTGAGTGACAGCAAGCTCCTCATCAACAATAATTCTTGAAGGTTGGGAAGCATCTTGAAAGCAGTGAGGGAATATAAGGGATATACATCAGAGTGTATATCCATCTAAACTATATACACATGAGGGCGAAATAAAAGCCTTTTTAGATAGACTGCTTGAAAAAGTTTACTACTCGTAATTTCACCCTGAGATGAATATTAGTTTAAACGATATGAAATTTCTGATATTTGGCCATTTTGACCCACAAAAATGACAATTTCATATGATTCAAACTAAATCTAAAATACCTATGTGCTTCAAGTAGAAGAAAAATGAATCCAGGAGCAGATGCAAGAAGCCATGATGAGCAGTTATTGATAAAAAACTAAATAAGCATTGACTACAAGGATAATAAAATGACTAATGGCATTTGGAATGGAAAGGGAGAACTAAGACATATCTGCTGATATGGAGCTAGAGCTATTAATTAACATGAAATTATGGTGAGTCATGTATCCATGTTAAAACTTTAAGGTTGACTACTAAAAAAACAGAAATACAACATGAAACTTCCAACTCAATGGCTGGAGTGGGGGATGGGAATAAAGAAAATTCAATCTTTCCAAGAAAAGTTAGAAAAGCGGAATGTGAAAGCAAGAGAAAGAGAGAGAGAAAAAAAAAAAAAAAAACCCACAAAATCAGATGACCAAAGTAAGCCAAATACACTAATAATCAAAGTGGCAGTAAATGCAATGATTATGCCTGCTAAAGGACAGATTCTTAGGATTTTAAGGAACAGACCCAAAAAACCCAGCTATATATGCTCCTTTCTATAAACATACCTAGAGCAACTCAAGAGGGTCAAGAGTGAAAGAATGAAAAAGGTGAAAGAGGATATACCAGATGAAGACTAAGAAAAAAAAAGAAGGGGCAGAAAGGAAAGGAAAGAAGGGGCGGGGCATGGTGGCTCACACCTGTAATCCCGGCACTTTGGGAGGCTGAGGCGGGTGGATCACTTGAGGTCAGGAGTTCGAGACCAGCCTGGTCAACATGGTGAAACCCGTCTCTACTAAAACAATTAGCCAGACTTGGTAGTGGGGGCCTGTAATCCCAACTACTTGGGAGGTTAAGGCAGGAGAATTGCTTGAACTCGGGAGGCAGAGGTTGCAGTGAGGTGAGATCGCACCATTGCACTCCAGCCTAGGTGACAGGGTGAGACTCCGTCACAGAAAGAAAGGAAAAGAAAGAAGGGAGAGAGGAAGTGGGCAAGACGAGGAAAGAAAGAAGCCAGCATAGCAACATTAGACAAAGAGACATTAGGACAAAAATAATTATTATTACAAATTGAAAAGGAGGGTCACTATTTAATGATAAATGAAACAATAAGGCAGAAAAATATCCTTGCTTTAAATCTGTATGCTCCTAACCCTGTAGCCGCAAAATACATTAAACCAATAGTTGTGAATAAATATTGACTGAAATTAACATGGCATTTGATGCCCTCTGTTTTTCCTAAGATATTTTTCGCTATTAATTACTTCCTAATTAAGTATTAGTTTGTTCATTGAACGAATTTTGATTGAGTAACTACTATGTCCCAAACTAGAAATTCAGTGATGAACAAGATAGACAAAGTCCCTGCCCTCATGGACTTTATATTCTAGTGGACAAAATATATTTATTTCAAAATAAATGTTTCAAACATGTGGCTCACATGTGAGAAATTATACTAATATCTAAAATAATATGCAGTACTCAGATTGCTTATTCAGCCATATTGCTCAATGCCTAAGCGATTCTCTGATCAGGATATTGTTAAGAGATTGGTTCAATTTTTAAGGACCCCACTCTATTCAACAGGGCACCATGTGTTTGTTTACATATATTTATTTCTCACTTTTACTAAGCATGATTATAGAGCTGACACCCACAAGATGAAATCATAAAAGAATTATTTAAAGTTAAACATACAAAGTCTGGAAAGAATCAGATATAATTGCCAAAATGTGCATGTGGCCAATAGTTTTAAAAATAATGCTTTCATAATTACTAGTTTGTTACATGAGAAGTGTAACCGAAAACTGAGGAAATTCACCACGGTTCATGACTTAAGCAGTATAAATAGCAGACAGCACTTGAGCCCACATTTTCATTCATTTTACTCTACTAAGTAAAAACCATGGATTCACTTACAATTCTTCTTTGTACTTATGTGTCTCTTTTGAGTTATATATTAGGACAATATGAAGATGTAAATTTTTAAATCTTCATGAAGTGTATCTCTTTTCATTAACTGCCAAAGTATACATAAAATATTCCAAAAGAACAAACCACAACACAATTTTTTTTTAGATATGGTCAAAACTTATTTGGCACAAGTTACCAAAAGAAATGTAGTCAAGTGGCAAGTGATATTTAATTTATATCCTGAAATGTTTACAGAAACTATTAAGTATTGCTGATGAATAAGACTGCACTTACAAATCATTTCTGCCATAAATAATATGCACAATTTAAGCCAGTAAAAACACAATTCTAACGATTAGAAAGAAAAAAGGATTGAGATCACATCTGATCCAAAAAAAACAGTCAACTTGACACACACACACACACAAACTGTACTCTATTTGTTTAGAAAACTTACCTAGAATAGAAATAAAAGTTTCTAATTAACCTCCTATTTATAGAGCCCCGTTCTGCTGTACGGATGATGGTATGCCAAGTTTGAACTAGCACACATGAACTGGTGGTCAATTCTAAAAGTCTGTGGTTTTCTCATCAAAGGAGAGGGTCAAGTAACTTTGAGCTACATTCAGGAATCTGTGTCCCCCAAAGATCCAGCATTTGATTGGAAAAGACTTTCATTGGTGTATTAGGCCATTTTTGCCCTGCCATGAAGAAATACTTGAGACTTGGTAATTTATAAAGAAAAGAGGTTTAATTGGCTGGGTTCTGCAGGCTGTACTGGAAGCATGGCACCAGCATCTGCTTGGCTTCTGGGAAGGCAAACAGGGAGCAGGTGTGTCACATGGCGAGCGAGGGAGCAAGGGCAGTTGCAACAGGGAGTGCCACATCCTTTTTTTTTTTTTTTTTTTTTTTTTTTTGAGTCTTGCTCTGTCGCTCAGGCTGGAGTACAGTGGCGCGATCTTGGCTCACTACAAACTCCGCCTCCCGGGTTCACGCCATTCTCCTGCCTCAGCCTCCGAAGTAGCTGGGACTACAGGAGCCCGCCGCCTCACCTGGCTAATTTTTTTGTATTTTTAGTAGAGATGGAATTTCACCGTGTTAGCCAGGATGGTCTCGATCTCCTGACCCCGTGATCCGCCCGCTTCGGCCTCCCAAAGTGCTGGGATTACAGGAGTGAGCCACCGCGCCCGGATGTCACATACTTCTAAATAACCAGATCTCTCAAGGACTCACTCACTATCACCAGGACAGTACAAAGCCATTCATGAAGGATCCGCCCCATAACCCAAACACCTCCCACTAGGCCCCACCCCCAACACTGGGGAATTACATTTCAACATGAGACTTGGGGGGACAAATATCCAAACTATATCCCTTCAATTTAATTTTCTGATAATCAGAGCCTTCAAATCACTCCCTTCTCCTTTGCCCGTTTCAATCAACCAAGGCCACCCAGAATCTCTGTATATATGTCACTTAACTTGCTAGCAACCCTTGCGGGGAGGGAGTAGACTTCACTCAAGTTCTCTGTACATCCCTAGTCACTGAGATGCCACTTTCATGTGTGCCAGTGGCCGGCGGCCGTGCAATGAGAGAGACCGGTGGTGGAGCCCAGGTCCTGCCTAGGTAGAAAAGTGATGGAAGATCCCTGCTTGACGCTGAGGCCTCAGCAACACCAGCCGTGGAAGGGAAAAAGAGGAACTGGCCTGTCCTATCCTTGTTGCCAAAGGGAAGGGAGAGAAAGGAAAATCTCTAAGAGCAAAAAGCCACGTGGCCCTCCTAGAGTCTGTGGTACCAATTCACAGAGCTTTGATAGTTCAAAATAGCTTCCATGGAGAATTTGGTTTAAAGTACTTGCAGAAGCAATTCTGAGAGAGAATAAAGGAGACATTACTTAAACAGAAAATGATTGTATGATGGCTGTAGTTAATGCGAACCCACAAAACCTGAGACGGGTCTCAGTTAGTTTAGAAAGTCTATTTTGCAACGTAGAAGATGCACCCGTGACACAGCCTCAGGAAGTCCTGACCACATGTGCCCAAGGTGGTTGGGGCACACCTTCATTTTATACATTTTAGGGAGACATGAGACATCAATCAACAGATACATAAGAAGGACATTGGTTTGGTCTGGAAAGGCAGGACAACTTGAAGCAAAGGCAGGAAGACTCAAAGCAGTGGGAGGGGGACTCCAGGTCACAGATAGGTGAGAGATGAACAGTTGTATTCTTTTGAGTTTCTGATTAGCCTTTCCAAAGGAGGCAATCAGATATGCATCTATCTCAGCAAGCAGAGGGATGACTGAATAGAATGGCAGGCAGGTTGGCCCTAAGCAGTTCCCAGCTTGACTTTTCCCTTTAGCTTAGTGAATTGGGGGCCCCAAGATTTATTTTCCTTTCACATTTATAATAATATATTGTATACTTAAAAATTGCTTAGAGAATAGATCTTAAATGTTCTTGCCACCAAAAAAAAGTGAAGTGATGAATATGTTAACTAGCTTAATTGCACAATGTATACGTATGTTGAAACATCACATTGTATACCATAAATATATGCAATTTTTGTCATTTTAAAAAAGTTATGAGAAAAAAAATTAAGAGAGATCATAGCTGAAATTTTTCAGAATTGCTAAAAGATACCAATCCTCAAATTATTACACTCTATGAAACCCAAAGATATGGGTACCTAGACATAGTATACTGAAACTAAAGAACATCAAAGACAAAGAAAGTGTTTAAAGCAGCCAGAGAGAAAAGATAGACTTACCCACAGAGAAATGATAACAAGACTGATGGCTTACTTCTTAATGTCCATCCACTGGACATCGGAAGAGATAAAGAACTAAAAGAAAGAAGATAACCAAATACCTGGAACCCTAGTTCTAGCAAATATTCTTTTCAAACATAAATGGTAGCCATACTCAGTGACTCACGCCTATAATCCCAGCACTTTGGGAGGTAGAGGTGGGTGGATCATCTGAAGTCAGGAGTTCAAGACCAGCCTGGCTAACATGGTAAAAATACAAAATTTTCTACTAAAAATACAAAAAATTAGCCAGGCGTGGTGGCGCACACCTGTAGCACCTGTAATTCCAGCTACTCAGGAGGCTGAGGCAGAGAATTGCTTGAACCCAGGAGACAGAGGTTGCAGTGAGCTGAGATTGCACCACTGCACTCCAGTCTGGGCGACAGAGCAAGACTGCATCTCAAAAAAAAAAAAAAAGACAAAGTCTATAATAAGGCTAAATGGACTAAGTATAAAAGAAAATGAAAACAAAACTGGATTTTTAAAAAGAAGCAGCCAGGTTTACCTATGTTGGAAACAAAATGCTTGTTCTTGGTGCCACAAAGAAATAGCACTCGAACATTAATTTTCTCAGCAAGGCTATTTTTACTTCTATAGAAGAGTGCAACTCACAAATGGAGTAATGGCGAGAGCACAACTGAACAAGGGAGGGGAAGGGATTCTTATTCCTGACGCAGGTAGCCCCTACTGCTGTGTCATTCCCCTAATGGCTAGAGTTGGACCATACAGTCTAAGCTAATTCAGATAGGCTATTTTAAAGAGAGCAGGGGTATGAGCCAGCGTAGTGGGGTGAGTAGTTTGGTGGGAAGGATGGTTACAGAACAGGTGACTAAAGGTGAATTAGGTGACAGCAGGTGACCACGGGTGATTCAGGTCAAAGCAGGTGACCAGGATGAGTCAGGACAAAGCAGGTGACCAGGGGAACAGATGTGAACTACTGATTAAAACTGGTGGAAAAGGTTGTTTACTGAAACTGCGAGGAAGTTAAACTTTAAAATGGAGGACAAAGAACTGACCATACTGACATACTGATTCTTTGAAGAGAAATCTGGAACTCACTGTATCCAACACCTAAAACCAAAGGGCATACAACATTTGAAAAACATGGGAAAATATACACTAAGCATGTACCAACAAATGATAAAGTTGCTATAAAGATATCAGATAAAATAGTCACTAAAGCAATAGCAAGATCTCAGTTTCTGAGAGTAGAATGCTTCATTGAAGTTCTTTCACCAAACTTGAAAACTCTCGTCAATAGTAATGATTCTTCAGACATGGCACCTTCATTTTTTGTCCTTACTCTCCATAACTCCTTAGACTTCTGTCTTCACTGCCCCCACACACACCCTGCCCATTGGCATCAGCCACACTTGGAATCCTCCTCCCATTATCTGATCCCTCATTCCAGGCTCTCTACCCCAGTTCTTCCATCACTAACCACAACAGCCTTAACCTTGGGCTTTCTCCACTCTACTCACCAGACTTACTTGACTTCCAAATCCTCAAAACTCAACTTTTCCCATCTTATCTTGGCATGGAGGGGTTTGAGAGGCACCAATAAACAGTATCCAGTTCCCTTCTTAATCTCTGAACAGAGTGCAAAATAAGAGTAAAGGAAATGGAAGTACCATCACCTTTTTAAAGGATAAAGCTGACTTTCCACAATTCTTATAGCTAGTATCTTTTCTGAATACAGTAGCCAGAGGCATTCATAATGATGTTTTCACTGCAGCTATACTTTAAGAATAGCCAACAGTTGGCCGGGTGCAGTGGCTCACGCCTGTAATCCCAGCATTTTGGGAGGCCGAGGCGGGCGGATCACGAGGTCAGGAGATCGAGACCATCCTGGCTAACACGGTGAAACCCCGTCTCTACTAAAAATACAAAAATTAGCCGGGCATGGTGGCGGGTGCCTGTAGTCCCAGCTACTCGGGAGGCTGAAGCAGGAGAATGGCGTGAACCCGGGAGGCGGAGCTTGCAGTGAGCCGAGATCATGTCACTGCACTCCAGCCTGGAGAACAGAGTAAGACTCTGTCTTGAAAATAAATAAATAAATAAATAAAAGAATAGCCAACAGTTGGTCTCACACACACAGCCTGTCACGTGAGTGATTAGTGATTGAGTATCAGACCAAGCATACTGATCTGGAACAAGCATAGGGCAGATGCTGACTTGGTAGAGAATGTGTCTCTCTCCTTTCAAGAAAGGCCTAAAAGTGACAGTAAAAAAGAGCCAAGATCAAAACAGAGTTTATTTACTTTTAACCCGGATTGACTCTGAAATGTTACCATATTATTGGAGTTGGGCATTTATCGAAACCTGTCATAGAAAAAAAGAAAATAACTTAAATCTCAGCACAAATCCTTTCTCTGTCTTGATAAGAGTGGACAAGGGAATTGCTGATTGGTCCTGAATTTCTGTTTCTTCTCTAAAACACTTTCAGGCAAATTAGAATGGTCTTGACTGTTATGCAGAGGACCAGGATCCTGGGTCAAAAGAGCTTCTTTTCAGTCACAGGTATTATTTCACATTCTAGCTGGAGAGAGAAGGCATAAACAAAAACAAAAAGAAATGGAAAGACGTAAACACCTGTTGAAGAAAGGGAAGAGATATCACAAGACCAAGAGCGACTGTCAAAATAATTGAATACCAGGCCGGGGTCGGTGGCTCACACCTGTAATCCCAGCACTTTGGGAGGCCGAGGCAGGTGGATCATGAGGTCAGGAGTTCGAGACCAGCCTGGCCAATATGGTGAAATCCCCGTCTCTAAAAATACAACAATTAGCTGGGCATAGTGGTGTGTGCCTGTAGACCCAGCTACTTGGGAGGTTGAGGCAGAAGAATCGCTTAAACCCAGGAAGCGGAGGTTGCAGTGAGCCGAGATCACACCACTGCACTCCAGCCTGGCAACAGAGTGAGAGTCATTCTCAAATTAAAAAAAAAAAATTAAAAAAGAAAGACTTGAATAAAAAAAAAAAGTTAGCAAAGATGGGCTGATAATGTTGCTAAAGCATTTGTTTCAATGATAAAAGGTAAGTGAAGACAAAGAAAAGAACCCCACCTAAGCTATGAGCTGGTAGCTGGAAATACGGGAAGAATCCAATGGTGAAAAGACAAGTAAAATGTTACGTAAAACAACAGTTGTTAAAGGGAGTGGGGTGGAGAGGCAGGAGGGCTGCCTCCCTTGCTCAGCCCATGGCCCTGTCACTAAGGAAAAATAACTCTGAAGGAGTAAGTCAGATGAGATAGAACAGGAGGGGTCTTATCTCTGCTGGGTCCTATCTCTGCTAAGTCAGCTGGGGAGACAGTGTGGGGCAGACGTTGGAATCTCGTGGAATGGAAGCCAGTGAGTCAGGGAGGAAGAACTCATCCCAGTTCCCACTCTGCCGCCACATCAAAGGTTGCAGGGATTAGCGAAAATGCCCACCCGGTTGCGCAAGCTATCCTGAATACCGAGAATCTAATCCACTTGATGAGTTTACTCAGCCAGTGTTTTGTGGACTTGGTACAAAATGCTCAAATGACTTTTTAGTTAAAGGAAGCAAAATGGAAGAACAGTCCTCACGCAGCAACCTCATCAAAGTTCCTCAATGCAATAAAACAACTCTATAACTCTGCTAATACCCTAACATAAAGCCATGATTGCCAAAAAAAACAAACAACAAAAAAATTGTAACCCCAGACTCCCTCTCTCTGGATGAAATAGTCTTGATTATGTAGATCGTTTGAGATTCAGTCCATCCAAGTAGTTGTAATTCCAGAAATCAAAGAATAGGGATACTGCGCCCTCTACTGGCTTTGCAGCTGCAGGTACAGATGAATTTAAACCAGAAAGCTTTTAGTTTTCTAGCATTTTTACTAGAAAGTCTCTAACGACCAAAAAATAGAAGGGTGGTACAAGTCTCTTAAAGTAAATCTTAAGTAAAGATTTATGGTAATTGTTAACAAAAAATCACGTTAAAAAGCAAAAAACACCCAAAAAACTTAAAACCTTAAAAAATAAACTGTTCATGTGATAGTTCTTGAAACTATTGAAATTTTCTGAGGTTGACTACCATGGAGAGTCAAGAACTAAATATAGGGGAAAAAAGAATTAGATATAGGAAATTAAGAAGAAAAAAAACCACTTTAGATGTTTCAAATAATGTTTCTGATGCATTTCCTAGCATCTCTTCTCTCAGTATTTGAAGAACTTTTGCCACCCTGTTCCTCAGTTACTGAAATGTACAAACCCATGGTGTCCCTACAAGTCCTTTTTCCCTGAACACTCTGAAAGAGACTATAGATGCACATATTTTTAAGTAAAAATGAAAACTGTGGCATTCTCTGATTCTCAAAAACTAATAGGAATGATACCAGCAATTGAACTCCTCTTAAAAGGAGCACACTGGCTCGTGCCTATAATCCTAGCACTTTGGGAGGCCGAGGCGGGTGGATTGCCCGAGCTCAGGAGTTCAAAACTAGCTTGGGCAGCAAGGCGAAACCCCATCTCTAGTAAAATACAAAAGAAATTAGCTGGGCATGGTGGAACGCGCCTGTAATCCCAGCTACTTGGTAGGCTGAGGCATGAGAATTGCTTGAATCTGGGAGGCGGAGGTTGCAGTGAGCCGAGATCACACCACTGCACTCCAGTGTAGGCAACAGAGCAAGACTCCATCTCTACAAAAAAAAAAAAAAAAAAAAAAAAAAAAAACACAAGAGCAAGCTGTGACTCAGATGACTTACCAGCTCTGTTTCCCCCTTATCAATTAACCTAGCAAATGGTCCAAAGCTGATGCTCCAGAATATATGTTCTCTCTTGCAAAGCTCCAATTCCACACCTAACTGATTTATTCAACCAAATGCGTTTATTTGATCATTTGATAAATATTTTCTGAGCACCTACAATGTGTAAGGCAATGTTGTAGGTGCTGTGGATACAGAAGTAGACAGATGGCCTCACTGAAAAGTCGAAAGCTAGCTTTGTGAGTTCCTATTTATTTTCTTTACATATCAACGAGTTTGTGCACTTCCACACATACTAAGGTCAAATGGCAAGTCCATGAAGTGTTCCTTGACTAACTTGGGCCGTGGGTTTCACATCAGCTGATCTTCTGAAATATCCTGTCATGAAGCCACTGCACATTTTCTGTCTAGAGTTGTTACTCATATCTGTCACTGCCTTGAATTAGTATTTAAAGATTTGACTGCCATCTGACTTTTCATATGTTTGGTTTTCTCCTCAACTGCAATAGAAATTATTTGAGGCTGGGCGTGGTGGCTCACACCTGTAATCCCAGCACTTTGGGAGGCCAAGGCAGGTGGATCACAAGGTCAGGAAATCGAGACCATCCTGGCTAATAAGGTGAAACCCTGTCTCTACTAAAAATACAAAAAATTAGCCAGGCTTGGTGGCAGGCGCCTATAGTCCCAGCTACTCAGGAGGCCGAGGCAGGAGAATAGCTTGAACCCGGGAGGCGTAGCTTGCAGTGAACCGAGATCGCACCACTGAACTCCAGCCTGGGCGACAGAGCAAGACTCCATCTCAAAAAAAGAAAAAAAAAAAAGAAAGAAAAAGAAGTTATTTGAAGTAAGAAATACATGGCCTGACATAGAATGATATGAAAAGTCCTAAAAAGATATAAAAATAAACCATACTTAACAACTTAACTTTCTTGAAAAGAATATTACATTAAATACAGTCTATCAGCAAAATTTCATATACAGTAAAATTTAATTGATTTTAATCCAAACTAGATTACTTTATTAATTATAAATTAATTAATATTAATTGTCATCCTCAGTGCAACTTCCAAGAAAATAATTCAAACTATATAGCAAAAGAACATCAAGAGAATTAAGAGATGTTTTTAAAAACACTCTTAGAGGTATATTCAAAAATTTAAAAGTTTCTAACACAAAAAGGCAATAATGGAGAAGTAGTGGAACAAAAAGGACATAAAACATATAGAAAAAATGTAAATGAAAACCATAAATCCTATCTTGTTAGTAATTATATTATGTGTAAATGGATTAAACACTCCAATCAAAATATAGTTATTGACAGAATGGGTTTTGTTTTGTTTATTTGTTTTTGAGACAAAGTCTCACTCTGTCGCCCAGGCTGGAGTATAGTGGCTCACTGCAACCTCCACCTCCCAGGTTCAAACAAGTCTCCTGCCTCAGCCTCCCGAGTAGCTGGGACAGGCGCCCATCACCACATCTGGCTAATTTTTGTAGTTTTAGTAGACACAGAGTTTCACCATGTTGGCCAGGCTGGTCTCTAACTCCTGGCCTAAAGTGATCCGCCCACCTCGGCCTCCAAAAGTGCTGGGATTACAGGCGTAAGCCACCATGCCCAGCCAACAGAATGGATTTTTTTTTTAAAAAAAAGATCCAACTCTATTGTGTCTACAAGAGACACACTTTAGATTAAAGATACAAAGAGGTTAAAAGTAAGAAAATACCATGCAACCATAACTAAAAGAGGGCTGGAGACCCATATTGATAGAAGACAAAATAGACTTTAAGACAAAGAAGATTTTTATGATGATAAAAGACCTAATAGTTATAAACATATAAGCATCTAATACCAGAGTTCCAAAATCCATGAAGCAAAAACTTATAGGATTAAAGGAAAAAATGGACAATTCAGTAATTGTGGTTGGAGGTTTCAGTTACCCACTTTCAATAAGAAAATAGGAGACTTGAAAAATACTGCAATAAACAAGTCTGTCCTCCAAAAATTTATATGCTGAAACTCTAACCCCCAATGTGACGGCATGAGGAGATGAGGCTTTAGGGAGGTAATTACATGATGAGAGTGAGGTCCTCGCGAATAGTATTAGTGCCGTTATAAAAAGGACACCAGAGAGCTAGCTCACCGTCTTGCTGCCACATAAGAGTACAGCAAGAAGTCAGCATCTGCAACCCGGAAGAGAGCCCTCACCAGACCCAGTCGGGCTGGCACCCTGATCTCAGACTTCCAGCCTCCAGAACTGTGAGAAATATACTTCCGTTGTCTATAAGCCATCCAGTCTGTGGTACTTTATTATATAGCAGCCCAAAGGGACTAAGCAACCATTATAAACCAACTTGACCTAACAGACATCAATTGAACACTCCACCCAATAACAGCACAATACACATTTTTCTCAAATACATATGGAACATTCTCCAGGATAAACCATATATTATGCCGAAAATTAATAAATTTAAATGATTGAAATCATACAAAGCATGTTCTTCAATCACAATGTAATGACATTAGAAATTAATTAGAAGTAAATTTGAAAAATTCACAAATATGTAAAAATTAAACAACATACTCTTAATAACCAGTAAGTCAAAAGGATTAAACCACAAGCAAAATTATAGTTTGAAATAAACGAAAATAAAGATGATACATGTCAAACTTATAGATGTAACTGAAGAAGTGCTTAGAGGAAAATTAATAGCTATATAAATACCTATATTTAAAAAGAAGAAATAGTTCTTATCTTCCATTTTCCATTTTCAGAAACCAGAAAAAAGAAGAAACCTAATCTTCCATTTTTCAGAAACCTAATCTTCCATTTTCAGAAACCAGAAAAAAGAAGAGCAAACTAAACCCAAAGCAAAATGGAAGGAAATAATAAAGATTAGAATGGAAATAAATGAAATAGAGAATATATTAATAAAAACAAGAGTGAAAAGTCAAAATAGACAAACTTTTAACTAGACTGACCAAAAGAGAGAGAGAAGACTCAAATTACTAAAGCTATGAATGGGGCCGCGGGGAGGGAGACCATCAGGATAAATAGCTAATGCATGTGGGGCTTAATATCTAGGTGATGGGCTGATAGGTGCAGCAAACCACCATGGCACACGTTTACCTATGAAACAAGCCTGCACGTCCTGCACATGTATCCCAGAACTTAAAATTAAATTAAATTTTAAAAATAAAATAAAATATAATAAAAAATGAATGGAAGAGAGGGCATCACTCCCAGCCTTACAGAAATTAAAAGGATAATATGCCAACAAATTAGATAACCTAGATAAAATGGACAAATTCCTAGAAAGACACAAACTACTGAAACTGATTTATAAAGAAAATCTGAATACATCTGTAATAAATAAAGAGGTTGAGTCTGTAATGAAAATACTTTACACGAAGTAAAGTCTAGGCCCATTGGTGAATTCTACCAAACATTTAAAGAAGAATTAACAATCTTTCTCAAACTCATCCAAAAAAAAAAAAAAAATAGAAGATGAAGGAACTCTTTCCAATTCATTCTATCAATATGGACACAAAAATCTTCAACATATACTAACAAACTGAATCCAGTCATATATAAAAAGGATCATACACCATGACAATGTGAATCATAATACAAATGCAAAGTCTGTTTAACATATGAAATAAACCAATGTTATATACCACATTAATGAAATGAAGAAAAAAAAGCACATGACCATCTCAATAGACTGACAATTTTCAACAACTTTCCAAAATAAGAAACACTGAAAAAATAGAAATAGAAGAAACATTATCCATTTGATGAAGGACACCTACTAACATCTCACAGTTAACATCACACTTAATGATGAAAGACTGAATATTTTCCCCCAAGATCAGGAACAAGACAAAGGTGTTTGCTGTTACTACTTCTCGTCACCATTGTACTGGCAGTTATAATCAGAGCAAGTAGGCAAGGAAAAGAAATAAAAGCATCCAGACTGGAAAGGAAGTAAAACTATCTCTATTCACAGGCGATGTGATGTTGTATGTAGAAAATCCAAAGAAACCCACACACACAAAAAAATTATTAGAACTAACAAATGAGTTTACCAAGATTGTAGGATAGAAAATCAATATACAAAAATCAGTTGTATTTCTATATACTATAAATTAACCATACAAAAATGAAATTTATAAAATTTAGTTTATAATAGCATCAAAAAGAATATAATAAATAAATACAATGAATAAAGAGGAATTAAAAGAAATTAATGAAGGAAGTGCAAGAATTGTACACTGAAAACTACAAAACATTATTTAAAAAATTTAAAGTAAGGCCTAAATTAATGGAAACACATCATGAATAAGAAGACTTAATATTGTTAAGATAGCAGTATTCACTAAACTGATTTATAGATTCAACCTAATCCCTTTCATAATCCCTGCTGTAGTTTTTTTTTTTTTTTTTTGCAGAAATTGGCAAGCTGATTCTAAGATTCATATGGAAATGCAAAAGACCTGAACAGCCAAAATAATCTTGAAAAAGAACAAAGTTGGAGAACTCACACTTTACAGGTTCAAAACTTACTGCAAAACTATAGTCATCAAAACAGTATGGACTAGGCTAGTGACCCATGCTTGTAATCCCAGCACTTTAGGGGTCTGAGTCAGGAGGGTTGCTTAAAATCAGTTTAAAACCAGCCTAGGCAACAAAGTGAGATCCCATCTCTACAAAAACTAACTTTAAAAATTGACTGGGCATGGTGTCACATGCCTGTAGTCTTAGCTACTTAGTAGGCTGGGGTGGGAGGATCAGTTGAGTCCAGGAGTTCAAGGCTGCAGTGATGCAGTGAGCTACAATCATGCCACTGCACTCCAGCATATGGGACAGAGCAAGATCCCATCTCTAAAAATAATCATTGTGCTCCTGGCATAGAGCTAAACATATAGATCAATAGAATCGAGTTGAGAGTCCAGAAATAAATCCATACATCTATGGCCAATTGGCTTTGGTCTGACAAGGATGCCCAAGGCAATCAGTGGAAAAAGAATAGTCTGTTCAACAAATGGCCCTGGGACAACTGGATATCTATGTGCCAAAGAATAAAGTTGGACTCCTACCACACTGCGTATACAAAAATTAAAATGGATCATAAAAAATTTTACTGTAGTAAATAAAAAAAGAAAACATTAGGAGAGTAAGAGTGTTAATTTAGAAAAAACAATGGATCAATGACCTAAGAAAAAGAGCTAACATCATAAAACTCTTAGAAGAAAACTTAGGAGTAACTCTTCATTTGGCAATAACACCAAATGCACAAGCAACAGTAGAAAAAAATAGATAAATTAGATTTCATCAAAATTAAAATATTTTGTATATCAGGAACATTATCAAGAAAGTAGAAAAGCAGCCTACAGATTGGGAGAAAGTATTTCCAAATCATATATCAAATGAGGGTTTAGCATTCAAAATAAATGAAGAATTCCCACAACTCATAAATAAAAATACAAGCAACTCTATTAAAAAATGGGCAAAGGAGGCCAGGTGTGGTGGCTCACTCCTGTAATTCCAGCACTTTGGGAGGCCGAGGCGGGTGGATCATGAGGTCAGGAGTTCAAGACCAGACTGGCCAAGATGGTGAAACCCCATCTCTACTAAAAATACAAAAAAAAAAATTAGCCAGGTATGCTGGTGGGGGCCTGTAATTCCAGCTACTCGGGAGACTGAGGCAGGAGAGTTGCTTGAACCCAGGAGATGGAGGTTGCAGTAAGACGAGATTGTGCCACTGCACTCCAGCCTGGGCAAAAGAGCAAGACTCCTTCTCAAAAAAAAAAAAAAAAAGTGGGCAAAGGATTGGAATACACATTTCCCCCAATAAGATCTACAAATGACCAAGAAGCAATTGAAAAGATGTTAACATCATTAAGCAAATCACCATGGGGAAATGCAAAATTGAAACGACAGTGAGTTTTACCACTTAACACCCACTAGGATGGCTATAATGAAAAAGATATATAATAACAAGTGTTGGCAAGGATGTGTAGAAATTGGAACCGTCATATATTCCTGGTAGCAAAATAACGGTGCAGCCACTTTTCAAAGCAGTTTGACAATTCCTCACAAAGTTATAGAGTTGCCATATGAGCGAGCAATTCCACTCCCAGGCGGGCTTTGATTTCTTAAGAGAATTTTATTTCTTAAGAGAAATCAAAACCTATGTCCACACAAAAACTGGTACATGAATGTTCATAGCAGCATTAATCATAATAGCAAAATGTGAAAACAACTAAAATGTCCATCAGCTGATGAATGGATCAACAAAATGTGCTTATTCATATAATAGAATATTATTTGGCCATAAAAAGGAATGAAACACTGACACAGGTTGCAATAGGAATAAATCTTAAAACATTATGCTCAGTGAAAGAAGCCAGTCATGAAAGGTCATACATTGCATGATTTAATTTATATTAAATGACCAGAATAGGCAAATCTATAGATACAGAAAGTAGAGTAATGATTGTCAGTAGCTCAGAAAGTTGTTGTGGGGAAGCAAAAAAAAAAAAAAAGAAAAAGACTGCTAACGAGTATAGGGTTTCCTTTTGGGGTAATGAAAATGTTCTAAAATTTGATAGTGGTGATGGTTGCACAAACCTGTGAGTATACTTAAAACCACTGAATTGTACAATAAATTTAAAAGGAAAAATGTTATAGTATATGAATTACATCTCAGTAAACTTTTATTTTTTAGAAAATCCAGTCCAAGCCTGGGTAACTTTGCAAGACCCTATCTTTTCAAAAAAAATTAGCCAGACATGGTGGTGTGTCCCCATGGGAGGCTGAGGTGGGAGGATCACTTGAGTCTGGTGGGTCAAGGCTGCAGTGAGCCGTGATCACACCACTGCACTCCAGCCTGGGTGACAGAGTGAGATCCTGTCTCAAAAAAAAAAAAAAAAAAAAAAAATCCATTTCATCCTGGAAAACTAGGATAGCAGGATGGTATAGTTAACTGTATTCATTTATCTTTTTAATGTATCACAATATACAGCAAGGTGCCTTGTACCCAGAGGCAACAAAATAAATAGAGGTAGTTCATAATATTTTACATCGTTCGCAAATCATTCCCAATAGTAGTTGAAGTTTCTCAAGTGGTTCACAAACTCCTTGAGGCAAAGTTCGTGTCTTAGATTTCATATGCATCCATCATGATTAAATATTGCATTGCAATTACACTAAGCCTCGAAATACTTGCAGTGTAGAAATGCCCAGTACCTTGGTATCTTGACTAACCTATAACTCTTTTTTTTTTTTTCTTTTTTTTGAGACAGGTTCTCACTCTGTCACCCAGACTGGAGTGCAGTGGTGCAATCATAGCTCACTGCGCCTTGAACTCCTGGACTCAAGCGATCTTTCTGCCTCGGCCTCTCAAATAGCTGGGCACATGCCACCATGCCCAGCTTATTTTTAAAGTTATTTTCTTTTAGAGTCAGGATCTTGCTATGTTGCCCAGGCTGGTCTCCAACTCCTGGGCTCAAGCGATCCTCCCTCCTCAGCCTACCAAAGTGCTGGGATTAAAGGTGTGAGCCACTGTCCCTGGCCAAACCTGTAACTCCTGATTATTCAGGAGGCAGCACCATATAGTAGTTAAGGGGGAGGATGCAGAGTCAGACTATCTAGGTTTAAATCCAATTTCTACAACTTAATAATAATATGATCTTGGTGTCATTTGAATGATGCATTAAAAACAATAATAATAGTAATATGATCTTGGACAAATGGCTTAACCTTTTTAGCCTTTATTTCCTCATCTGTAAGGACAAGATTAATAATAGTCACCACCTGATAGGCTGCGTGAAGTCTTAAATGAATGAAGGTGTGTAAGTCACTTACTTGGCCTGGCTTGTGGTTAGTACTTATTATTCACTTAACCAACATTTATTGAGCACTGATTTTAATTTTCTGTCTCAAGGGAGAAAAGTTGAGAAAAAAAGATACGTAAATAAATCAGTGCAGTAAAGGGCTCTCTGAAAAACATCCAAAGAGCATAAGAGGGATTGCCAAGGCATGGGAAATCCTGTATGTATAAGGAATGGGGCAGGGCATAGAATATCAAGGAACATGTTATATGAAAACTACCACTACAACACAGTGCTTAAATTTTTTTTTTTTTTTTTTTTTTTTTGAGACGGAGTCTCGTTTGGGCACCAGGCTGGAATGCAGTAGCACGATCTCGGCTCACTGCAACCTCCGCCTCCCAGGTTCAAGTGATTCTCCTGCCTCAGCCTCCTTAGTAGCTGGGACTACAGGTACATGCCACCACGCCTGGCTAATTTTTTTGTATTTTTAGCAGAGATGGGGTTTCATTGTGTTGGCCAGGATGGTCTTGATCTCTTGACCTCATGATCCATTAAAATTTTTTAAAAGTATTCATTCCCCAGGTGGACAAAGAAAGGGAAATAAGGACATTCCAAACGGAGCGGGTGATGAGAGGAAAGCCTCATTTGTTCAGGGATCTAGGGTTAGCTTAGCAGGACAGGAGCACACCTAAGGTAAGGCGCAGTCACAGAAGGAGCCAGATCGCAGCAGGCTCCTTTTCCCTCTTCACCGGGACTGATTGAATCACCAGGTGAATGGGACCCTCCCCTCCCCGTGCAAGGGAGGCACTTTCTTTGGTTGGTTTTGTTTGTGGCATGGTTGTGTCCAAAGGCCAGAGAGCAGAAGACAGGAAGGACGGAATGAACTTTTGCCGGGCTCCAGATGGCTTGAATATTTCTAAAGTATCCTGGTCCTTTTACTGCTGACAAAGCCCGCCCCTGTTCACTGGCCAGTGGTCATTGTGCACCCAGAGGCTCCAGTACAACTGTTGGGAGTGACACGTTTCCTTGATAAATGCATCTGCATCCTGCACAAGCCCAGTTTCCCTTGTGTGCACCCAGCATGCATTATTCCCACACCGGGCACCAGAAGGGCTGCAACAGGACGGCAGCTCCCAGAGGAGTCCCCTCAATTACCGACAATAAGCCTCTGTACATAAGCCCTCATCAGAGGTGATTATGGCCGCAGGTTAATCTAGCGGTTCCTCCTAATTAATAGCCTGGAGTATTGAAGAGGCCAGAAGTGACCACAACACTCCAAGTTTTTGGAAAACCCCAGCTGGCTAAGTGTCAGCCTTCCTTTAGACCAAACCTTGGTCTGTTGTTAAACCACATCACCCTTTCCTGGAATCCAGCCCTCTGGCTGACACCCTTCTGTGGAGACAGAGTGTCCCTCTTGCGGCTCAGAAATACTGCTTAGACTTTTTTCTGCCACAGCATTCCCATGCCTTGGTCTTTCGGCTTCCTCCAATCCATTCTTATGGTCTCTTGAAAGTCTCTTGAAAATTTGCTACATCTTTTCCCACTCTGTTGTTCCAGTTTATTGTCTCCAGAGTTGTTTTATTATTTATTTTCCTTCAAAAAACCTGAAGCACTTTTCTTTCCCTACTCCTTGATTTCTCAGTTTCTTTCTTTCCCTCTGCCCCTGTCTCTCTTCTCCTACTGCCTCTCTTTCTGTATTATTTTTTTTTTTTTGATTGGCCTCGGATGAAAACAAACAGGTTAATCACATTGCGTGTGTCATGGCCATCTCACTGGGTCCCATGCATGGTCCTCTATTAGTTGGTTCCTGTTTTTTTCTGATTGCTTGATTTTGGTAATGTAATAACCTTCCATGAATCTAACAACCACTGGAAAAATGAGGGTCTCGCCGGGCACAGAGGCTCACGCCTGTAATCCCAGCACTTTGGGAGGCCGAGGCGGGCAGATCACAAGGTCAACATATGGAGACCATCCTGGCTAACACGGTGAAACCCCGTCTCTACTAAAATACAAAAATTAGCCGGGTGTGGTGGCCCCATGCCTGTAGTCTCAGCTACTCAGGAGGCTGAGGCAGGAGAATCGCTTGAATCTGGGAGGCAGAGGTTGCAGTGAGCCGAGATCGTGCCACTGCACTCCAGCCTGGGTGACAGAGCGAGATTCTGTCTCAAAAAAAAAAAAAAAAAAAATGAGGAGCTCAACAATGTCCTCCAGCAATCCACTTGCTGGAGGTGACTGGCTACCCCACCGCCAAGCGCCCCACCCAGAGTAACCAGCTTGCTGAGTCTTGAGCTCCATGTCTTCCTTTCTCATTATACAGCTTAATGCCAGCTACTCAACTATTCTAGCTAAACTACTCTAGTTTTTCAGGTTTGTAAAAAGATGTAGCGCTGTATGTACTCTTTTTCTTTGTTTCTAGTGTTATTTTACATATTATTTTTTACCTTTTATCTTAAAGGAAGTTCAGGCCGGGCACAGTGGCTCACGCCTGTAATCCCAGCACTTTGGAAGGCCAAGGCTGGCAGATCACTTGAGGTCAGGAGTTCGAGACCAGCCTGGCCAACATGGTGAAACCTTGTCTCTACTAAAAGTACAAAAATTAGCCAGGCATCACTTCTCGGCCTTTTGGCTAATATCAAGTGTAGTATCTGTTCTTATCAGTTTAATATCTGATATGTCCTCTATCCGAGGACAATATATTAAATGGATTTTTGGAAATAAGAGATGGAATAGGAGCTTGCTCCGTCCACTCCACTCATTGACCTGGTATTGCAGTACTTCCAGAAACGGTGCACAAAAAAAAAAAATTAGCTAGGCATGGTGGTGTGTGCCTGTAATCCCAGCTACTTGGGAGGCTAAGACAGGAGAATCACTTGAACCCAGGAGGCAGAGGTTGCAGTGAGCCGAGATATCACCACTGCACTCCAGCCTGGGCAACAGGCAACACAATATACAAGTATAATATATGGTAATATATTATAACATAATATAGTATTATAATATATGCAATATAAATATATGAATATATAATATATATAATTCTAAAAATCATTTGAAAACAATTCCATATATCTTACTTTTTTACTCCTTAATATATCCATGTGTATTTCCTAAGAACAAGGAAATGCTTATATAACCACAAATGAGGAAATGTAACATAGATACCATACTTGTTTGTTATATATAGTCCATGGTTAAGTTTTGTCAATTGTTACAATAATACTGTTTATAGCAATTTTTTCAAGGACATAATCTAGTCCAGAACCACATATTGTGTTCAGTTGTTGTGTCTCTTCAGTCTTCTTTAATCTGAAACATTTCTCCGCCTTTTTGTGACATTAACATTGTGAATTTCAGGAGTTTTAACATGTCTGTGACAGGTATTTTATTAATGTGCCTTAATTTATGTTCTCCTGATGTTCCCTTTTGATGGAAATCAGGTTGTGCATTTTGGGCGGAAATACCACAGAAGTGGTGCTATATTCTTCTTAGTAGATCACAATCAGAGGCCCCTTTTTGGTGAGATTAGCTTTGATCTCTTGGTTACAGTGCTGCCTCGTGTCTCCAGATTGTAGGTTTGCATAAGTTCTTGGGGGAGTTACTATTTCACTTAATATTACATTGCTAAGATTTATCCATATTGTTACATGTCATCTGTCTCCCTTAAGCATTCTCTGTCTCACACACACACACACACAAACACACACATACACACACACACAAACACATACACATACACACACACACACAAACACACACACATAAATTTTCTCATCTTTTTCTTTCTTTTTCTTTTTTTCCTTCTTATCATGTTGCTGTAGTTCAGATATTTGACCCCATCGAGTGTCATGTTGAAATTCGATCCATAGTGTTGGAGGTGGGGCCTGGTGGGAGGTGTCTGGATGATGGGAACAGATCCCTCATGAACGGCATGGTGCCATCCTCATAGTAGTGAGTTCTCACTTTATTAGCCCCACAAGCACTGATGGTTGAAGACAGCTGGCACCATTCTTCTTGTAGAGCCATGAGCCAAATAAGCATCTTTTCTTTATAAATTACCCACCATCAGATATTCCTTTGTAGCAACACAAAGTGAACTAAGACACATGTCTTTCATTTTCCAGCCACATTTTTTACTCAAAATCAATTTGGGAGGATACAACTCCTAGCTAAAGTATGTACTGTCTCTTGCTCAATTTCTATAGACTAGACAAGGCGCGGTGGCTCATGCCTGTATTCCCAGCACTTTGGGAGGCTGAGACAGGTGAATAACCTGAGGTCAGGAGTTCAAGACCAGCCTGGCCAATATGGCAAAACCCTGTCTCTACTAAAAATACAAAAAAAAAAAAAATTATCCAGGCATGGTGGCGCATGCCTGTAATCCCAGCTACTCAGGAGATTGAGGCAGGAGAATCACTTGAACCCGGGAGGTGGAGGTTGCAGTGAGCCAAGATTACACCACTGCACTCCAGCCTGGGCAATAGAGTAAGACTCCAACCCAAACAAAAAAAAAATTCTACAGACTAAATCTCCAAAGCTTGATATATAATGTACCAAGAATATGTGTTGCTATGAAAATAGGTGGTCTAGCAAAAAAGCAGGTATCAAAGAGATCAAAAAGGGATCCTTCACCCTTTACTCACTCAAGCTATCAGCATTTATTAACTGAGTAACTACTATGTTCCTAGCACCTCACTTGGCTAGATCAGAGCATGATAAAGAACAAAACTATCAAGGGCTTACAAGCCCGAAGTTCTCCTTCCCAGCAGTGGACATCCTTCTCATGCTTCAAGGCACAGCTCAAATGTCACCTCCTCTGTAAAGCTGTCCTTCACTGCTTCAAGCCTAAGTCTTTAACTGGGGACTTACTATCTTCCAAGCACAGCATTAGATGCTTTCATCACAGTTGTGCTGAAGGGTGGGTGTTACCATCTTCACTTCTCCAGTGAGTAGTTTGAGAATCACAATTTTAAAGGACTTAGATGTAGCCATACACTCATTAGGGGACAGGGCCAAAATTGGCCCAGACCTGACTTCCAAGTTGATTGGTTTTCTCATCATTCCGTGATAAGTACTAAGAGAGTTAAGTGCTTTTTCCTGAAAACTCATATAACATCGTACTTATAGTTCAATTACAGTGGTTATCACACTGAATTAGATTTAGGTATGTTCGCATCCCTCCTCTGAAATTAATTTTGAGCTGCTTGAGCATAAGAATTAAGTCTTGTTCATCTTTGAGTTCCCAGAACCTAGCAGAGTAACTGCAAATACAGCCAAGTCTCGTTGTTCACAAATTCCATATTTGAGAATTCACCGAAATTTATTTGTCACTTTCAAATCCATATTTAGTGCACTTTTGCAGACATGAGCATACACAGAGCAGGGAAAAGCTGAAACTCTCAGTGTGCAAGTTTCCAGCGGATGTAAAGCTAGGCTTTGTTCTGCCTCGTTTCACCTTTCATACCGTAAACAAGTGTTCTTCCCGCAGTCTGTCTATTGCCATATTTTTTACAGTTTGTGCTTTTTTGTTGGTGATTTCACTATTTTAAATGGCCTTGAGTAGAGTGATGAAGTGTTGTCCAGCATGCCAAAGCACAAGAAGGCTGTGATGTTATTTACAGAGAAAATATATGTGTTAGACAAGTTTTGTTCAGGCACAAGTTACAGCACTGTTGGCCATGAGTTCAATGTCAGTAACTCAAACAGATATTAAATAAGATGTTATTAAACAGAAACACACATAAAAAAAGGTTATGTATTGATTGGTTGACAAAAAATATGACCAGAGACTCAAAGGAAGCTAACCTTATTATTTATCCTAGAGCAATTGTTTAGTATTCACTAATTCATGGAACATAACTACTACAAATAAAATGAACTGTAGTGGGTGATCAATAAATGTACAATGAAAGAATGAAGAAAAAAAGACACATGTTAGAGAAATGACATTAACAAGTGAAAAGCTGCTTCATGAACTCACATGAAGCCAAACAGATAGAAAAATAAAATTATATATTGATATAATAAAGAAGAGCAAAATTACATAGTCTAGGTCAAAATTATATTATCATAAAATAAGGATAACGTACAAAGAAGAAGTAATAAATGTACACTTCCTACTCAATTAGAAGAAAATATTTTGCCACAACTTCTTTCCAAAAGAATGAATTCTTTTTACGCTAATTCAAGTACATCTGGCTGCTCTGGATTTAAGACTCCATAGTAACTTTTCTGTTGATATCTCATTGAGCATATTAAAAACCTATATGTTTTATATTTGTAAAAATACAATAGGACTACATTTTGAGCCATTGGAGTCCTCAAGAGCTCACTATCACTCTTTTCATGTTATATTATCAAATGTTTCCTTACTAAATAACACAGCATGATTATCTCCATTTTATATTTTTTTAATACAGACAGCTATTTTGCCCAGGCTGGTCTGGAAATCCTAGACTAAAGTCACCGTCCTGCCTCAGCCTTCCAAAGTGCTGATTATAGGCATGAGTGCTGCGCCTGGTCCAATCTCCACTTAAAAAAAAAAAAGTGCAAGGATGTTTATCTTTGAGATCTTCTTAAAGCAAGGAGAAGAAACGTATTGAATCTTTCAACTGATTTTATAAAGTAGATTCTACACTGTAGCACACTGGGAGGGGGCCTGACCTGCCGTTTCCGCAGCCATGTGATTGTGGTGAAAGCAGACATAACATTATGGCTCAAACAGAGCAAAGATGAGTTTACAAAGTACGTGGTTTAAGTAACTGCAGAGCTTTGGGACACAGACCTCTTTCTTCAGGACACGTATCTCATGTAACCATAATCATGATTGGTGGTGGGGAAGTTTAAAAACAGAGTATCCCCAAAACCTTCCAGACTTAGTGATACCACAGCTAAATCAGGTGATTCCAACACATGATTCACATCCCACAAAAAATGAAATGTTTACAAAAACAAGACTCTTACAGGATAAAGTAGCCTTTTCTCAAAATCCATTCAAAATTTAAACCGATCTTTCTTTCTGTGTTTTGTTTGACAATTGCTATTACTTATCCTAAAATAAAAGATTCATACATACAATTTTCACACACGTACAATTTTCGCATACAAACACATATGCAATTTTCACATCTAAGTTTCAGGGTTCTGACATATTTTAAATGCTGTTGTCTCAGGATATGTAGGTCATAAATCAAGTGTATTATTATACCGATGTATACATACTTTTTTATTATGGAAATTTACAATCATACACCAAAATGGTAGAAAGACTAGTAAAACAAACAACCAAGTACAAGTCACTCCGCTTTAAAAATTATCAGGGATATTAGATATTACTTTTTTGAACACAAATAAAAGAGTACACAACAACCTGACTTGTCCTGCCAATATCTACAGCAAACAGAACCACCACTACCAGTACTAAATGCTTTATAGAATATGAGCTGTTTGACCTGAAAACACATTAAGTTTTGATCTGAAATGTCCAGGGGATCAGCTGGTTAGAGCAGCTTTCCTAAACCCCTCGAATAATAAAATTGACACTAAAAATTCATGTTGATTATAAAAATATGACTTTTAATAAGAGATTTGTTATTTATTATTATAAAGTTATGCATTTCATTTTGTAAAACTTGCAAATGCAGTCACATAAATTTGCATATAGAAGGGTATTTATGATATTGTGAAATCATAGTTCATTTTCTTTGGTGTGATAGTGTCATAGTTAAGTGGGAATATTACTTTATTTTTAGGAGATACATAATGAAGTATTTGAGGTAGAAACGTTATAATGTTTGCAACTTGCTTTCAAATGTTTCAGTAAATTTTGGAGGGTGGGTGGGTGTGGGTATGTGTGTAGATCAGGGACTGGCAAATTTGTTCCGTAAAGGACTAGATGGTGAATATTTTAGGCTCTGAAGATCAAGAAGCAAATTCAAAACTATTCTATAGGTACCTATATAACCAGATAATATGTTGCTGTTTAAAATGTAAAACTCCTTTTTGATTAAAAGCTGTACAAAAACAAGTGATGGCCCAAATTTGGCCTTGGACCATGATTTGTCAACTCCTAATATGGATAAACGAATGGATGGATGGATAGATGATAGATAGATAGACAATTAATAGATAGATAGATAGATAGATAGATAGATAGATAGATAGATAGATAGATAGATAGATAGAAAATAGAGAAAGTATGAGATCTTGGGGATATCTGGGCTGTTAAAAACTATATATGGGAAAGCATTAACAATTATTGAATCTAATTGGAGGGTATATGGATGTTCATTGTATTAGTCTTTCAAGTTTTCTGTATGTTTTTTATGTATTTGCATTTTCTCCCTGTTTTCATAATAAAAACTGCGGAGGGGGAACGTAAATACATAAAAATATAATGAAAATAAATATTATCCATGATATCTCACACGTAGAGATTAGCACCTTTTGCATCTTAGCAAATTACCTTTTTTTTTTTCAGTTCCTCCAGAATGTTTTTCTTCCAACTAAGGTGAGATCCTTCTCCATGTAAAATTTTATAGCTTTACATTTTATTTTAAAATTTATTCATAAATATTTTCACATGACTATGGAACAAATGGTTAAAAGGTTTTAACTATTTCTCAATTGATGGACATTTAGTTTGTTTCCAATCCTTTATCCTTATAAATAAGTATTTGTTAATGTGATTTTAATCTATTAATGTATTACCTTCTTAAGAAAAGGCTCTTGAGGCCGGGCGCGGTGGCTCAAGCCTGTAATCCCAGCACTTTGGGAGGCCGAGACGGGCGGATCACGAGGTCAGGAGATCGAGACCATCCTGGCTAACACGGTGAAACCCCGTCTCTACTAAAAAATGCAAAAAACTAGCCGGGCGCGGTGGCGGGCGCCTGTAGTCCCAACTACTCGGGAGGCTGAGGCAGGAGAATGGCGTGAACCCGGGAGGCGGAGTTGCAGTGAGCTGAGATCCGGCCACTGCACTCCAGCCTGGGCGACAGAGCGAGACTCCGTCTCAAAAAAAAAAAAAAAAAAAAAAAGAAAAGGCTCTTGGTGATCATGAGTGTAGATAATGCTCTTTTGTTGTGTCAGTATGTTTTACTTTTGAGAGGAAGAAAGAGAAAACATGACAAAAATTGATGATTAATATTGCTGGAAAAAGCATTTCATATCTTAAAGTCCTTGTAAATTAGTTACCTTGAGAGACAAAGTAGATAATATGAATAAGAAAAGTCAATGAAGTTTTTAGTTGTGTAAAATGTGCATAATATAAACATTACCATCTTAACCATTTTAAATGTACAATTTAATGGCATCAAGTACATTTACAGTGTTATGCAACCATCACCACCATCCATCTGCAGAACTTTTTCACAATCCCAGATAGAAACTCTACACCCATTGAACACTAATCCCCATTGCCCACCCCTGTCAGCCCTTGGTAACCTCCATTCTATTCTCTGTCTCTACAGATTTGCCCATTCTGAGTACTTCATATAAGAGGAATCATATAGTATCTGTCCTTTTGTGTTCAGCTTATTTCACTTAGCTTAATATCTTCAAGCTTCATCAATGTCGTAGCATGTATCAGAATTTCATTCCTTCTTAACGCTCAATAGTATTATGCTGTATGTCTATATCACCTTCTGCTTACCCACTCATCATTCAATGGACACTTAGTTTCTTCTTCCTTTTGGCTTTTGTGAATAATGCTGCTATAAACATGGGTGTGCCGGTATCTCTGTGGGACGCTGCTTTTACCTCTTTTGAGTATATATATCTAGAAGTGGAATTGCTGTTTAACTTTTCGAGAAACCACCAAACCATTTTCCAAACAAAGCTATTTGATAATAAATGTTAGGCATTAATGATCCTTTTCTTTTTGATGTGTGTCGACTTGCTGGCCCACACAGCCAGATCTGGCCCTAGTACCTATCCATCCTTAACTTCCACCTGACTCCCACCCACACTTCATTGAAGTCACTCACTGCTTGCCCATTTCTGGCTCTTCAGGCATACGCTCTGCCTGGAACATTCTTCCCAGATATGCACAAAGTCCACACACCTCACTTCTCAAGGATCTGCTCTCATGTCCCCTACTCAGAGAGGCTGTCCTACCTTGACCACCCTGTCTAAAGTAAAAGTAATACCTTGTCAGTCTATCTTCACTTCCTGCTTCTGTTTTCTTTCTAGTACTTACCACCACCCAATCTATTATATGTTTATTTGCCTTTTTCTATCTTTCCAGTTGCGTGTAAACTTTAGGAGAGCAGACTTTGTCTACAATGTTCACTGCAGTAACCCCTATTCATAGTCTCACACTTAGTAGTTTTTCCATAAATATCAGATGGATGATGCAACGAATGAATACCAGACCAGGGCCCAGTCACTAGTCAAGAGTTGGCCTTGATTTTCTAGAAAGATCCATCTCATCGAGGACTTCTTAGACTCAGGTGTTCGGTGTATTTGCTGTAGTTGTGATTATGCTACATAGTAATTCCTTCTACACATTTATTACCCATAGGTGTTAAGCTACACATTTTGTGATAACTTGTTTCTATTTTCTACTTTGAAAAAAATTAAAATTATGAAAAAGTTACAAGAATAGTAGGATGAACACCATACACCTTCTGCCCAGGCTCATCAATGTTAGCAGCTGAACACAGTTGCTTTATCTCCCCCTCCCCCATATATTCATGACTGTTAGTGTTATTCTGAGAATCTTGACAACATTTCTCTTAAACTTCTTGCTAAAACATCTGAACACCACTGAAGGGCTGACTTCCTCAGAGTTTCCCATTTTCACGCTAAATGTCCTCTGAGACCTAACCAATCTTGAGTGGACCAGTTAAATGGCATCAAAAAAAGTTAACAAACCCAGAAGCAATTTTAAAGGATAAAGTTAAATTAACTTGGCCAGGCGTGGTGGCTCACGCCTGCAATCCCAGCACTTTGGGAGGCTGAGGTGAACAGATCATCCTGAGATCAGGCATTCGAGATGAGCCTGGCTAACATGGTGAAACCCCGTTTCTACTAAAAATACAAAAAATTAGCCAGGTGTGGTAGTGCACGCCTGTAATCCCAGCTATTCGGGAGGCTGAGGCAGGAGAATCGCTTGAACCCGGGAGGCGGAGGTTGCAGTGAGCTGAGATCACACCATTGCACTCCAGTTTGGGCAACAAGAGCGAAACTCCGTCTCAAAAAAAAAAAAAAAAAAAAAAAAAAAGCTAAACTGACTTTTTGCCAACCTAAAGTTAACATCATGTATTAGGAGTCAGAGTTAATGGTTCTCTAATGCTGTCTAGGCTTACCCTGTAAAGACACATAGGCAGAGAAAGACAGAGAGAGGGAGAGAGAGAGTTCTGCCCCAAAAATGTTTTGCCAAAATAAGTGTGTGGCATGTTAAAGCATCATTTCACACTTCCATTGTAATTTAACTTTCTATTTATATAGATTTTGCTCTGAGTCCATCCTCATTGCAGCTTTATGGGAAAAATCACCAAATCCCTGTACAAAGACCTGCTGGGTGTTTTTCTTTAACTCTACTGCCATCTAGTGTGGAGAAAAGAGAATTCTGGATTCTGCAAAAAAGAATGAATGTGTATTATTTGCTTGTATTCAAACATGTTTTGTTGCAGAATAAATTTGGAAACTATATCCACCATGATCTTCTTGTTTTATTTTGGATTCAGTAAAATTTCTAAGGAAAAAAACATACTTCAAAAATTAGAGCTTATGTCACATTATCTTGAAGGCAAGATGGACAATAACGCTTGGTTTTCCCAGCGACCCTTTGGCCCATTTGGCGTCACAAAGGAGTTCCCCCTCGTCCTTTACCGCCCAGCTATTTACCTGGTTCTTTGGCATGACTTCTTTGTGATGCTTACTGGTCATTGGCTGTTTCCTGTCACTCCTGTGGGAATGTGAACTTCCTAAAGGCAGAGATTTTGCCTTTTTTTTTTTTTTTTTCCTTTCCTGCTTTGTTTACTGATATATCCCAAATTACTAGAGCAAAGCCTGGAACATACATAACAAGCATTTAATAATTATTTATTCAATAAATAAAGGAATAAATGAAGGAATGGTGGGAACCATTCTAGAAATGGATGTAAAGGCATACTAGGGGACTTCAAAAAGGTCATGGGGACCGGGCACAGTGACTCATGCCTGTAATCCTAGCACTTTGGGAGGCCAAGGCAGGAGGATTACCTAAGGTCAGGAATTCAAGGCCAGCCTGGCCAACATGGTAAGACCCAGTCTCTACTAAAACTACAAAAATTAGCCAGGCATGGTGGTGTGCACCTGTAATCCCAGTTACTCAGGAGGCTGAGGTAAGAGAATCACTTGAACCTGGGAGGCAGATGTTGCAGTAAGCTAAGATCACACCACTGCACTCCAGCCTGAATGACAGAGCAAGACTCCGTCTCAAAAAAAAAAGGAATTAAAGGATAAAAATACCAGCCTGGCCAACATGGTGAAACCCCATCTCTACTAAAAATACAAAAATTAGTCAGGCGTGGTGGTGTGCACTTGTAATCCCAGCTACTTGGGAGGCTGAGGCACAAGAATCTTTTTGCCCAGGAGGTGGAGATTGTGGTGAGCCAAGATCGTACCACTGCACTCCAGCCTGGGCAACAGAGCCAGACTCTGTCTCAACAACAACAAAAAAAGATAAAAATAAAAAAATATAAACTTTATTTCCCAGCATAAGCTTCATCAAGTTCAAGACACTTTTCTAAATGATGATACGAACCATTTTGTCCATCCCTAAAGAACTGACGGGCCTGAGAATTTAACCATGTTCATGTTGTCTTTTTTTTGTTATTAACTGAACAAAAATGGGTGATCTGTAAAGATTTTTTAAGAATAGAAAACAGAAAGAAGTCAGACAGAGTCAAATCAGGACTGGAAGGTAGGCACCTAATGATGTCTCATGAAAACTCTTGCAAGATTGCCCTTGTTTGCTGAGAGGAATGAGCAGGAGCATTGTCATGGTAGAGAAGGACTCTCTGGTGAAGTTGTGAAGTTTTTCCAGGAGTCTTTCTGCTAAAACTTTGGCTAGCCTTCTCAAAATGCTCTCATAATAATCAGATGTTATTGTGCAGAACATCAACAAGCAAAATGCCTTGAGCATCCCAAAAAAACTGTTGCCATGACCTCTGCTCTTGACCCGTCCTCTTTTGCTTTGACTGCACCACTTTCACCTCTTGGTAGCCGTTGCTTTGATTGTGCCTTGTCTTCAGGATCATATTGGCAAAGCCATGTTTCCTCTCCTGTTACAAGTCTGAAGAAATGCTTCAGGATCTTTATCCTCTGTATTTAAAATTTCCATGGAAAGCTCTGCTCTTGTCCACAGCTGACCCAGGCACAACTGTTTTGGTACCCATTGAGTGGGAAGCTTGTTCAACTTTAATTTCTCAGTCAGAATTGTGTAAACTGAACCAATCGAGATGTCTAGGATGTTGGCTGTTGTTTGTGCTGTTAATTGTCAGTCCTGATAATGTTGTTCTCCTGTCTATGATGATGGCTGTTGTTTGTGTTGTTAATTAGGGTGTGAACAAGAAAAATTTTTCCTTGCAAATTGATGTGGATGGTCTGCTGCGGCAGGCTTCATCTTCAACAATGTTATCCTTTCCTTTTCTTTTCCTTTTATTTTAAGAGACAAGACCTCGCTCTGTCGCCCATGTCGGAGTGCAGTGGCACCGTCATAACTCCCTGCAGCCTCGAATTCCTGGATGTGAGCAATCCTCCTGCCTCATCCTCCCAAGGAGATCGGACTGCAGGCATGCACCACTGCACCCAGGTAAATTTTCTATTGTTTGTAGAGAAAGGGTCTCGCTATGTTGCCCAAGCTGGTCTCAAACTCTTGGCCTCAAGCAATCATCCTTGGCCTCCCAAAGTGCTGGGATTGTAAGCATGATCCACCTCATATGGCCCCGTCCTTTTCTAAAACAAGTTATTCATTTGTAAAATGATCATTTGAAGAACTTTCCCCATCAACTTTTTGTAAAGCATCAGTGATTTTACCATTCTTCCACCTAAGTTTCACCATAAATGTGACGTCTCTTCTTGCTTGAATTTTAGCAGAATCCATGTTTCTCTTATAAGGACCCTTTTCAAACTGATGACTCATTCTCCTTAATGCCTCAAACTAGACCTTGTTCAGACATATTATAATAAATTAGTACAGGTTTATTTGGTGTAAAAAAGAATTTTAAATCCATGCACAGTTTTTTCATAATACATATTTTTCATGGACTTTTTGAAGACCCCTAGTATTTACAGTGTTAGTTTTGCTTTGTGACTGATATCTTTTCTTGTGGGCAGAGCACATTTTCATTCACAGGCTACTCCCTGACCTTTGACTCAGGATTCCCTCCTGGGGAGACGAGAACTGTCAGTTCTTTGAAGTCTTTGAAATATGATTTGAAATCATATTTCCACTCAAATAAACGTTGCTTCTGTTTCTCAGAAACAGAGATACGGATAGGAATCATGCAACACTAGATATTACATGAGTAGACATTACAGCACATTATCTGTCCATCAAAAACAGAAATACCAATAGGAACCATATAATGTTAGAATCAAATGACTTTTTAGAAACCATAAAGCAAACCAGATAAGCTCTTGATTCTCACTTTCAGGCTAAATCTTAAAAATAACGTTCTAAAGCAAGAAAAGCAAGTTTTAAAGGTTGTTTTGCTTTCTTTCTATTTAATATCTAGTTAAAATCCTTACATTTTTCCTCCTTGTAAATTATACTAAATGTCATTTCAATCCTTAGCTAAAACAGATAAAAGTGATAACTTTGAATTTCCTACTCACAGTATAACGAAGAGCTCTAAAGAACGCATTTTAAAAAGTACTTGGGAATAAGAAGATTACATGAGATATCAAAAATCTTTACAGGGGGCTATAAAAAGGAAAAGTTTAAGGAAGCCAGGTTCCCATCTGAAATTGGAAAAATAGCCTTGTGAGGCATCAGAGGAATCTCAGTTCACTACATAAAAATCAAGAAGATTTTTTTCTCCAGCATGAATGGGTCCATTTGCTTTGGATGGAGATACCAAGACTGATGTGAAAACCTGGCCCGTGAAGCATGCTTATAAAATGATGATGCTGATTCCACACTTAGCTCACACAAGATTGTCTCGGTAGCCTGATGCTAACATTGCTTTCAGATTACACATCATAATTTTTCAAGCACCCACATCTTGGTTACCTAATTTGGTCCTCCTGAAATGCCTGTAGTGCAGATGAGACCAGGGTTGTCCTTGACTGCACTGTTTTGTGGCTTTTGAGTAGGGAAGCTGGACACGTCTTGTTTTCCTCTCTGTCTTAGCCTCCCAGTGTCATGGACATGGTAGCTATGCCAGCACAGGTCCAGGGGTCTCTCCCACCCTCCCCCAGACCACTGCAGGTCCTGGGGCACGTTTTACACCACTGCAAATCCTAGGAGGTGAACGTGGCAGGGGCCCTCATCTCAGCTGGAGGCTCCTAGCAGGTTTGATGGAAACAGCTTGCAGCTCTGAGCACAGCTTGGTCACCATCTGTGCCCATCAGCAAGTTAAATAAACTCCCTGGGCTTCACATTCCTCTTTTGTAAAATGAGCACATAGATTTGCATGATCTTTAAGGCAGTGGATTCCAGAAGATTAGTCCATGGATCAGTTTGAAAAAAAAAAATTGATTTTGGGAATTCACATGGGCTTGCCAACTCTTTGTTGTTTGAAATACATTAAAGAGCCAGGAGTGGTGGCTCACGCCTGTAATCCCAGCACTTTGGGAGGCCGAGGCTGGTGGATCACTTGAGGTCAGGAGTTCAAGACCAGCATGGCCAACATGGTGAAACCCCGTCTCTACTAAAAATACAAAGATGAGCTGGGCATAGTGGTGAGTGCCTCAAATCCCAGCCACTTGGGAGGCTGAGGTGGGAGAATCGCTTGAACCTGGGAAACAGAGGTGGCAGTGAGCCAAGATTCTGCCAGTACACTCCAGCCTGAGCTACAGAGCAAGACTCCATCTCAAAATAAAAAGAAAGAAAGAAAAAGAAAAAAGAAATACATTGAAGATAACAACTCTGATCGTCCCTCCTCCCACGCTGGTTCCAACCAGTGGAGAACTGACACCGAGATCCAGATGAAGATCAAAAAAACAACTTCATTAGTTATTGGTCAAGTGCCTAATGCCCACAGAGTAACAGAGGGTCTCTTAAGGCAGAGTAAGAAGACACTAGCTGGCATCTCTCCATCAGTGAGATTTAACAAACACACCTGAAGCCAATGGGCAGAGTAATCTCAGAGCAGCGCCCCTTCCACCTCCAGAAGCTGAGCCCTACTCCTATCCCATCCTTCTCCTTGTGTTGGCTTCTGGGATATGTAAAATGGGCAGCTCAGCTATTGCCCCAAAAGGCTCTGAAATCAGTAAGGACAGAATTAAGATAACTTTGCTGGGCACGAGATTATATGCCTGTAGTCCTAGCTACTCAGGAGGCTGAGGTGGGAGGATCACTTGAGCCCTGGAGTTTGAGACCAGCTGGGGCAACATAGCAATACTCTGTCTCTAAAAAATAAAATAAAATAAAATAAAGTAAAATAAAATAAAACGGTAAAAAAGAAAGAAGAAAACTTCAAGACCGCACATACTGAAGGCCAAAATCCATTGCTTTTTAAATTTTCCATCTCCAATTATATTCCACTTAATACCCAACATAACTCATGACATTTTACAACAAACACCACATGAAAGTCTAAAATGTTCCAAATAAAGCAAAGCCAACCACACAAAAATGCCCAAATTTACATAAACTCACATTAGTGATTACAGTTTCAAAGAGAGGTTGAAGTCTAAAGATGAAATCCTTTGACTTTGGTAAATTAAAGTCTGAAGACATTAAGGTTCAACATTTTCTCTCACTTGATTTGGCATATAGTAGAAACTTCTCAAGAACATAATCCTGACAGCAGAACTGTCTCTTTCCTAAGTGCTACACACAGAGGATTGTAGGATCCCACCGGCACAAAAGGCATTTTCAAGAGCAAGCCAGTAGTTTGAGGTACAATCCACATGTGAGCTTCCAGTGGGAGGGATCCTAAGACAGCAGCCACTGAAATAGTGCCCAGGGACTGGGTAGGCAGCCCATACCTCCTTCTTGGTTGCAATAACTGTTTCTCAGCGGAGATACAGAATTTACCCTGGGCCTCCATGCACTCTCCAGCTCTGTGCTCAGGAAGATGCTAGAATTGCCCACGCCACTTTAGGCCATTCCCAGAACTATTCACATTAACGTGGCAGGTACTGGCTACCACGTTGAGGGTTTGTCTCAAATCCCTTAGAGAACAAACAGTTAAATACACACAGTAGAATATGGCTCAGATTTTAAAAAGGAACGACATTCTGACATGTGCTACAACACTGATGAACCTGAGGACTTAGGCTAAGTGAAATAAGCCAGATAGAGAAAGATAAATACTGCATACTTCCACTTATATGAGGAACCTGGAGCAGTTAAATTCATAGAGATGGCTGGGCGCGGTGGTGTACACCTATAACCCCAGCACCTTGGGAGGCAGAGGTAGGCAGATTGCTCGAGCTCAGGAGTTTGAGACCAGCCTGGGTAACATGATAAGACCTCATCTCGCCGGGCGCGGTGGCTCAAGCCTGTAATCCCAGCACTTTGGGAGGCCGAGACGGGCGGATCACAAGGTCAGGAGATCGAGACCATCCTGGCTAATATGGTGAAACCCCGTCTCTACTAAAAATACAAAAAACTAGCCGGGTGAGGTGGTGGGCGCCTGTAGTCCCAGCTACTCGGGAGGCTGAGGCAGGAGAATGGCGTAAACCCGGGAAGCGGAGCTTGCAGTGAGCTGTGATCCGGCCACTGCACTCCAGCCTGGGTGACAAAGCGAGACTCCGTCTCAAAAAAAAAAAAAAAAAAAAAAAAAAAAAAAAAAAAGACCTCATCTCTACAAAAAATACAAAAATTAGCTGGGCCTACTGGCACATGCCTATAGTTCCTGCTACTCAGAAGGCTGAGATGAAAAGATAACTTGTGGCCAGGGGTTGAGGGTACAGTGAGCCAAGATCGTGCCACTGCACTCCAGCCTGGGCAACAGAGTGAAACCTGTCTCCAAAAAAAAAAAAAAAAAATCATAAAGACATGCAGAATAGTTGTCAGGGACTGGGAGGAGGTGAGAATGGGGAATTATTATTTAATAGGCATAGAGTTTCAGTCTGGATAGTGGCAATGACAGCACAACAGTGTGAATGTACTTAATGCCATTAAACTGTGGATTTAAAAATTATTAACATGGTAAATTTTATGTTATGTGTGTTTTACCACCACTTAACACTTTAATCTTCAATCAAAAAAAAAAAAATCCTTCTTAGCCTGATTGTGGAACTAAGAACACTTATGATTCTTTGCATAAGTCTAAGCTATTCAATGCTGGCAGGTTGCAATGAAATTCGAGGCTTCTTGAGGCTCTTTTACTAAATACCACAGCTCACCCAGCACCCGGCTGCACTCCCCATGTTGATCCATGGAGGAAGGGTCTCCCTCCCACACTTCTACCTGTAGACCAGTGCTGGGAGGAGAGCTTCCACCCCACTTCCCTGCCATCCAAAATGAAGAGAAGTACTGAATGTGATGAGTGAGGGCTGGCATCACAGGGCATGGTTCCCCAGTGGGCAAGGTACAGTGTCAGTGTTACCTGCAACTGTCTTTATCTTTCTGTGACCAGCAAGCTGAGCAGGGCCCACCTCAGCAGATCCATAATTCACTTTCTGCTCCACCCACTCTGCCTGTGACCAGGAATGAGTCAGAAGGGCCTTGTAGAATGGACCTGTCTGAATCTGGTTTCGGGGAGAAAGTAGAAGGCTGCCCTCAGGTCTGCCAACTGAAAGTCTGTATCTCAGCTGGCCTGGACGCAGGACTTGACTAGGTCAAAAATGGGACTTTGATTCTCATCTAGATGTCAGTTTCTTGAGGTGCTTCTCCTCTGGCAGAAAAGGGGTTAGAAATGAGAGGGTAAAGGAGAATGGTGTTATTCTCCTCAAATCACCATGAAATGGTCTTTTAAAAATAAGAAAAGTAGGACAGACATTCTAAAGAAAAAAAAAAATATTTTCAACTGAACACATTTAGCTTTATACAAAGTTCACCTTGTTTCTTTGTCTTTCATTTTGTCCAAATTGTTAATTTCATAATTATCACTAGTCCAGGAACCTGCATTTGAGAAATCTTTGAGAAGCATTCCTCTGAAGTATGTTTTTGCTGTCAAAGTCTGTGACATAAATAACTCACTTCTGCTTCCATCACCCCTCCCAAAACCCCAGTCATTGAAAGAGAAGACTAGAGCAGAAACTACAATTTAGTGCCTTACAGAGTGCTTTGTACAAATAAATACTCAACAAATTTTTTAAATACAGCCTACCGCCTGTGTCAGGGTGACTCAGGAATCCATCTGACCTAAAGTCCCATCTGTTTATCTGAATCCGGAGTCCAGATACTCACATGCAGATGAGAAAAAAGTATTAGGAGTGGCACATCCCTGAGCCACACTGCACCAAAGATGATTTCACAATAGGTACCCAGTTTATTTTTGCTTCTTGAGGCTGCCTGCAAATTCAGGTTTCTCTGGTTCATCTCCTTTGCGTTAGTATGTGTTAATTAAAGTGAAATTAGCACGTCTTCCTTAAGCTCTGGCCCTCATTGTATACACACCAGGACTAATATTAAGCGGCCTTCACTCCGTGCTCTCTAGGCATCGGGGATCTTCAGGACTCACATTTTTTTCTCTGAGAATTATTAGCTCATTCTGCCTACCATGTTCCCCAGCAGAGAGGGAGGAAGAGAGCTCTCTGTGTCCCCCACCCCCACACAAAAAGCCATTCTCTTCTTTGCAAGCAACTGGTACATGTTTTCAGCTGACATGTCCTAGATTGTTCTAAAAAGAGCAGCAGCAAGAGAAACTGCAAGAACAGATGATTCAAAGACTCCCTGGGAATTGCCACAGCCAGCTCATAATTACAAATGCAGGGTAGGCGGAACATCTGTATCCTGAGTCACTCTGCTTTTCTAGAAGGGAGAATGTTATTAGCCCTCCTGCTGCAGGAACTTTTGAGATCTGTTAGCAGGCGCCAGAACTGGTTCACAGTGTAATCTGTCCTCTCGAGGCTGCAGGTGACCCCCTCCCCACCCCCATACAAATCTAACATACCTTGAAGTCATTATAATTAATTACCAACTGACTATAGCCCAGAGAGCTTTTAAGTCAATATTTTGAATAATAACTCTGCAAAGGTAATGTGCATGTGTTTTGGGGGAAGAATGATAATCTTAAAAATCTTATAAATGTTTCTGAGCTTGGTTCTCTAATGCCTGGAATGATACAAAGTTAGGGGCCTTGCCTTTTGTGGGAAGAGATAGTAGGAAAAAGTAAAAGGAGAAATGGGTTTTTCTGGAAAACTATAAGAACAATTATCTTAAATGAGAGATGGTTGAGGCTCTGGGGTTAATGAATAACAAAAAGATGATGGCAAAAGAAACATAAGACATTGATGAGTGAAAACAAGAGCTAGTAGTTTTGGCACAGCCAAGTTTACCAGTGTGTTGGCAGGAGTCACTGTTCCTTTTTGTGTGATTTCTTTGGGGACATTTCACTGTTTATACAGAGAGTGTAAACATAGCTGTTGATTTAACAAAACACTGTTTTTCATTCCCCGTCTCCCACAGCCATGGTAAATAGCCCAACATTTAAGCTCGCAGGCTTTGATGTGAGTTAAGGTAAGATTCAGCTATGCTGGTCATAGCTGTGTGCCTTAGGACAAACGTCCTACCCTCTCTGAGTCCCGTTTCGAGATTGCTACAGGAATCACAATCCTATCTGTCTCAAAACGCAGTTTTAAGGATATAATGAGGCAATGTGTATAACCACCAGAGTATAATTTTTGGGACACAGCAAATCCTTAATGAACGTCAGGGTGAAGTGGGGTGGCACTTGGCTGTTGTCAATTTATCTAAGTGAAGTCCTCACTTACAAACACCTGGTGTAGAATAAAACTAATGGTCTCCAGGGTCAGCGCTAAAACCTCAAACTCTGAACAGTGTCACACAAAATGCTTGCATAAGGTAGCTTTCCATAAAGAAATGCGATGAACCCCTGGAAGAAAAACTGAGGATGACAGAAATGTCCACTTAGGACATTTAGACAGACCCACTCAAGTGTTTGTGAAGGGAAGATGGCACATTATCATCAGGTCTTTTTGAGCTGGCCACAGGTCCTACCCGGGGATTCTAGAAATTAAAATGGCCTGACCTGAGTCTGATTTTGCCCAAGCATCCTCATAGGACCTCTTGAGAATGTAATCATTCTACTACTTGGTCTGAGGGTAGAAATGGGGAAACAAGGGGAAGCTGGAAAGTGATTGTAGGAAGGCCCCGTAATGGGACCATGGTAGGAGGAATGTGTCTCAGGAAGGGTGAGAAAGTTATTCTCACTGCCTCTCATGCTTCTCCTCACCAACCTCTCCCCCTGACGGCATGGGCTTGGGCACTGGACATCCTCCAAACTTGACCAGTTATATGCTATCACTCTAATATAACATAATGTTCTTAGTCTATTTTGGCTGCTATAACAAAATACCGTAAACTAGTTGGCTTATAAACAACAGGAATTTATTATTTCTTACTCTTATGGAGGCTGGAATGTCCCAGATCAAGACACTGATAGATTCCATGTCTGGTGAGGGCCCGCTCCTGGTTCTTCTCACTGTGTCTCACATCGCGAGGGTGTTCTATGGGGTGCCTTCTAAAGGCGCACTAATCCCATTCAAGAGGGCTTCTTCGTCCTTGCCTAATCACCTCCCAAAGCCTCCATCTCCTAATACCATCACCTTGGGGGTTAGGATTTCAACATTCCCATTTTGGAGGTACATAACATTCAGCCCATAGCAATAATGAAATTGTATCCTTTCAGCAGCAGGCACTAGAATTCATTTTGTACTAGATCCATCATTGTTGGGAGAAGACCCTGGGCCAGCCCACTTCAGCCAGGGAGGTACCCATGGGGTCATGGATGTTGGCTGGCACTGTGGCTTCCACAAAATTATCCTGCGAAGGGTGAGATGTCTGTGACACTCCTGAAGTGAAGGAGGAAGAAGAGACAGGAGGAAAGAGAAAGTTAAAAGAGAGAGAAAAAAGAAGAGTCAATGCAGTGATGAAGAAGACAGCCCCTCAAATTCTCACCAAAGCCACTAAGCCCATACAGGCTTGGAAGTGGGTTAAGAGTATGAGTGGGGTTTGTGTCCAAGTTCACAGATCACAAAGCAGAAAAAATGCAGGCAGAAGTAAAGCTACAAGGCAATGTGGCCTCAGCTGCTAGCTGGGTTACATAAAATATCATATGATTAAACACATAGTAAGTCCTCACTTAACATTGTCGATAGGTTCTTGGAAGCTGCGACTTTAAGCAGAACTATTTGTAGCAGGTCCTCAAATAACATCGTTTTGTTCTACATTGTTTTATTATAACGTTGATTTAAAAAGAATTGGTTTTGTCACACATCATTTTGCTTAAAGTCACAGTTTCCAAGAACCGATTGAGGTTATTAAGTCAGAACCTACTGTATGTATTTCTACTGAAGGCTCAAACTATTAAGGTGCAAAAAGATCTAGACATGAGACAGTGTGCAAGTGGCATGCCAAGCAGAGGGAACCCCCGTGCAGATGCACAGAGACAACCATGCACAAAGTCATGCACCCATCAATATTTGTTGAACTCCTGCCATGTGCAAAGGAACTATGTCAGGCTGTGGAACCCCACGTTGAGCAAAACCAGAGTCCTGGTATTCACACGCCAATGAGAAAGACAGACACTAATCAAGTCACTGCACAAAAGCCTGTAAAATGACAGTGGTCAGGAGGGCTATGCAGCCCTCACATGGTGCAATGAGAGAATGAATAGGGAAGCTGGCCTCGTCAGGGGGATCAGAGACCTCTTCCACAAATAAGCAATGCTTGGCCTGAGAACTGAATGACGAGACCTTAACTAGGTGAAGAAAATAGAGCAAAGCACCCCTGGAAGAGGAATATGGGCGGCCAGTTGGAGGACTGAAATAATGCAACATGTGTTTAGGGCAAAGAGAGCACTGAGGAGAATGAGCAGCATAAAGTCGGAAGGTTGGAAGGAGCAGGCTTCTCAGGGGCTGCAGACCATCTTACCGAGTTTAGTCTTTACCTTCAGGGAGAGAGGAAGTCACCGACAGGAAACTGATAGGAATACCCAAGAAAGTCTGAAAATGGCAGATGAGTCCTCTGTGTATGTGCTAAGTAAAGTGTGTCTCCACTTTACTTAGCATCTCCATAAACTATAAATTTGGCTTACCCTGAGTTGCTGGGCATGCCCCAAATGAAGAAATATTTAATTAACATTGTTAACTTAGAAGGTTGGGCACAGTGGCTCACACCTGTAATTCGAGGACTTCGCAAGGCCGAGGCAACAGGATCACTTGAGCTCACGAGTTGGAGACCAGACAGGGCAACATAGCAAAACCTCATCTCTACTAAAAATACAAAAAACCTGGTGCGTGCTTGTAGTCTCAGCTACTCGGGAGGCTGAGGTGGGAGAATCACTTGAACCCGGGAGGTGGAGGTTGCAGTGAACTGAGACTGCACCACTGCATTCCAGACAGCCTGGGTGACAGAACACTACTCCACCTCAAATTTAAAAAAACACAAAAAGTAACAAAAGAAAAAACTGTTAACTTACTAACTACATTTCCATAATCAGTATTTTTTAAATGAGTTTTCTATCAACACACAAGAAAAACCCTAAATTCTGAACTACCACTGAAATGTAAATGCCCAGGATGTAAATTCATAATCAATATTTAATTTTTAGTGACTTTAAGAATACTGGTCAAACAGCTGGAGTTCTATTTCTTTTTTGTTTGTTTGTTTGAGACAGAGTTTTGCTCTCGTTGCCCAGGCTGGAGTGCAATGGTGCAATCTCAGCTCACTACTACCTCCACCTCCCAGGTTCAAGTGATTCTCCCGCCTCAGCCTCCTAAGTAGCTGGGATTACAGGTGCCCGCCACCATGCCCAGCTAAATTGTTGTATTTTTAGTAGAGACAGGATTTCACCATCTTGGTCAGGCTGGTCTTGAACTCCTGATCTCAGGTGATCCACCTGCCTCGGCCTCCCAAAGTGCTGGGATTACAGGCATGAGCCACCCTGCCCGGCCCAGAGTTCTAATTCTGCCTCTGCCTCTGCCTCTTATTAGTCACATAGCCTTGCACAAGTCTCCAAACCTCTCTCAGTCTCAGTTTTCTCATCCATAAAATGGGATAAAATGGGTCCAGTGCACCCCACAGGATTAAAAGTGAGAGCCTTGGGCAGGGCGTGGTGACTCACGCCTGTAACCTCAGCACTTTGGGAAGCTGAGCCAGGCTGATGGCTTGAGCGAGTAGTTTGAGACCAGCCTGGGCAACATGGTGAAACCCCATCTCTACAAAAACTACAAAAATTAGCCAGGTGTGGTGGCACACACCTGTAGTCCCAGGTACTCAGGAGGCTGAAATGGGAGCATCACGTGAGCCCAGGAGGTTGCGGCTGTAGTAAGCCAAAATTGCACCAGTGCACTCCAGTCTGGGTAATTGAGTGAGACTCCGTCTCAGAAAAAGAAAAGAAGCAAGTGAGAGCCTTTTGTAATACAGCAATATACCAAATAAAGAGATCATCATTAACATTTCTTCAAATTTGCATGGGGAAAATACAGAACCATAGAACTTATTCCACTCAGATAATGACTTTTTTTTAACTTCATGCTTCAAACGGTTTTGTAATATTGGTATAAAATCATGCTTTATCTTTAAATCCATTGTCCTCTAATACATCATAAAACGATTTCTTATGTACATGAAGACACCAAGATAGAGATTCTCTGGGAAAAAAAGTTTTCATTTTATTTCAGCCCTGATGAACAATTCAATTCCAATATTATGACCAAAGTTTTATATCTATTTTTAAAAAGGAAAAGAACACATGAGGCTGGGCACAGTGGCTCACGCCTGTAATCTCAGCACTTTGGGAGGCCGAGGTAGGCAGATCACGAGGTCAGGAGAACGAGACCATCCTGGCTAACATGGTGAAACCCCGTCTCTACTAAAAATAAACAATAAAAAAAAATTAGCGGGGCGTGGTGGCAGGCGTCTGTAGTCCCAGCCAACTGGGAGGCTGAGGCAGGAGAATGGCGTGAACCCGGGAGGCGGAGCTTGTAGTGAGCCGAGATGGTGCCACTGCACTCCAGCCTGGGCGACAGAGCCAGACTCCGTCTAAAAAAAAAAAAAAAAAAAAAAAAAAGTACTGTACGAGATGCTATTTCGCACATATCAGGATTGGCAAAAATGTAAACTCTTGACAAACCAATTTGTGGGAAAGCACACACTCTCATTTCCTCCTGGGCCGTACAAAATGGTACAATGCCTGTGAAAGGAATTGGGCAATATCTAGCAAAAATTCATTTTCAGTTTCCCTTTGATCCAGAAATCACGCTTCTGTGAATTTACCCTGAAAATGCACCTCCAACAACAGAAAAAAACACGTGCACAAAGTTATTCATTGCAACATTATTTGTAATAGAAAAATATTGGAAACACCCTAAAGGCCCATATGTAGGAGTTTGGTTGATAAACTCTGGTACGAGTATAAAAAAGATTTCTGTTAAACTCCATAAACTGATTTCCAGACTATATTACTAAGTGAAAAAAGACTATATGTAGTATGCTACATTTTGTGTGATAAAGACAAAATGTATATTCATTCATTTATTTATTTTTAAAAAAAGAAAGACAGAGGCCGGGCACGGTGGCTCATGCCTCTAATCCCAACACTTTGGGAGGCCAAGGCGGGCAGATCACGAGGTGAAGAGATCGAGACCATCCTGGCCAACACAGTGAAATCCTGTCTCTAAAACACAAAAATTAGCTGGGCATGGTGACATGCCTGTAGTACCAGTTACTCAGGAGGCTGAAGCTGGAGAATCGCTTGAACCCGGCAGGCGGAGGTTGCAGGGAGCCGAGATCAGCCCACTGCACTCCAGCCTGGCGACAGTGCAAGACTCCGTCAAAAAAAAAGAAAGATAAAGAAATACAGGATAAATAAGAAATAAATGAATTTGGTTACCTGTGAGGGTTGAGGAAATGGAACGGAAAACAAAATGAAAAGGGGATGGGACCTGTCTCAGTATAACTTTTATACTGTTTTGAATTTTGAACCATGTTTGTATTTTACATATTCAAAAAATAAAATTAAATCAACAAGAATGGGGGAACAGAGACCTGAAAGTGAAAGAAATGAATAAACTTGATTATAATCAAATTGGTAACACGATTGGAAAGAAAAAAGAATTAATCCAAACAATTTTTGGACACAGCAACAAAGTATTCTGACTATACACCTTCAATGGAATAGAGTCTAAGACAAAACAAAAACAAAAACAAAGAATCTTAAACTTACCTGCTATGTTTGCTTTTGGTAATGGTGTTGGTGAGGCAATTCTGGAACCATTTTGTGTATATTGCAAGATTGAGCAATTGAGTAAACATCTATTGACATTTTGAGGTACCAGGAATTTCACTGTGGGAGAAAAAAGATACAAATATAGATGAGGGGAAGGAGAGGAGGAAGATCCTATATTATTGGATTGGGTATCAGTTGGCAGTATCATGAATTCATGGTTTTGACAAAGTATTTTCCTGTTCTGTCCACTGAAAGGCCCTAAAAGCAATTTTGCCACAGAGTAGTGAGCACACACAGCACCCGTATCTTGCTCTCTAAATACCATTTACCAGACCCTTTGGAAGAATAGCTCATTTCCAGGTGAGCCTGGAATATCTTGTGCCACAAATGTTAAAAGTGCTCAAAAACTGAGGAAGATGTGTCAAAGAGATACAAGAACCAGTTTAAGGGGGCTGCCACTCATCAAATTTGGGGCAATTCATACTCAATAAAATATAATTCATGAGTTCATATTATATTAAAAAGAAATGTTAAAGGGATTAGGAAGAGAAGGGAAGTCCTTTTTATAGAAAAATGCCAACTAATAAACATAGACAAAATGATAGAAACAGAAAATTGTCAGTCAGGCAAAGTGGCTCATGCCTATAATTCCAGCAGTTTGGGAGGCTGAGGCAGGCAGGTCATTTGAGGTCAGGAGTTCAAAACCAGCCTGGTCAACATGATGAAACCCCATCTCTACTAAAAATATGAAAAATAGCTGGGCCTGGTGGCACACACCTGTAATCCCAGCTGCTTAGGAGGCTGAGGCAGGAAAATCAGGCCCTAGGAGATGGAGGTTTTAGTGAGCCAAGATCATGCCACTGCACTCCTGCCTGGATGACAGAGTAAGACTCTGTCTCAAAAAAAAAGAAAAAATGATAGAAAATTGCCATTTCAATGGCTGGATGTGGTGGTTCATGCCTGTAATCTCAGTGCTTTGGGAGGCCAAGGTGGGTGGGTCACTTGACGTCAGGAGTTCGAGACCAGCCTGGCCAACATGGTGAAACCATCTCTATTAAAAATACAAAAATTAGCCAGGCATCGTGGTGTGTGCCTGTAATCCCATCTACTTGGGAGGCTGAGGCAGGAGAATCACCTGAACCCGGGAAGCAGAGGTTGTAGTGACCTGAGATGGTGCTACTCCACTCCAACCTGGGCAACAGAGCAAGATTCTGTCTCAAAAAAAGAAAAAAAGAAAAGAAAATTGCCATTTCATAACTACCACAGTAATATTTGATTCACAAAGGAGTCATCTGTGGATACTAAAACCATTGGGAGAAAGATGGGGAAACAGGATATTCACGCAGTCTCAAAGTAGCACATCACTAGTTATATTTTAATTACAAAGAAAAAAAAAGGAATGATTATGATGGAGAAATCCAGCAGACACCACCTTAATTAAATGAGCAAATTCAACATCACCAATTTTTAAAACAATTCACATTACAGGTCCTCTGCTGTGTAATGTACTGAGACCTGTGACACAACGACACCCTATGCCGTATTCTTGCCAATAATGTTTAACCAAAGTCTAGTCATGGGAAAACAATCAGACATCTGCAGAAGAACTGGCCTAAACTCTTCAAAAATGTCAATATCATGAACAAATTTTGAAAGGGCTGGCAAACTGTTTTACGTTAAAGAACACTAAAGAGACATGAAAATAAATGCAAAGTCTGATCATTGCCCAAACTTGGAATTAAAAAAGAAAACCTGACCTGAGCATGGCAGCACGGACCTGTGGTTCCAGCTGCTCTGGTGGCTGAGATGGGAGGAATGCTTGAGCCCAAGAATCCGAGACCAGACTCCAAAAATATACATTGAAAATTAAAATTAGAAACCATGCAAAAAAGCAGTATAGGACCAATTGCAGAAATTTAAATATAGACTGCATATTAGAAGACAGTATTGTGTCAATGTTAAATATGACCTGATGGCTCAAGCCTGTAATCCCAGCACTTTGGGAAGCCGAGACGGGTGGATCACGAGGTCAGGAGATCGAGACCATCCTGGCGAACACAGTGAAACCCCATCTCTACTAAAAAAAAAAATACAAAAACTAGCCGGGCGAGGTGGCGGGCGCCTGTAGTCCCAGCTACTTGGGAGGCTGAGGCAGGAGAATGGCGTAAACCCGGGAGGCGGAGCTTGCAGTGAGCTGAGATGACACCACTGCACTCCAGCCTGGGCGACAGAGTGAGACTCCATCTCAACAAAAAAAAAAAAAAAAAAAAAAAATATGACCTGAGTGCGATCTTTGCATCATGCTTATATATAAGAAAATATTCTAATTTTTGAGAGACATGCAGAGTGTTTTGGGGCTTAGATGTCATGGTATCTGTAACTCTCAAATGGTTCAGCTAAGGATACACACATACAAAAGGAGAGAAAGGAAGAAAATGTGACAGAAATGGTAAAATTAGTGACATATAAAAAGCATATGGAAGTTCATTGTACATTTCTCACAAATTTTCTGTAGGTTTGACATTTTTCAAAGTAAAACATTGGGAATAAGAAGAAAACGGAGTTTTTTTCCCAGTCACAGCAAGATGATAGCATGGTTAGGCAACCTGAGAGCCAGTAAATATTCCTCTGGGTTGATCCTTTCCCAGAGTGCAAGCCCTCACAGAGAAATTAAGCAAAAACAAAATAAATAAGTGAGTACAAAACACCCAGTGAGATTTGAATTTCAGGCAAGCAACAAACAATTTTTTTGGTAGAAGAATGTTCCAAGTAGTGTATGGGACACACTTTATTTGCTCTGGCAACCCCACTGAGAGGCACTTTGGCCTGTTCCATGCCCAGGGGATAAAGCATACCAGTTCAGAAACCAGGACAGTTCAAGGTTAGGTCCATTTATCTTTTTTATTTACTGTTTTTATTTCATTGCACTCTATTTTCTTGAATGAAGGTCATTCTTCGGCTGTATTTTCTCCTTATATATTGGCAGTGCAGCTCTGCCTTAGGCTCAATTTCTTCTTACTGAATTTCCAAGCTTTTTCCTACTCCCACCACGTTTGACTTCCAAGTTCTTCCCTTTTCTCATTCTCTTCACTGCTTTCTTCCTTCTCAACTTCCACCTCTTTGGCCCAGGAGGGAATATCGCACCTCCAAAACAATCAGTGATAGCCAGCAGGGATTGCTTCTGGAAATGTGAATCATTGCTAACCCCATCCTACATCATTAGTTAAATGTTTTGACCCAGGCTGGCAGGGGACTCTCCCCTCTCAAGGGAAACTCTGGATATCTTGAGGTAACTTTTTTATTTTTTATCTTATTATACTTTAAGTTTTACAGTACACATGTACAACGTGCAGGTTTGTTACATAGGTACACATATGCCATGCTGGTTTGCTGTACCCATCAACTCGTCATTTACATTAGGTACTTCTCCTAATGCTATCCCTCCCCCAGCCCCCTACTCCCCAACAGGCCCCAGTATGTGATGTTCCCTGCCCTGTGTCCATGTGTTCTCGTTGTTCAACTCCCACCTATGAGTGTAAACATGCGGTGTTTGGTTTTCTATTCTTGTGATAGTTTGCTTAGAATGACGGTTTCCAGCTTCATCCATGTCCTTGCAAAGGACATGGACTCATCCTTTTTTATGACTGCATAGTATTCCATGGCATATATGTGCCATATTTTCTTAATCCAGTCTATTATTGATGGACATTTGGATTAGTTCCAAGTCTTTGCTATTGTAAATAGTGCCACAACAAACATACGTGTGCATGTGTCTTTCTAGTAGCATGATTTGTAATCGTTTGGGTACATACCCAGTAATGGGATGGCTGGATCAAATGGTATTTCTAATTCTAGATCCTTGAGGAATCGCCACACTGTCTTCCACAATGGTTGAACTAATTTACACTCCTACCAACAGTGAAAAAGATGTCCTATTTCTCGACATCCTCTCCACCATCTGTTGTTTCCTGACTTTTTAATGATTGCCATTCTAACTGGCGTGAGATGGTATCTCATTGTGGTTTTGGTTTGCATTTCTCTGATGATCAGTGATGATGAGCATGTTTTCATGTCTGTTGGCTGCATAAATGTCTTTTTTTGAGAAGTGTCTGTTCCTATCCTTTGCCCACTTTTTGATGGGGCAGTTTGTTTTTTTCTTGTAAATTTGTTTAAGTTCTTTGTAGATTCTGGATATTAGCCCTTTGTCAGATGGGTAGACTGCAAAGATTTTCTCCCATTCTTTAGGTTGCCTGTTCACTCTGATGATAGTTTCTTTTGCTGTGCAAAAGCTCTTTAGTTTAATTAGATCCCATTTGTCTATCTTGGCTTTTGTTGCCATTGCTTTTGGTGCTTTAGTCATGAAGTCTTTGTCCATGCCTATGTCCTGAATGGTATTGCCTAGGTTTTCTTTTAGGGTTTTTATGGTGTTAGGTCTTATACTTAAGTCTTTAATCCATCCTGAGTTAATTTTTGTATAAGATGTAAGGAAGGGATCCACTTTCAGCTTTCTACATATGGCTAGCCAGTTTTCCCAACATCATTTATTAAATAGGGAATCCTTTCCCCATTGCTTGTTTTTGTCAGGTTTGTCAAAGATCAGAAGGTTGTAGATGTGTGGTGTTATTTATGAGGCCTCTGTTCTGTTCCATTGGTCTATATATCTGTTTTGGTACCAGCACCATGCTGTTTTGGTTACTGCAGCCTTGTAGTATAGTTTGAAGTCAGGTAGCGTGATGCCTCCAGCTCTGTTCTTTTTGCTTAGGATTGTCTTGGCTATGTGGGCTCTTTTTTAGTTCCATATGAACCTTGAAGTAGTTTTTTCCAGTTCTGTGAAGAAAGTCAGTGGTAGCTTGATGGGGATAACATTGAATCTATAAATTACTTCGGGCAGTATGGCCATTTTCACAATATTGATTCTTCCTATCCACGAGCATGTTCTTCCATTTGTTTGTGTCCTCTTTTATTTCACTGAGCAATGGTTTGTAGTTCTCCTTGAAGAGGTCCTTCACATCCCTTGTAAGTTGCATTCCTAGGTATTTTATTCTCTTTGTAGCAATTGCAAATGGGAGTTCCCTCATGATTTGGCTCTCCATTTGTCTATTATTGGTGTATAGGAATGCTTGTGATTTTTGCACATTGATTTTGTATCCTGAGACTTTGCTGAAGTTGCTTATCAGCTTAAGGATATTTGGCGCTGAGATGATGGGGTTTTCTAAATATATAACCATGTCATCTGCAAACAAAGAAAATTTGACTTCCTCTTTTCCTAACTGAATACCCTTTATTTCTTTCTCTTGCCTGATTGCCCTAGTCAGAACTTCCAACACTATGTTGAATAGGAGTGGTGAGAGAGGGCATCCCTACCTTGTACCAGTTTTCAAAGGGAATGCTTCCAGTTTTTGCCCATTCAGTATGATATTGGCTGTGTGTTTGTCATAAATATCTCTTATCATTTTGGGAAACATCCCATCAATACCGAATTTATTGAGAGTTTTTAGCATGAAGCGCTGTTGAATTTTGTCAAAAGTCTTTTCTGCATCTATTGAGAAAATCATGTGGTTTTTGTTGTTGGTTCTGTTTATGTGATGGATTGTGTTTATTGATTTGCATATGTGGAACCAACCTTGCATCCCAGGGATGAAACCCACTTGATCGTGGTGGATAAGCCTTTTGATGTGCTGCTGGATTTGGGTTGCCAGTATTTTATTGAGGATTTTCACATCAATATTCATCAGGGATATTGGCCTAAAATCCTCTTTTTTTGTTGTGTTTCTACCAGGCTTTGGTATCAGGATGATGCTAGCCTCATAAAATGAGTTAGGGAGGATTCCCTCTTTTTCTACTGATTGAAATAGTTTCAGAAGGGATGGTACCAGTTCCTTTTTGTACCGCTGGTAGAATTTGGTTGTGAATCTTTCTGATCCTTTACTTTTTTTGTTTGGTAGGCTATTAATTATTGCCTCAATTTCAGAACCTGTTATTAGTCTATTCAGAGATTCAACTTCTTCCTGGTTTAGTCTTGGGAGGGTGTATGTGTCCAGGAACTTATCCATTTCTTCTAGATTTTCTAGTTTATTTTCATAGAGGTGTTTATAGTATTCTCTGATGGTAGTTTGTATTTCTGTGGGATCAGTGGTGATATCCCCTTTATCATGTTTTACTGCATCTATTTGATTCTTCTCTCTTTTCTTCTTTATTATTCTTGCTAGTGATCTATCAATTTTGTTGATCTTTTCAAAAAACCAGCTCTTGGATTCATTGATTTTTTGAAGGGTTTTTTTGTGTCTCTATCTCCTTCAGTTCTGCTCTGATCTTAGTTATTTCTTGCCTTTTGCTAGTTTTTGAATGTGTTTGCTCTTGCTTCTCTAGTTCTTTTAATTGTGATGTTAGGGTGTCAATTTTAGATCTTTCCTGCTTTCTCTCGTGGGCATTTAATGCTATAAATTTCCCTCTACACACTGCTTTAAATGTGTCCCAGAGACTCTGGTACATCGTGTCTTTATTCTCATTGGTTTCAAAGAACATCTTTATTTCTGCCTTCATTTCATTATTTACCCCGTAGTCATTCAGGAGCAGGTTGTTCAGTTTCGGTTTCCATGTAGTTGTGTGGTTTTGACTGAGTTTATTAATCCTGAGTTCTAATTTGATTGCACTGTGGTCTGAGAGACAGTTTGTTATAATTTCTGTCTTTTACATTTGCTGCAAAGTATTTTACTACCAATTATGTGGTCAATTTTAGAATAAGTGTGATGTGGTGCTGAGAAGAATGTATATTCTGTTGATTTGGGGTGGAGAGTTCTGTAAATGTCTATTAGGTCCACTTGATCCAGAGCTGAGTTCAAGTCCTGGATATCCTTATTAACTTTCTGTTTCATTGATCTGTCTAATATTGACAGTGGGGTGTCAAAGTCTCCGATTATTATTGTGTGGGAGTCTAAGTCTCTTTGTAGGTCTCTAAGGACTTACTTTTTGAATCTGGGTGCTCCTGTATTGGGTGCTTATATATTTAGGATAGTTAGCTCTTCTTGGTGAATTGATCCCTTTATCATTTTGTAGTAGCCTTATTTGTCTCTTTTGATCTTTGTTGGCTCAAAGTCTGTTTTATCAGAGACTAGGATTGCAACTCCTGCTTTTTTTTTTTCTTTTCATTTGCTTAATAGATCTTCCTCAATCCCTTTATTTTGACCCTGTGTGCATCTTTGCATGTGAGATGGGTCTCCTGAATACAGCACACTGATGGATCTTGACTCTTTATCCAATTTGCCAGCCTGTGTCTTTTAATTGGGGCATTTAGCCCATTTACATTTAAGGTTAATATTGTTATGTGTGAATTTGATCCTGTCATTATGATGTTAGCTGGTTATTTTGCCCATTAATTCATGCAGTTTCTTCATAACATTGATGGTCTTTATCATTTGGCATGTTTTTGCAGTGGCTGGTACCAGTTGTTTCTTTCCATGTTTAGTGCTTCCTTCATGACCTCTTGTAAGGCAGGCCTGGTGGTGACAAAATCTCTCAGCATTTGCTTGTCTGTAAAATATTTTATTTCTCCTTTCACTTATGAAGCTTAGTTTGCCTGGATATGAGATTCTGGGTTGAAAATTCTTTTCTTTAAGAATGTTGAATATTGGCCCCCAGTCTCTTCTGGCTTGTAGGGTTTCTGCTGAGAGATCCGCTGTTAGTCTGATGGACTTCCCTTTGTGGGTAACCCGACCTTTCTCTCTGGCTGCCCTTAACATCTTTTCCTTCATTTCAACCTTGGTGACTCTGACAATTATGTGTCTTGGGGTTGCTCTTCTCGAGGAGTATCTTTGTGTTGTTCTCTGTATTTCCTGAAATTGAATGTTGGCCTGCCTTGCTAGGTTGGGGAAGTTCTCCTGCACATTATCCTGAAGGGTATTTTCTAACTTGGTTCCATTCTCCCCGTCATTTTCTGGTATACCAGTCAAGTGTAGATTTGGTCTTTTCACATAGTCCCATATTTCTTGGAGACTTTGTTCATTTCTTTTCCCTCCTTGTTCTCTAATCTTGTCTTCTCACTTTATTTCATTAATTTGATCTTCAATCACTGATATCCTTTCTTCCACTTGATCAAATTGGCTACTGAAGCTTGTGCATGCATCATGAAGTTCTCATGCCATGGTTTTCAGCTCCATCGGGTAATTTAAGGTCTTCTCTACAGTGTTTATTCTTGTTAGCCATTCGTCTAACCTTTTTTCAAGGTTTTTAACTTCCTGGCGATGGGTTAGAACATGCTCCTTTAGCTTAGAGAAGTTTCTTCTTACTGACCTTCTGAAGCCTACTTCTGTCAACTTGTGAAACTCATTCTCCATCCAGTTTTGTTCCGTTGCTGGCAAGGAGCTGCAATCTTTTGGAGGAGAAGAGGCACTCTGTGTTTTGGAATTTTCTGCTTTTCTGCTCTGGTTTCTCCCCATCTTTGTGGTTTTATCTACCTTTGGTCTTTGATGTTGGTGACCTACAGATTGGGTTTTGGTGTGGATGTCCTTTTTGTTGATGTTGATGCTATTCCTTTCTGTTTGTTAGTTTTCATTCTAACATTCAGGCCCTTCAGCTGCAAGTCTGTTGGAATTTGCTGGAGGTCCACTCCAGACCCTGTTCACCTGGGTATCACCAGCAGAGGCTGCAGAACTGCAAATATTGCTGCCTGATCCTTCCCAGAGGGGCACCTGCCTGTTTGAGGTGTCTGTCAGCCCCTACTGGGAGGTGTTTCCCAGTCAGGCTACACAGGGGACAGGGACCTGCTTGAGGAGGCAGTCTGTCCATTCTCAGAGCTCAAATGCTGTGCTGAGAGAACCACTGCTCTCTTCAGAGCTGTCAGATAGGGATGTTTAAGTCTGCAGAAGCTGTCTGCTGCCTTTTGATCTACTATTCCCTGCCCCCAGAGGGGGAATCTATAGAGGCAGTAGGCCTTGCTGAGCTGCGGTGGGCTCCACCCAGTTTGTGCCTCCCACTCACTTTGTTTACACTGTGAACCACTCAAGCCTCAGCAATGGCGGACACCCCTCCCCACTGGTCAAGCGCAGCATCACAAGTCAATCTCAGACTGCCGCACTAGCAGTAAGCAAGGCTCCATGGGCGTGGGACCTGCTGAGTCAGACATGGGAGGGTATCTCCTGGTCTGCAGGTTGCTAAGACAGTGAGAAAAGCGCAGTATTTGGTCAGGAGTGTACCATTTCTCCAGGTACAGTCTGTCACAGCTTCCCTTGGCTAGGAAAGGGAAATCCCCTGACCCTTTGTGCTTCCTGGGTGAGGCAATGCCCCGCCCTGCTTCAGCTCACCCTCCATGGGCTGCACCCACTGTCCAACGAATCCCAATGAGATGAACCAGGTACCTCAGTTGAAAATGCAAAAATCACCCTTCTGTGTTGATCTCACTGGGAGCTGCAGACCAGAGCTGCTCCCATTCAGCCATCTTGGAAGTGACCAAAAAAAAAAAGGTAGCTTTTTTGATACATTTGGCAACCATGCGGTCAGAGCAGCGCAGCACAAGGACTAATTATGTTACACTCTTAATTTCTCTCTTACTACTCAACCCCCTCTTGTTTGGTCTTCTTTATCCAGTTCCTCTTATTTTTCTTAATGTCCAAATGTTAGACAGCATCACTGTTAAATCCTAAGCATCTTCTCATCTCTCTTTTAGACCTGGTACTTCCCAAAGTTCAATGAGATAAATATCAACTTCATGATTTTTGCCATCTCTGGATAATTATTTACTTATTAATAATTTTCTGTAAATAGATTTGACTTTAAAAAAATTTATACATTTTAAAAGAAAGCTTTATATCACAACTCTAATATAAAACCCAGTTTCACAAATAGAAGATAAATCTAAATGTAAAAACAAAAATCACAGAATATATAATTTAACTTTTTACTTAAATTTCAAATAATAAGAACAAATCATTATAAATACAAAAATTTATAAAAATGCACACCCCAATGGGAAAAATTGAACTGTTCATGATTAATTAAAAACAATAATGTTTGGCTTCATGTTCTTTGACTCTTGCTTACAGTTGGGGAAATCAAAGCCCACAAGGGAAAACAACTTGCCCAAGATCAAAGCAAAATGGAGGCCGAGCTGGAACCATGGTCTTGGGACTACTGAGTCACAGTTACAGATACTGGTCACACAATCCAGAAAGGAACAATAGCTCTTTAAGGTATGAGGATTCAGTCAGGTGACAGGAGCTTGGCACCTTGAATATAAACCTTGAAGTCAGAAAGACCTTGGTGAAGTCTCACATAGACCGGTTAAATCATGTTGCCATCTGCCTGTGATTTCTACCTGTTTAAGCCTTTGTTTTCTTTCTTTCTTTTCTTTCTTTTTTTTTTTTTTTGGAGACAGAGTCTCACTCTGTCACCCAGGCTGGAGTGCAGTGGCACGATCTCAGGTCACTGCAGCCTCCACCTCCTGGGTTCAAGTAATTCTCCTGTCTCAGACTCCCGAGTAGCTGGGACTACAGGCACCCACCACCACGCCCAGCTAATTTTTGTATTTTTAGTAGAGACAGGGTTTCACCATATTGGTCAGGCTGGTCTTGAACTCCTGACTTCAGGTGATCTGCCCACCTCGGCCTCCCAAAGTGCTGAGATGACAGCTGTGAACCACTGCACCCAGTCTAAGCCTTCATTTTCTAGCATAACTCGTAAATTGTGTAATTTCGAGAAGACAATCAGACATATATACTTAGTTTTCAGCTCAGTGGCTATCCAATCACTAGAAATTTCTTTCCATCCACCCCAGCTCAGATCTGCCCAACACCAGCTCTATTTCCTCTTGAAAGACATACAGATTATTTGAAGAATCTGTATTTCTTTCCATCATATCTCTGTGTCCAGGACTAGGAGAGGGGCCTCCATCTGTGCATGGCTGGTTGATAAGGTGGGAGGCAGCAGTTTCTTGGCTTCTGCCACAGACTGAGTCTTTAAAGATGAAGATGGCCTAGAGATGCATCTGAAAGCCAGAGGATAACCCTAGCTTTGAGCAGTGATGGGTGATCTATAGGCTCTATAGAAGTAGCCCAGTGGCCCAGGAATGGACTCAGCTTCCAGATCCAGTGAATGCTCAGAGATGTCTAGAAAAGTCTAACCCTGGGCAAGCCCTGAGGTCCAGTCTATGGTTAGCAAGAAGTCTACAGCGTTTGATGAATGTGGAGAGAAGAGAGCTATTCCCATGGAGACAGTTCGAGAGGCATAGCTGTGGGATCTAAGAAACAGCTGGGAGTTGGGTATTCAATGCCCACAGAAAAAAACATGACTGAGACTTAGAAGTCAGGAGAGGAGGGAAAGACAGGTGACTGGTTTCCATGGCAACAGGAAAGAAAGCAGAACTTCCATCAATCACTTTGGGGGTGAGATTAGTTGAGGGCAAATTGTAAAGCAGGTGACCCATGCCCAGCATGGAATCGGGGGAAGTAGATCACCTAATGGAAATGTAGGATGGTTTCAGCATTGTAAAAATAATAGCAGGGAATGGTCAAAAGAGGAAAGCCAAAATTGGGACTTTCAGGCATACTTGAGATTTATGTGTTCTTGGAAGGAATCCAGGTGTGTCTGGATTCTTTACGGTGCCATGGAAGACAGGTGGCAAAGTAGCCAAGAGATTGCCACAACTAGGGTGAAAGGGTGGATCACCCATTCTGCAAGTGGGCCTGAAAGTGCAGGGTGGGTCAAAAGGAGCAAACCACTGGAGATGAACTAAGGCAAGAGAATGTGCCATGAGTTCATGAGTCTTAAACCTCAGCATTAGATATCAACAAGATGGCTAAGGAGAGACTGGAAAGACCAGAAAAGCAAGAGAGCTTCTCAAAGAGCCTGTGGATATGTGTTCAAGGACCCTTTTTACCAATCAGACAACTGCAGCTCATCTTGTTCTCAGAGGGCATCCAAAGGGACTGAAGAAGGAAATCTGAACAATGGGGCATATATCCAAAACAGGTGGAACCAGAAAAGAGATCATTTAAATTTGAAAAGATTGAGATAAACTAACTGGCAAATTCAAGATTTGTTTCCATAGTTCCTAGAGGCCAGTAGGGTGCCAGAGCAAGAATAGATCAATTTTAGGGGAGAAAGTGCATTTGTTTGAGTCAGGTCTTAGGTGTTCAATTTCAGGACATGTGTTGCCTTTACCAGACATTCAACACTGCAAGAACTGGGACTTTGTTTTCCTCACATAACAGGCACATATCAGGCACTCAACATTTGCTGAATACATAAAATGAATGAATAAATAAATGACTCACTCCAGAATAGCAAAGCCTAGATTTTAATTATTATGAGTATGCTATCTCACTGATTTTCCTAAGATTTAAAAACGTGTTCTGAAAATAAAATTTTTTTGGCTTTACACAACATATCTGGAATAATTTAAACTAAGAAACTCTTTGGCAGGGAGAATCAGGAGATCCTGATAGCTCTTTGCTATTCCTCAAGCCACAAAAGTCAGAAAAGTCCAGTCTAAGCCTAATTTAAAAGAAGGTCTTTGCAAAGACTGCTTAAGTAGAGCTTCCCAAGGACTCTTGGGAAGGTTGCCTCTTTCCCAATACAACATTGTAGCACTTCTCTCTCCATCTTCCGTCAACCATAGGGCAGAAAAAGGAGCATCTGTCTCCTTTGATGTTCTAAAAAAGGTTGATGTCTGACTGGAAGTTCTTCTCTGCCCAAACATCAAAATTCTAAACATATTTTTCAATTTTTCCACATATAGCCTGATTTACAGGAAAGCTGAAATATGTTCCAGATCTGGAGACATATTTGATTAATGGAGGTATAATGAACGTTGTTGGCTGCCATCCATTCTCACCTTTCTCCTTCAGAACAGGACCCAGATTTTATTCAGTATCTCACTCTCCCTCATGTAACTCAAGCGCCCCTAAAGCAAGCTGGCCCATGCCCTTAGCTCCAGGGTAGATCTGATGGTCTAAGGCAGTGATTCTCAACTTGGGGGTGATTTTGTTCCCCAGAGATATTTGGCAATGCATAAAATGTGACATTTTTGAGTGTCACAATGTGGGGTGAGGCATCTAGTGGGTAGAGGTCAGACATGCTGCTAAGCATCCTACCATGCACAGGACAACCCACAACAAAGAATTATCCAACCCAAAAAGAGAATGGTCCTGAGGTAGAGAAACACTGGTTTAAGGGTTATGGCATTCCCCTGACAAGGGACTGATTTAAGAAGAAGCCTTTTGAGTTAGGAAAAGAAAAAGCAAGATGCCTGCCAAGAGATACCAGACATTCAGAACCCCACCTCAGCAAAAAAGGACCAAGGCAATAACTACAGAGCTAAGATTTGAACGGAGGGTAGAAGGGAAAGTGCTGGAGTGCAGTGGGGGAGTAGAGCTATAGTTGTGGTGATTAGAAGTGCAGGAGGGCAGCATGGAGGCACCAGGACTCTGCAGCCCCATCTCCTCCACATGGATCACATCTGCCTGGAGTCAGAAGAGACTCCACATTGTAGGGGAAGGTCAAGGACAAGAGCCCCACCTATCCCCATCGCTGCCACAAACACCCACAAGTCCTTACATCAGAAGAATCTCACAATCCTTGCAAGCCCTGAATCTAGTTCGGAAAGCTGGTGGGAATTCACACAGCTGCATTGCCCCAGATGAGTAGGATAAGGTGTGCACCACCCAAACACTCACCCACTGTGAGCCAAGCTGCTGTAGCACAGCACAGTCTTGAAACCAGAGCCCCCTCTGGAGTGGTCCCTACTCTGGGGTCCAGTAGCCACTGCTGCTCTCCAGCACTGGGGCTCCATCCTCATTCCACCAAGCCCGCATAGGTGGCTGAATGTCACAACCCTAGCTGTGCAGACCATGGTCCCAAGATTAGCTGTGACTCTGATTCTGTGCAACAGGGTAACAAAGTCCCCCTACCCTCACCAAACTTCCGGCTGGAGGAACAGTTGGCTGGTACCATCCAGGGCAAATCTACCCTTGAAGTGGCCAAATCACTGCCAGTTACCCAAGCCTCCAAAAATCCAATATATCCTTGGGCCAGAGGGATGCCTATGTACATATGTGCAGAACCTGGCAAAGCTGCACTGCCATCACCACAAACTCTCTCATTGTAGGCCACTGAGAAACACAAACACCACTAGTGTGGATTACACCTGAGTACATTACACAGACTACACTACTGTATCAACCTCAGACCAAGACCAATACACCACACCAAACCAACACTCTAAGACCCATTCATCTGAACAAGTCTTCTCATACAAAGCCTACTCTGTAAAATATAATGAGGCTACTTTTCCTTAAGATGCATAGAAATCAACGTAAGGGCACATCAACCATGAAAAAGCAAGGAAACATGTCACCACCAAAGGAAAATAATAATTCTCCAGTAACAGGCTCCAATCATAAGGAAATATATGAAATGCCAGAAAAGAATTCAAAATAATAATCTTAAAGAAACTCAGTGAGATATACGAGAATACAGATAGACAATTCAATAAAATTTGGAAAACAATTTAGTATTTGAATAAGAAATTCAGCAAAGAGATATATATCATTTAAAAGACCCAAACAGAAATCCTGTAGCAAAAGAATTAAATGAATAAGAGAGCTTCAACAACAGACTAGACTGAGCAGAGGAAAGAATTTCTGAACTGGAAGACAGGACTTTTGAAATAACACAGGTATACCAAAAGGAAAAAAAAAATACTAAAAGAATAAAGAAAGCCTACAGGATTTATGCAACACCACTAAGTAAACAAATACACATATTGTTGACATTCTAGAAGGAGAAGAGAAGGAAAAAGATGAGAAAAACATACTTAATAAAATAATAGCAGAAAAATTCTCAAGTCTTGGGAGTGAGATAGACATCCAGGTTCAAGAAGCTCAAACAACCCCGAATATATTCAATCCAGACGGGTTTTCTCTGAGGCACATTATACTCAAATTGTCAAAAGTCAAAAACAAAAAAAGAATTTTAAAAGCAACAAGAGAAAAACATCAAGTCAAGTATAAGGAAATCTCCACTAGACTAACAGTGAATTTGTCTGCAGAAACCTTTCAGGCCAGGAGAGAACAGGATGATATATTCAAAGTCCTGAAGGATAAACTATTGGCCAAGAATATTATACACAGCAAAGTTTTCCTTCAAAAATGATGGAGAGATAAAATTTTTCACAGACAAGCAAAATCTAAGGGAATTCATCACCACTAGACCAAACTTACAAGGAATGCTCAAGAGACTCTTACATCTGGAAGTGAAAAGAAGATAACCACCATCATAAAAACATACAAAACTATAAAATTCACTGGTAAAGCCAATAAGCAAAGGAAAAACATAAAGGAATCAAACCTTATCAGTACAGAAAGTCACCCAACCACAAAAATAAACCACATGAGAAGTAGTTAAGAAAGGATTTACAAAACAACCAGGAAACAATCAATAAAAGGGCAGGATTAAGTCTTTACCTATCAACAATAAGCTTGAATATAATGAATTAAATTCCCCATTTAAAAGATATAGACTGGCTGAATGTATTTTTTAAAACCCAATGCCCAACTCTATGCTGCTACAGGAAACTCACTTCACTTATAAAGATACACATAGAATAAAAGTGAAGAGATGAAAAAAGATATTCCGTGCAAATGAAAACAAAAGTGAGCAAGAGTAGCTACATTTATATCAGACAACATAGACTTAAAGTTAAAAGTTGTAAGAAGAAACAAAGATGACCATTAGATAATAATAGAAACATCAATTCAGCATAATAATATGACAATTTTAAATATACATACACCCAACACTGGAGCACCCAGATATATAAGGGAAATATTATTAGATTTAAAGAGAGAGATAGACTGTAATGCAATAATAGTTGAGGACCTCAACATCCCACACTTAGCATTGGAAAGATCATCTAGACAGAAAATCAACAAAGAAGCATCAGATTTAAACAGCGCCACAGACCAAATGCACCTGAGAGACATTTACAGTACATTTTACTCAACAGCTGTAGAATACACATTCTTATTAGCACATGGAACATTCTCCAGGATTAACCATATGTTACGACATGAAACAAACAAAAAAGTCTTTTAAAAAATTGTAATCAAAATCATATCAACGCTGGGCCAGGTGTGGTGGCTCACACCTGTAATCCCAGCACTTTCGGAGGCCAAGGCAGGTGGATTACTTGAGGTCAGGAGTTCAAGACCAGCCTGGCCAACACGGGGAAGTCGTGTCTCTACTAAAAATTCAAAAATTAGCCAGGCATGATGGCAGGCACCTGTAATCTCAGCTTCTAGGAAGGCTGAGGCAGGAGAATTGCTTCAACTCGGGAGGTTGGAGGTTGCGGTGAGCCAAGATCGGGCCACTGCACTCCAGCCTGGGTGACAGAGTGAAACTCTGTCTCAAAGAACAACAACAACAAAATCATATAAAAGCTAGGTGCAGTGGCTCACACCTATAATCCCAGTACTTTGGGAGGCCCAGGTGGGCAGATCACTTGAGGTCAGGAGGGAGTTCAAGACCAGCCTGGCCAACATGGTGAAATCCGATCTCTACTAAAAAATACAAACATTAGCTGGGCGTGGTGGCATACACCTGCAATCCCAGCTATTCAGGAGGCTGAGGCAGGAGAATTGCTTGAACCCCAGAGGCAGAGGTTTCAGTGAGCCAAAATCATGCCACTGCACTGCAGCCTGGGTGCAGAGACCAGCTCAGTTGTGGAGACCCTAACTCAGCGACGCTAGAGGAATTAAAGACACACACGCAGAAATATAGGGTGTGGAGTGGGAAATCAGGGGGCTGACAGCCTTCAGAGCTAAGAGCCACAAACAGAGCTTTATCCACATATTTATTGACAGCAAGCCAGTGATAAGCATTGTTTCTATAGATTATAGATTAACTAAAATGGGAAACAAATGGATAGGCCAAAACAAAGGGATGAGTCTGGCTAGTTATCTGCAGCAGGAACCTGTCCTTAAGGCACAGATCGCTCATGCTATTGTTTGTGGCTTAGGAACACCTTAAGTGGTTTTCCACCCTGGGTGGACCAGGTGTTCCTTGCCCTCATTTCGGGAAACCCACAACCTTCAGCGTGGGCATCATGGCCATCACAAACATGCCACAGTGCTGCAGAGATTTTGTTTATGGCCAGTTTTGGGGGCAGTTTATAGCCAGATTTGGGGGCCTGTTCCCAACACTGGGTGACAGAGTAAGACTCTGTGTCAAAAAAAAAAAAAATCATATCAGGTATCTTATCTGACCACAGTGTAATAAAACTAGGCATCAACCACAAAGGGAACATTTAAAACTATACAAATATATGAAAATTAAGCCACATGCTCCCAAATGGCCAGTGGGTTGAAGAAGAAATTAACCAGGAAATCAAAAAAAATTCCTTGAAGCAAATAAAACTGGAAACACAACATATCACTCTTTTCCATGGACCCTCAGAGGCATTCAGCTGCTTCAAGATGAAGCTGAGCATCTCCTTCCCAGTCACTGACTGCCAGAAACTCACTGAAGAGAACGCAAACTTCATACTTTTTATGAGAAGCCTATGGCCACAGAAGTTGCTGCTGACTCTCTGGGTGAAGAATGGAAGGGTTATGTGGTCCACATCAGTGGTGGCAATGACAAACAAGGTTTCCTCATGAAGGAGGGTGTCATGACCCATGGCCGTGTCCACCTGCTACTGAGTAAGGTCCTGTTACAGACCAAGGAGAACTGGAGAAAGAAAGAAAGAAAATCAGTTTGTGGTTGCATTGTGGATGCCAATCTGAGCATTCTCAACTTGGTTATTGTAAAAAAAAGGAGAGAAAGATATTCCTGGACTGACTGATACTATGGTGCCTCGTCACCTGGGGCTCAAAAGAGCTAGCAGAATCCTCAAACTTTTCCATCTCTCTAAAGAAAATGATGTCTGCCAGTATCTTGTAAGAAAGCCCTTAAACAAAGAAAGTGAGAAACCTCAGACTAAAGCACCCAAGATTCAGCATCTTGTTGCTCCATGTGTCCTGCAGCACAAACGGTGGTGTATTGCTCTGAAGAAGCAGCGTACTAAGAAAAATAAGGAAGAGGCTGCAGAATACGCTAAACTTTTGTCCAAGAGCACGAAGGAGGCTAAAGAGAAGCCCCAGGAACAAACTGCCAAGAGACTCAGACTTTCCTGGCTGTGAGCTTCTGCTTCCAAGTCTGAATCCAGTCAGAAATAAGATTTTTTGAGTAACAAATAAGATCAGACTCACATCTCTCTTGACTTTTCATTGACGATAGAAAACTACATAAATGAAGAGAGGGAAAGTTAGGTCATAGAAAATGGGGATATGTATATAGTAATCCAGTCATGGATAAAATCAGATTGACTATTGTGTGGTAGCAGAACACAAGTTCATGATAAAGGGATTCTTTTGAGGGGATGGGTGGCTCAGGAAGGGATTCTGAGCATAAGACATCCACCTCTTCAGAACGGCATGGAACTTAGGGGAAATAAATGAGAAGGACTATTAATCTTTTTTACATAGTTTATTTTGAGGAATATCACTCTTTTAAAACACTAAACACAGTTTAATACATGAAATTGCCCTTGTGAAAATGAACATGTGTTTTTTTAGAAAAGCTAACTTTTAAGGCATTGTTTTAGTAGATAGTATGTTAACATACTTCAGGAAGTTTTGTAAACTGGTGCAAATTTGCTTTAACAAAGCTTTTCAAGTCAAAAACGAAAGAAAGAAAGAAAGAAAGAAAGAAAGAAAGAAAAGAAAGAAAAGAAAGAAAGAAAGAAAGAGAGAAAGAGAGAGAGAAAGGAAGGAAGGAAGGAAGGAAGGAAGGAAGGAAGGAAGGAAAGAAAAAGAAAGAAAGAAAGAAAGAAAGAAAGAAAGAAAGAAAGAAAGAAAGAAAGAAAGAAGAAAGAAAGAAGAAAAGAAAGAGAGAAAGGAAGGAGAAGGAAGGAAGGAAGGAAGGAAGGAAGGAAGGAAGGAAGGAAGGAAGGAAGGAAGGAAGAAAGAAAGAAAGAAAGAAAGAAAGAAAGAAAGAAAGAAAGAAAGAAAGAAAGAAAGAGAGAGAGAGAGAAAGGGAGGAAGGGAGGAAGGGGAAGGGGAAGGAAGGGGAAGGAAAGGGAAAGAAGGAAGGAAAAGAAAGGAAAGAAAGAAGGAGAAAGAAAGAAAGAAAGAGAGAGAGGGAGGGAGGGAGGGAGGGAGAGAGAGAGAGGAATGAAGGAAGGAAGGCAGGCAGGCAGGCAGGCAACATATCAAAACTTGGCTGCACACAGTGGCTAACACCTATAATCCCTCACTTTGGAGTTTGTTGCAGGCGGATCACGAGGTTAGGAGTTCGAGACCAGCCTGGCTAACACGGTGAAACCCCATCTCTACTAAAAATATACACAAAAAATTTAGCCAGGTATAGTGGCAGGTGCTGGTAATTCCAGCTACTTGGGAGGCTGAGGCAGGAGAATTGCTTGAACCCGGGAGGCAGAGGTTGCAGTGAACCGAGATTATGCCACTGCACTCTAGCCTAGGTGACAGAGCAAGACTCCATCTCAAAAAAACAAAACAAAACAAAACAAAACAAAAATCAAACAAACAAAAGAAAACCTTATGGGACCCAGCAAAAGCAGTATTAAGAGGCAAGTTTATAGCAATAATACCTACATCTAAAAACTAGAAAGATTTCCAAGATTTCTAATAAATCACCTAATGGCACCTCAAGGAACTAGAAAAGCAAGAACCCAAAATTAGTAGAAGGAAAGAAATAACCAAACCCCATTTTAGTAGAAGGAAAGAAATAATAAAGAACAGAGCAGAAATAAACAAAATGGAGACTGAAAAAAAACACACAAAAGATAAATGAAACAAAAAGTTTGATTTTTGAAAAGATAATAAAAATCAATAAAATATTAGACTAAGAAAAAAAGAGAGACGATCCAAATACATAAAATCAAAAGCCAAAAATGAAGATATCGTAATGGATGTCATAGAAATACAAAGACTCATTAGCGACAACTATGCACAATGATGTGCCAATAAATTAGAAAGCCTAGAGGAAATGGATAAATTCCTGGACACATACAACCTACCGAGAAGAAATAGAAAACCTGAACAAATCAATAACAAGTACTGAGATTGAATCACTAATAAAAAGTACTTCAACAAAGAAAAGTCCGGGACCAGATGGCTTCACTGCTGAGTTCTACCAAACCTTTAAAGAATTTTTTTTTTTGAAACATAGTCTTGCTCTGTTGCCCAGGTCTGAGTGCAATGGTATGGTCCCAGCTCACTGCAATCTCTGCCTCTCAGATTTAAGTGATTCTCCTGTCTCAGCTTCCTGAGTAGCTGGGACTATAGGCGCATGCCACCACACCCAGCTTAGTTTTGTATTTTTAGTAGAGATGGGGTTTTGCCATGTTGGCCAGCCTGGTCTGGAATTCCTGACCTCAGGTGATCCACCCTCCTCAGCCTCCCAAAGTGCTGGGATTACAGGAGTGAGCCACTGCACCCGGCCAAACCTTTAAATGATTAATACCAATTTTTCTTATACTCCAAAATGTTGAAGCAGAGAGAATTCTTCTTAACTCATTCTATGAGGCCAGCATGACCCTGATTCCAGAATCAACACAATAAACAAAGAAAACTACAGGCCAGTATCTCTGATGAACACAGACACAAACATCTTCAACAAAATACTAGCAAACCAAATCCAATAACATATCAAAAAGATAATATGCAGTGATCACACGGAATGTATTCCAGGAAAGGAAAAATGGTTCAACATATCCATATCAATAAATGTTATATATTGCATCAATAGAATTAAGGACAAAAAGCATATTATCATCTCAATAGATGCAAAACAAGCTTCTGATAAAACACAACATCCCTTCAAGATTAAAACCCTTAATAAATTAGGTATAGAAAGAAAGTACCTCAGCATAAATAAGGCAACCCTCAGCTAACATCTCACTGAATAGGGAAAAGCTAAAAGATTTTCCTGTAAGAATTGGAACAAGTCAAAGTTGCCAGCCGGGCACAGTGGCTCACACCTGTAGTCTCAGCACTTTGGGAGGCTGAGGCGGGCAGATCACTTGAGCCCAGGAGTTTGAGACCAGCCTGGCCAATGTGGTGAAATCCTGTCTCTACTAAAAATACAAAAAATTATCCAAGTGTGCTGGCACACCTGTAGTCCCAGCTGCTTGGGAGGCTGAGGCACAAGAATTGCTTGAACCCAGGAGGCAGAGGTTGCAGTGAGCTGAGATTGGGCCGCTGCACTCCAGCCTGGGTGACAGAGTGAGACTCTATCTCAAAAAAAATAAAAATTAAAATGACAAGATTGCTCACTTTGATCACTCTTATTCAACATAGTACTGGAAGTCCTAGCCAGAGCAATAAGGCAAGAAAAAGAAATAAAGGGCATCCAAGTGGGAAAGGAGAAAGTCAGATTGTCCCTGTTTGCAGACACCATGATTTTACATATAGAAAAACCTAAAGATTCTACCAAAAAACTTCGCACTGATAAACAAATTTAGTACAGTTGTAAGATAAAAAATTAAGATACAAAAATCAGTGGTGCTCCTATATATGAAAAATTAAATAGTTGATAAAGAAATCAAGAAGGCAATCCAATTGACGACAGCTATAAAATGAAATAAAATACCTGGGTATAAATTTAACCAAGGAAGTAAAATACCTTTATAAGGAATACAAAGCACTGACGAAAATAATTGAAGAGGATACCGAAAAAATGGAAAGACAGCCGGGTGCAGTGGCTCACTCCTGTAATTCCAGCACTTTGGGAGGCCGAGGCAAGCAGAACACTTAAGTCCAGGAGTTCCAGACCAGTCTGGACAACATGGTAAGAATCCATCTCACAAAAACTACAAAAATTAGCTAAGCGTGATGGCACATGCCTGTATTCCCAGCTACTGGAGAGACTGAGGTGGGAGGATCACTTGAGCCCAGGAGGGAGAGATTACAGTGAGCCAAGATTGCACCACTGCACTCCAGACTCCAGCCTGGGTGACTGACTGGTACCCTATCTCAAAAAAAAAAAAAAAAAAAAAAAAAAAAGGAAAGCTGTCTCAAGCTCATGGATTGAAAGGATTAATATTCTTAAAATGACAGTACTCTCCCAAGTAATCTACAGATTAAGTGCAATTGCTATTAAAATAACAATGACCTTCTTCACAGAAATAGAAAAAATATCCTAAAATTTGTATGGAACCACAAAAGACCCCAAGTAGCCAAAGCAATACTGAGCAAAAGAAAAAAGCTGGAGTCATCACACTACCAGACCTCAAAATACACTGCAAAGCTGGAGTAATCAAAGCAGCATGATACTGGCATGAAACAGACACACAGACCAACAGAACAAAATAGAGAACTCCCAAATTAGTCCACATGTCTACAGCCAACTGATTTTTAACAGGTGCTAAGAACACTCATGGGGGAAGGGACAGTCTCTCTAAAAAATGTGTCTAGATAAACTAGATATGCATATAGAGAAGAATGAAACTAGATCCCCACCTCTCACTCTATACAAAAGTCAACTGAACATGGATCAAAGACCTAAATGTAAAACCCGAAACAATAATATTACCAGAAGAAAACATAGGAAAAATGCTTCATGACATTGGTCTGGGAGATTTTATGAATAAGACCTCAAAAGCATAGGATAAAAAGCAAAAATAAGCAAACAGAATTATATCAAACTAAAAAGCTTCTGCACAGCAAAGGAAACAATCAACAGAGTGAAAAGACAACCTACAGAATGAGAGAAAAGATGTGCACATTACTCATCTGACAGGAAATTAATATGCAGAATATACAAGGAACTGAAATATTGCAACAGCAAAATAACAAATAATCTGATTTTAAAATGGGCAAATAATAGAAATAGACACTTCTCAGAAGAAGATATATAAATGGTCAAATCCAACAAATAAATGAAAAATGCTCAATATCACCAATCATCAAGGAAATGCAAATCAAAACCACAGTGAGGTATTATCTCACCCCAATTAGGATGACAATTTCAAAAAGACAAAAAACAACAAATGCTGGTGAGGATGCAGATGGGGAATTTTTCTTTCTTTCTTTCTTTTTTTTTTTTTTTCAGAGATGGAGTCTCACTGTGTTGCCCAGGATGGTCTCGAATTCCTGGGCTCAAGTGATCCCCCTGCCTCAACCTCCTGAAGTGCTGGGATTATAGGGATGAGTCACTGCACCTGGCCAAGAAAAGGGCTCTTGTATACACTGTTGTTGAGAATGCAACCTGTACAGCCACTATGGAGAACAGTATGAAGCTCCCTTTAAAAATGACAAATAGGACCGGGAATGGTCACTCACGCCTGTATTCCCAGCACTTTGGGAGGCTGAGGTGGGTGGATCACCTGAGGTCAGGAGTTCGAGACCAGCCTGGCCAGCATGGTGAAGCCCCATTTCTACTAAAAATACAGAAATTAGCTGGGCATGGTGGTGTGTGCCTATAATCCCAGCTACTTGAGAGGCTGAGACAGGAGAATCGCTTGAACCCAGGAGGCAGAGGTTGCAGGGAGCTGAGATGGCGCCATTGCACTCCAGCCTGGGTGACAAGAGGGAAATTCCATCTCAAAAAAAGATAAATAGAACTACTGTATGATCCAGCAATCCTACTACTGGGAAGTTATCCAAGGAAAAGAAAATCTTCACATAGAAGAGACATTGGCCTCCACCTATTTATTGCAGCACTATTCACAATAGCCAAGATATGGAATCAACCTAGGTGTCCAGTAAAATAAACATATAAAGAAAAAGTGGTTTATATACCTCATGAAATACTAGGTTCTGGAGGACATACAGGTTAACCCAATAGGCAAATCTCTACCCTTGTGGAATTTATATTTTAGTGGAAAATAAAATAAAAGACAGGAAATAAATAACAATAATAAATAGCTAAATGATGTGTCAGGTAACAAGGTATATATAGCTCTATAGAACTGTCAACTTGAAATAATCAAAAGAATCAGAATTCAGTTTGAATGAGTTTATTCCAGCAAAAAAACTGGGAATAGCCATCCTGGAAATACAGACTGCAGAAAAATGAAGTCAGTGCTCCAAAATTAAAAGAAATTTAACAGGATCAAACCTGTTCCTATAAACTTTATAAAATTAATCAGTGAAAAAGGGAGAGGGAGAAGATGAAAACAAACCAAGCTTGCAGCACATTCAGCATTAATTATTAGGTCAGCTTGTTCTCTGACCTGTTTCCTCATAGTTGTTTACTGCCCACTGCACCGGAATCACACAAACTCTGTCACAAGATTATACTTCCCCTTAACTGTTCTAGAGATAGCAACTTAAGCATTGTGAAATATTGTTTTCCATTTGAGATATTCTTTCAGATCCTGCATACTGTAACTACTGATGCCAGCTGGTCTGTAGGATTCTATGAGAAGCTGACTCACCAACGAATGAAGTTTCCACATCCTGATGACTTCATCCCCTTACCACAATGAATCAACAGCCGCAATTTTCCAGCCCCTTGCCCTCCACAATCTCCTTAAAAATCCCAGTCCAGAACTCCCCAGAGGATATGGATTTGAGGATTCCTCTTGCCTTTCTACTTGGCTGCCCTGCAATCATTAAACTCTTTCTCTGCTGCAAACCATGCTGTCTCCGTGTATTGGTCTATTACTATGCAGCAGGCATATGAACTTGATGTTCCTGTAACAAGATTGTAATATTTTATTTGTTGAAATTTATTACTGGGCATGGTGGCTCACTCCTGTAATCCCAGCACTTTGGGAGGCAGTGGTGGGCGGATCACCTGAGGTCAAGGGTCTGAGACCAGCCTGGCTAACATGATGACACCCCATCTCCACTAAAAATACAAAAAAAATTAACCAGGCATAGTGGTGGGTGCCTCTAATCCCAGCTACTTGGGAGGCTGAGGCAGGAGAATCACTTGAACCTGGGAGGCAGAGGCTGCAGTGGGTGAGATCATGCCATTGCACTCCAGCCTGGGCAGCAAGAGTGAAACTCTGTCTCAAAAAGAAAAAAGAAAAGACAAGAGAAAGGGAGAGAGAGAGAGAGAGAGAGAGAGAGAGAGAGAGAGAGAGAGAGAGAGAGAAGAAAGAGAAAGAAAGATTATTTTTATGTATTTTTTTTTTTAAACAGGATCTCACTCTGTCACCCAGTCTGGAGTTCAGTGGCATAATCAGGTTCACTGCAGCCTTGACCTCCCAGGCTCAAGTGATCCTCCTACCTCAGCTACCCAAAGTGGGACTACAGTTGTATGACACCACACCTGGCTAATTTTTGTATTTTTTGCAGTTATGGGGTTTCATCATGTTGCCCAGGCTGGTCTAGAACTCCTGGACTCAAGTGACCTGACTGCCTCAGCCTCCAAAATTGCTGGGATTACAGATGTGAGCCAGGACTGTGCCTAGCCAGGATTATAAGCTTTTTCCCTCCCCTCCCCTCCCTTCCCCTCCCCTTCCCTCCCCTTTCCTTCCCTTCCTCCTCTTCCAGACAGAGTCTCACTCTGTTGCCCAGATCTGAGTGCAGTGGCATGATCATAGCCCATTTCAGCCTTGAACTCCTGAGGTGGGAGAGCTCAAGCAATTCTCCCAGTTAAGCCTCCTGAGTAGCTGGTACCACAGGCGCATGCCACATCTGGTTAATTTTGAATTTTTTTTGTAGAGACAGGAGTCTTACTGTTAGATATGAGTCCTAAATTTCTTTTCAAAGAATCAATATGTCAGTATGTTCAATTCTTTGCCTTCTACTTTTAAACTTAACTTCCTCATAAAGCAAACTTTTTCGATTACCTGCTCCACCCTGACTCATTCTGATTACCTGCTCTGTAATAACCATTTTTCCCACCAAACCAATCACCCCGTCACTCTCTTTAAATTACCCAGTTGGAATTAGTTTAGCCTGTGTGGTCTAACTCTAGCCAATTGCGGAAGGGCATAGCAGCAGGGGCCACCTGCATCAGGGATAAGAATTCTTTCCCCTCCCTTGTCCAAGTGTGCACTCACCATTGCTCCAACTGTGAGGGCGCACCCTTCTGTAGAAGTACCTTGCCTTCCTGAGAATCAAAAAGAAAATTTTATATTCAGGTGCTATTTCTTTTGTCGCACCAAAACTTTACATATAACAATTTGGGGGCTTGCCTGTGATTACGTTCCCCTCCAGGGATGGTCTCTGGTTCTCTCTCATAAGGAGGAGCACACCGCCCACTTGAGATGACTTCAGGGGTGAGAAATCAAGACCTACCCAGTGCAAGGAATAACTCGAGCTCTCAGCAATGCAGGGGACAAAAAAAAAAGCCAGCCACCAAGCTTAAAGGATCCTCACATACTGCAGCAATGACTCTGTGCACAGATCAAGGAAGGAGAAGCCACGGGAGCCGGTAAAGTATTTCCTTGGTGGTGGGGACTAAGGTAAGAAAGCCGCGGGGGGTGGGGAGGGGCGGTGAAGTACTCCTTCATCAGGGTAGCATAGAGGTTAAAAAGAGGCAAGACATCCCCACTGCGGGGGATTGAACCTCACACGAACCTCCAGTAGTACAAAAGGCAAGAAATTTCCAGTGGGGAAAGTGAGCCTCATCCCAAAAGGCAAGAAATTGCCAGTGGGGGAAATTGAGCCTCACCCCACAAGCTGAAAAATTTCCAGCAAGGGAAATTGAAACTTGAACCTTACCTCAAAACCATCAAGATGAGAAATACCCCAAGCAAGACAGGGAGCAAAGGGGATAAAGATGGGAACAAAGATAGCCCCCCAGATAGCCCCCTAGGTCTCATGCTAAAACACTGGAAGGATAATGAAAGGACTGAATATAGAAAAAAGCAACAAATGATAAAATATTGCTGTCTTATTTGGACTCAGGGACCCATCTTCAAACCCTCAATCTTCTGGCCAAAGTTTGGGTCGAATGAGGATGTAATGTGTCAGCTTCTAATCCGATATGTTAATGATAAAGGTCCAGTGTCTCAAGAAGAACTAGGCTATGCCCTTTGTTGGAGGCAAGGACCAGCCCTCCTTTTTCCCTTAAATTGGGAAGAACCCAATCTAGCACCTCAAAATGAAAAGTCAGAGGAACCAGCTGTCATGCCTAAAGACTCCAGTGCATGGGATCCCCTAGACTCAGTGTGCCCCAGTCAGTGTCCCCAATCTTTCCCCTCAGACAGTGCTGCCACCTCAGATCCCATTCCAATTCCCCCACTACTCACGTTATCCTTCCTCCTTATAACCCTGACTGGGGTTACCATCCCACCAGCCTGTTCCCTCGCAACCTAAAGACCCCTCTCTAAAAGGACCCCAGCCTCCATCTGGAGGACCAAGGTCCTCATCCAGACCCCCTAAAGAGTATGGAGGAGCAGGGTTAAGGAATCCCAGAACTAAGAGGGAGGAAGGACAAGATAGGTGCTATAGATGTGGAAGAACAGGCCACTTCAAATGAGGATGTCCTAAACTAAGAAAGGAAAAAGAAGCCCTTCCACTCATGACTTTCAAGGAAGAATAAGGGGTTCAGAGGCTCTCTCTTTTATCTTGAGTCCCACCAGGAGCCCTTGATAAATTTTGAGGTTGGATCTAAATATGAGCTTAGCACCTTTTTTTTTTTTTTTTTTTTTTTTTTTTTTTTTAGAATGAATGTTTTATTGTCATGCAGATGGCAACTGGGTTTATGTCTTCATATTTTATATTTTTGTAAATTAAAAAAATTACAAGTTTTAAATAGCCAATGGCTGGTTATGTTTTCAGAAAACATGATTAGACTAATTCATTAATGGTGGCTTCAAGCTTTTCCTTATTGGCTCCAGAAAATTCACCCACCTTTTGTCCCTTCTTAAAAAACTGGAATGTTGGCATGCATTTGACTTCACACTCTGAAGCAACATCCTGACAGTCATCCACATCTACTTCAAGGAATACCACATTGGAATACTTTTCAGAGAGGGAATGAAAGAAAGGCTTGATCATTTTGCAAGGCCCACACCACGTGGCTGAGAAGTCAACTACTACAAGTTTATCACCTGTGGTGTTCAAGGCTTCCTGAAAAGCAGCCTTGCTCTCGATCTGCTTCATCATCTTTGCTGCTGGGGTCTGAGGAGCGGCTGTAAGGACCGATGGAAACGGATCCAAAGCCAGCTTATCACCTTTTTAGTCAACTCAGGGACTGCCTGCTCCTCTGTTTGTTTCCCTCCCATCTAATGTTGTCTCCTCCTCAGAGGAACTTTTAGTCTCTGGGGTAAAAGGGGAAGGATTTAGAGCAAAAATTTTAGAAAGCACAGAAGTTAGATACCAGGATCGTTAGCTTATATTCAGTTCTTGTTAATCCCTGAAGCAGGAACTAATTTACTGGGGAGGAATTTAATGTTAAAGTTAGGCATAGGTCTACAAGTCAGCCCAAGAGGATTCCTCACCTCATTAAACCTACACACCACTACAGATGAAAGATATATTAATCCTAATATCTGGTCCGAAGAAGAAAACCGAGGGAAACTCCAAGTCCCTCTGATCCACATCAAGCTAAAAATCCTGGGAGAAGTAGTAAGAAGGAAGCAATACCCTATTCCCCTAGAAGGTAGGATAGGGTTAAAACCTATAATCAAAGGGCTTATTAAGGATGGGCTTCTCGAGCCCTGTATGTCCCCTTATAACACCCCAATACTGCCAGTCCATATAATCATCAATGGTTTACTGTAATAGATTTGAAGGATGCTTTTTGGGCATGTTCCCTCACTGAAGATAGCTGAGATATATTTGCTTTTGAGTGGGAGGATCCCCACTCAGGGCGGAAACAACAATATCGATGGACAGTCTTACCCCAAGGGTTCACAGACTCCCCTAATCTTTTCGGCCACATTTTAGAACAAGTACTAGAAAAAGTTGTCATCCCAGAACAAATATGCCTTCCAGAACAAATATACCTTCTTCAGTACATGGACGACATTCTCATATCTGATGAAGATATAGAGAAGGTAACTGACTTCTCTACGCATATTCTTAACCATCTGCAGTTTGAGAGGCTACGAGTCTCAAAAAGAAAGCTTCAGTATGTAGAGCCCGAAGTTAAATATTTAGGCCACTTAATAAGTGCAGGCAAGTGAAGAATATGGCCTGAATGAATCGAGGGAATCGTGTCCTTACCCTTGACTAAACAAGAACTCGGGAACTTTTTAGAGTTAGTCGGATACTGTCGCTTATGGATTGACTCATATGCACTGCACAGTAAACTGTTATATCAAAAACTTGCCCAGGAGAAGCCTAACCATCTCCCGTGGACTTCTGAGGAAGGTGATCAAGTCAAGAAGCTGAAGGAAAGGCTCATAACTGCCCCTGTTTTAGCCTTACCCTCCCTAGAAAAGCCATTCTACATTTCTGTTAATGTGGACAGTGGGGTAGCTTTAGGAAGGCTGACTCAAGAACACGGAGGCTGCCAGCAGCCCGTAGCCTTCCTATCAAAGGTCTCAGGCCCAGTCACTTATGGATGGCCTCAATGCATCGCGGCTACAGCAATACTAGTCAAGGAAAGCAGAAAGTTAACCTTTGGAGGAAAATTGACAGTAAGCAAGTCGCACCAAGTTAGAACTATCTTAAACCAAAGAGCAGGGAGATGGCTTACTGACGCCAGAATCTTTAAGTATGAGGCCATTCTGTTAGAAAAGGATGATTTAACATTGACCACTGATAATTCACTCAACCTAGCAAGTTTCCTGACAAGAAATCCAAATCTAAGGAAGGAACATACATGTTTAGATTTCATTGATTACCATACAAAGGTTTGACCAGACCCAGGAGACACCCCCTTCCAGACTGGATGGCACTTATTCATAGATGGTTCCTCCGGGTGATTGAGGGAAAAAGACACAATGGGTATTCAGTGATTGATGGAGAAACTCCTGTAGAAATAGAGCCAGGAAAATTGCCCAACACTTGGTCTGTTCAAATGTGTGAGCTGTTTGCACTCAGCCAAGCCTTAAAGTACTTACAGAACCATGAAGGAACCATCTATACCAATTCTGAGTTAATTTGGACTAAACAAGGTCTTATTAATAGCAAAGGATAATTGAAATCCCAAACTTACAAGGTTTTCAACAAAAGTAAAGTTTGCTAAAAGTTAACAGTGTAACATGTATTATCCTAACTTCTAATCTTATGGCCTTAGGCAGTCTAGTCCACAGACATGAAGGAAGTTTGCTTTGGAAAAGAATGGTTATCATCTTTGGGGAAAAAAAAGGAGGGAGGGTGGGAGGAGAATTTACATAAAAAGAATGTTATATGGTACATTCTTGTCCTAAAATAAATTAACTGGTTGTTTAAAGAAAGGGACATTTGCAACAAGTCAGAAAGTTGAGGCATGTCAACGAATTGTCTGTGAAAGTCGTGAAAAAAAAAAGTGTGTTATAAAAGGGAATTTATGCAAGAAATGTTGTATAATGTAACAGTAATTAGGACTCCTGAATATAAAACTATTGAAGAAACAGTTTATATGCAAGGTGTATAAGGAAAGTAAAATATACTTTTAGTAAAAGGATTATAAGGAGGCATAAGAATGTGGATTTTTACCTACATTAAAAGGTTAAAAAAAAAACTTTGTTTTGAAGGTTTAAGCAAGTTTTAAAATGTTAATTATAAAGGAAATTCTGTGTGTAAACATATTGGCTAAAGTTAAAAGGGTATCATCCAGTTTTTCTGTGAACTGGACATTAAAATGAAAGCACAATGGATTTTTCTTAAAGCACTAACCTGCTCTTTAACAAAAATTATAAAAGGTTAAAAAGAGTCTATAAAAATCTTACCTTATGGTTAGATGTTAAAATTAGATAAATATGTCTACATGATTTTATTAAAATTGATTGTAACATTAATAACATACTAATACAAAGTCGAAATTTAGCTTATCAGGTATAAAAATCATACAGGAAGCGTTATCAAATATAAAATGGTGTTTGACTTTCTTTGGTCTAAAAACTAATACAAATAGGTGCTAAAGGAAATTTCTCAGTAAGAAGGCACCAAGGGCTATAAAGTCCACTGCTAATATCCCTACATTTAAAACAAAAGATGAATTTCTTAGAAATCATTTACTTGGTTTATCTTCCACTTTCCTTTCCCTCAAAACTAAAGTCTTTTAGCACAGGTACCACTCCTAGAATCTCCGGTAAACCAGCACCAGCCTGAGGATCACGTTCTCATCAAAGGGTGGAAAGAAGGAAAACTCGAGCCACCTGGGAAGGACCCTACCTTGTGCTGCTAACCACGGAGACTGCCATTTGTACAGCAGAAAGAGGATGACACATTACACCCGAGTCAAGAAAGCCCTGGCTGGGCTCATGCCTGTAATCCCAGCACTTTGGGAGGCCAAGGTGGGCAGATCACAAGGTCAGGAGATCAAGACCATCCTGGCTAACACGGTGAAACCCCATCTCTACTAAAAATACAAAAAAAAAAAAAAAAAAAAAAATTAGCCAGGTGTGGTGGTGGGTGCCTGTAGTCCCGGCTACTTGGGAGGCTGAGGCAGGGGAATGGTGTGAACCCTGCAGGCGGAGCTTGCAGTGAGCCAAGTTCCCGCCACTGCACTGTAGCCTGGGCAACAGAGCTAGACTCTGTCTCAAAAAAAAGAAAAGAAAAAGGAAAAACAAAGCGCCAAACCCCCTCTAGAGTCGTGGGCCATGGTCCCAGGGGAAAACCCTACCAAACTAAAGCTAAGAACAATTTAACTCCCTTTCATCTATTCAAATACTCTTGCTTCTTTCCTCGCTCTATTGCTGACCATCTAGTTATAACATAAGCAAGTCAATTTTGCCTCAAACTATTGCATTTGATACTTGCTTTGTTATACCTTGTGGGGACTTGCCAAGTCAAAGACAGCTCTCTACTTCAGAAAAGTACCTCTGTCTCTCCTGACTCTCCCCAGACTGGGCCTTAGTAAATTGGGACCATTTAATCTGGGGAGATTTCAATAAAGACCCCAGTGCCAACCAGGAGTCTTGCCCCCCGATGTAGAGCTTTCATGCCATAGTTGGTCCAACGTTCTGTGGACCACTAAAGAGCAAGGATGGACTGCCCCAACTGGTTTTTGTAATTTCCTAAAACCATGCATTCATTTTACTAGAGGATCATAAAAGTTAAACACTTAAAACAAACTTTGGCAATTAAGACAGGATACCAAGATGCAAATGCCTGGTTGGACTGGATCAAATATTCCGTCCACACATTAAACAAAAGCAATTGTTATGCTTGTGCACACAGCAGGCCAGAGGCCCAGACTGTCCCCTTTCCACTAGGGTAATCCTCCAGTCGACCATGTGTAGGCTGCATGGTAGCCCTTTTCCAGGATTCTACAGCCTGGAGTAATAAGTTGTGCCAAGCTCTCTCTCTGCTATACCCCAAAGTCTGGCACCCTGCGGGTCAGCCCCCAAGGGCCATCCAGCTTCCATCTCCCAACACTAAGTTCACTTCATGTCTCTCACAACAGGGAGGAAACTTAGCATTCCTTGGAGACCTGAAGGGATGCAGTGAGCTTAAGAATTTTCAAGAGCTTATCAATCAGTCAGCCCTTATTCATCCCCGAGCAGATGTGTGGTGATATTGTGATGGACCTTTACTGGACACTCTGCCAATAACTGAAGTGGCATTTGTGCTTTAGTTCAATTGGCTATCCCTTTTGCCAAGGCGTTTCATCAACCAGAGGAAGGAAAAATAAGACATCGTAAAGCGAGGGAAGCCCCTTATGGGTCTTTCAACTCTCATGTTTATTTAGACACAATTAGAGTCCCATGGGGGAATACCAGATCAATTTAAAGCCTGAAATCAAATAGCTGCAGGATTTGAGTCAATATTTTGGTAGGTGACAATAAAAATGTAGATTGGATAAACTACATCTACTACAACCAACAGCGATTTATTAACTACACTAGAGATGTTGTTAAAGGAATAGCTGAACAATTAGAGGATACTAGCCAGATGGCTTGGGAAAATAGGCTAGCCTTAGACATGATATTAACAGAAAGAGGAGGAGTTTGCATCATGATTAAAACTCAATGTTGCACCTTCATCCCAAACAACACTGCCCCAATGGAAGTATAACAAAGGCATTGTAAGGTCTGATTGCTCTATCCAATGAGTTAGCCAGCAACTCAGGGGTAAATGATCCCTTTACAGGATGGCTAGAAAAGTGGTTTGGTAAATGGAAAGCAATAATAGTCTAAATTCTTACTTCCCTCGCAGCCATAATAGGTGTACTTACTCTTGTTGGGTGCCGTGTCATACCATGCATCGGTGGGTTGATGCAGAGGCTCATAAAAATGGCACTTAATAAAACCTCCCTTAACTATCCTCCACCTTATCCAGAGAAGCTTCTTCTTTTGGAAAATCAAGCAAAACAACTAAGCCAAGGCATGCTAAAAAAAGTTTGAAAAGAAAGCTGTAAGGAAATACAAGGGGAGGGGTTGTTAGATATGGGTCCTAAATTTCTTTTCAAAGAATCAATATGTCAGTATGTTCAATTATTTGCCTTCTACTTTTAAACTTAACTTCCTCATATAGCAACCTTTTGTGATTACTTATTCCACCCTGACTCATTCCGATTACCTGCTCTGTCGTAACCATTTTTCCCATCAAACCCCTCACCCCATCACTCTCTTTAAATTACCCACTCAGAATTAGTTTAGCCTGTGCGGTCTAACCCTAGCCAATAAGGGAACGACACAGCAGCAGGGGCCATGTGCGTCAGGGATAAGAATTCCTTCCCCTCCCTTGTCCAAGTGTGCACTCACCATTGCTCCATCTGTAAGGGCACACCCTTCTATAGAAGTACCTTGCCTTCCTGAGAATCAAAAAGAAAATTTTTATTCGAGTGCTATTTCTTTTGTGGCACCGAAACTTTATATATAACATCACTATGTTACCAAAGCTGGTCTCAAATTCCTGGGCTCAAGAAATCCTCCCACCTTGACCTTCCAAAGTGCTGGGATTATAGGGTAAACCACCATGCCCAGCCTATAAGCCACTGTGCCGGCAAAATTTTCCATAGAAAGCTGATTTATGGGTTATAAATTAGTTATGATTTGTTTTCCTTTCCATACAGCTTGTTTTCATTTTCTTCCCAACTTAAGAGTATATTTAACGTTCCTTCTTAGACAATGTGCTAGTCATAAGCCTTAGTGTGAGAGAGTTAAGAGGAAAGGTAATCTATAATGAAGATCAACAGTCAAGAGGAAAGGGGTCTTCTCTGGAGCCCATTAGTCACTTACAACATTTTACAAAACCATATAGATAAAGAAGAAGGTTAATCTATGATGAGAGAAACAAAGGCTACAGCTGCCTAGGTTATAGCTGCTTAGGTTACAGCTGCCTGTCAAGTGACTCAGGCTCCATAAGCACGTTCCTTTAAGGTCCAAAAAATTTAAAGTTCCAACAGTTTAGATGTTGAATTCTTTTTACAAGACAAAAAAATACACCAGGTAAAATGTTAGATTACAATTTAAATGGGTGGACAGGGCTGGGTGTGGTGGCTCACACTTATAATTCCAGAACTTTGGGAGGCAGAGGTGGGCGGATCACCTGAGTTCGGGAGTACAAGACCAGCCTGGCCAACAGGGAGAAACCCCATCTCTACTAAAAATTCAAAAAAATTAGCTGGGTGTAGTGATGGGCACCTGTAATCCCAGCTACTCAGGAGGCTGAGGCACGAGAATCGCTTGAACCTGGGAGGTGGAGGTTGCAGTGAGCTGAGATCACACCACTGCACTCCAGCCTGGGCAACAGAGCGAGACTCCGTCTCAAAAAGATAAATAAATAAAATAAATACATACATAAATAAATCGGTAGTCAGAATAGGCTGCCTTGAGAATGTGACCTTTCAGCAAAGACATGAAAGGAAAGAGGAAGTGACCAATATAGACATCTAAGAGAACCTGTTTTAGGCTGAGGGAACACCCAGGGCAAAGCCCTGAGGCTTTGTGATGGAAGAATTGCAAGGCTAGTATAGCCAGGGTGCAATGTGCGTGTATGGGAGGGAGTGTAATGAAAAAAATAGTTTTCACTCTATTCTCACATTCAATGCAGCACATTTCTGTGACCAGATAAGTGGAAGTTGGTGATTTCCCCACATACCAAGTATTGGAGCTTAGAAAATAATGCCCCAAGTTGTGGCACTTTGGCATGGCTGAGTACTTTTAAGGGGGAAATTGAAAGGGCTTAGAAATAAATCTCAGAACCAAGGACTGTCTGATTTTCTCTTGCCTCACCCCACCACCCTCACCCACCTACAGGCAGGGAGGGACTTTCTCTAAACTTCCTCTATCTGATTAAGGGAAGTTTCTGCAGAAGAAATGCAATTGTCTTAGACCCCCTCCTTGGAATCTACACTAACTAGAGAAGATGAACTTGTGTCTCAGGAGAGCCCAGGACAATGTACCTGGACAGGTTTTTTCGTTGTTGTTGTTGTTTGTTTTTTTTCTAGACAGAGTCTCACTTTGTTGCCCAGGCTGGAGAACAGTAATGCAATCACAGCTCACTGCAGCCTCAACCTCCCTGGGTTCAGGTGATCCTCCCACCTCAGTCTGCCGAGTAGCTGGGACTACAGGTGTGTGCCACCACGCCTGGTTAACCTTTTATATTTTTTGTAGAGATGGGGTTTTGCCATGTTGCCCAGACAGGTCTCAAATTCTTGGGCTCAAGTAATCCTCAGGCCTCAGCCTCCCAAAGTATTGGGGTTATAGGTGTGAGCCACCACATCTGATTGGACAGACTTTTCACCTATTTTTTAAAACCATTTTTCTAGTCGGAAAGACTTTTTATCTGTATAAGAAGAAAACTTTTGCTTGCCACACACTTACTCTACCATCACCTTTCAATGACTTTGGTCACCACCTTCCCATCAGAGGCCCTGGTTTCTTTCTGTAGCTCAGGGTCCTATTTAAGCTTCAGCCATTTGGCCCTTCTTTGAGTTTCATACTTTGTTTGCCTCTCGCTAGCTTGCAAGTTGATAAATCGATATGTCTTTTCTCCTGTTAATCTATTGTCAGTTTGTTTTATAGATTCAAACCATCAAAACTTCTGAGGGTATAAATTTCCTTCTGCCTTTACAGAAGCAATTATATCAACTTGGTGTCCTATAATTCATTTCAATTCTATCCACCTGGCAATAGTGTCAGATCCCACAGGTGAGGGCTCAGCCCTACAAGCTTGCCCCCACTTCAGATAGCAATCATGAGTCAAAGCCACCCATACTTCTGACTAACGGGTTTCTGAGGTTCCCGTGTCCCCAGTAGCCCAGAGAACTCAGGAAAACACGTTTACTGATTTATTATAAATGATATTATAAGGTATACAGATGAACAGCCAGATGAAGAGGTACACAGGGCAAGGTTGGGGGGCAGGGCACAGAGCTTCCATGCCCTCTCTAGGTGAGCCAATGTCCAGCACCTACATGTGTTCAACTATAGGGACTCTCTCATCAAATCCTTTTGTTCAAGACTACTTAGAGAGCTTGATCTCCGGCCCTCTCCTCCCCTTCACAGAGGTCAGTGGGTGAAGCTCAAAGTTCTAACCCTCTATTCCTCCAATCACTTGGTCTTTCTGGTGATTAGCCCCCATGCTGAGGCTATGTAGGGCCCCCACCCTAAATCATCTCATTAGCATAAACTCAGGAGTTTAGGGGCTCATTATGAACACGGAAAGACACTTCTATCACTCAGGAAATTTCAAGGATTTTAAGAGCTCTATGACAGAAACTGGGGACAAAGGCCAAATATATTTTATATTATACCACTTGGGTAAGAGGAATAAGGGCTGAGATCAGTAGGTAAAGGGAAAGGCCTTGAGCCATTGAAGGACTTTGGTTTTTGCTACCAGAGAAGTTGGGGGCCAGTGAAGTGTTTTGAGGGGGAGCTCAGTCTGGCTTTTAACATGCATTTTCTGGCTACTGTGTCAAGAGTAGATTGAAGGAGCCAGGCACAGTGGCTCACGCCTGTAATCCCAGCACTTTGGAAGGCCGAGGCAAGTGCATCACCTGAGGTTGGGAGTTCGAGACCAGCCTGACCAACATGGAGAAACCCCATCTCTACTAAAAATACAAAATTAGCTGGGTGTGGTGGCTCATGCTTGTAATCCCAGCTACTCGGGGGACTGAGGTGGGAGAATCGCTCGAACCCAGGAGGCGGAGGTTGTGGTGAGTCGAGATCATGCCATTGCACTCCATCCTGGGCAACAAGAGTGAAACTCCATCTCAGAAAAAAAAAAAGAGTAGATTGGAGGACAAGGTGGAAGCAAGTGATAGTGGTGAGCATCTGGCCGGAAGCAGAGAAAGTGGTGATAAGTTACTGGACTCCGGACAGATTTGAAGGAGGAACCAACATAACTTGCTAACAACGTGGATAAAAACCACTGGCATTTAAGCATTAGAGCTCTAAAAACGGAAAACCAAACCAAACCAAACCAAACCAAAGAAAACAAACCACTGGGGAAAAAATTCGGCTGATAAAACTATGAATATAATTCCTGTATTTCTGACTCCATGGCTGCACAGAAAAAAAGCACTGGGTTTGTTAAAAGTTGACTTGTCAAGATGTACTACAATGTTAATTTCAAGATAGAATTACAAGAATGTCAAGATGTATTACATGTATTACAATGTTAATTTCAACATAGTCACAAGAATGTCAAGATGTATTACATGTATTACAATGTTAATTTCAACATAGAATCACAAGAATGTCAAGATGTATTACATGTATTACAATGTTAATTTCAACATAGAATCACAAGAATGTCAAGATGTATTACATGTATTACAATGTTAATTTCAACATAGAATCACAAGAATTTCAAGATGTATTACATGTATTACAATGTTAATTTCAACATAGAATCACAAGAATTTCAAGATGTATTACATGTATTACAATGTAAATTTCAACATAGAATCACAAGAATATCAAGATGTATTACATGTATTACAATGTAAATTTCAACATAGAATCACAAGAATGTCAAGATGTATTACATGTACTACAATGTTAATTTCAAGATAGAATTAGAAGAATGTCAAGATGTAGTACATGTATTACAATGTTAATTTCAAGATAGAATCACAAGAATTTCAAGATTACAGTATTACAAGTTAATTTCAAGATAGAATCAAGTAAATCAAGATAGTACAAGATGTATCACATGTACTACAATGTTAATTTCAAGATAGAATTAGAAGAATGTCAAGATGTAGTACATGTATTACAATGTTAATTTCAAGATAGAATCACAAGAATTTCAAGATGTATTACAATGTTAAGCTCAAGATAGAAAATATATTGTAACATATGAGGCAGTATTAATGTCCTCTGAGCATAGCTTAACAGTATATAGCAGCCTTTGCCCTCACATTTCCGCTCCAGGTTGTTGGAAATATGTCAAGACCGTGAAGCAATCACCACAAAGATTCTGAGAAACTCATTAATCCTTCCAGTGACATCCAAAGAAAAATCAAACCAAAATTTCCAACCAGATTGTAGGGATTCCTAGGACCAACTTAAATATCCATTACAGCATAATATGGACAGAAAAAGGTATATTCTGTTGTCAGTATATTTTGATTAGTACTGCATCTTATTTTAGAGAGCCTGATTTGTCCTCAAGATGAATCTTAAAAGCAACTATTAGAATAAAAGAAGTTGGGCTTTGGGAAAGACGTTGAAGAAAATGCAAATTTAAAACATTTTATTTTTTAAATTTATTTTTGAGAGAGACAGGGTATTGCCCTGTTGCCAAGCCTGGAGTGTGGTGGCACCATCACAGTTCACTGCAGCCTCCAATTCTTAGGCTTAAGGTATCCTCCTACCTCAGCCTCCAAGGTTGCTGGGACTACAAGCAGGAGCCAAAGTGCCCAGCAAAAATATTTTAAATCCAACCAGGCATGGTGGCTTACACCTGTAATCCCAGCACTTTGGGAGGCCGAGGCAGGTGGATCGCTTGAGGTCAGGAGTTCAAGACCAGCCTGGCCAACATGGTGATACCCCCCCTCTCTACTAAAAATACAAAAATTAACCAGGCATGGTGGTGCATGTCTGCAATCTCAGCTACTAGGGAGGCTGGGGCAGGATAATCACTTGAACCTGGGAGGCAGAGGATAGAGAGAGCCAAGATCGCACCACTGCAGACCAGCCTGGGCAACACAGTAAGACTCTGTCTCAAAAAAAAAAAAAAAAAAAAAAAAAATTTAAATCCTTAGAAAGATGTATCCTCTGCTGCTACTCTAGAACTCTAGGTGGAGGCGGAGGTTGCAGTGAGTGGAGATCATGCCACTGCCCTCCAGCCTGGGCAACAGAGTGACACTCCATCTCAAAAAAAAAAAAAATGTATTCAAATCCTTAAAAAGAGTTGTCCTCTACTGCTACTCTAGAACTCTAGGTGGAGGCAGATTTCTAAACCAGTTCTTTTGTACAGGAATTACTGGTTTGGGTGGGGCGTAGTGACGCTGCTGTCTCAGAATTAATGTAATCATGCTTCATCATACTCCCTTTTAGACTCTATATTTTCAAGGCCACTGTCTGCCTGTTGAAGAGATTATCAGTTTGATCCTCATGTATTTTCAGAATTAAAATATCTAAGTAAGGAATTATATAAAAGTTGTAGGAATGTGTTTTACATCACTTTTAATATAGCCACATGGTTAATAACAGCCTCATATTCAGGGTTTGGATTGCAGCAGTGCCATTTACTTCACTGCAAGTGCTAAATGTCCTCATCTTTAAAAGTGGGATAATGATAGAGTCTTCCTGAAGTTGTGAGGATTGTAGAAGTTAAGGCTGGGTATGGTGGATCACCCCTGTCATCCCACCACTTTGGGAGGCCAAGGTGGGAGGATGGCTTGAGGCCAGGAATTGGAAAGCAGCCTGAGCAACATAGAAGACCCGTGTCCCTACAAAAATAAATAAAATAAAGGAGTTAGTATTTGTAAAGCCTTCACAGCAGTTACTGGCATAGCCAGTACTTTGCGTGTTATTATTTTAAGGCCATTGCCCCATAGGACCTGATAGCTTTCCATTTACATGCTTTAAAAAAGCAGAGAAATGGAAACTCGATTTTCCCAACGCTCCCTAATTTCACTAGTTGCTTGATGCTTTTCAAAGCATTTAGAACACTGCAAACAGCAAGGAAGGTCATACAGTAAAGAAATAAAAAGCAATACCGAGTTCGAGGTGTGCGTTCTTCAAAAATTCGAATTGAACCCTCCCTGGTCACCCCTTGCCATTACACATATTCTTCGAAATGTACTGATTTTTTTTTTTTTTTTTTTTAAAGTAAAAGTAATCCTTACACAACCTAAGAAAAAAGCAGAGCATTTTCCTTGACCACTTTGAGATCTGGGTGAGCAGTGGATGTTTAAATGCCGGCATTTCTACAAGGTCGGCAATTAAAAATTCACGAAAACATTAATCACTCCGACTTATCAGAAAAACACTAAGAGCACTACGAGGCCTCGGAGCCTTTACTACCTCTGGAAGCAACCGGTGAGCACCCTGGAGCAAAGCCGAGGCCCCGAGCGCGGGGAAGGCGGCTGTGCCCGACCGCCGGCTCCGCGTCCCTCTCCGGGTGCGTAAGTCTGGGCTCCCGCGCCTTTCCCGAGCATTCAGCGCCCGGAGCAGAGAGGGGAACCAGAGGAGCGTCGAAGCCCGGAGAGAGAAGGAGCAGGCGCTGCTCTGGTAAGAAGCTCGGGCCTGGTCCCCGCGCGCCGGCGAACCGGCTATCCGGCGAGCCAGTAATCCGCCCGCGCTAAGGGGCGCACCCAGGGCCCAGACGCGGGGCCGGACACCTGGAGGGAGTGCGCTGGGGCACCGGACTGGACAGGCCAGGCGGGGCCAGGCGCGGAAGGCGGGGCCAGGCAGGGAGGCGGGGCAGGAGCGTGGGCAGGGCACCGCGGGGCGGGGCGCGGCGCGGCGCGCGTTTCCGGTGTGCGCGGCGGAGCGCTAGGGCGGGGGCACAGTCGGCTCCCAATCGCGCACAATGAGACAGCGCTGAGCGCCGGAAGTGGGGCCGAAGGAAAACACGGAGAGGGAGCCCGGCCGGGATAGGAAGAGGCTGGGGACCACGGCGAAGGTGGTGAGTGCTCCTGGGCGCCTTCTCCCAACGTCCCTGCCAGACTCGCCTCCGGGCTGATTCTCCAGTTGGTTTCCTGGACTCCAGAGTAGTGGTCCGGCCTGGCCCCGGAGGTACGTTGGTTCCATCCCCCTCCGGCTTCCTCGCACCAGTTTGGGTGACCGAGGAACCCCCAGGCCGGCAGAGACTGAGCTCTCGGGTTCGAGTCCGTGTTTTCACTTTTTGTCAGACTGCGGGCGCAGAAGATAGGATTTGGGTCAAGACATTCGGCTCTGGCCCCCTGGCTGGCCGGGGGAACCCTGGAACCCTATGGAGACAGCAGGTCACTTCCTGCTTCCTGGTCCCCACGGTGGCTTCTTGGCCAGGAGTGCAGGGACGCCTCCTCTTTCTCCACGTCGGTCTCAAAAGGGTGGAAACTAAGGCAGATCGGTGGTGGAGCGGTCAGATGGGGATTGAAGAGGAGTGTCATTCCTCAGGCAATTGCTGTTCCTGACAAAACCAAACTTGTTTGGGGTTGGAGAATGGGGATTGAGGAGGTTAGCTGGAGTTGTCCCTTGATCGGAAACCCAGCCCCTTTGATTACGGCTGCACCTTGGTCGGGAGCGCAGCACTTCCGTAACCTAAGCGCTCAAAGCCAGTCTGTCCAGAGTAGTGGTGGTGAAGGGACGGAAAATTGGAGTTGAAAGATGTAGTACTCCGTTCACGTAAAGTTCGGTGTATAACACTTACAAGTAATTGCCAACTTAAAAAAAAAAGACTGTTTCGGTAGTTTAGTAATAATATTGCCTTGGGATGAGGTTTTCTTTGAAGAGAAACGCTGTGTTACAGAAGGAAAAGCCGACCATACTTGGTTTGAGTAGTATTCTCTACTATGCTACCGTTCTGGAACCTATAGAGCTTCTCTTATTCACAGATTTAATCTTCATGCTAAATAGTAAGTATTAATTTTCATGAAGACTGTTAGAGGACCAAGCCTCCCAACCTCTAGAGTATTGCACTGATTATTAAGAATGTGATAGAATTTTTATTTTAAAAAAATAGGGAAAGAGTTTCACAGGCTTTGGGCATCTGTACGATAAATGTGTTATTTTGTATACTTGTATGATATCTTGTTATATAGTTTGATATTTTCCCAAAATGCCTTCTTTCAGGTGCAAAGTAAAGAAAATTGAAGTCAAAGACCATGGGAGATACAGCAAAACCTTATTTCGCGAAGCGCACTAAAGACCGGGGGACTATGGATGATGATGACTTCAGAAGGGGTCACCCCCAACAAGATTATTTAATAATAGATGACCATGCTAAAAGCCATGGCAGTAAAATGGAAAAGGGCCTTCAAAAAAAAAAGATAACACCAGGGAACTATGGGAATACCCCCAGAAAAGGACCATGTGCTGTTTCCAGCAATCCATATGCATTTAAAAACCCAATCTACAGTCAACCTGCTTGGATGAATGACAACCACAAAGATCAGAGTAAGAGATGGCTGTCTGATGAACATACTGGTAATTCGGACAACTGGAGAGAATTCAAACCTGGACCTAGAATTCCTGTTATAAACCGACAAAGAAAAGACTCCTTTCAAGAAAATGAAGACGGTTATCGGTGGCAAGACACAAGAGGCTGCAGAACTGTGAGACGACTGTTTCATAAAGACCTAACAAGCCTAGAAACCACGTCAGAAATGGAAGCAGGAAGTCCTGGTAATGTTTTCCAACTTGTCAGATCACAACCTCAGAGTCAGCAATGTCTTATTCTTTTTCATCCAAATGAGTTTTGTTATTTTCAGCAATTTCGTTTTCAGTTTTTCATAGTTTCTGTTTTAAGAAGTGGTCACTTAGTATGATTATTTTAAGGATTGTAATCATGATATTTGGGCAGCTTCAACACATTTCACATGTTGATCCCTTTAAAAGTTTACTTTGCCCCAAGGCTCATTTTACTTCAGTAAACATGTTTTCTATAACGTGTTTTTTACAGAGGAGGGTAGCTATATGCCCCAGGGGATCATATCGTAATTGCTTAGTGGTTTTTGTGTTTTCAAAATTATGATTATAATTTTGTATTTGAATAATTAATGTGTTCATAATATAAATGACAGAATATAAAGGTTGTTTTTTTAAAACAACTTACTTGTTGATGTACAAACACAGTATACACTGTGTATATCTCCTGCCACAGGAGATACATCTTTTGGGTATAGTGTCAGTGTCCCGAGATGAATAATCTGAGATCTTTGTTTTTCAAAAGGGATCATGACAAACAGGTTGAGAAACAAGTTTAGAAAGTCAGAAATAGATTCAAGCTTTGCTGTTTGGTTTCAGTAAGACCAAAACTAATTTCTCAGTGCCCTCACATGCTTGGTTAATTGCCCCAAAGGGATAATAAGGAGGTAATATGTTTTTCTAAAAGTAAAAAGTAGATTTTGTCCATGTGGCAATGATTTCTACAAACAGGAAGGTTATTTTTATCTAATGGGTAATATTTACTGAAATGAAATAAAGTCACAAATTGGATGGAAAAAAATGAAACAATATCATAGTTGGAAACATGGACTTGTAAGTTTATTGACTGAAAGCATTTTTTAGTGGTCGTACAGAATGTGCTTCAAACTGGCCAGCACTTTTAAATAAATTTTTTTAGTTTAAATGCATTCAGGGAATATGGACACTTTCTAGATCGCCCGATGCCTTTTCATGTTTTCTCACAGTGGCCAGTTCATACACAGGTTACCTATAAGGTGTTTGAGTTTGTGTCCCATGCATATGAATACTTAAAAGCAAAAAGGTTGTCTTTTATTTTTACTAGGTCTTAGGATAAAAATGAAAGTCTCAAGTGCTTACTGATATTAAATGGGGGGAAATGTGCTATTTGGTATTTTTTTCTTTTTTCGTAGATTCTTCTAGTTGTCAGATCCATTTATTTTTATTTTATTTTATTTTATTTTTTGAGATGGAGTCTCGCTGTGTCACCCAGGCTGGAGTACAGTGGCACGATCTTGGCTCACTGCAACCTCCGCCTCCTGGGTTCAAGCGATTCTCCTGTCTCATCCTCCAGAGTAGCTGGGACTAGAGGCGCGTGCCACCACACCCGGCTAATTTTTGTATTTTTTATAGAGACAGGGTTTCACCATGTTGGCCAGACTGGTCTCGAACTCTTAACCTCCAGTAATCTACCCACCTTGGCGTCCCAAAGTGCTGGGATTACAGGTGTGAGCCACCGCACTCAGCCTGATTTTTTTTTTTTTCTTTGAGACAGTCTTGCTGTGTCACCCAGGCTGGAGTGCAGTGATGTGATCTCCTGTCACTGCAGCCCCTGCCTCCCAGGATCAAGCAATTCTCATGTCTCAGCCTCCCGAGTAGCTGGGACTACAGGTGCACACCACCATGCCCAGCTGATTTTTCTATTTTTTAAATAGAGATAAGGTTTCTCCCTGTTGGCCAGGCTGGTCTTGAACTCCTGACCTCGAGTGAGCCACCCGCCTCGGCTTCCCAAAGTGCTGGGATTACAGGCGTGAGCTACCGCACCTGGTTCTCAGATATTTTTAAATTGGAAAATTAAGAGTATATATCAATATCAAGTAGCAGAAACAGAATGAAGTGTTATAAAGGCGTTAAGTAGTAGGGAGACATAAAACTTAAATCTTTAAGCTAGAAATAGCTTAAAGAATTATCTGATGCAGCACTCTGTTGTGATATATCAAAGATGTAATCACAATTTTACAAATCAGGGAGCTGCAGCTCGGAGAGGTTAAATTTACACAGACCTGTTTATGCAGAGCAGTAAATGAGGAAGTAGAACTAAAATTGGGGACTCTGCTACTCTGGCCATTAACTCAGCCTCGCTGGACCTGAAATCCTGACGGCGGAGCTGAACATTTCTTGATAATTTCTGGGCTTTTAATTTGTGCTTTTCTTTGTTAAAAATTGTGTCTATTTAAGTGTTTCTGTATTACTGTGTCTAGGTGGGATGTGGGCAATTTTGTTACCTATAGTCAGTCTTGTAGAAGTTGATCTTGAAAACCATTTTACTTTATTATTATTATTATTATTATTATTATTATTGAGATGGAGTCTCACTCTGTCATCCAGGCTGGAGTGCAGTGGTGCGATCTTGGCTCACTGCAACCTCCACCTCCTAGGTTCAAGCAATTCTCCTGCCTCAGCCTCCTGAGTAGCTGGGACTACAGGCATGCACCACCACACCTGGCTAATTTTTGTACTTTTAGTAGAGTCAGGGTTTCAGCATGTTGGCCAGGGCTAGTCTCGATCTGCTGACCTCCTGATCTGCCTGCCTTAACCTCCCAAAGTGTTGGGAGTACAGGTGTGAGCCACCACACCCGGCTGAAAAGCATTTTAAAAAGAAAGTTTGTCAAAAATTTGCAGCTAGACATTAAAAGGAACTGTTTGCTGACCACAGAAACTTATGTTTTCTTATTTTATTTGTATTCTTATAAAAGCAACTAAAGAAGTTGCTTTTAAATGTATTTGAATAGGAGATTAATTTTGCTATCTTTTTATTGGAGGTAATTCAAAAGCTTGCATGTTTTCCCTGTATGACACACAAGTATATGCTTTCACAGTTATTAAGTAAAGAATTAAGTTTCTGTCCCTTGAAAATCTTCATATAGGAAGCATTAAGCTTTGGTATAACATTATTTACTTTAGAGAGATTCAACTGAAAGTATAAACTAAAAAGGATCTCATTAAAGAGATTGAAATTTCTTTATCAAAATTGTGTCTTAATAAGGAAGGGTCTTATTCAACAATGTGAGAAGATATAATGGAAATTATGATACATTTGCTTTTTGTTTTCCCCTAAATACAGTACTACCTTCTGTTTTTTTCAGCTCTACATTACTGCCCCTACTTTAGCCCTCAAATGTCCTAGATTGCCAATTTAATGTATTTGGGACATTGCCATTAATGATCTTAGCTGGAAAGCATCCACTCAAATACACATGTCCTTTGTGAACCATATGCAAATAAAATAGGGGAAACTTGGAATGCTGAATATAGGGAACTCTTATTACAATAAATCTGAGGTAAGCCAGGTAGTCTTCCTCCAAGTAATTATGAGAATTGTTCTTTTTCTCTTTTGTTTTTTTTGAGGTGGAGTTTCACTCCTGTCAGCCAGGCTGGAGCGCAATGGTGCGATCTTGGCTTACCACAACCTCCCGAGTTCAGGCAATTCTCCTGCCTCAGCCTCCCGAGTAGCTGGGATTACAGGTGCCTGCCACCACACCCAGCAAATTTTTGTATTTTGAGTAGGGATGGGGTTTCATCATGTTGGCCAGGATGGTCTCGAACTCCCGACCTCAGGTGATCTGCCTGCCTCAGCCACCCAAAGTGCTGGGATTACAGGCATGAACTATCACACCTGGCCGACAATTTTTCGTCGGTACCTAGCTTTACCCTCCAAGAGTCCCTCTGGTGAGATTTTGACAGTTTTTACCACGCATGCCTGTGAAACTAGGTTTAGAAGGTTATATTGTCTTTCGGTGCTAGTCCACTCCAGATGTGAATGTGTATGTTCCAAGAAGGGATTTTAGTAATTTCTCCAGTTTTTATGTTGTTAGTTAGAAGGCTGAATTTCAGGATTTCATCCTTTGTTTGTTTGTTTGTTTTATAGATAGAGTCTCACTTTGTCACCCAGGCTGGAGTGCAATGGTGCAATCATGACTCACCGCAGCCTTACCTCCTAGGCTTAAGCAGTTCTTCCATCTCAGCCTCCCAATTAGCTGGGACCACAGGAGTGAGTCATCTTGCCTGGCTAATTTTTTTCATTTTTGCTAGAGATAACATCTCACTATGTTGCCCAGGCTGGTCTTGAACTCCTGAGCTCAAGCAGCCCCTCCCACCTCAGCCTCCCAAAGTGCTGGGAATTACAGGTATGACCCACTGCACCTGGCCCCATCCATATTTTAATCTATATTTTCAATCCCTTTGATTTAGCCATGTGTTCTTGGAGAAGTTATTCTCTTGGATTAGCATTGTCCCCATCTGTACAATGGGGACAATATTAGTATTAGCAGGATTGCTGTAGGGATTAAATGAGGCAGTACATATAAAGTGCTTTACATCTATTGCACAATAAGACACACCATCGTGGTAGCTGCCGTTATCTGACAGAATTTCTGCAGCCATCCACTTCTGTATAAAAGCAGTAGGAGTTAATTGTGGTCTTTGGAGGAAGAAAGAAGTTACTCTTTCTAGAAAATGACAGCAAATATAGTTATGTGGAGAAGCCTTTGTGACCAGAAAAGAGGAAGAGTTTAAAAAAGGAATTCGGTTCCCTATCGCTAACTGGCTTGCGAACTAACAGGGGCGTTTCTAAAGGGTATTGCAATGTTATTTTAAATTTGTAATGAGTTTTTGCCTAAGAAACCTGTAATAAACACTGAAGTTAGATGCAACTTTTTTCGATAATGTTTACTAAATGAGCATGGATATATCTTTAAGTAGAAGAAATGCTTATCTGAAAAAGAAATTTTTTTCTACCAGAAATGCTGGCCCTAAAAGATTATAATAATTTAATCGGGAGTAGGCGGGTATTAAAAAGGAAGTATTAAGGTAGCCCAAGGTAGCCTGATTTTCTGTTGAAATGACAACTTACCTTTTAGTATTTTATTTGTTCAGTGCATTTTGATTGAGTTTTTGAAACAACTTTTCCAACACTTTAATTTTTTTAATTTTCTCATATTATGGAAGTTGTTTGCAGAATTTTGTGATTGTCATCTCAGGTAGTTTTAGCACAATGCTTGCTGCCTATTCTTTAGAGCTCTCAGCAAGCTTTTTAAAAATTGGAGGTCCTATAAAATTTCCTTTTCAGCCAGCCAGTTCATTGTAATTGCCATACTAGTAGTCATGAGTTCCTCTGAAAACTTGATGGAGGAATTACTTCATGTAGGGCATTTCAGTAAGTTTACATTTCCAAGCACTAATGTATTACTAATAGTTTCATTTTTTAAAGCTCGATATAAGTTGTCAAAACTATCTAAAGCAATTTTTTATCATTTAATCCCACAATCACTTTAACAAGTTGAAAAGTTGTAGGTTTTAAAAAGAAACAGGATTATTTTTATTCATTATAAGGATTATGGAACTAATAGCAGAGTTTATAAACAAATGTACTTAGAGAAAACTTTTGTTTCAATTGCCAGTTGTTTTTTTCCTTTGAAATATGCTCAGCATACAGGCCGTTCAAAGAAGCTAAAATAAAAGCAAAGGTGAAATGAGAGATAGTTGTCCTTAGTAAATAAAATTTTGGCTTGGACTTCTTCATATTAATGGAGGAACCTCGCTTATGTGTTATTGAAGTCTAAATTTGCAACTAAATGAGTGATTTTTCACTCCAGATGAGGATATAGTTGATTTCTGAGTTGTCCAGGGGTACATTGTCCATGTTGCCTTACTGAGATTGTTCACTTACAGAAGATGAAACCAAATGTGGATGGTTTTAATGAGAATAACAGGTGTACTTACAGATGTTATGGAATACATAAGGTATTTTACAATATGTATTGTGATATATTAAATATAATAGAATTATACATATACTTGCCTATAATTTTTCTGTTGCTTTACTATGCTCAGCAGTATACCAGGAAGAGATAATAAAAATCAAATTATATGACTGAAGTAGAATTCTTTTAAGTTTTCCAAAAAGCTGATTTGTATGGATTAATGTCTGCAGGTGACGCACTCACTGAATACAATATTCAAGCATGTTGTCCATGGGATTCAAGCACGTTGTCCATGGGACAGCTACCTTTCCTTCTGCTCTGCATTCGGATGGGATTTATTCTCTCCCATGATTTCATGCATATGTAACGTCTGCTTTTTACTCAGGAGTAGCATTATTTAATATTGCCAATAATATTTCTCCCCCAACTGAAGAAAACAAGAAGCAGAGGTCCAGACCTAGGAAGCCACGGAAGACTAGAAATGAGGAAAACGAGCAGGATGGAGACTTGGAAGGCCCTGTGATCGACGAGTCTGTGCTTTCAGCGAAGGAGCTGCTGGGCTTACAGCAGGCTGAGGAGAGACTGAAGAGAGACTGCGTTGACAGGCTCAAGAGGGTAACATCCTTCTATGTATATTTATTGGTTAGAATCCTGGTTTGGGCCTAAATTTTGTTATTAATTGAGTATGCATGCTGTGATCAATTAGATATCCTACTTTGGTTATCAGTATTTAAGCACTACAAGTTAAAAGTGATATCCAGTGTGATTTAATAGGATTAGGAGTCATTGCTATTGTACCTAAAATGACTGTTAGGAGAGTGATAAAGGGAACAATGACAGGAGCAATTTTAAAAGTGAAGAAGCCAGGCGTTCCTGTAGCCCCAGTTACCTGCGAGGCTGAGGTAAGAGGATTGCTTGAGTTCAGGAGTTCGGGGCTGTAGTATGCTCTAATGGCATCTGTGAATAGCCAGTTCACTCCAGCCTGGGCAACATAGTGAAACTCCTGTCTCTTTAGAGAAAAGAAATTGAAGGGGAAATCATTTCCTGGCTGATTTTGTTTATCTGAATGTTTGGTTTTACTTATGTCTCTCTAAATAAATCTCTTCAAATTATAGCGACCACGAAACTACCCTGCAGCCAAGTACACCTGCAGACTCTGTGATGTTTTAATTGAATCCATTGCATTTGCCCATAAGCATATCAAGGAGAAGAGGCACAAGAAAAACATTAAGGTAAATTGAATGTAACCCAAACAAGTCTGCTTACCTGTGAGTTGTTATTACTTGTCATCTTTGTGGCTTTCTTCTCCTTAAGGCTATGATATTGATAACTTTACTGCTTTATTTATTGAATATATTTGAGCCAAAATACATAATACTGGTCAGATGTATTTACTGGTTAATTTTGTGAATTTCCTTAAGGGCAGCATCAGGATATATGAAGTCATTGATAGGACCCAGGTATATGTCCTTATACTAGTATTAAAGCAAACAGTGTTTGTAAGTGCTGTTTTTAATATTCTTTCCTTACACTTTCTCCTTATGCCCGCCTATCCTCTGTTATCACTGATCCACATTATGTGCAAAAGGAAGTATGTGTATGTTTGATAGGATGAAAAATAACACAGCTAAGATGAGAAGGGAGGCCTAAGAAAAAGAAAACTCTATAGGGCGTTGTCTTCGTGAATGGTAGAAGGTAAAAACTATGTGTAAGTCATTTTTAATCTCAACATTTGATCTTAAAAGGAGAAGCAAGAGGAAGAGTTGCTCACTACGTTACCCCCACCAACACCCTCCCAGATAAATGCAGTTGGCATTGCCATTGACAAAGTGGTACAGGAATTTGGCTTACACAATGAGAACTTGGAACAGAGGCTAGAAATTAAACGTATCATGGAAAATGTGTTCCAACACAAGTTACCAGGTATTTTCTAGATTTGTTTTTCTATTTAACTACCTAAAAGTACCTCATTCATTTCTCCTACCAGTAGTAATTTTCACCAAATAAAAATTTATTTCCCATGTCATGAAGCTCTCATGTTTTCTGTTTTTTTTGTTTTTTGTTTTCCCTAGCTTTCCCCAAGGTAACAAGGACTTTCATATGCATTGTCATTGCATTATCAATTTTACCCTGTGTGCGAACTTTAAGTTGAATGCCCTGCATTATTGGGACACTATGGGACTCCTGTGTATATATTTGTTTGCCTTTCTACTCATCTAAATTGACACCATATTTTGAGTTAAAATCAGGAGAAGTATCCTGAAGTTATTTTCAGGTTATTCATGTCAAAAAAAAAAGATTTTATTTAACTGTACTTAAAAGAATTGTAGCATCTAAAGTGAACTTTGAAAACCAGTTTTAATAAATTTGTATTGGATTTTATGCACTGTTGAGTTGATTTTCCAAGTTATGTTTGTTTTCTGCCTGTTTTTAACTTTAGACTTTTGGCATGATAGGGAGGGGGGACAACTATTTGGAGTGTAATACATGAAAATTTAAGGTCAGATATGCTCCATGCCTGACACAACTGCTGTCAATCCTTGATAGCAACAAACCCCAGCCCACATCGTCCCCCAACCCCCACTGTCCATTCGTGTTTAGGTAAATGGTTGGAATAGCTTAATCATTCTCAATCCTTGCTGTGCATCAGAATTACCTGTGAAGCCAGGAACAACTATTTTTACAAAGCTCGACAAGTGATTCTGATCCACAGCTAGGGTTGGAATCATTATTTGTATTTGTCACCTTATAAATCTTAAAACTATTTGTTCTACTGAAAGATCATACATATAGTATTTGTAACAGATATACTTTCATAACAATAAGGGAAAATAATCTACTCATTTTATTATATAGGTGTTTCCTGAAAAGTCCATTGTAATTTTGATGATTTTTACGTAAAATTTCATGTAAAAATGAATGTACTTTGTTGTGGAAAACTGCTAAAACCCAGTGAAATCACTTGAAGTTTAGCAAACCTTAAACAAACAAGAAAACCAACTCCTGATGAGAAAGGGTACTATTTTGACATCATAGTAAAACATTGAAAATAAATGCTATAATATAGATAGTGCACATATACACACATACGTCTTCCTCTGAAGAGTGAAGTGCCTGCTGCCTAGCATTTTAAATTATATCAGTGATACTGTAATTATTTTTCAAAAGTTTATCTATAGGGATTATGTTGTAGCAAATGCTTTTTGTTCATATTGAGAAATTCATATTAAATATGTCAAAAGATTTTTTTTTTATTGTTTTAGTGAAACCTCTTTACAGTAAGTTACACCTATGTGTGCATTCTAAAAGGTGAAAAGAAACGTTTGCATTAGCTCTTGAATATACTATCAGGTTTATAAATTTAAACAAAGGCATTCTTTTTCAACTGGCACATATTAAAAATTATTTTAAATAGTATTTTCTTCATAAAATGTGACATTTAGATAATAATATTTTCTTCATAAAATACATGATAATGTAGCAATTTGACATTTTACAACTGACATGAAGAGTGGCTGTTAAGCTAAATGATAGTTGATGCTGCCTTCCCTGTTAAATGAAGTGAAGAGCAAAGAGCCACCTATTTCTATCCTTTGTTTATGCTAGTCTTGAATACAAGTTTGCTTTTTTGTGTAATTTTAATTGATGCTTCTGTTTCTGAAATAGCAATGTTTTGTTACAACTTTTGAGCAATTTTACTGTATTTATGACATTTATTTATTTATTTATTCATTTATTTGTTTACTTTTTAGATTGTTCCCTAAGATTATATGGGTCATCCTGTAGCAGATTGGGTTTCAAAAATTCGGATGTAAACATTGACATCCAATTTCCAGCCATTGTAAGTACAAAATGAAATACTGGCATTTTCAGAGTGGTATGGAAATTCTTTCTTGCAAATGTAAACTATGAATATATTTCAGATATTTGAAGATATTTTAAGTGTAATGACAGCATCTGCTTGCCTTCAGTTTCAGAGCTTTTTTTTTTTTAATACTCTGCAAATTTTCATACTTATTTTAGTCTGTGGATCTTTTATACATCCAACACTGGTTTTTCAACCACGTGCACCTGATGGGGGTGTTTAGGTTCTGTTACTTAAAAAGAGTAAATTTTCTTGATAAAATCAACTTTCCAGTGGCAGAAAGGGAATTCAGATTTTAAACAGTATAGATATTTAAACATTTATGATCTGGAAGCTTAATTATCTCTGGAGTTTCCTCTTTTGGTATACCTATGTTATTAGAATAATTAGGCTTTTAAAGAATCACACCTAGCCTGGATTTCTGGTTTAAGCATGATTTAAAAGTATGTTGATGAGTTAGAATTTTAAAACTGGAGTGTAGCTGGGCACGGCATACTTCTGTATTCCCAGCTACTCTGGAGGTTGAGGCAGGAGGATCACGAGCCCAGGAGTTCAAAGCTGTAGTTAGCTGTGACTGCACTTGAGAATTGCATCAGCCTGGACAGCATAGTGAGACCCTCTCTCTTTAAAAAAAAAAAAAAGAAGAAAAAACCAGAAGGCACTTTAGTAGATTATCTGTTTCTCTACTGGTAGTTCCCACAGGCCTGTTTATAAATGATCTGTTTGCAGTTATTTGGGTTGCTTGTTAAAAGTCCATATTCTGAGCTGGGTGCAGTGGCTTAACCCTCTAATCCCAGCTACTCGGGAGGCTGAGGTCAGAGGATTACTTGAGCCCAGGAGCTCATGAACAGCCTGGCCAGCCCCACCTCTCTCAAAAAAAAAGTCCAGATTCTGGGGCCCCAGAGGTTCTATTTTACAGCCTCTTACTTCTTGCTATACCTGACTGCTGTAGCTACCTGGTAAGCTACCCAGTAGACTGTGTTTTAGCCTTAAATTCTGATCAGTGATTTACCAGCCATCGCAGTTATTTTATTTTGATCTGGTGTCATTAATTCATTTAGCAGATATTCACTAATGCCATTTGTATGGCAGACGTACTAGGTTATAAAGGACAAAACAGAGATGGTTCCTCTTCATGGAACTCATCTAGTAAAGGAGATTAGTAATTACCTTGTAATTATAGTGAGAGCTCTGCAGGTAAAGATTCAGGGATAGAAAATGACAAGGGCTGGGCAGAGATAAAGCAGTCATGAAGGCCTCTTTGAAGAGGGAACATTTAAGCTGAGCTCTAAAAGATGAAAAAGAGCTTGCAGGATAGGGGGAAACTGGGAGGAAAAGAGTTTCGGGCAGAGGGAGCAGCATTTGCAAATACCCGAAATCAATAAAGAACTTGGCATATTCAAGGAGCTAAAAGAAAGGTTGTGTAAGTATGGTGAAGGGACCGAGAAAAAGAAGAGCAGGAGATGAGGATGGCAAGGTAGGCTGGGCTTGACTTGCAGAATCGTGTAGACCGTGGTAATTAAAGAATTTGGTTTTGACCGAAGGGCAGTAAGAAGTCATTGAGAGTTGTAAGGATACAGTTGATGATTTTAAATGGTTCTGGTTCCAATGCAAAACAAGGATTTTAAAAAGAAATGCAAGACGGACTCCAGGACCAGTAAGCTATCTGTTGCAATGGTATTAGAGAGAGAGAGGTAATATTGTTAGCAGTTTGACAAACTTCCAGCTACCACTTTGAGACTTGTTGAGAGGCAAATTACCTCAACAATTAGTTAATCAGGAGTTAGTTGTGTAGTAGGTCTCTTGCCCACATTCATCTTCATTTGGTGTTGATCTGTCTGTCTTTGATTGACATATGCAAACAGCATAGTGAGCAATTACTTTGGTAGCAATGTGCATTTCTCATTTAGAAAGGAATTTGGGGAACTTCGGATGAGTCTTATATCAGTGAAGCAAAATCACTTAGGAATAATTTCATGTATTCATTGATTTATTTCCTAGATGTCTCAGCCAGATGTCCTCTTACTTGTTCAAGATTGTTTAAAGAACAGTGGTAAGGCCAAATTCCACATTTTAAAATTTTTATGTTTATAATTTGGATATATCCTATCTCTCAAACTTTGAAAATAGCAAGGCATGCTTTTAAAATTATTTTTATGGGTAATATCCAAAGCAAAAAGCAAAGCAAATGCCCATGAATTATTAACTAAAGTCCTGTTAGTAGTTCTACTATGCAGAATAACCATTTCATAAGTAAAGCTTTTAGCTTGATGACATTGTCACTATTTATAAAGATTAAATGAGTCCTAGATGTGACTAAGAAATGCAAAATATGTAAAATGTACTCTTGAGGGTAAAACTAAAGGATAATCTGTTTTTATCAATGATTAAAATCAATATTTTACCAACAGTGAATAGGTGTAACCCAACCCTGATTAATGAATCCGCAGTTGTGCCCATTTAGGTTTATCAGTTGTCTAATATAATGTCCAGCTTGGGGCTTTATGGCTTTTTGTGTTTTACATAGTCCTCATGAAACTGTATCATCTTTTGAATTAGTCATCCCCATCCTCCTTGTTTTGGTTAAATTTTGTCTTCAATCAATACATATTTCGACACTGAATATTTTAGTAGCTTTTGCAGCAACTTTGTTTTTAAATGTATTACCTATATTTCTAATTGTTATCCATGTAACATTTGAATTTTCTGATGCGATGATGTAGTCACTTCTAATGAAACATTCACTTTACAAACTAAGGATTTTATATTAATGTGATAACTTGGTTTTTGAATATAATATTTTTTCCTTTTCAAGTCATTTCAGAGCATTATTTAGTAGTGGTCTTTCAAAAGACTCACAGCTAAGGGACAACTGGTACTTGTACTTTATCTGGTTCTGCTTTTAAACAAAGCTTTAATTAACCCACTTAATATTTTTTTTCTTCTTTCCTCAGACTCTTTTATTGATGTCGATGCAGACTTCCACGCTAGGGTGCCAGTGGTGGTGTGCAGAGAAAAGCAAAGGTCTCATTTCTTTAAGCTGTTTATTTATTAACTATCAATTCACCAAAAGCACAAGTTCTTTACTACATCCAATTTTTAAAATTATAAGCTTTTTATTTGGTTGTCACACATGGTTCCTACTAACATTATCCCTATACTTTTGGCATTTGATGTGAAAGGGGAAAATCCTATTTTAAAAATAATAAAATGACTTAAAAGAAAAAATATAGGAAGGAAGCATTTCAGTCCATTTCAACTTGATAAAAAAACAGCCTTATTAAATGGTTACTTGCTGTAATCACCTGTATTTGCCATCCTTTTTAGCAGCATTTATGGCAGTGCTGAGTAACAGTGTGACCTCTCGGGTTTATCTCTCTCCCTCCCTCTGTTTGAAAGTATTACTGTCACTACTGTAAATGGGTGGTTTATGGGCTGTAATGATTGTTCATTAGGCACATTCCTCCAGCTCTTGGGAAAACACTCTTTTATTGTTACAGAGATGAATCATGCTCCCATTTGAAACATTTTATAATATTTTCCTTATTTGCATTTCCCCCAAAAAAATAATTTTAATATTTGAAAACAGAATTATGGATCTGAAAAATAAAGGTTACTCAGAAAATAGCCACGATATCTTTTTTGTAAAGAAAATTTACTTTATTAAATGACCCATAAAGATGTAGTAAGTTTTTTTCACTTTTAAGCTTTTTCTTTTTGAAGTATTTATTATCCATGTATATTAGTTGTTGGCATAAAAGACACTTTCAGACCTGTATAACACTTTTTTCTTTTTTTCTTTCCCATCCTCATCCCCCACCTCTCACCAGTGGTCTTCTGTGTAAAGTGAGCGCAGGAAATGAAAATGCTTGTCTGACAACAAAGCATTTAACTGCCCTTGGAAAACTAGAACCAAAGCTGGTTCCTTTGGTGATTGCGTTTAGGTACTGGGCAAAGGTAGGCTTGAGTTCTTGATGCATGAATATATTCTACATATAGTATAAGCAGTATGCTTTGATTTTTACTTAATTTAATCTTCAGTGTTTAAATGCAAATTTATAGACATCAAAAGAGAAAGGCATCTGAATTTTGCAATGGAAACATGTACAGATGGAAGATTCAGTGTTTCTATTTCACTTTAACAGTATTGCTCAAAAGATCAGAATGATTTATAGGGCTTATTAAAAATCAGATTTGTGGGTCAAATCTCAGAGGATAAGGCCCAGGAACTTACATTTTAACTAGTTTACCACAGTGGTTGTTAGGCAAAGGAAAGTTGAGCTAAAGCTTCTCATATCATATCTAATAACATACAGAGAGACTGCAAAAAATAGAAGATACTCTCTGATCTTGTTTACATTTCCATAATGTTTTAAATATATTTCAATTAAAATACTCAAACAGTAGAAGATTTAACATTCCCCCAAAATGTAAGGTTGAGTCATGATTATAAAATTGAGATTCTGTCGCTTGAACCTGGGAGGTAGAGGTTGCAGTGAGCCGAGATTGCGCCACTGCACTCCACCCTGGGTGACAGAGCGAGACTCTGTCTCAAAAAAAAAAAAAAAAAAAAAATTGAGACTCTGTGTATGTGCTTTTAGAGATAAGCAAAAGCTTTACTGATTCAGGTATATCAATACCAATAGATACTTCCTGTTTCTTGGATCCTGAACAAAGGATTTCCCACTTTTCACTGGGTAAATTATAATTATAATATGCTATCCTTTGAAAACCACCACCTGCTTCATCACTAAGTAGAATGTGCCTTTTTAGTTGTTATTTCCATTAGTGATGATGAGTTTGTCCACATTCTCTCCCCACACCAACCTTTGTGACCAAAGCATGCATATGCCAGACGCTATGGGTTAGGGTAAGAGGACCATTGAACTGGCTTACATTTGTAACTGAACAAATATTTTTAATTCATTAACATGTATTCTAACCAAATGAATGAATTGACCATGTATATCAAAAAATAAAATAGGAAATAATATTTTAGGGCCATCCACAAGTGAGTATGGTTAACAGGATTAAATATTCGAAACTGAAACTATCACTTAAAACCACAATATGTGGTTGCAAAAGTTTAAGGAAGTTGTATATTTCATAACTGCTATTTTTGTCTGAAGAATTACCGTAAATCATGTAGTAAACAAGAATGAGGTTACAGGTTTTAGGCCAAATCGTGTAAATGACAAATTCATACAAAAAGAATGCTTAACTTTCTTTTCTCTTGTTTGTAGCTTTGCAGTATAGATCGCCCTGAAGAAGGAGGTCTGCCACCTTATGTGTTTGCCCTGATGGCCATTTTCTTTCTTCAGCAGAGGAAAGAACCCCTTTTGCCTGTATATCTAGGATCATGGGTATAAAACATTTTTTTGCTTATATATCTGAACTGATTTTATTACAGGTCCACAATTAAATTTTGCATAATTTCAAAATCTAGACACCTAACCAGAACTGATAATGGATTTATTTATTCTACTAGTGTGAATACTCATACCTTTCACTGCTGAAATACTAATGTGTTTGATTTCAGTATGCTGCCCTATAACCTGCTTAGGGATATTATTACCTTTCTAGACTGCAAAATCTCTTAATTTTTGAAATATGTGTGGTCCTGAGACGAACAAGAGACTGTGACCCTGTAAATTTACCATTTGGTACATTCTTTTTTTGGGTACAGTTTTCTAAATTGATACTTGGATTTACATATCACCTCCAGACAGACAGACTGTGGGAAGCATTTGGTACACTGTAACTTACTTTCTGTTTCTAATCTATTTCTCTCCATAACCTGTAAAAAAAAAATATATATATATATATACACACACACACACACACACACACACACATATATATAAACATTGAGATTGCTACCTGTACCACAAGTTGCAGAACCTAATAGTCATCTCTTGAATAATATTTTGACATTATTTTTAAGATGAATTAGAATTCATGTGATCACTCTTTCTTTCTGGATAAATTAATGTTGAGTCGATTTGTTCAAATAAGATTTAAGAAGAGACCATCCGAAAGAGTCAAAATGATATTAGCTCATCCTCTTAGAAACCTTATTTTTAATCCCTTGGTATTACCTTGATATACTTTTATGTGTAGAAAGACTCCCATTTTATAGAAAGACCCCTTAGTGAAAAGCTTACTTTGACACATTGGCTATTGTAACTACTTTTCTTAATGCACATAGGTTTCTCTCATCATTTAAGGAGTTCTTAACAATGGGTACACATCAAAAAATATATTTAAAGAGAATTTTTTCCTTATACTTAATAAGCTGAGATTAAGCAGGGACTTTTATCTATCAGGCCCTGGGAATAAAGACTGAAGTAGAATAACTCACTTGTAAAACTGTCCTGGCATAAGGGATTATTGCATGCTGTGTATCCTAGTAATCTAAAGGTACTTCTCTTTGTGCCTGTAGTATTGAAATGAGAGAATTCAGAGCCATGAGAGGGTATCGCTACCAGACTACTGTCCTGGTAGAAAAAAGAGCAAGAGAACAAAGTCAACCCTTAGTTGATAAAAAACTCTTTCCAGCACACCCAAGTAGGAATCTGTGAAGGTCTTTGAAGTTTTCCTTTCACCTTGATCTAGGAGAGACAGGAATTTAGGATAGAATCAAATCAGTTGGACTCCTGCACCTAAAAAAACCCTGAAACAAGTTGGATAAGTTGCCTTACTCGCTGCCATCTTACTGAGTGAGGTCTGCTTTTTCATGCGTCTTGATCTTCTCTAAGTAGTCATCTGTCATTAACATGAGAATGCAGGAAAAAGAAAAACCTCCTCTGGTGATGAGATTCTCCTAAGGATACTTCAGGGTAGTACAGATACCCTTTCCTATGGCCAGCATATTATTTCCTTGTCAGTGATACCGGAAACTCTCTAAAGTGCTCCTCAATTTGATTTTGATTGGATCATTTGTTTATTCATAATTTAATGACAAAAGCAGGTATGTGGTGATCAAACACTGGATTGAAATCGTTGAATCCGTTAAGGCACGCTACCACCTGAACCAGAATGATCCTGTGGTTTTCAACATTTTAAACTAGTTAGGAAGTGAAGAGAAAGGAACTAATATTTATTAAGTATCTTTATGCTAGATATTTTACATACATTATTTCTGCAGAAAATCCAATGAGGTCCTCATAATTATGTACGCAAAAGTATCTAAATGTTAATTCCTTCCAAATATTTAAAGCACTGTGTATACTAGTCATTGTAGTAGTCCCTGAAGTACAAAGATGGACAAGACCAAATTCCCTGTCAAGAAGTTTAGTGTATTGTGCACGTGTTTTCTGATCTGTCTTTTCACAAATCTTTTAGTCATTCTGTCCCAGCCTACCCAGATCTCTTCCATGTTGGAGACTCCAACCCTCTCCGACCTTTATTCCCAATCAAAAATCCCATTTTATTGTCCTTAAATCTTGATATGATTGAGGTTAATCATAGTGAGTTGTGAATGAAGAATAATTTTGTATTATACAAACCTAGTCCTTAGCAGATATTCATACTTTAGAGATGCTAGATAATATAGTAGAAAAAAGGGTAATTTTCAGGTTTAACAGCACTGGGACTCATCTCGGTTTTGCCACTCACATCCTTGAGCAAGTTATTTAATCTCTGAGCCTCAGTGTCATTCTGAACCATAAATGAAATAATGAATGTAAAACTCCTGAAACAAGGAAGGAGAACAAATGTTATAGTCCTTTCTTTCTTCAGTAGAAAGTCAAGTTCCACTTATGGTGTGGAAGTGTGAACTCCTAATCAAGTGATCCTTCTGCAGATAACAACTATAAACTCTGGGCAAAATACAGAAACAACAGCATGAATATCCTGCAGACTGAACAAATGCTAACAGGCTTTAGAGGGGAGTCAAAACTTGGAGCAAATGACCAACACAGAGTGAGTCTCCTGTTTTTCTGTAGCTCTACCCCTAAGGGCAGCTCTGATTTAAAACAAAAATCAGTCCTCTTCCTGGCCAGAGGAACCAGGGCCACCAGCAGATAAGGGGTACAGGAGGAGGAACTGAAACGAAAGATAACAGATTGGAACCCTTAAAACCCTTAAAAAGAACCCTGAGTATAAAAACTCAGGATGTCTCTGGCCAACTCCTGAACCAGTTTAGTTTGGCGTGAAAGGAGCCCAGAAGTCGTCACTCTCACCCTCACAAGAAAAAAAAGACCGAACAAACGGAAAATCAACAATCCTTTTTGGATCCATCAGACAGTGGATGTCATGGGCAAACCACTGCCCCCAAAATTAGAGAGCAGGGTAATACGGTGAAGCACAGCTTACCAGAGCAGAAGGCCAGGAGCGGAATCCTGCCACTGAAGCCAATACTAGGGTAGAAGAATTTAAAGTGTAATTGACAAATTTCCCAAGGCTCAGTTTGGACAAGCTTGAGGGTTAAAAATTTGTCCCATGCTTAGGAGGGCTTCCTCAGACTTTTGTGTGAGTTATACCTCCAGGAATCCCACTAAGTTCTGAGGGTAAAGACCTGAGAAAAATCTCCCAGTGCTTCTGGCAGGATGAGAGGAAAGGTAGCCATTTAGAAATAATGTCCAGAGTGTTCTTTTATTATTGAAAGCCTGCGCTCCAGAGGTACTATTTCAGTGAAGCCTAACCACCTTGGGTTTTACTAGGGAGGAGAAGGGAGGTACCTAACTCCACCCCTCTAGCCTTCCTTTCTCATCTAAGTAGGGGTGGTAGTAGGAGGACTGGGAAATACTTAAGAAGGTCACAGTCTAGGGGCACAGGCTCACTAAAAGACTGAGACCTAATCTTAGGACTATACAGTGTTTCCCCTCTCCAGGAATCACAAGGTCTGAACTACAAGTCTCAGACCTTTTGTAAGAAGTCTTTAGGGAAACACAAAGGCAACAAGGGAGACAAAAACAAGGACACCAGAGGAAGTTTCAGCCACGACAACTGCAGAAAACAGTAAACATCCTAATTCCCAGCCAGATAAACAAAACCTCATCCTAAAAGCCTCTTTACCCAGTATATCATGTCCAGCTTTCAACAAAAAATTACAAAGCATGCTAAAAGGCAAAAAGCACAGTTTGAAGAGACAGCATGTATCAGAACTTAACTTGGATATGACAGAAATGTTGAAATTGTCAGACCGGTAATTTAAAATAATAATATGCTAAAAGCTGTACTGGAAAAAATGGACAACATGCAAGAATAAATGGGTAATATAAGCTGAGAAGTGAAAACTCTAAAAAGATTTAAAAGGAAATGCTAGAAATCCAAAAAATTGTAACAGAAATGAATAATGCCTTTGGGCTCATTAGTCAACTAGACATAGCCAGGAAAAATCAGTGAATTTGAAGTGATAGCAACAGAAAATTCTCAAACTGAAAAGTAGAGAGGAAAAAGGAAGAGAATACCTAAGAACTGGGTCAATTAGTCCAGATTGAAACGTATGTATAATGGGAAGACCAACAGGAGAAGAAAGAGAAAAAAGAACAGAAGAAATAGTTGAAGGACTAATGACTGAGAATTTTTCAAAATTTTAATGCCAGACTCCTAAACCAGGCCTGTGTGGGGCAGACTGAATATAGTTAGGAGCCAAGGTTTAAAGAACTGATCCAAGATCTGAGCCACAATGTACTGGAGGTGTGATAATTTCCAGTTTGCCTAAACAAGTTAATTACCTGCTGCTAAAACAAAAACACTTTTTGGAGTAAAATAAATGATTCAAAATTTTAATAATGTAATATTTACAATATCTAAAATATAATCCAAAATTACTCCAAAAGAGTCAAGAAAGTGAGACCTCCTCTCAAAGGAGAAGAAAATGAACAAAGGCAAACTCCAAGATGACCCAGATGCAACCGTCAAAGACATTAAAGCAGTTATTATTAGCTATGCTTCATGACAGAGGAAATAATACACTTGGAATAAATGAGGAGATAGGAAATGTCAGCTAGAGAAGTAGGAAATATTCAAAGAACCAACTGGAAATTTTGTCTGAGTGGACAAACAGAAAACACTCAAATGTTAGACCTAAAACCAGTGATATCAGTAATCACCTTAAATATTGATAGACTAAATATCCCCACTAAAAAGCATAGATTACCAGAATTTATTTATTTATTTATAACTTTCAGGTTCAAGGTACATGTGCAGGCTTGTTATACAGGTAAACTCGTGCCACGGGTTTGTTGGACAGATTATTTTATCACTCAGGTACTAAGCCTAGTTCCCAATAGTTTTTTTTTTTTTTTGCTCCTCTCCCTCCTTCTACCCTTAACCCTCAAGTAGGCCCTGGTGTCCATTGTTCCCCTTCTTTGTGTCCATGAATTCTTATTATTTAGCTCCCACGTATAAGTGAGAACTTGTGATATTTAGTATTTGGTTTTCTGTTCCTCTGTTAGCTTACTAAGGGTAATGGCCTCCAGCTCCATCCATGTTCCTGCAAAAGACATGATCTTGGTTTTTTTATGGCTGCATAGTATTCCACGGTGTATTATGTACCATAGTTTCTTTATCCAGTATATCACTGATAGACATTTAGGTTGATTCCACATCTTTGCTGTTGTGAATAGTGCTGCAGTCAACATTCGCATGCATGTGTCTTTATGGTAGAATGATTTCTATTTCTCTGGGTATGTACTCAGAAATGGGATTCCTGGGTTGAATGGTAGTTCTGCTTTTAGCTCTTTGAGGAAAGTGTTCCCTTTTTGCCGCAACCTTGCCAGCATCTGTTTTTTGTTTTACTTTTTAATAGTAGCCATTCTGACTGGTGTGAGATGGTATCTCATTGTGGTTTTGATTTGTGTTTCTCTAATGATTGGTGATGTTGAGCTTTTTGCATATGCTTGTTGGCCGCATGTATGTCTTCTTCAGAAAAGCGTCTGCTCATGCCCTTTGCACAAACTTTTTAAGGGAGTTGTTTCTTTTTTTCTTGTAAATTTGTTAAGTTCTTTATAGATGCTGGATATTAGACCTTTGGTGTATGGTTTGCAAAAATTGTCTCCCATTCTGTAGGTTGTCTGTTTGCTCTGTTGATAGGGCTGTACAAAAGTTCTTCATTTTAACTAGATCCCATTCAGAATGAATTTTAAAAGTAAAACTATATTCTGTCTGGAAGAAATAAATTAAAATGTAAAGACTTATAGGTTAAAAGTAAATGCATGGCAAAAGATATAAGTTGTAACCAAACGAGAGAGGCTATGTTAATATCAGGTGAGATGGATTTCAAGCGAAAAAACATGCCAAAGACAAAAGGGACATTTTATTAGGGTAGGGTCAATTCATTGGGAAGACCAAACAATCGTAAATGTTTGCACATATTAAGAGAGCACAAAATACATGAAGTAAAAATTGATGGAATCTATTCTACCATCAGACAAGGAGACTTTAACAGCCTTCATCAATTGACTGTGTTAGCTAAACAAAAAATCAGTATAGGCAGTATAAACTGATAGACAATACCAACCGCCTTGACCTAATTGATATTGGTAAAACACTACACCCCAAAACTGGATAATACATATTTTTTCCAAGTCCATATGGTACATTCATCAAGGTAGACTACGTGCTGGTTCTTTTTGTTTTTTTGATTTAAGAGACAAGGTTCCACTATGTTGCCAAGGCTGGTCTCAAACTCCTGGGCTCAAGTGATCCTTCTGTCTTGGCCTCCCAGAGGAGGGCCTATGCTGGTTCTTAAAATAAGTCGTAGTACATTTGAAAGGATTCCATAGATTGAAGAGGAATTCAAGTGGGAAATTATAACATATTTTGAACTAAATAATAATAAAAATATAAGCTATCTTAGCTTGGCATAGTGGCACACACCCTAGTCCCAGCTACTCAGGAGGCTGAGATGAGAGGATTGCTTGAGCCTAGGAGGTCGAGGCTGCAGTGAGCTATGATCACACCACTGCAGTCCAGTCTAGACAACAGAGCAAGACCCCATCTCAAAAAAAAAAGAAAACAAGATATATAAAATTTGTCAGATGCAGCTAAAATAGTGTGCATAGGGCACGTTTTAGATTTAAATGCTTAAATTCAAAAAGAAAGGTCTTCAGTGACCTAAAGGTCCACCTCAAAAAGCTGGAAACCAAACTGGGTCAAAGACCTAAATGTAAAAGTTAAAAACTCTGAAACTCCCAGAAGAAAACCTGGGGAAAAACCTTTGCAGAAAGGATTTCTTAAAAGACTACAAGCATAAACCATATCAATAAAGAAGAACATTAAGAAATTAAACTTTATCGAATTCTAAAACTGCAGCTCTTCAGAAAACATCACTAAATAAATAAAAAGGCAAGCTACCCAGTTGAGAAAAATCTTGAATACATACATTCAACCAAGAAACAATCACTACGCCTAATATTTTCAAAGTGTTTTCTGTAGAAGACTAGTTCAGTCTGTCAACAAATCTTTACTAAGCAGTTACCATGGCCAGGCACTAACAATTCTGGGGGTTACTGTTAAAAGTGGTGAATGGGGCCAGGCATGATGGCTCATGCCTGTAATCCCAGCACTTTGGGAGGCCAAGGCGGGTGGATCACCTGAGGTCAGGAGTTCGAGACCAGCCTGGCCAACGTGGTGAAACCCCATCTCTACTAAAAAAAATATATAAGAATTAGCCGGGCATGGTAGCAGGCACCTGTAATACCAGCTACTTGGGAGGCTGAGGCAGGAGAATTGCTTCAACCCAGGAGGTAGAGGTTGCAGTGAGCCGAGATCGTGCCACTGCACTCCAGCCTAGGCGACAGAGTGAGACTCTGCCTCAGAAAAAAAAAAAAAAAAGGAAGTGGTGAACAAAACACAATCCTTGCCCTCGAATTTATACATCCACTGGGGCAAGAGACTTATATATATATATATATGCAGTGGTGGTACTTTCTCTGAGGAAAAATAAACCAGGGTAAGGAGGACAGAGAATGATAAATGTGGAGCTCTTTAGAGAAAACGTTTGAACAGAGCTGAATAAAGTGAGAGAGAATGAGTCATACTCTCTGTCACTTTGTTAGGGGGAAGAGCATTTTAAGCAGAGGGAATACCAGGTGTCATCTCTGAGTCAAGAAGATAGAAGAATCAGAGAAGTAGAAAAGGGCCAGGTTACTCAGGCCCTGGAAAGGAATGCATGAGTGATTAGAAGGATCACTCTCTTCTAAACCAATGAAGTAGCCCATTTGGTATAAAAATACATTTGGGAAATGTGATATCACATCCATACTCCATCCCGTATTATTTTGTTCATTAACCTGTTTTTTTGTTTGTTTGTTTGTTTGTTTTTTGTTTTTGTTTTGAGATGGAGTTTCGCTCTTATTGCCCAGGCTGGAGTGCAATGGCACCATTTCGGCTCACCACAACCTCTGCCTCCCAGGTTCAAGCGATTCTCCTGCCTCAGCCTCCCGAGTAGCTGGGACTACAGGCATGCGCCACCACCCCCAGCTAATCTTGTATATTTAGTAGAGACGGGATTTCTCCATGTTGGTCAGGCTGATCTCGAACTCCCAACCTCAGGTGATCCGCCCACTTCGGCCTCCCAAAGTGCTGGGATTACAGGCGTGAGCCACCATGCCTGGCCTGTTCATTAACCTGTTTTAAAGGCTGTGATGAATCCCATCATACAATGAAGAAACCTGTTCAGCTCTGTTTGACATTTCACGAGCCTTTTCAGCCGGACCATTTTCTTTTGCATTAACATTCATTAATAGCACATAAAATTTACTTTGAAAATGTCCAGCATAACCAGAATTAATAGTATTTAAAATTATTTTCTAATTAACTGGATCTAGTTCTTGTAATTTTCATTTTCTAGCAATATAGTTGTATTTATTAAGCAGTTACTATGTGCTATATGCTACAAGCAGATACTACCTCTATCTGAGTGCCTTATGGTCATTTTTTTAATATCATAACCATCCCATGAAGGAAGTCCTAGTGTTACCCTTTTTAAAGGAACCTGAGGCCTACAGAGAGTAAGTACCTTACCCAAGATTGTACAGCTAGTATATGAAGGAGCTGAGATTTGGGACCAGGCAGTTTTACTTCAGAACCCATGACGTCAGCCACTAGGCCATTTTGCCTACTCTTAGAATATTTACTGAGGAATTATTTCACAAAGTCACCATTCCTTTAGCAAATCAAAGCCTTGTTTTTTACTTTTAAAAATATTTTTAAATGTATAGATGCTAATTATATCTTTTGTATTTTCGATGAACTCTGAATATTTTTTTTATTCCAAGATTAGTAGGCTGTGTTTGATATAAAATTATTTCTATCTTATTTGAACATGTGTCTGATTTTTCCTAGATTGAAGGATTCTCATTAAGCAAACTGGGGAATTTCAACCTTAAAGACATTGAAACAGATGTTGTGATCTGGGAATATACGGACAGTGCTGCGGGGGATACAGACACAGCGAAAGAAGAGGCACCAAGAGAAAAGCCCATTAAAAGGGGACAGGTCTGTTCTCGTTTGTTTCTAGTTGTCAATTTCAACTGCCAATTGTGAAGTTTGTGGATTAGTCAGTCTCCTCTTCTTTCCTTAACTATCTTAACTATTTCATGGTTCTTTCATTTGCCAGTCTATTTAGTACCTTGAATCGACAAGTAATGAGAAAAGGTTTAAAAAAAAGTTAGATCACTAAATCCACAGTTATTTATGTAGTTTCTTTGTGCTGAGTCCTTTGAAAGAGATTCAAAATTCAAAGGTAAATCCGTATCTATCCACAAAGAGCTTAGTCTTAGGTGGTATTATGAGGTTTAAATGTATGAAAGGTTAACTAGCTTTCAGTTACTAAAATTACAGCGAATGCATATATGATTTAATGTACTGGTCCCATACTGTTGGGGGTGGGCAGGGGAATTTATGCACAAGGAAAGAATAGCCATTAGAATTTCAAACAAAAATCTCTGCAATGTCATGATCCTAGTAATAAAATAAGATTCTCTCCCAAATAGATGAAAGACCCCTGATCTTCCCATTACCTTTTGGGGTAAATTGACAGTAATATCCACAAAATTCTTGGATTCGAATCCCAGCTCTATATAAACAAGTCATGTCACTCCTCCAGTTCATGTTTTACTCGTGCCTAAAATGAGGAGTTAGTGGTGAATCAGATTTTCCAGTTGTGTTTTCTAGAATCCTTGAATACTGGGAGGAGGAGGAGGAGGAGGAGAGTGGTGGTATCACCCTACCGCTGCTGCCACCAGAACCACTTTTATCTGTTTCTTATTTGGAGTCTCTGTAGTGGAGAAGAGTATAGGCTGTGGAGCCAGAATATGTGAATTTGTATCCCAGCTCTCCCACTTCCCAGCTGTGTGTCCTTGGGCAAGTGACTTAGCCTTTCTGTGCACCAGTTTCCTCCCTACTCATGGGGATAATATTGGTACCCTCTCATAGGGTTACTTACAGAATGCTTAACTCAGTGCCAAGCATGTGGTGAGCGCTCAGTAAATGTTAGCTGCTATTCTTATTTTATTTGAAAAAGAAAATGTTCTCTGTTTTAAAGAAAACCGGTTTAAGTTCCTGTAGTCTAGATATTTCAAAGGTCTCTCCAGTTTCATGTTACGGTATTATCAAGTCATTTCAGTGAGATGCTTAAAAATCCTTTGTAATGCTGCTATGGATAAAGAGGTAAAATGTAATAATGCTTAAAATTTCTGGGGGATTTATTTGTGTCCTCAAACTGTAGTGTTTGGGACCTAAACAACTTCCATTTTTAATCAGTTCTGCCTTGTAAAACCACCAGATGACTTTATATTACTTGACACAACCTTTGTGGTTGAGAAAAATATACCATTGGTTTTGAAGTTTAATATAATAAAGTATGATTGGAGACAAATTTGTGCACCTTAGAGGAAATTACTTTTTTCCAGTGTGAATTATAGGAAAAGCTATTGCTGTAAATCCATTTAATGCTTTATTTTTACATTTTTATGTTATTTGGAAAGATTAATCATGCTGCCACTTCTGAAATAAAGTGAGCCTCAGGCACTATGGGGTTGCATATGGTGTGCACTGTACTGAGATCAGGAGACATTGAGACATTGTTCTCATTCGGCCACTACCGGGCAGTGCAACCTTCTGACAAGCCATGGGCACTCGTGGGGCTTCAGTTCCTTCTCTTGTAATATACAGGAGTTGAACTAGATTACCTCTTAAGAGCATCTTACAGTTGTGACATTGTGTTTCAGTGATATATGGATTTCTTGTACTTAAAAGGCTATACCTACGTGAAAAAATACAGAGAGCAACCAAGTCTGCCAGATGCTTTCCCTTGTTTCTGATTTAATCCTCATAACTATCCTGTGTTATAGGTGGTATCATCCCTACTCTGCAGATAATGATAGCGACCATTTTTTGAACACTGTGTGCCAGGCACTGTGCTAAGCACTTTACAGACACTATCTCACTCAGTCCTCCCAACAACCCTATGAGGTGGGTACTGTTATCCCCATTTTTCAGATGAGGAAACCCAGGCTTAGACAGATTATAGACCTTGACCCGGATCATACACGGCTAGTACATGGCAGAGTTTGGATTTCAAATCTCAGCTTGTCCCAATCCAAAGCCAGTTCTCTTAGCCACTGTGTTGTGCTACCAGTCTGAGAATGAGGAAGCTAAGTCACAGAGCAATTAAGAGATATGACGTGGCAGAATCTCTATTTGGGCCCATATTTTCCCCTATCCTAAGTAATATGTGCTTTCTATTATATTACATCACAGTTATGGTCCAACTTGTCTGAAGTCTGTAACTGTAAAACCAGTGTCAGTTTCTGATGGCAAGAGTTACTTGACTTTAAAAACCAGTTGCCACTGGCAGAGTCAGTGTGCTTATGTAGCTTCTCAGGGCAGCGAGGGGAGTGTTTTTCCTTTTTCTCTATGCCTTTAGCTACTGTCCATTTTTGTGTGTCTGTGACTATAAAGGTGCCTCCAGCAGCAGTAACAGGAAGAGTTCAGTGCTGAGAATATTAGCAACCTATGCACAGTCCTCTCCACCTGTTATTAACAGTTCAAAATTAGGAGCGCTGTCTGGTTAAATAAATAAAACCCATCTTGTCTGTTCCTGTGATAATGACTGGATTATAGCATACTCTAATCCTAATATTGCAGTGAAGTAATGCTGTTTTACCACAAACAAAATAGAAGTTAGAATTGATTTATCTAGATGAATTGTCAGGCTTATATCTTTGTTAAGGTTTTCCAGATTTTTTAAATTTGATACTTGAATGATCTTTAATTTTCCAGATTGTACTTGCATCTGAAATAACCTGTATGTTTCTCTTTGCTATTAATAGGTGTCATTAATATTGGATATGAAACACCAGCCTTCAGTACCAGTTGGGCAGCTCTGGGTGGAATTGCTGCGATTCTATGCTTTAGAATTTAATGTGGCTGATTTAGTGATAAGTATTCGTGTCAAAGAATTGGTATCTCGGGAATTGAAGGATTGGCCCAAAAAGCGCATTGCCATTGAAGGTATCTCAAAATGTTTATCTTATTCCCCCCGACTCTTTTTTTTTAAAGGTACCAGTCTAACAGCATGCTTTTTATTTCAGTCTCTTTTCAGCTCCCACAAGTAAGGTAGGCCTGCCCTCAAAGGGAAATAAATAGTTAGAATCTTGCATGTGTTACTGTGGGTCATTTCAAGGAATCAAACTGTTTTCACCCTGGGTTTTTAAAGTATAAACAACTTGAGTAATGGCTGGCTGAGTCCTTGCTTTCTTTGTAGATTGCTTAACTACTTAAATGCCTAAAGTATGTTTTTCACAGTGATGTGTAAATCCCCCTTTCCTCTTTACCATTCTCACCTCTGGATTTTTTCATTCAGTCCATTTATGGATTGTTGAAGTTGTTTAGTTTGCAAAGGTGAGGACAATACTTCTTCTCGTCAAAAATGTCATTCTCCATTGGACTCCTCTCCAGTAGAGAGAATGAGTAATTATTTTTGACATATCTACAGTAACATTTAGAACTTATTCATAAAAACACATTTTTAGTGAAGGCTCATTTAACTGAAATCACTTTATCAAAGACACACTGATGTGCCCTATAGATATCATTAAATGAACTAGCTCTTCTCAGCTTTGCAAAGTCAGGAGGTTGAAACCCCTCTAGAAATCTTAATTCTCCTCCTTTAAATAATTTAAAGAACCTCCTAAATGGAATTCTCTTATTTTTGCTTGATTTTTTTTCAAGCTTTATGTTGCATAAGAGGGTTTTTTTGCATTTTGCATAAATTCTGTGTGCAATCATGGGGATCTCACATTTTTAAACCCTCCCCTGCAGTTTCTGTGGCTCAGCTCTTCTGGCCAATTGCCTAACCTGCTGGAGTTCTAGGGGAGGAGAAAAGATTGAGAGAAGTGGTGTCTCCTCCTGGTGCCTCCCTCTCGCCCCTGAAATTCAGTCCAGCCAATTCAGTGATGGGGCTTCCCAGGGCAGAAGAGTGGAGGTAAGCTCGATAAACCGCAGGGCCTGACTGAGTGGGGAGGCAGAGCACTCAGCAGCAGAGCCTTGTGGGAAGATCTTCCTTCCCAAGGGCCTGAGAGCCACGCTGATAACATCTTTTCTACCTCCACAGTCAGAGAGCACAGTAGGGAGAAGGGGTACTAGTTCTGAACGGAGAATGGCTTCCCTTCATAGAGCAGATGTTTCAGAAAATACTGCTTTTTGTTCTTAAACTCTATTTTCTTACTCCCCACCCCCAGTTTATTTTTTTTTTAAAGCCTGTAAAATACAAGATAAATTTTACTGTTGTTTGTTGTCTGTTTTTATCTGCAGCAGGCTAAGTTTTAAAACATGAAATACAGTAGTATATGAAGAGATGGATTTTTTCTTTCTTTTTTTTTTTTTTATTACAGATCCCTACTCTGTTAAAAGAAATGTGGCAAGAACCCTAAATAGTCAACCTGTGTTTGAATATATACTTCACTGTTTAAGGACAACATACAAGTATTTTGCTCTTCCACACAAAATTACAAAATCCAGCCTTCCAAAGCCTCTGAATGCAGTTACATGTGTTTCAGAAGTAATAAATCATGATCCAGATGTGCAAACAAAAGATGATAAGCTCAAAAACTCAGTTTTGGCTCAAGGTCCCGGTGCTACCGGTTCAGCTGCAAATACCTGTAAGGTACAGCCACTTACTCTTAAAGAGACTGCTGGAAGCTTTGGAAGTCCACCAACAGAAGAAATGGGAAATGAACACATCAGGGTCCCCCCTGAAAACTCAGACTGTATCCGAGCAGATGTTAACGATGATGATTACAAGGATGATAAAGTACACCATCAAGAAACAGGAAGGAAAAACGAGAAAGAGAAAGTTGGTAGGAAGGGCAAGCATCTGTTGGCTATTGATCAGAAACGTGGAGAGCATGTTGTCTGTGGCAGCACACGTAATAATGAGTCAGAGATCTCTTTGGATTTAGAAGGCTTCCAAAATCCTACAGCCAAAGAGTGTGAGGGACTTGCTACTTTAGATAACAAGGCTGATCTTGATGGAGAAATTATAGAAGGCACTGAGGAACTAGAAGGCTCTCTAAACCACTATACCCACTCAGTACAGGACCAGATTTCAGAAATGATTCCCTCTGATGAAGAGGAGGAGGAAGACGAAGAAGAAGAGGAGGAAGAAGAACCTAGACTCACCGTTAACCAAAGGGAAGATGAAGATGGCATGGCTAATGAAGATGAATTAGACAACACCTACACGGGATCAGGGGATGAGGATGCCCTATCTGAAGAGGATGATGAGTTAGGCGACCCTGCTAAGTATGAAGACGTGAAAGAATGTGGAAAACATGTAGAAGGAGCTCTCCTAGTGGAACTTAATAAAATAAGTCTTAAGGAAGAAAATGTATGTGAAGAAAATTCACCTGTGGATCAGTCTGATTTTTTTTATGAATTCAGTAAACTTATCTTCACCAAAGGAAAGGTAATCAGTACCACCACTAGTCATATATGGAACTAGGAGACTTTAAGGAATTTGAATGCATTTAATTTCAATTTTTATATACTAGGAGTTTTCCTATTTGGTAGTGTTTAACAAGTTGGCCTTTCATTCTGATATGACTGCTCGCTCTCCTTTCCTCCTTAAGACTCATGGGAATTAGCAGAGGAAGGGAATGCTATTAGTAGTGAAAATAACTACCTCGTTCTCCTAATGATACCATAGGATGTCCCCAACTCTCAGATCATTTGAGTGGACGCATGTTACATTTTCATTTCCTTTGGAAAGTGAATAGGAGACTATGTACTTTTAAAACATGATTCCAGACTCCTTTATTTGGCAAATAAAGTGTTAAGTCTTGTTTTGCTTTGCCATATTCCTGCAGTCTCCTACGGTAGTGTGCAGTTTATGCAAACGAGAGGGTCATCTAAAGAAGGACTGTCCTGAAGACTTCAAAAGAATCCAGCTAGAACCTCTGCCACCGTTAACACCCAAGTTTTTAAATATCTTAGATCAAGTCTGTATCCAGTGTTATAGTAAGTTATTCACATTTCTTTTGATTTGTCAAAATATTAAATTGACATTTACTCGAGTCTTTAGAATCACTATCCTATTTAGGTCTCTAAACATTAATAGGGAACAAGTCTATTCCATTCTCCATTGTATCCACAAGTGTTCCATGTCATGTCTGTTCTGTTTGGGACATGCAATAATTGTCAAAGAAAGATGAGAAAAGATGCAGGGAGGATCTTTTTTATTTTTTATTTTTTTAATTTTTTGAGACAGGATCTCACTCTGTCACCCAGGCTGGAGTGTAGCAGAGCAGTCATGAGTCACTGTAGCCTCGACCTCCCAGACTAAAGTGATCCTCTCACCTCAGCCTCCCAAGTAGCTGGGAGCACAGATGCATGCCACTATGCCTGACTGATGTTTTCATTATTTGTAGAGACACAGTTTCCCTGTGTTACCCAGGCTAGTCTTGAACTCCTGGGCTCAAGCAAATGGAGGATTTTATTTTTCAAGTGTCTTCTGTATTTTCTTTTATTAACAGCATAGTTGTTGCATCAAGATACATAGCAATCATAGCAGGTTTCTTTTTTTGGAGGGTGATAGGGAGACAGGGTCTTGCTCTGTCCCCCAGACTGGAATGCAGTGGTGTGATATCAGCTCTCCACAGCCTCTAACTCCTGGGTTCAAGCAATTCTTCTGCCTCAGCCACCCAAGTAGCTGGTATTACAGGTGTGCATCACCACACCCAGCTCATTCTTATACTTTTTGTAGATACAGGGTTTCGCCATGTTGGTCAGACTGGTCTCAAACTCCTGACCTCAAGTGATTCACACAGCTCCGTCTCCCAAACAGCTAGGATTGCAGACTTGAGCCATGGCACCCGGCCAGCAGGTTTCTTTTTAAAGCTTAGTATTAAATATTAAATATCTTACCCCATTTAAATTTTCCATTACTCTGCCAAGAAAAAAAATTTTTTTTTTTTTTTGTTTTGAGATGAAGTCTAGCCCTGTCACCCAGGCTGGAGTGCAGTGGTGTGATCTCAGCTCACTGCAGCCTCCGCCTCCTGGGTTCAAGCAGTTCTCCTGCCTCAGCCTCTTGAGTAGCTGGGATTACAGTCATGCACCACCATGCCCAGCTAATTTTTTTTTTTTTTTTTTTTTTTTAAGTAGAGATGGTGTTTCACCATATTGGCTAGGCAGGTCTCAAACTCCTGACCTCCAGTAATCCGCTCGCCTCGACCTCCCAAAGTGTTGGGATTACAGGCGTGAGCCACTGCGCCCGGCCAAAATTTAAAATTCAAGTTACTTGAAGCCTGGACACACTTTCCTGGCTAGTTGGGCTATGTAAAGGTTGGTGGCATTATTCCTCCTGCTGTGTAAGCAGATCCAGGCCCCAGAAAGAAGGGACCAGGTTATATAATCGTTTTTGAAAAGTTTGCTACAAAAATGGATGGCCTGTTATAAGCCAGGATACAAAGTAAGGATGAGGATAAGGGAGGGACATTTTCTTCCAGAAAAAAAGATATTTTCTGAAGAGTCTCAGTTCATAATTTTCCCAAAATGGTTGGAAGAGAGGATAAAATCTCAATACGAATTTCAAAATACTGTCTCTGTGAGGGGCCAAAAGTTGCCTTGCTGAGGATCTTTGTAGGTCTTAAAATCAGAGTACTAGCATTTCCCAACCGGCATCCTTTGAAATGATTTTCTAGATGCAGTGAATAATATATCATCACCAGAAGTATACCCAGGCCAAGTAGGGAATAATGCTACACACTCCCTTCTCTCAGGGACGGTCGATCTCCTTTAGAGATTTCCAGGACATATTAGCATAATAAAGACATCTGAGAAATATTATTTCTAAAATTTGAACATAGAATACTTTTTGAGTAACACTAATTAATAGCCTACATAACAGCCCTTTAAGGAACACGAGTTTGGGGAAGCTTTGGTGTAGAGAGGCTTAAAGTTTTACAAAAAGAAAACATTTAAAGGAGAGATGTTCAGCTGCTTAAAATGAAGGAGCTTGTTTCACATGGCTTCATCATAGGTGTTCACCTGTGCCAGAGGACACGTGTTCTTAACCAGTGCTGCTTTTTTTTTTTTTTGGAAACTTTTTTTTTTTTTTTTTTTGGATATTATGAGCTGCGAAAAAACTAGGTTCTCCTTAGGGAAAAAAAATACATGCAAATGCTCACAAACTTTTAAATTCCCACTTTAATGGGGTGGCGATCCCTGAAGGCCCTTTCTGTAACCCTGGTGTCTTTCAGGAAACCCAGGTGGAGATCCCTGTTTAAATTACTTTCCATTTCAAGAGCACTTCTTAGATTCTTTCAAAAAGGATATTTTAAATTTTACATTACTGTTAAAAAATTAGCCAGGTATGGTGGTACATGCCTGTAGTCCCAGCTACTCGGGAGGCTGAGGTGGGAGGATGACTTGAGGCTGGGAGGCAGAGGTTGCAGTAAGCTAAGATCACGCTACTTCAGTGCAGCCTGGCCAACAGGGCCAGACCTTGTCTCAAAAATAAAAAACAAATTTTACCTTGTTAATGCTGTCTACTGAGAAGATACAACAATTTAGGAATTTTAAAGTTTAAGCTTATAAGTTTTATTTTCTAAAAAATAATTTTTTTTTCAGCTTTTTTAAGAGCGTCAACAGTCTTATCTTGTCAATATGTCTGTTTATCTTTAAACAGAGGATTTTTCTCCAACAATTATAGAAGAACAGGCTCGTGAACATATTCGGCAAAACCTAGAAAGTTTCATAAGACAAGACTTTCCAGGTAAATGATTTATTTTTTATTTTTAAGAAAAGTAGTGTGACCTTTCTTCCAAATGAGTTCTTGTGTTATAAGCACACTGATTTTGAGAATCAGGGTTTCCGTTGTTTTGTGATATACCCAGGATGGTCCTTGGTCTGCCAAATCCTCGTTTACCAACAGAAACAGTATAGGGTTTATTCTAGCAAGTGCCTAGTGAATTTCATTGAATAGTGTGTTTAGAGTCAAAACTAAGCTTACATTATTAAATGTGTTGAGGTGATCTAACATTTTCCTTGAAATGTCTTTGCATTTAAGAATAAAGAAGCACCTGGTAATCTTTCTTGCCATATACAGCTTGTATGTAAGGGAAGCTTTGAGAGAAAAAGATTTTAGAATAAATGCCCAGTTAATCAGAGAGCATAAGTGTGAGATTAACATAGGATAGTTAAACAACTGGGTGTGTTTGATTCATGAGAGGGCCATTTTGATCAAAAATTAAATGTACTCAGGTAATTAGTTATTACTTTTCATATATCCCTAACAGGAACTAAATTGAGCCTGTTTGGCTCCTCCAAAAATGGATTTGGGTTCAAACAGAGTGACCTTGACGTCTGTATGACGATTAATGGACTTGAAACTGCTGAGGTACAGTGACCACATAAAACTTCCATTTGCTGTGGCAGTGTGATTTAACCAATCTAGACTGACATTGCAGCGTGGTATTTTCCAAATTGATCAGGGCATACCATATAGAGTGTGCTGTTTGGCACAGTCTCTGGCCAAATACATTAAGAAGCTTAGAAAGGTTGTGAGGAATGTGAGGAGTAGAAAGGTTATACTTTCACCCTGTAGCAAAAAGTGGATTGGAAAGTGATGCCTGGGAATTCTACATAGCCAAACCAATCTCTCCAGTGTCCCGTTGGCTTGGCTACTGTGCTGACTTGGCTCACACACCCATATAAGGTTATCTATAAAGTTTATTACCAGACAGGCAGTGTGGTAAATGGTAAGAGTACTTAACCTTGTAGTCCAGAGACCTGGATTTGAGACAAACTTGGTTTCATCAGTACCTAAACATGTGGTCTTTGGTAAATAATCGATAAAGAATAATATCTGTTCCTCCTGCCTCTGCTGATTTTTGTACACATTATCATGGATCATGTAGGTCAGGAGTCAGCAAACGATGGCCCTTGGGCTAACTTCAGCCCCCCACTGCCTGTTTTTGTAAATAAAGTTTTATTGGAACAGAATCACACCCATTCACATATGTAATGTCTATGGCTGCTTTCACTTTGTAAGTGCAGAGTTTAGTAGTTGTAAGAGACCATATGGCACGCAAAGCAAAACAAGCTTGCCAGCCCCTGGGATATCTGAAGGCACTTATAAAATATAAAACACTATATAAAGGTATAAAGTCTGGGAAGTGCTGAGTCCCTATTCTTTTAAATCCTTAACAGCAGTCCAAATGCTAGATATCCAAATGAATGATGCTGCTGTTGCTGAAGGCCTTTTTGTACCTTTTCTTAGTTTCAAGTCTTTCTATTTTGAGGATGTATCTGATTTGGGAAAATAGTCAAAAGTGATCTAGCCTGAATTTGAATAAAGTATATAAGCAAGATTGGCTCAACATATGGAATGACCCTATCATACATCCTCAAGATTGATTTATTTACTCACTTTTTTACATGGCTTATAAACTAGTTTTGAGGGCATTTCTAAAGTAACATTCTAAGTATGTTCTGGGATTTTTATAACCATCAAAAAGGCGTATGTTGATAGAGACAGCCCAAATATTTTAAAGAATGATTTATTTGAGATACTATTTGTATTTGCTGTATGACTTTAGTTATATACATTATAATTCTGGCTAGTCCTGTAGGGAAATAATTTGAGCTTAATCACTCTCCACAGCAATTCATCAACTCTTAAACCATAATGAAGGTCTACTTAGAATAAATGAGCTGGGGCACAGAAGCCTCCTCTTATCTATTCTGGGACGTGGGGTACATCCGAGTGATATTATGTGGAGGGGAAGAAATGAAGGTCCTCAGCCATGGTTCAGAGACTTTTTTGGAAGCCCTGGGTCCATAGACTTCCTGACTGAGTTTAGCCTTTGTTGCACACCCAAAAATATTTAGGAAGTAGGGTATTTAGTGGTTTTTGTACCCTCAGGATATTTCCTGTGAATACTGACTCTAATACCCAACTAGAAAGGAAAAATATATATATAGACTGACTTGAAATTAATTACATTATTTCTGAAGGTAATGGAAACTATAGCCAGTTTCAGAACCTGTCTTCCAGTTTTGGTTAAGTTCTTTGTGCCTTCTTTGTTGCAGGGATTGGACTGTGTCAGAACTATTGAAGAATTAGCAAGAGTCCTCAGAAAACATTCAGGTACTTTTGTAAACTTTTTCTAAAAGTATTTCTGACTTTTAATTAGTGTTTTATATAGTCTTCCCTCGGTATCCATGGGGTATTAGTTCCAGGCCCACCCATCGCTCCTCACCCCTCCCTTCCCCAGCAGATTAAAAAAATCCCTAGGTGCTCAAGTTCCTTATATAAAATGGCAGATATACCTAATGTAAATGACGAGTTAATGGGTGCAGCACACCAACATGGCACGTGTATACATATGTAACAAACCTGCACATTGTGCACATGTACCCTAGAACTTAAAGTATAATAAAAAATAAAATAAAATAAAATAGCATAGTATTTGCATATAACCTATATACATCCTTCCATATACTTTTAGTCATCTCTGGGTTACTTACAATATCTAATACAGTGTAAATACTATATAAATAGTATTATACTGTATTTTTTATTTGTATTATTTTTTATTGTTGTATCGTTAGTTTTTTTTATTAGTGCTTTTTTCCCTCAAATATTTTTGGTTTGTATTTGATTGGATATGGGGATGCAGGACCCACAGACATGAAAGGCCAATCGTATTTAGAGTTTACTAATGCCATGAAGCAGTATAGTGGCTCATTCATGGAATAATTACAGTATTAATGTCTTTTTAAAATCTTGTATGCTTAAGTATGAAAGACTGAGGAATTGGTGATAATTTATGTGCATATTGTTGCCTAGCTCAGTTTTATTTCAAGACAAAGCCTGCACCAGACAGGCAAGAAAGTCTGTAAATTCTTTTCCTTTGTTGGCATTGTATAAGTCAAAGTGTGGGAGTTGCTGATGGTGTGAAGTGTCAAGGAAAGCACCCCAGACTGGGCTTGTGGGTTGAATTTGCAGCTGTTCTGCTCAACAAGCTGTGTGTGACCATGAACAAGTCGTTCACTTGAAGTGATCTCTTTTTTTAAGAAATTGGATCTTGCTAGGTTGTCCAGGCTAGTCTCTGAACTCCTGGGCTCAAGTGATCCTCCTGCCTTGGCCTCCCAAAGTGCTGGGATTACAGGTGTGAGCCACTACGCCTGGCCTGATCTCTTGTTTTCATTGATAAATTGAGAAAACTGAACTGGGTAATTTCTAGAGTATTTACAGCTATAAAATGTATAGATTTTGTAAACCATGCACACACTTCAAATGCTGTTAACATATCCTTTTGTTGTCATGGCAGCTGTGGATACCGTTAACAGTGAAAAATCTTCTTTTAAAATGTAGTTCAGCAAACTTCTGTGCTAAGAACTGAGAATGAAAGTGAACAATGTATGGCCCCTGTCCTCAGGAGCTTAAAATCCATGGTCTGTCCATGAAAAGTTTTTGTACATTTTGGTTAGGAACAGACTTTAAGTCACAGCATGAACGTGCCCTTAACTTGGGAATTCCACGTCTAAAGATCATGTGTTTTGTTTTGTTTTGTTTTGAAGGTCGTGCAAAGAAACTAAAGTACTAAGTTAGCATGACTATTAATTTTTTAGTATTGAGCTAGGTTTATAACTTTGTGTTTTGAAATAATTTAATTTCACATTTAAAGGAAAGCAGCAAAAGTTGCATAAAGAGTTCCACATATAGCTTTTATTCAGATCCACCAATTAACATTTTCCATATTTGATTCATCATTCCGTCTTTTGCTTGCTCTCAATTTCTTCCTGTACCATTTGAGATTAAGCTGCAGACATTATGTCCTTTCCCCTAAATACCTCAGTATATATTTCCTAAGAAGGAACAATGTTAAAAACAGATCATTTTTAGATTAGAAATGACTTAGGCACACAGATGATGTATAATAATAATGGAATGCAGATTGCCTGGAACAAGAATTTCATAACAACTAGAGAGCTGTGTTTAAAACTTCATATCTTTAAAACAGTCTCCCCAGGTATTTTATTGGGTGCCTCCTATGTGCACAACACTGTGTTAGATACTTAGGGATGGTGGAAAAGTTAAAAAATCTATATGTTTTTCTTTTGAAAGCTTCCATATCTTAAGAGGTAAGGTAATCTTCCAAACTATGTAACGATGTAAGGTAATATTCAGTTAAATAACTTCTAAGAAGAGAGAATGTGGGAAAGAGTTGCACAGGGGAGGTTGATGGAAGAGATGGAGGTTGCTCTGATCTTGGATGATGGTGAATACGATTTGAAAAGGATGGGAAAAGAAATCATTTCTAAGTGCATAGATGTGAATGTGAGACTGTGGGATATTTTGGAGAGCAGTGAGAAGATTGGAGATTTTTGGAGATTTGGAGATTTTTAAATGGGAAATATTTGGAGTAAAAATCTCTACATTTGGAGATTTTTAAATGGGAAATATGAGGAGATAAGGTGAAGTCTTATAGATATTTGGAAACACTGGAATTTCTTCAGGAGGGAAAGGACCCAATAAAAGCATAACATAAGGTTTTTAGGCAGCTGGTGTGGTCTTTTAGGGAAAGTGTAATCTAGATGACAGGGCAGCAGGACCTCAGCCAAGGTGCCACTGGTACTAACAGGAAAATGATATGAGAGATTCCAAGTGGGAAAATTTCCTAGATTTGGTACCTACAAGTAGGAAGTAAGGACTGAGGTCTATATCTGGGTATTTGAGAACCAGGAATATTTGCAGAGAACCACCTGTGTGGAAGTGTTTAGTTTGCCATGAGCATATAATCTCCAAGAGTTAACATTCCAGAAAGCAATTAGAAATATGGGGTTGCCAGTCAGAATTGAAGATGAAAGTAAAACCGTTTTTTGTATTGAAAGCCTTGGAGAAAAAGAGAGAGATTGAGAGAAAGAGACTAGACAGAAATTAAGAAAAGAGACTGAAAAGGAACTGGGAAGATATGCTGTGAATAAATCCTAGACTTGGAAGTGTTACAATGATCAACAGTGTCAAATTCCAGAATGGGAAGGATATGAAGAAAAGGGCCCTGTCTAATTTAGAGGTGGGATAGCAAATACTAGGTGGAGGTTCTAGAATCAGACTCTGGTTTTAAATTCCATCTCCCCCTTGCTGGCTGTGCAATCCCAGAAAGTCACTCAGCTCCATAACAAGCACTCAGTTCCTCATCTCTAAAGTGGAAATAACAATTCTATGGCATTTGAGTTTAAGAACGATAATACATTAAAGTGCAAAGCCTAGCATATTCTAAGTATTCAGCAAAATGAGCTTCCTTGCCCCCTTTCCCCATCAGATTAAGTTTCATTTCCTGTGTCTGCCACACAGATTTTTTCCTGAAATGTCTTCTACCTACTTATTTTGTCCTGTGTTCTATGATATGATTACTATGTATCTGCTTTCTAGAAACCACCACTTAGCTCTCTGAGTAGAAACTCAAACTCTGACATCTCAGAATGAGCTTATCTTTCGCTTTACTGCTTTGCTTCAGCAGCAACCAACTCTGTTAATCTCCCCTTCCTTCTGAATCCTCTTTCATGGTTGTTGATATTGGCATCCTTGGAATCAACAAAACGGGTGAAATGATAATTAGCCTGACCCACACTAAGTTCAGTGTAAGTTAGGAGTCAATCTTACCTAGATTTGAATTCCAGCTCCACATTTTACCAGCTGCATATTCCTAAGCTTGTGAATCTTTCTGGGTCTCTGTTTCCTCATCTTACAGATGAGGGTGATAAACCTAAGAATGTAAAGTTTGTAAAGGAGTCTTACATATCCCTATCACGCATTAGGTGCTCAGGAAGTGGTAGCACTTACTCTTTTTTTTTTTTTTTTTTTTTTGAGACGGAGTCTCGATCTGTCGCCCAGGCTGGAGTCCAGTGGCGCGATCTCGGCTCACTGCAAGCTCCGCCTCCCGGGCCAACGCCATTCTCCTGCCTCAGCCTCCCGAGTAGCTGGGACCACAGGCGCCCGCCTCCGCGCCCGGCTAATTTTTTGTATTTTTAGTAGAGACGGGGTTTCACCGTTTTAGCCAGGATGGTCTCGATCTCCTGACCTTGTGATCCACCCGCCTCAGCCTCCCAAAGTGCTGGGATTACAGACGTGAGCCACTGCGCCCGGCCAGCACTTACTCTTAAAACCCTGATCCTCTCTTATTAGCTCTTGCTCCCCACCCAGTTACAGATGCTCTCAAACGTGCCTTGCTTCTGCCGTGTATTCCCATGCCACCATGAAAGTTCACACCCAGTTATTTTTCATAAGTGGTCACCCTGCCTCTATTCCTGGTGCTTCCAGTCTGTCCACTGCCAGGGGTATTGTCTAACTAGATGTGGTCAGTGATTCCTCCCAGCTTAGACCAGTTCATCGGCTCCTGTTTGATTCTAAGGATAATTCTTAGCAAAATGTGTATGTTCTGTAGTTGGGCCCTTCCCAGTTTCTCCACCATCTCCTATGCCTCATATTCCATTCCCTCATGTTCATTCTGTAACCTATACAATTCTCTGGAACTTCCCTGAACATACCATTCTATTTCAGGCATCTACGCTTTTTGTGTACAGTTTGCCTTGCCTGGTAAATTCCCTCAACTGCCACGATTTTTGCTGGTTTTTCTCTCTTTTTCAAAGCTTAGCTCAGGCAGTTTCCTCTCTCCTGTTGAAACTAATTCCTATTAACTTCATAACTTCTAGCTTTAAGGTGAGTAACTTGTTTGGAGGATGATTGTCCCTTAGGCTTTTCTCCAAATTAGATATAGTCACATGGAGAGAATGTACACATGTGTGTACATACAATCCAGTCAGTTCCCAGAGGGGAGTGACTGAGTCTTGTAGTTCTAGTATCAATGTGTTTAATAAATGTAAACTTTGCCAGACTAATCTTCCCAGATGTTTGTTAATAACGGAATTCTTTGATGAGTCCTAATGAATGCAATGAAACAGGCCAAAGTTAGGTTTACACCATTTAATATTGAAACATTAACGTAAGAGTGACTTATATCTCCAGCTGCTGTATTTAATGATAACATTTTATTTCCCAACTTAGGTCTGAGAAACATCTTACCTATTACAACAGCAAAGGTGCCAATTGTGAAGTTCTTCCATTTGAGAAGTGGTCTGGAAGTAGATATCAGTTTGTATAACACATTGGTAAGGTTTTTTTCAGGCTTTTTGTTTAGAGAGATAAAGGGAACAAATGTCTCACCTTGCAGAAACCTCAAGTTAAAGAAGACATTCATTTCATCTTAGTCAATCTTTCAAGAGTTGTTATGCTTACTTGCTGTGAACCTGGCAGTGTTCTGAGGCTGAGAATTCAAAGATAATTCAGATATGTTTCAGGGATTTATAGGACCTCTCTGACCCTTTGGGGGTGTTTTTGCAGAGAGATCTTATGTCTACTGAAAGGGAACTGATTGTTTATTTCGCCAGCCCTTATTTTCTAGATGTTCAGACCAAGGACATACAAAAGCCATGAGGTCAGATGTTACTTATAATTCTTTATTATTGTCTAGTAAGTTAATGAAGATTGTCTTTAGGGAAAAAAAAAAAAAAAAGGTTAATTTCAGTTGAAATGCCTTCTTCCTAAAATGAATCACACTGTAAACCTATTTAGAATATTCCAGCTTAAAATCTTTTCATCTAGGTTCGCCTGGTGGCTCATGCTTGTAATCCCAGCACTTTGGGAGGCTGATGGGGGAGAATCACTTGAGCCCAGGAGTTCATGACCAGCCTGGGCAACATAGTGAGATCCCATCTCCATTATTTAAAACAACTACCACAAAAAAAAAAAAAAAACCAAAAAAACCCTTTACACTTCATTGTTAGTCTTATAGTGTTATTTCCTTTTAACAGGCCCTTCATAACACAAGGCTTTTATCTGCTTATTCCGCCATTGATCCCAGAGTGAAGTATTTGTGCTATACCATGAAAGTATTTACAAAGGTGAGTATGCTTCCTATTGTGACTTATCAGGAAATTTCATTGCATCTTTAAACACTGTTGAAAACATAAATCTATTTTTTAATGAACTATAGTCATGTGAAATGCATCATATAGCTATTTGGGAGACCCTATGAAGAAAGCTAAAATTTTGTTCTGAATTTTATACAATGACCTGAACTTGCGTGTAGCCAACTGTCCACTGCTTTGCTAGGTTGGGTTGGTTTTGCCTTTGAAAATGTGATTTTTATATTAGTCCTCAACATATGCACTTTACTTTTAGTGATAATAGAATGGACGCAAAGTTAGCAGAAAACAGACCTTTCCTTTGTTCTTTGTTTTCCTTTTTTGTTTTCCTTCCGTCTAGATGTGTGATATTGGTGATGCATCTAGAGGCAGCTTATCATCATATGCATATACTCTTATGGTGCTATATTTTCTCCAGCAGAGGAATCCACCAGTCATTCCTGTCCTTCAAGAGGTATTAATGAATGAAATTGTATTTCTTCTCTGGAAAACTGGGTGATCTCTGAGCCTTTCTCCTCCTCGAAAATTCTGTGGTTCTGTAGTTAATTTTTTACCTATTTTCCTAGAAGTTTTTGTATCAATGCATTAAGTTTGTAATCCATACTAATAGTTTAAAAATTAATTTCAGATATACAAAGGTGAAAAGAAACCTGAAATATTTGTTGATGGCTGGAATATTTATTTTTTTGATCAAATAGATGAACTGGTACGTATTTTAAGAGTAAAGATTTTCCTATATCCTTGACTAAAAATTAGCTATACTACAGTGTAGATGGCCAACAACTATTTTATTGCTTGTTATATTTATTTATCTTATGATAGTAAAAAAAAAATAGTGTTTACAGATGTTTTCTTTGATGTGAAAATATTTTTACTAAGCCAAGTGAATTTCTAGGGACTATATCTAGTATTTCTTTAATGCCTAATAATTCCAAGTGGTTAAGTAACTTTATTCCAAGTGAATGAATATTTGTTCTGTGGTTTTTGTACCCAGAGTTTAGAAAGACTTTCACTGAACTAAAGAGATCTAATAACCTACGTATCACCAAGGCTCTTAGAATCTATTTCTGGATCCTCCGACTAACGTGTTTTGAGACTTGACACTGAAAACTCTTGAGCGCTTCTATCTCCAAGTCGTAGAGTAAAGATTAAAAGTTGTATAATTGAGCTCTAGTTAATTAGAAATAAATCCAAATTTACTCCCTAAGATACAAATGAATGTTGATATTAACACTTCACTAAAGACCATGGTATCCCTTGTTCCCTTCTATTTCTAGCCTGCCTATTGGCCAGAATGTGGAAAAAATACCGAATCTGTTGGGCAGTTATGGTTGGGCCTTCTTCGTTTCTACACGGAGGAATTTGATTTTAAAGAACATGTTATTAGCATCAGGAGAAAAAGTCTGCTTACAACTTTTAAGAAACAGTGGACCTCAAAATACATTGTTATTGAAGGTACGAATACAAGTAAACTTGAAGTTGAATAGACTATAGAGCTTGAACTATAAGGACATTGTTCTTCCTCCTTGCAGAGCTCTTCCAGCTGCTTGGGGTGTGCAGTGCCCCAGTCTCATTGTCCATACCAGGCCAACTTGTCTCTTTCCAGCCTAAAGATTTGTTTTTAAATGACTGAAGCCATTTCACCATGACAAATTTTTTACTATTGTTGGACACATAACATACTGAAGAATAAGGCAGCAGTAGTGATAAGGCAGCTTCAAGAAAGTGGGACTTATACAACCTTCCTGTTCGGGGGTTTGAAGAGTGCCACTAAGTGAATTTTCAAGATCTTCATTCGCTATTGATGGAGTTCACCTATAAGTAATTGTACATACATTTTGACATTTATTTTGACCATATGGAGGCCTTTTCTTTTTCTATTTTTTTATTTTTTGAGATGGAATTTCGCTCTTGTTGCCCAGGCTGGAGTGCAGTAGCGCTATCTCAGCTCACTGCAACCTCCGCCTCCCAGGTTCAAGCAATTCTCCTACCTCAGCCACCTGAGTAGTTGGGATTACAGGCGCCTGCCACCACAACCAGCTAAATTGTTGTACTTCTAGTAGAGACAGGGTTTCACCATGTTGGCCAGTCTGGTCTCGAACTCCTGATCTCAGGTGATCACCCACCTCCGCCTCCCCAAGTGCTGGGATTACAGGCGTGAGCCACTGCGCCTGGCCACCTTTTCTTTTTCTGTTAAAGGTAGTGATCTATTGGAGCCGTTGATGCTAATAGTTGATTGTTTATTTCCAATTTGTGGGATTCTTATTTTGAGACAAAATGGAATTTAAATGCCTTAGTTGAGAAATGACCTAAGAAATATTTTTTTTTAATTTTAATGAGATTTTTAAATTTTTAAATATATTTGTATCACATAAATAATATGGACTATTCTAAGTTGTGGTTTTATTATTTCTGCATATTGGCAGTATTAAAATACAATGAACTTTTGTAAAATGAAATGCAGATCACCATGGGTTACAAATACAGTTTTGATTTTTTAAAATCTCATGTGTCAAACACATAGAACTTTTGACTTACTCCTTTTTGTTATCACTGCAGTTCTTATCATCTGTCACTTATTAAGGTATTCCTTTTTTTTTTCTTAAGACAGTTTCGCTCTGTCTTCCAGGCTGGAGTACAATGGCGCGGTCTTGGCTCATTGCAACCTCCACCTCCCCAGTTCAAGTGATTCTCGTGCCTCAGCCTCCCGAGTAGCTGGGATTACAGGCATGCGCCACCACACCTGGCTAATTTTTTTTGTATTTTTAGTAGAGACAGAGTTTCACCATGTTGGCTAGGCTAGTTTCAAACTCCTGACCTCAGGTGATCCGCCCAGTTCCGCCTCCCAGCGTGCTGGGATTACAGGTGTGAGCTACTGCACCCAGCCTATTAATGTATTCTTTTTTAAGTTTTTAAGGTTATTATCTTTTGCCTCTAATTTTTACATTACTTTCAGACAAGCTGTTAGTAATAGGCTAAACTAAAAAGAAGACTTTATTCATAATCATATAACCAGCTATTTTAGAATTAAGGCATTTCAGTGGTGATAGTAGTCATTTGCTTTTGTTTTTGTGGGGGACGGAGTCTCACTGTGTCGCCCAGGCTGGAGTGTAATGGCAGGATCTCAGGTCACTGCACCCTTCGCCTCCTGGGTTCACATTCCTGGATTCTCCTGTCATCAGCCTCCAAAGTAGCTGGGACTACAGGCGTATGCCACCACGCCTGGCTAATTTTTGTATTTTTAGTAGAGACAGTGTTTCACCATGTTGGCCAGGCTGGTCTCGAACTCTTGACCTCAGGTGATTAGCCCACCTCAGCCTCCCAAAGTGCTGGGATTACAGGCGTGAGCCACAGCACCCAACCAGTAGTAGTTTCTTTAACTGCACAGTAGCTAATATTGTAGTATCTCCACTACACCAAGCAAATAACCAAAAATACACATGCACATATAAAAATCACTTGAAGAAAGAATGACCAAACTGATGAAGGTAACCTTCTCCTAGCAGTGATTATTGCAGGGTTAAGCTGAAGGAAGGGTCCTATACTTCGATAAACTTAGGCTCAATCTCAATCTGGTACACCTGTTACTGTTCACTAGCAGCGTAACTGGCTAGTGGAAGATGCCTCTTTTTACTTCTCTGGTGTATACTATATCCATGCAGTCCTTCATTTTCTCAGTAAGAGGATTCCCGAAAAAAGGTCATCACTTTTTTCTCTTCGCCTTCTTGAGTATTGTTTTAGGGATGTAAAAAATAGAAGTTAGAGATCTACACATAATGTCTAAATTATGAATCATTATGGGTGTATATTATTTTAGATCACTTATAAAACAGTATTTGGGTTTAGAAATAGTGCTTTTAACCCCATTTATTTCATGAGACAGTTTATTCAGACCTCTCATACATCTTTGACATTAGCTTCATCATTCCTACCATTTCCTAGGTTATTTAACAAACAATATTCCAAAACACATCATATATACAGCTATGTAAGATGTTTGAGATGCAGACGGAGATGCAGACATAAGATCAAATGAGAGTCTGTATTAAGCTTTTACTGGAAATTGTATCCTGAGATCCAGGTAGCCAATGGCATGCCACTGGGACAGATGTATATTTCTGTGTGTTTTATCTTATAAGTGTGTTTTGTAATCTCCATGATGAATTATTTTCTAAAGTGATCTTTAAGAAACTTGTTACATAGTGGGAACATTTAGTGCTAAAATGTTTTAAATGTATTTATAACTTCTATATACATCCAAAACTAGTGTCATTAAGTAATATCAGGCTAATGTGTCTTCTGCAAACAGTATTTTGTTCAAAAATAGGCAGCCAGTCGTAACATAAAGAGCTTTATAATGATTTAAATGTAAAGCAGTACCCTCTATTCTGATGAACACTGTAGTGGAAAAACTTGCCTTATGTTTAGGAATAAGTATTGCTTCGCTTTATTATAACTTTTAAGCTCATTTAACAGGTGTCATTTAAAACTTTTTTTTGCACTTCTTTTCTATGATGTGAATTTAAAACTTATTAATGATAAGCAAAGTAGATGATATCCTTGTCTTGTTTTATGAACTTCACTTATTGCATGAATGGTGGCATTTTCTATTTGATTACCTTATTTGCTCTTAAATTTTTTTGCCTAGATCCCTTTGATTTGAATCATAATCTTGGAGCTGGATTATCAAGGAAAAGTAAGTTACTTCATTTGTCATTTTATTTTTTATTTTACTTACTTATTTACTTTTATAATAGAGACAGGGTCTTGCTTTTGTTGCCCAGGCTGGTCTCAAACTCCTGGGCTCAAGCGATCCTCCTACCCCAGCCTCCCAGAGTGCTACAATAACGGGCACCACCAGGCCCAGGTAGTTTGTCATTTGTAACACAATCTCTTTTCCTTTTAACCCACCTCATTGAGTTCTTACTCTTCTTTTTAGTGACAAATTTTATAATGAAGGCTTTTATCAATGGTAGAAGAGTATTTGGTATTCCTGTCAAGGGATTTCCAAAGGACTACCCCTCAAAAATGGTAAGTGTCTGTTGAAAATACCCCAAAAAAAAAAAAAAAGGTGCCTAATATGTACACATCACTTCAGTAGTAACTTAAATATTTAGAAAGTCGGTGAGTCTAGCCAAAATAAATGACTATAGCACAGAATAATTCCCAGAGTCCCCCTTTTTCTTAAACATCCCTGGGTAAAGGCCATCAGAATAGAGAGAAATAGCAAGAATTGGAGTTTGGGTAGAAAAATTATTAATTTTGCTGCTGCTGCTTTTCCTTGTAACATGGCACCAGGGAAACATGTACTAGCTCTAGAGCAACTTTGAAAACAGAAAGAAAGTAAAGCTACTTTCTAACGCCTGAGGTAGCTTCCTGATAGAGAAGATGGATTTAAGGTTGTTCCATTCTTGTTTTCCTCTTTGATACCTTTTTTTTTTCCTGGTTATCTGTGCTAGCCTTCATAGGTGCATTGCTGTTCCGCCAGCGTTTGGCTGGATGCCGGCCTTGGCCAAGCCCAGTTTGTACATATCTAGAATCTAGATTTTCCAATCTGCTTGCAAAAAGTAGTAAATCTTCTGCTGGGACTAGGGGGATAACAGTGCTTCCTGTAGCAGACAGGTATCTCTTCTCATATAACTTGATACTCGAGTTTTTAAGGAACCACATTTATTGAAAACAAAGCAGTATTGTGTCAAAAAAATAACTTCAGTGAGAGAAAAATGGCTAGGGACTAGATGGTCTTGTTAAGAATAATGTTATGTTTTTCTGCATTAATTTCCTTATAAAGACTTTTTAATGTTATTTTTAATTGACATATAATTTAGGGAGCACAACGTGACGATTTGATACATGTATATGGAATGATGAATTCAAGTTAATTAACATATATCTATCACCTCACCATTTTTTGTGGGGAGACATTTGAGATTTACTCTTAATTATCTTGAAATATGCACTGTTATTGACTATAGTCACCCTGCTGTGCAACAGATCTCAAAACTTATTCCTCCTGTGTATCTGAAACTTTGTACCCTTTGACCAACAACCCCCTATTCCCTCTGTCCTCCCAGGGAAGACATTTAAAATTTAGCATAAGTGTTTTGTTTTATAGGCACATTCAGTGTTTGATTATATCTGTACATCTGGTTTTTGCTAGATATTGATGTGGCTTCTACACCAGTGCTTCTGAAACTTGTTAGAACAAATCACCTGAGGATTTTGTTAAAGTGCAGATTCTGATTCAGCAAGTCTAAGATCAGGCTCAAGACTGCTTTTCCAGCGAGCTCCCTGGGGATGCTCATGTTGCTGGCCTCCACCTTAATTTTAGTACAAAGAGGCTACAGGCTAGACCATTATCTTTCCTTTGTTCTGTTATTTTTCCTTCAGTAGCCACAACTAAGCGAAGTAGCAACACATAGTTTTTTTTTTTTCTTTTCTTCAATATGATCTGTGTAATGCAAATCATGTTTCTCAATTCTTTAGGTTTTAGCCTTTTCATGTGATAAGGAGACAAAGCCTTTGTACCTGGCCTCAACTCCCTCCCACATCCTGGGAAAACTGACTCACAGGGATGTGTAATCCGCTTCTTTAGAAGTGTGCTTAAACCTTTAGGGTTCGGGCTCATGAGTGCTCTGCATGACTAAAAGAAATAAACAAAAATGGATTTAGTTAAAACTATCCTGAGTTAGACCTTGATGGTTTTAGATTTTGTTTGGAATTAAGCAGTATAAATAATATTTATTAAAAGTAATGTTTTATCAACATTGAATTGTAAGATGACTGTTTAATATCAAGTTTTGTGTTCCAATCTCACATGAATAGTTCAGACTTTTATATATTTATGTTCTTCTAGGAATACTTTTTTGATCCAGATGTGTTAACTGAAGGAGAGCTGGCCCCAAATGATAGATGTTGTCGAATTTGTGGGAAAATCGGACACTTTATGAAAGACTGTCCTATGAGGAGAAAGTAAGTAAATGTTCAGAAGGGGTGGTTGTGTTTTTATTTTCTTAATGTCCCAATTTTTAAATGAGGTACTATTATAACAAAGAAAATACACTTGTGTGAAATCCAGCAGTTTTCAGATACATTTAAGTTTTTTTATTTTTTAATGAAATGAAGTGATTTAAAACGTGACTTTAGGCCAGGTGCAGTGGTTCATGCCTGTAATGCCAGCACTTTGGGAGGCCGAGGCGAGTGGATCACCTGAGGTCAGGAGTTTAAGACCAGCCTGACCAACATGGTGACCTATCTCTACTAAAAATTAGCCAGGCATGGTGGTGGGTGCCTATAATCCCAGCTACTCGGGAGGCTGAGGCTGGAGAATCGCTTGAACCCCAGGAGGCAGAGATTGCAGTGAGCCGAGATCACACCATTGTACTCCAGCCTGGGCAACAGAGCGAGATTCTGTCTCAAAAAAAAAGCCAGGTGTAGTAGCTCACACCTGTAATCCCAGTACTTTGGAAGGCCAAGGTGGGCGGATCACTTGAGGCTAGGAGTTCAAGACCAGTCTTGCCAACATGGTGAAAAGAGGAAACAAAAATTCTTCCTTTTTACAGTAGTGAGAAGTTCAGAATCATTTCAGTCAGTGAACAGTCAAGGGAGCCTCCTTCAGGAGCTCAGTGACGTTTCTAATGTACAGTACCTGTTCAGCACGTTGGGATTTATATTCACAAACAGTTCACTGGATTTTAACACTCTTTGTTTGTATTCCACTTAACCCTCAATAATTGTTGTGAGTAGGTAAGCCACGCAGTTTAGTCACCATGCTTTCTTCTGGTGGTGGTTATGGGGAGGGAAGAGAAACATGTTTTTGCTTTCTTGCCTGGGACACGTTGTTTTGGTGGTGTTTTTAATTGTACAGTAATGTAGTGGTAACAGTAATGGTGTTGTTAACTATATAGTAATGGTGTTTTTAACTGTACAGTAATCTAGTGGTAACAGTAATGGTGTTTTTAACTGTACAGTAATGGTGTTTTTAACTGTACAGCAAATGGTGTAGTGGTGTGCAGTAATGGTGTTTTTAACTGTACAGTAAGTGGTATAGTGGTGTACAGTAATGGTGTTTTTAACTGTACAGTAAATGGTGTAGTGGTGTGCAGTAATGGTGTTTTTAACTGTACAGTAAATGGTGTAGTGGTGTATAGTAATGGTGTTTTTAACTGTACAGTAAATGGTGTAGTGGTAACAGTAATGGTGTTTTTAACCATACAGTAATGTAGTGGTAACAGTAATAGTGTTTTTAACTGTACAGTAATGTAGTGGTAACAGTAATGGTGTTTTTAACTGTACAGTAATGGTGTAGTGGTGGTGTTTTTAACTGTACGGTAATATTTTGAAACATGGTGCTCAAATTAGGTTACCATCTGGAATTTGAGAAGCCCTTTTTTTCAGTCCTTTTCTTCATTACTCAAAAATCGGTGATTATTAGGACAAGGGAGAAATGATTTTGACGTTTTGAGAATATAAATCTTATAAATCTTATAACCATTGTTCCTTTGTGAATTTAAGCCTTCACATCTAAAATTTCCAGTGCCTAGTAAAGAAGGAATGCTAATGTGCCAGAAAGGCCATTCAAGAAATCACTCCAAGTATGATTTGCCTTTCATTACATCAGTGTCAAAGTAGGCATTCAACCAAGGAGTGCCACTAATTGCAGTTATTGGTTTTACAGCACTAGAGCAACTTTGAAAATGAAAAAGAAAAACTGCACCCTTAAACCCTGAGGGAACGTCTTAATAGAGAAGATGGATTTTCATTTAGGTTCTTGCTTTTCCTTTTAAACTTTCTGTTCCTGGTTATCTCTTAAATCTAGAATTGCCTTAATATTTTGGGAATTGCCTTAATATTTTGTTAGGCTTCTGTTTAGATTTTTGGTACTAATATGATGTCTTCTACAGAGTGAGACGGCGGCGAGATCAGGAAGATGCCCTGAACCAAAGATACCCTGAGAACAAGGAAAAAAGAAGCAAAGAGGACAAAGAAATTCACAACAAATACACAGAAAGGGAGGTGTCAACAAAAGAAGATAAGCCCATACAGTGCACACCTCAGAAAGCCAAGCCAGTGCGGGCAGCCGCTGACCTGGGGAGGGAGAAGATCCTCAGACCACCAGTGGAAAAATGGAAGAGACAGGATGACAAAGACTTAAGAGAAAAGCGTTGTTTTATTTGTGGAAGAGAAGGGCACATTAAAAAGGAATGCCCACAGTTTAAAGGCTCTTCAGGTATGGACACCTATCACACCTTGATGTTTGCTCTAACATCTCAAGGGAAATCTCCTTTTTAGAGCTCTTTACTATTTTAGTTATCTTTCTTTATCAATATATTTACTCAAAAAAGATCTTCTTTTTCAAGAAAGTAAAATCCCTTCCCCCTCCTTTAATGTTGATCCTCCATATATCTTATTCCTGGCTTTATTTAGAGTCTTATGAGAGTCATTTGGTGAACTTTTCTAAGATTATCAGTGAGGTGAAAGTGTAGCCATCCCTGGTACCTGCAAATGTAGCCTCAGTGACCAGAAAAGAAGCTGCAACTTGAGCTTTGCTACTTGGTATATGTACTTGTAAAATCAAATCACAGGGGTGGCGGTAGCTAGAGTTATCTCAGGACACCATGCTCTGTGCACAGGTGAGCCACACACAGGCACATGCGTAGAAAAGGGAACAGAAAGAAATAGGCTGCATAGTTAGCAGTGGGTATATCTGCAGAGGGGAATTATGGAAGATTTCTTTCTGTAGATTTTGTCATTTTGATTTTCTACAAGTGAGCATGATTATTCTTATGATGAAGAAAATATCTATTAGCCATCATTAGTACAACACCATCCCCAAATCTGGCCGCTTTGAGTTGTTAAATACAAATTGGCCATTTTTGCTAAATGGGTGAAACGTCTATTGTGGGCACCTTTTAAGCAGACTACTAACTATAAGGGTACCTTGTGTGTGTATAATAAGTAATGATTTACAAAACAATTTACCTTCTCACTTCTCAGAACTGTGCAAGTGATGAAATTTGATGAGCATAGAAAAGAAATCTTGGGAAGTAATTTTTTTCTATTTAAGTAGTCAATCCTGTCGCTATCCTCAGTTGTATATATATGTTTGTGGACAGCATAAAATGTCAGCTGCTTTACAGTTTCCTTAAAATACTCCATGTGTATAGTTCTTGGAACAAGAATACCTCTCTTCTATTTTATTTTATCATATTCAGCAATATAGTGTATCTTTTTTTGAGACAGGAGATTTTTAGATTATACCCATTCTTTTTTAAAGGAGCTTTATATGAAAAGAAAAATATTTAAAATTTTTTATCTATTATTTTTAGACTAGGGTTTAAATGTTTATGAAAGATACAGCTTTAGCTGCTCACATGGGACATATACCAGAATAAAGTGATTTTCTTGTGTTGTTTTAAGAGGAAAATGTATGTAAAAGAAATTACAATAATAGTTGCCAACGTTCATTGAGCATTCATGATGAGTTAGGCACTATTTTAAGTACTTTACATGGATAATTTCATTTAATTTTTACAACAGCTTCATTAAATGCGTTAATATCTGCAGTTTTATGGGTAAGGAAACTGTAAATAGTATAGATAAGTTTTAAATAGTATTCCCAGAATTATTCCCAAAATGACTGGAAGCCTGTATTGATTACTCATGACTGAAACATTATTACAGTCTTCCTCTTTGGTACAACAAAGTGGAGAATTTGCCCCAGCTTTGATGAATTTCTTTTTTCTCGCTAGCAGCAAGTTTTAAGTTGTTTACTAGGGAAGCTCTCACAACAGAACAGTGATTTTGGCAGCCTATGGGGGACAGCAGCAACTCAAAAAGAGGGGGGAATCTGGGTGGCAGGGGGATTATCAAGCATAAGGAAGAGCACTTATCTGGAAATGTGGTCCCTTTCGAATGCAGTCTTGACACATTAAAGTTAGTAGTCATATTTTAAACGTGAAACGACAGTGGAGGCATGGAGATAGATATAGGGAATTTCCCTTGGTGGCAGTTAAGAAATAATTAGTTGCTTCTTCCTGTCTAAAACTTATGCTGCTCTCTCTTGTTTCTTCAGATATATTGCTCCTTTGTCCACACAATATACTGAGTGGAGCTTCTGTCACACCAACAGACAGTCTCTCTGTGAAAATTTGAAAACAGGGCTACAGCTTTCAATTTAAAGTAGGGACAAAAAGTGCTAATTTCTTTTTTAGGAATGTCTAAATCAGATTGTATGTTTGGATCCCCCTCACCTGTACCATTGAAACCAACTGGTCCATTTGTTCAGGTAAACCTAGCTCAAACCGAGAAGGAGGCGTGTCTGTCATCTGTTCACTCAGGAGATGCTCCCTGAGTGCTCTCACTCTGTGCCAGGTCCTTGCCGCCATGCTGGCAGCCCGGGCCCTCCTTCCTGTGGCTGACCTGCAGCACTCTTTCTGTCTGTGGGTGTGGTGCGTGGTGAGGCTTGCTGGGCACCGGATGGCAGGGCCTTGTTTCAGAACTCCTGCATATGGTCTCGCTTTTCAGTTAACTTGCAAAATTCTGCCACCCACATGCCTTATTTCAGCTCTCCTTGGATATGGTTTCGGTTTTAAGGCTGTTTCAGATGCTCTTCCTTTCAATTTTGTAAACCAGTCTATTTCATTTTTTAGGCAGTGCTTTTACATGAAGACAAAAAGAAACAAAAAACAACAATATTTTTGAGTCCCCAGTCAGGTATGTGGGTTTTAAAAAAAACAAATGTGTGTTATTTTATTTACTGCATACTTTACCACATGCCTTTTGAGATTCTTTCTCTGAATACATGCTTTTAACAGGGATTGGACATCAGAATGACTTGGGGGAACTTTAAAACATACGGTTGCCCATCCTCTACCTTTATTTCCTAAAGCTCATTCTTCAGTGGGTAAGCATGGGCCTGTGTGTTTTGTAAATTCCAAGTGGTGTTTATACCACCCATGAGTGGCAACCAGAGTCTTCAATTATTTGTTCCAGTCCCGTGCTTTTTGTTGCTGCTGTCTTGCCTGCAGTGTTTTCTCCTCCTGGAGAGTATTTGCCACACACAAAGTAAAGAAAAAAAATAAGCTTAGCCTGAACTCCACTGTTACCTCTCAGCTACTTCATTTATTCATTCTTTCAACAAATAGTTATCCAGCCGCTCCCTCCCTTTCTAAGTTCAGGACACCGGCCTCAACACTGAAGATACGGCGGTGAACAAGCAAAGCCCCTTCTCTCATTTACTCTGCATCCTTCTCAGAAGAGGGTAGACAATAAAGAGATACAGAGATAATATGTCATGTGGTGGCAAATGCTAGGAAGAAATAACAAAACAAGAAAAGGGAAAGAGAATGGTTGGCTAAGGAGGCAGCCTCTCTGGTCAAGTAACATTTAAGCAAAGAATCCAATGAAACAGAGGGGCCAGTCCGGGGAACTTGGTGTTCGACTGGTAAACTCAGAGATGGAAACGGGTGTTATCCTACAGCATCACTGAGGCAGTGTGGCAGGAGTGGAACAGGATTGGAAACCTGAGAGAGAGAAGAAATTTGAAAAAAAAAAAACAGAGTAGAGCAGGCAGGAGGCTGAGTGAGTGGTGGAGGTGGAGGTGAAGTCAGAGGGTAGGTAGATCTGGATTATGAAGCGCCTTCAGCAGTGGTAGTGACTGTTTTTGTTGGGTTTTTTCCCCCTTTAAGTGAAATGAGAGAGTATTTTAGGGTTTTGAGCCAAGGAGTGATATTATCTGAATCCTGTTTTAAAAAGCTCATTATGGCTGCTGTGTGGAGACAGGGTAGCTACTTAGAAACCAACCCACCTCAGCCTCCCCATTTATAGAGATGGGGTCTCACTATGTTGCCCAGACTGGTCTTGAATTCCTGGCCTCATGTGATCCTCCCACCTTGGCCTCCCAAAATACTAAAATGATAGATATGAGCCACCACATCTGGCCATTAGCTTCAGCCTTGAGCAGACACTTTCTAAACACTTTATTTAGGGAAAAAGAAAAAAAAAAAAAACACGAATTCTTGCGTAGCAACGGTGTTCATTTTGCTGAGAATAGTGTAGCATAGTGTTTACAATTACATGGGTGTAATTTCTAGCTTTGTGATTCTGAGAGACTGCCTTATTCTCCATATGCCTCAGTTTCCTCATGTGTAAAAAGGGGGTAATAATAATACCTGACAGGGATGTTGAGAAATCCATGTAAAAGTACTTAGAACAGCGCCTGCATGTAGTGAGAGCGTAGAAAAGGTTTGTAGTGGTGATTGCATTGATGTTATTATTCCTTCAGGGTACCACCAAGTCTTCCAGTGCCAGCATTGTTCAATTGAGAGAGAAATATAGATGCTGGGCATATACCTAGAAATGACATTGACAATAAGTTATGATTTCTGTAATTATCTTCTGAGTAAAAAACGTACATATTTATAAATCTTTTGAGCAACTGGAAAAAAAGTATTAACTTAAATTTACTACAGGAAAAATGTATTGCAATAATTATGTTACTTATACCAGAAAAAATTACGTTACTTTATACCAGACAAAAGAAAGCATTTATAGGTGGTTAAAATCTATCCTATCCAATAAATTGGACTCTTCCAAGTAAGTATATGACAGATGATATAACTGTTTCTAGTTTATCTGTGATATGTGTATCCAAATTATTTATGTTGTTATAAATGTGAACTGTATCTCACCTGTAAGTAGTGTTAATTTCCCCACAGCTCTTCCTTTCCGTAGTACTAAGTATGTCTTTGGCCCACTGGTAGTTTCTCAAGAGAGCATGTTGATATGGACAGCCCCCCTACTCTCATATATGGTGTATTGACCTTAGGCAAGAGATGTGGTTTCTCTGAGCTCCAGATGTGTCATCTATAAAATTGGTGTTAACACCGTTTATCTCATAGGGTGCTAAGAAGATTAAAGTACCACCCAGAGCAGGCACTCAGTCAAGTTCTCTTTCCTCTCCTGATACCTACCCCCATCCTTTCCTCTAGGCTGCATATAGTTCTTTCCTCCCAAAGGAGATCATAGTAGATAGAAAATCCCGTGAATGTCCTTGGTCTTTGTTGTTACCTCCCTCCGCCCCATCCCCCCCCACACAATGCCTTAGATATACAGTAGGTTTTATTGATTAGAGGTGAACTTATTTGGAAGGAATAAAAAGACAAAGCAGGAGAATGGTCAAGAACATGAGTTTTAGAGTGAGACACTTGAGTTTGAAATCCAGCCCAACCATTTACTAGTTATATGACCTCTGTCAAGTTATGCAACCTCTCTGTGCCTCAGTTTCCTTTTTGGTAAATTGGTGCTAACACCTCACAGGACGATTGTAAGGATTACCTTCATGTAGATAAAGCACTTAACACAGCATCGACACATCTCATCACTCAATAAATTATCACTGCCCTTTGTTACTGTGGTTAGCAAACACTTGCTGTAATTTATCTCTTCTAACTTGGAGGACAAATAAATAATGGAAATTTTTAACAAAAGTATGTAGAGATTGTGGTACCACAGTGATAAACTGATTTTTATGCTTACGTTAATTACTCTGGTTTGTATATGACAGTTTATTCAGTATGAGAATCTCAGAAAACTAATGTTTTTTTCTATTCCTTAATCTTCCTACCCTTTTTTTGGTAAAGAAAATTACCAAAAAAAAAAAAAAAAAAAAAAAAAAAAAAACAACTACCTCTGTCTTTTTATTTATTCCATTTTAATCTCATGGCTTGGAATCTGAGAAATTGGAGTTGCTGGAAGAGATTGGTGGGTGTCTTTTTGCTCTCATGGTGATGTATTCTTTTACAGCATTTATCATTGACCAGAATTTTAAAGCCTGCTTATTTTAAAAAACAAAAACCAGTGATCTTTATGAAAATAAGTTTAAAATAATAGAAATACTTTTTAAAATAGTATGGGGAGAGCTCACTGTCAGTGAATATAGATCATTCTTGTTGATATCCTTTTCTGGATATTCTGATGTATTAATATACCATTGTTTAATCATGTCTTATTAATGGACTGGCTGTTTTCACATATTTGATATATCAAGTGTCTTCACAGCTTGTGCTTGCATATTCTTTCCCACAATATTGGAAGTCCACATATTTCCTTGTACATTTTTAAAGTTGATATCTAAATCTGGTGTCATTGTAGTTGCAAAGCATGTAATTTCTTGGGAGAGGGGGTCTGTAAATATTGACATTTTAAAATAAAACTTTTAAATCAGCCTTAAATGTATCAAATGAAGTATAAATATTATTGCTTTTTCATACCCACCATCATTTATATACAGCTCAGCTCTTCTTTAACAGGCAAAAATTACATATCATTTCCCTTTCCTCCTCAAATTCCTTTGTTGTACTTCTATAGAATTTCATCATAAGATGATATATTTTGTTTGTTTGAACTTCTCCCTGAGATGATACACTTTTATTACACATTTTCAGATATTTTATTGAGTAGCTTATCATGCTTATCTGCAACAAAAATGACAGGGGCGACAAGCTAGACCCTGTCTATTTTCTACAAATTAAATTTTTAAGCTTTTTATTAAATCTCAAAGGATGAAAATGTTTTCTACATTGAGTTTTCACAATTAATAGAATATATAATTGATCAAAACAAATGTTACAAATTTCAATTAAAAATTACTTTTTATGTTTACTTACTGAAAATGACTTTTATTTATAAGAAAGATGAGATTTTTTCCCTATACATTCATGTATCTTTGGGTCAATATTATTCACTGCATGAATGAAGCTGTTCCTTTTCTCTCCCTAATTTTTTTGTTTTTATAGTTGATAAAAATGGAAAAACCCCAATATTCTTTATGATGGCAAATTAAAAATAATAGAAATACTTTAAGAGTTTGGGAATAGAAGATACATTGCAATAGTGCCACTCAATTATTTTGATTCCTTCTTAATTACATGACCAAAAATCACAGTGATGTATCATCAAAAATTGTTTCTAATGATCATCCACTATCAGTGTAATTTTATGAAAGCTAAAAATTTGGATTTTAATTAGGGGCATTTACATTTACCACAGATACCAGCATTTTGTTTGCTTCTCCTCTTCTCTGTTTTTTTTTTTTTTTTTTTTTTTTTTTTTTTTGCCTTGTGGCAATACACCACAGTAAGATTTGGCTGGTTAGGAGATACGCCTTTCTTTTGTAAAGTAGGTGAATAATTGTGAAAGGGGAGTTAGAAAGGATAGGTGGAGTGATTCCTGAAAACCAGCCTAAGCCTTGACCACAAAGGCATTCACAGGCATATAATTTTTAAGAAAGAGTATATATGGAAGTTGAAGAGCTGGAAATTGACTCTCTCAAAACTATCCTTGCGGCTGGGCGCCATGGCTCACACCTGTAATCCTAGCACTTTGGGATGCCAAGGCGGGCAGATCACCTGAGGTTGGGAGTTCGAGACCAGCCTGGCCAACATGGTGAAAGCCCATCTCTACTAAAAGTGCAAATTTAGTCAGGTGTACTGGTGTGCACCTATAATCCCACCTGCTCGGGAGGCTGAGGGCAGGAGAATCGCTTGAACCCAGGAGGTGGAGGCTGCAGGGAGCCGAGATCAAGCCACATGCCCTGTCAGGTAGGCTCAGGAACCCATGGACCCTGGTTGAAAGAGCACTGTTTACATAAAACACTCTAATGAATATTCACATATTTGTCTAGTGAATATTCACAATATTCACATATTGTTATTTCATCAGGATAAATGCCCACTCATAAGAATGATAGGTTTAAAAGTATACACATTTTGACAGTGATGCCAGTATTCCCAAATTGTGATTGTTGACAATCACGGAGAGTCAATGACATTGTTTCCCATACCCCGACGTCATTGGGATAGTCTTTTTTCCTTTTACACCTGCTTGAATTCCTATTATTACCATTGAACTTTACCTTTTTTTTTTTTTACATGATTTCATCTATCTTTCTTTATATTTATGTCTTTGTGCTTTTGTATTGGAGTATTCTTGACAGGCTCTCACTGTTGCCCAGGCTGGAGGGCAGTGGCTCAATTACAGCTGCCTACAGCCTTGAACCCTCAAGCGATACTCCTACCTCAGTCTCCTGAGTAGCTGGGACCACACGCTAGTGACACCACACTCAGCTGATTGTTAAAATGTTTTTGTAGTGACGGAGTCTCACCATGTTGCCCAGGCTCGTCTTGAACTCTTGGGCTTAGATGATCCTCCCTCCTCAGTTTCCGGAAGTACTGGGATTACAGGCATGAGCCACTCCCCCCGGCCCAGTTTATTATTCTTTTAACCTCACTTATATGTGTTTGCCATACAGATGAATATTTGTTTTAATAGTGTGATCTAGCCAACTTTTGCATGGTTTCATATGATACCAAATTTTATAAATGTCATGTTATTCCTCTATATTATATAAAAATTCATTCATCTGTTATTTCTAGTACTTTTGTTTTTTTACATGCAAATATTTTATATTCAGGTATAGTGAACATTTTTCGGATATAGTAGATTACATGTTTAAATGCTACAGTAGTAAAACTACTAGTACTGTACTTACCAAAGGGTTTAACATTTTGGGAAAAACAGAAACAGGGGCAAGTAGCAGTATAACAGTAACTAACTTACCTTCTAGAGAATTGGCATTGTTTTTCCATTTTTTTTTTTTTTTCTTTTAGAAGGGTCTCACTCTGTCACCCAGGTAGGAGTGCAGTGGCACAATCATAGCTCACTGCAGCCTCGAACTCCTGGGCTCAAGTGATCCTCCCACCTCAGCCTCCCAAGTAGCTCACAGGCATGAGCCACCGTGCTGTGCCTGGCTCAATCTTTTTTTTTTTTTTTTTTTTTTTTTAAATAAAAGACCTGTCACTGAGGTGGTGGAAGTGCCTTGAGTACCATCACCAAAATCGTTTCCTCTGTCATGTCCCTCTCAGCCCTAGAAACATCCATTATTATGAGGTTAAGTCTCCTAGTTTCCCCCCCCCCTTTTTTTTTTGAGACAAAGTATCCCTCTGTCACCTAGGCTGGAGTGTAGTGGTGTGATCTCTGCTCACTGCAACCTGCACCTCCTAGCTTCCAGTGATTCTCCTGCCTCAGCCTCCCGAGTAGCTGGGATTATAGGTGTGAGCCACTGCGCCCAGCCCCTTCTGGTTCATTTTTTTGTACTCTTCCATATGTATTCCTTACCATATGTTTCTCCTTGGTGAATGTTTAAATTTAAATGGCATATCATGGTATATAATAAGAATGTCCTATGAACCGGGGATGGTGACGTGGGCATGCAGTCTCAGCCACTCAGGAGGCTGAGGCAGGAGGATGGCTTGAGCCCAGGAGATCTGACACTGTAGTATGCAAAGATAGCACCTGTGAGTAGTCACTGCACTGCACTCCAGACGGGGCAACAAGCTAGACCCCATCTGTTTTAAAATTTTTATATATTGCTGTTTTTAGATTTGGGGGTTTTTCTTTGCAGTATTCCACCCTGTGAATACAAAATATTCTATGTATTTATTACCCAGTTTTAGGTTGTATTCAATATTCTGCTGTTATAAACAGTGCTATAGTGAACATCCTTGTAGAAGTCCCCTTGAGCATGTGCGAGAGATTCTTTAGGGTTTGTGTATCTACAGGTCAAATCGTTAGGTCATAGCTTGCTTATGTGCATTTTAGTTAGATTCCATCAGATTACCCTTGTATTGGCTGAAATAATTAGAACTCACACTAGCACTGTGTGGGTCATTTCTTTATATCCTTTCAAATACTTGATTTTTTTTTTTCAGAATTTTCATTTTTGCAAATATGGATGAGAACTACTTATGGTGTTATTCTCATGTGTATTTGTATGACTGGTGATGCAAGGGGCCCTTTTCCTTTTTTTTTTTTGAGATGGAGTTTCACTCTTGTTGCACAGGCTGGAGTGCAATGGCGCAATCTCCGCTCACCGCAACCTCTGCCTTCCGGATTCCAGCGATTCTCCTGCCTCCTGTCTCCTGAGTAGCTGGAATTACAGACACTTACCATGACACCCGGCTAATTTTCATATTTTTAGTAGAGACAGGGTTTCACCATGTTGGCCAGGCTGGCCTCGAATTCCTGACCTCAAGTGATCTGCCCACCTCAGCCTCCCAAAGTGCTGGGATTACAGGCCCTTCTTACGTATTTATTGGCCATTTGGAGTTCCTCTTCTGTGAATTGTCTGTCCAAATCATTTGCCCATTCTCCCATTAAATTATCATTTCCTTATTAATTTTTAAAGGTTCTTCATTTATTCTGAATACCGCTCTTTTATTATTGCATAAATTTCAAGTGTCTACCTGCAGTATATCTTCTGTTTCAACTTTTTGTGTGTCTTGCCATTCCAAAGTTTTTAATTTTGAGATAATCAAATTATTAGTTTTCCATAATTCATTTTCATCATCATTTGGTTCATAATTTAGGGTCATTTTTAAGAAATTCTTCTCTAACCTGAGGTCATCAAGATATCCATCTCTATTTTCTTCTAACAGCTTTAAAACTTTGTTTTTTCTATTTAGACCTTTAATCCATCCAGAGTTTATATGTGTATAGAGTAGGAGATAGTGATCTGAGCATTTTTCCCTCTGGTGAAAAGCCTAATCTCTTTTTTTTTTTTGAGATGGAGTCTTGCTCTGTCGCCCAGGCTGGAGTGCAATGGCATGATCTTGGCTCACTGCAACCTCCATTCCTGGGTTCAAGCAATTCTCCTGCCTCAGCCTCCTGAGTAGCTGGGACTACTGGTGCACCGCTGCCATGTCCAGCTAATTTTTTTTCGTATTTTAGTAGAGACCAGGTTTCACCGTGTTGCCCAGGCTGGTCTTGAACTACTGAGCTCAGGCAGTCTGCCCACTTTGGCCTCCCAAAGTGCTAGGATTACAGGTGTGAGCCACCGCACCTGGCTGAAAAACCTAATCTCAATACTTTGTGCAGTTCACAATATCAAAGATGGGTGCCTAGAATACAATGGTAGAAAATAGAGTACTTCGTTTCTTCCTGACTGAAATTTCTTACTGAATTCCCTGGCTGATATTTTTCGTTGTGAGTTGATTATTTAGATGTCCTGCTTTGAAAAGTATGTGTTTCGGGAATGTTTTTATTTGCGTACTTACTATGTTTGCTATGGAAAATTTAGAAAGTATTGTTAAGTAAAATGAAGAAAATAAAAACCATCTAAAATCCCTCCATTCTAGCATTAACTACTTTTTAGGTTTTGGGGATAACGTTTTCCTGTCTTTTTACATTAATGTAATAATAGTTCACATTTATTAAGCATTTTCTATGTGCCAAGTACTATTCCAGTTGCTTTACATGTATTCATCTAATCTTCACAATAACTTCGAGGGGCAGGTATTATTGTCCTCATTTTGCAGAGAAAGAAAATGAGGCATCAAATACATGATTGGTGGGGTGTTTTTTAGTTTTTTGAAAATACTATTTATATAGTTTTATATCTTGTTTTTTCACATTATTATCCTTCTGTGTATACCTAATATTCTATTATGTGCATAGTTCCTTATATACTTGGTCATATTGTAAGTTTGGGACTTTTAAGTTCTTTGCATTGTTAAATTATAAGGTTTTTATGAATATTTCTTTAGCAGAATTTCTACCCACCTCCTCCTGATCTTCTTCCTCCTAATAATTTGGTAACCAAAAATTGATAGTTTTAATTTGCATTTCATTGATTACCCCAATATTGAATTTTTTCATATACTTATGCCATTTTTTTTCCTATTTTGTATATTACCTTTTCATTACCTAGTTGTCTATTGGTGTTCATTCTTTTATCTGTTGACTTACAAGTTCATTAAGTGTGGTAGTATGCTTAGGAAGCTCTTACCCTACCCCAGGATTACCTAAATACTCACTATTTCTTATGCTCTGACTTTCTCTTAGTTACATTTAATTCTGTAGTTCACTTGGAAATGGGTAGAGAAGAAGGATATGGTGTGAGGAGGGAAACTACCTTCTTTGCCTCCAAAATTACTTATTTGACTTAATACAGTTATTGAATAATTCATACTTTGCCCCATTGGTTTGAAATGCAAACTTCATTATGTATTACTTTGTTACATATAATCACCAAGAATTTCTCAGGTTTCTTAAGTTTTTTCATTGATCTATTTGTTCAGACTCCAGAACAAAATTTAGTAACTATTCTGTGGTATTGGTTTTAATCAGTAATCCTCATTCATGTCCTCTACCTGCAAATATAAATTTCCTTTTTTCCTTTTATATCTATGAGTTATTGCTACAATCATTACCATCCACAGCTTTGTATCTGCAGAGTAATGATCTAAGATAATTATTTCTGGCCAGATAATTCTTTGCAATCTATTGTGTTTGGTTGCAAATGAAGATACTGAATTATACAAGGCAGAACCTTAGGTTTGTCTGGTGCTCTGTACCAGCGTGGAAATAGTGAATATGTAAATGTATTAAAATGAGATCACTCTAGGAACCTATCTGCATTCAGAAAGAATTTTGACTAAGCTTATATTTAATCGATCATCTGCATATATACTTTTTAATATCTAGTCTTATTACTTGATTCTAAACAAGTGACCAATTCTAGTATGAAGCTTTTGTGACTAATTAATAAGTAATTTTACGGCTTTTGTCATAAAGTGAGGCTTGTTTCATTTATATTGGGTTTTGTTTCTTCCCCTCCTCTAGGTAGCCTTTCCAGTAAATATATGACTCAGGGAAAAGCCTCAGCGAAGAGGACCCAGCAGGAATCATGAGGGAAGGAAAATGCAGCACTCTAAATGGCCACTCAGGCGTTCCTATTGACTTGGAAAATTAGGTTCATTTCACAGGACACAGCAGCGTAGATCAGGCTTCAACTTAACATTTAAGGGAAATGTCAGATTTTTTTTTAATTTAATGAAATTGTTAATGAGGAAGAATTTTTAATATAGTCTTATCCACCACACATCCCCTTAGATTTAAGGATTTTAATAGAAAGCCATGATGTATGTATTTAAGCCAGGTTAAAAGAAAAAATGTAACTATGGACTGGTATTCAATGAATACAGTTTCATGGTTTTTAATTCTTTCAAAGCACATTAAAAATGGTGTGCTGATAAACCCCAAGTCAATTAACCCTTTTTCCGTATAAATCCATTTTTTGTTTTGAAGAGGGGAAATTATATTTATTGTTGTTTACTGAATCCTTGTGTGAAAGCATATCAAATATGTATGAACTGCTACTGCTGTACTTCCAATTTACAGACATCATTTTATTGCTATTTGTAGACGCGATAACATGAACATGAGTACCTATTTATGTGGGCCTTCAGTGGATGAGAAGTGCCACTCAGGTCTCTGGGGTCTCCCTCTCTAATTTTAAGTAAATTGACATATAACTGCTATGCTTATCAAAATGAAGTAAGGAAAACAAGTAGTCCTGTTTGCCACTAAAAACATTTTCAAAGGAAAAATAAAATGAAAGTACTTTTTACTTTTTATGATACTCAGAAATTAGGATGAAGAACTTTTAAAAATTCCTGAAGATCAAAGAGGTTATCTCTGCCAGTCACAAGTGTGGTTGGTGTCATTCTGGGTCTGACTGGAGCCCTCCTGGACTGTTTCTTTAATTTCAAAAGCCCTGCAGACATAGTACCTGGTCAGAACTATGCCTCGGTTTATTTATCATTTTGAAATAAAATCAAAATTTCAACCTGTAATTTTATCTACATTATTTTCTAGTGAAAGATTCCTAAATTTCCTGGGAAAAAAAAAAAAAAAAGATGAAGGAATGAGGACATTGGGAATGATAGTAAGAGGAGTTTAACGAAAGAGAAGAAAGGACAAATACACTCCTGTAAAATAGCATACACAGAGTTCCCTTTGACTTGTACCCTTGCAGTCATTGGTGTGTGTTAACATCCAGTGTGTTCCAGGCTCTGGGAACATATAAATTTGTTATTATAAAAGGCACAGATGGGGGTGAGGGGGCGGGGAATTTGTAGGCAGGGAGGCGCAGGGGGTGCTTGCTGGGCAAACATTCTGGATGTCTGAGGATTGAGAAGACGCATATCCCTGTGCCCTTCTTTTTTAAAAAATTATTTGAAGACAGTCTAGCTAAAGACAAATCATATCAAAATTAAAGAGCTCAGAATTTGGAGGCCGTAGTAGAAAGAATTAGTGATCATTCCCTACTCATTTTGAACGCAAACTAATGAATGACGCAACCTGGGCTGATGCTGCTCTACGTGACTGTCCTCAGCTGCCCCCCTTCCGGTTTCTTCTCTTTAACTCATGCATGAAAGTCGACGAGGCTTACAATGCTTGTCACACTTTTCTTTGAAAAGCCCATTGATGCTGTTCTGTTGTTTTCTGGCATTATAGCAGAAGACACGTCTAAGACCAGGCTAATTTTTGTTCTCTTGTAGGTTTTGTTTTTCTGCCTGGGTGCTTCTGTTTTTTAATTTATCCCTGTAATTCAGAAAGAACATTACCTCAGTATAGAAATACATCTATCCAGCGACTTCATGCTAGGAAAACTTCAAGTTTAATCTCTACATGACTGGCTTAATTTTTACTGTCATTCTGGTGCTTCCTGTTTCTAATATGGATTTTCTTATTGCACTTCTAATTTTCTGGAATTTACCTCACTGACCTTCCTTTACCTCTCATTTCCTTAATTTCCTTATATTCGCTTCCTTTTCACAGGAGCCATGTTTTCTTGTATACCTTTAAGGATGTTAAAAGTTTCCTACATTTTAATCTGATCCTTATGGTAGCTTCTGCCCAAAGTACTGGGTGTTTTGTTTGATTTTCAGTTCCTCACAGTGGATCCATGGGTCAATGAGCAGTATTTACCAGAGGGCCTGCAGAATGGATTGCCCTTGATTCTTTACTTGGATGTGGTCACAGCCCCATCTTGCTGCCCCAGCTGGGATACTGAAACATCTGCTCTTTGCTAAGTCCATTGGCCTAGCTGTCTTTCAGGTGCAGCCAGCTTATCTGTCTTCAGCTCTACAAATGCCCCATTACCAAGGTTCTCCTTGCCACCTTCTCTCAGGAACAAAAATAGGAAATGTCTTTAGTATAGCAGTGGTCCAGTGGCCCCAACCTGTGGTGGTTAAAACTTGCTCAGCTGGGTGCAGTGGCTCACGCCTGTAGTCCCAGCACTTTTTGGGAGGCCGAGGTGGGCAGATCACTTGAGGTTAGGAGTTCAAGACCAGCCTGGCCAACATGGCAAAACCCCGTCTCTGCTAAAAACACAAAAATTAGCCGGGCTTGGTAGTGGGCGCCTGTAATCCCAGCTACTCGGGAGGCTGAGGCAGGAGAATCACTTGAACCTGGGAGGTGGAGGTTGCAGTGAGCCAAGATGGCGCCACTGCACTCCAGCATCTCAGTGACAGAGCAAAACTCTGTCTCAAAAAACAACAACAACAACAAAAACTCTTGCTCAATGTGTGCAGGATCAGCAGTGTGCAAAAATGTTTTTAAATGTTCTTAGATAACTTCAGTGTATTTTTCTTCTTGAAATATGTTTGACAAATGGCTTCTTTTTTTTCCTTTTTTTTAATCTTTCATGAGTGGAAAAGATCCTGGATACATCAATAGAGTCCAGGGTTACAGGCAAAAATAGACACACACACACACACACGTTGAAAATGGAATTTAACAAACCCCGGTAAAACTAAAGCCCTCAGTAGTTTTTTCTCTGGAAGCAGGCATATTTGGACAGCAGCAGTCAAGAACTTCACAGACTTTCCACTGAATGGAACTCTAGACTTAGACAAGGCCTGGCCTACCTCGTTTTCCAGCTGTGTGGCAGTCCCCTAATCTCAGGCAGTTCGATTTCCATTCCAATAAAATGGAAACCATACTTGGCTTTCCACAGAGTTGTGATGTCAAGTGAGGTCTTACCAGGAAAACACTTTTTTAAATGTCTAGAACTATGAAACTAATGCCTGAAGTGCAGGGCAAAACAGTTCACTATTGTAAGTTCTGTCACGTATTAGTGGAAATCTAAAAGTGGTTACAGCTTGTAACTCCTTTGACACTTACCACACCCACCTCATGTTGACACCACAGGACAGCTGCTGTTCTGAGATAAGCTCACATACTGCTTAAATAATCGTGAAATTTATTCTAACAGCTTATTTCAGGGACTTGTGCCAATTTCAAGTGATATTAGAAACTAACAAGTAGATCATGTGACTTAATGCTTAATGTGCAAAACAACTAACCAAGTTAAAAACTGAATAGTAGGGTTTTTCTTGTTTGTTTGTTTTTGTTAAATAGTGGGTATTAAATAGAGGAAAGAAGTCTGTTAAACATACACAGGATCCTGAATCAGAAAATTGAGGACTAGATTTTTTCAATAGTGTCTAATGCTCTCTACTAAAATCCTTGAGTTTCAGCATCTGTAAAACTGCCATGCCTGTGCTTCTGTCCTGTTCAGCTCAAAGTTGTGAGGCTAGCATGAGATAATATAATATGCTCATGGGGTTTTCTGAATCTTGTAAAGTGCTGCACAACTGTGTAATGTGTCAGTAATTGAAAAAAAAAGACATGGCATCTTTTATTTTCATTAAATTTTATTTTTAGGGCTGCTTTAGGTTCACAGCAAAGGTAAGCAGAAAGAACTGAGCTGCATGTATCCCTTGTTTCCACACGTGCCCCACTGTCACTCTGCACCACAGTGGTACACTTGTTACAATCTTAAACCTACATGGACACATCATTAGCTCTCAGTGCCCATAGTTTACCTTAGGGTTCGCTCTTGGTGGTGCACATTGTGTGGATTTTGACAAATGCATAATGATATCTATCTACCATTATGGTAGTTTCACAATACATGGCATCTTTAAATACTCATTAACAATTACCATTTGAGTGAGGCTGTGTGCCTTGCACCCCTCTAAGGACTTCTCCTGTCATTTAATCTTCACAATATCTGTAGGAGGAAGGATATGAGATCCCAAACCCCCAGGTAGTCAAAGATGAAGGCCAAGAAATAAACCCACCACACTACCACCTCTCTATGCCCCTCCCTCCCTCCCTTCCTCCCTCCCATCCTCCCTCCCATCCCGTTTTTAGTTTCTTTCTTTGAAGACACAATCTCGCTCTGTCACCCAGGCTGGGGTGCAGTGGCGCGGTCTTGGCTCACTGCAACCTCCACCTCCCAGGTAGCTGGGATTACAGGTGCCCCCAACCACGCAAGGCTAATTTTTGTATTTTTAGTAGAGACGGGGTTGACCACGTTGGCCAGGCTGGTCTAGAACTCCTGCTCTCAAGTAATCTGCCTGTCTCAGTCTCCCAAAGTGCTGGGATTACATGTGTGAGCCACCACGCCTGGCCCCCAGTTTCGTTTCTTTTTTCTTTTCTTCTTTCCTTCCTTCCTTCCTGCCTTCTCTTTCTCTCTCCTTCTTTCTTCCTTCCTTCCTTTTCTCTTTTTTTTTTTTTTCTCTCTCTCTCTCTCTCTTTCACAGAGTCTCACTCCATTGCCCAGGATGGAGTGCAGTGGCACGATCTCGGCTCACTGCAACCTCCGCCTCCCAGGTTCAAGGGATTCTCCTGCCTCAGCCTCCTGAGTAGCTGGGATGACAGGTGTACACAACCACACCCGACTAATTTTTGTATTTTTAGCAGAGATGGGGTCTCACCATGTTGGCCACCCTGGTCTCGAACTCCTGACCTCAGGTGATCTGCCCACCTCGGCCTCACAAAGTGTTGGGATTACAGGCGTGAGCCACGCGCCCGGCCCCCAGTTTCTTTATGTGCAGATAAGGCTTAGGGAAAAAAAAAAAGCATCCTCTTATTGTCAATGCGATTGCATTTCTGTAGCAGGAAGTCAGAAGTACTTGATGGAATTTTGAACTCTCCTTTCAGAACCTGCAGGAGATCAAAGATAAACTGGGCTTTAAAAAATGTTTCACTGATTAGTTCTTTCCACATCCAAACACTGCGAATCTGTCCTCCCCAGTACTGCTCCATAGACCCCTCCTGCCCTTTTCCCTTCACTTCTAGCACTTCAATGACAAATGCCACCTGTCTTGATGTCCTCCTCTTTTCATCTGCTAACCCTGTCCTGCCAGGATCTCATTCTTCCCTGGCCCCTCTTTACCTGGCTTCCTGTGTACGCCCGGGTACCGCGCCTGTGCACAGTGTCTGGTGCTCAGGAATATTGCATCAAAAGGAAGAATTAAGCCTCTGAGCAACGAGGACAAGGTCTGGCAACACGTGTTAAATCGAGTAATTGTTGCTCGCTATAAATGTGACTATTCACAGTGCTGCCCAGTCACATCTTCAAGTAAGGTTGGGTTCCCAGTTCAGCACCAGAATGAAAACTGCATTAGTCACCACCCTTCAGCATCCCCAGCAGTACAGCACGCTGGGGAGAAGGGTAGGGGGTGGAGATTTATTATACAATTATGCGGTAACGCTGTGCTCTTAAGTACTGCCTAGCTGGACCACAAAAGAAGAATGAAAATGGATGTAAATGTCTGGCATCGGAACGATCACTCTGCATTTGAGAGCATAAGCTCCCCGTGCAGGGTTGACATGCGTCCTTAAGCGTCACCGCCTATGATGATGTTTGTCACGGTGAGTATTTAAGCAGGGGGTGACGCTGCACTTTGCCCAGGGGGCAGGTGGCGAAGCTACGCGCATCCGGGGTCAGCAGGTCTGAGGTCATTGCTCGCGCCCTCCCTCCCGCCCGCTCCCCAACGTCGCACTGACTCCGTCCCCGGCGGTGACGACATTCCTCCCAGGTCCTGCGCCCCGCAGCGTAGTAACCCCACGGCAGGCCACCGTGCGCAATCCAGCTGGTGGCACCCCGGCGTTGAGCAGCAAAACCCCGCCCCGAGCGGCTTGCCCCGCCCCCGGCCCGTCACTCACTCAGCCCACCCAATGGTGGTAGTGAGGGGGCGGAGCTAGGCCTGAGGGCGCCGTGCGCCGATGCTTGTGGCGTCAATGCGCCCGCCGTGTCCATGGAGAGAGGCTGAGGTGGCCGACCTCCGGCCCGAGGCACCGGGGCGCCGGGACGGCGAAGATGTCGGCTTCCTTAGTCCGGGCAACTGTCCGGGCTGTGAGCAAGAGGAAGCTGCAGCCCACCCGGGCAGCCCTCACTCTGGTGAGTGCTCGCGGTGCGTGGTGGGGCCCGTGACATTGCCCGTGTCCGCCCCGTGCAAGGGGAGGTCACTGCGGCCGGGAGCCGGGGCGCAGGGGCGCGGACACGTCAGACCTCGGGGCTGCCCTGACCTGCAGCACAGCCTCGCCGCCCCTTCCCCTTCGGCCCCTCTTTGCAAAGATAAACAAGTCCCGGGCGGGGCTGCTCCCTGGCCCCCGGAAACTACGTTTCCCGGCAGGCCGCGCGGCAACCGCGTGCGGGCCGGAGGGGAGCACGGGGGTGGGCGTCCCCGGGGTCCGATCGCTTCCACGCTCCGGCCGGCCTGCGCTGTTCGGCCCCTCCGGTTGAGCAGAGGCTGAACGTACCCGGTGCCGGGGGTGCCCGGTGGTGGCCCAGAGTCCTATCCTGGAGGTGCGTGGGGTGGGGAGGGACGAGGTTTTCCGAAGGACCGCTGTGTCAGGGCGACAGCGTTCGCAGAGGGCGAGCACAGCGGCAACAAAGGCCCCGGCTGCTGCCGAGGTCACGGCCGCGGCGCGCAAAGCGTTACTTACCGGTGTCCTGGGTGGTTGAGGCCTTTGAAACTCCCTCTGTGCCTCCAGCAAGCCTAGGCTCTTAGGACAAAAGATGATTTCCCGGAGTGAGTTTAAAGCGTTTTCTGGGTGAAAGGTCAAACACTCAGGGCACCAGAGTACAACCTGAGCTCGGTGTTCCAGCCGCACCGTTCAGTTTTTTTAGTGGAAGGAAAATCCCATAACATAAAATTAGCCCCTTTAAAGGGTTCGGTGCCATTTAAGACATTCACAGTGTCGTGCAACCATCACTTCTATCTAGTTCCAACATATTTTCACCCCAAAAGAAAAACTTATGATCACGTTCCTACATACACTCCCCTCTTAGTTAAGGAGATGACTTTATGCAACCATTCGCTTAGAGACTGGAAAAAAAACCGATTTAAATTGATTCATGGATTCTGTTCCATGTAATGCCAAAAGGGCCTATTACCAAAAAATAAGTTTGTAGCAAAGTAGAAGAAAATTGTGATCAGGTGAGAGAATTTATTTTTATAATCAATTTTTTAGGCCTCTGATGTTACTCTGATTATATATGGTACTGCTAGTGTACTGATTACGTATCATTCTATATTACCTCTTTTCTGTCGGAGCAAGCAAATGTTCATACGCCATGGGATGTAGAATTAAACAAGGTTTTAAGAACTAGAGGGCACAGCTCATTCTTTGTGTCTCTTTCAATCTCAGTAAGAGTTATTCAGAATTCTTCCACTGGTAATGGTAGATCCAGGAAGAGCCAGAAGGTTCAGGAACAGTTTTTGCCTTCTATTTTTTGCTTTTTGGCAACCCTATTAACTTTTTTTTTTTTTTTTTTTTGGAGACAGGGTCTCACTTTGTCTCCCAGGCTGTAGTTCAGTGGTGCAGTCATGGCACACTACAGCCTCAACCTCCTGGGCCCAAGCGATCCTCCCACCTCAGGCTCCCAAATCTCTGGGACCACCGCTGTGCACCATCATGCATGCACCTAGGGTCTCCCTGGGTTGCCCAGGCTGGTCTTGAACTCCTGGGCTCAAGCAGTCCACCAGCTTAGCCTCCCAGTGTGCAGGGATTACAGGTGTGAGCCACCATGCCTGGCCCTGATGTCTTTCTTCATCACCATTTGACATGTTACCTTTTCCTTCAGAATTTCTTTTTTTTTTTTTTTTTGGCGGGGGGACGGTGTCTCGCTGGGTCCCCAGGCTGGAGTGCCGTGGTGTGATCACGGCTCACTGCATCCTGTGCCTCCTGAGTTCAACTCTCTGCCTCAGCCTCCCGAGTAGCTGGGATTACAGACACCCGCCACCATGCCTGGCTAATTTATTTATTTATTTGTTTGTTTATTTATTTATTTTGTATTTTTAGTAGAGACGGGGTTTCACCATCTTGACCAGGCTGGTCTTGGACTCCTGACCTCATGATCCACCCACCTCAACCTCCCAAAGTGCTGGGATCACAGGCGCGAGCCACCGCGCCCGGCCCTTCCTTCAGGATTTCTGAGTCAGTCCCTTCCTCTCCATTTCTAGTCATTTAGAAAGATCTGCTGTGTTTCAGGACAAATGAATTAGTTATACAGTTACCAGCCTACAGGGACACAGTCGCAGGCCAAGCCTTTGCCACCTCTTTGGTCTCTCTCTACACTTGCTCCCCTCTGCTTCAGTACATGTTATCATAGCAGTTCTCAGTTCACAGGGTTGCCTTGTTGCCTGACTCAGCTGTTCTGGTTAACTTGCAGGAGTCTACTGTCTGAACTCTGTTGTCCTACTTACAGTATGGCTGACTTTAGAAGCTCTTTTCTCTGCGGTCTTAGAAGCTGTACCAGAGAGAAGGCACATCAGTGCTGTTTTCCGCACAGTCTGTGTTGGTGGGCTTGCAGTCATTTTAGTTCCAGCATTCGTGCCCTAGTCAGGACACTATGGCATGTATTGCTCTTTGTGCATAGTTTAACATCAGCATGTATCATCAAGTGCAAAAATATTGATGCAGTCAAAGGCCTAATGAGTGAAGACAGATAAGAGCAAACAAAAGTATACGTAATTTAGTAAAACTGATTGGAAGAGATAAATGTTACTTGGGTCTAATAAGTGGAGACAGGTAAGAACAAACAAAAGTATACCTAATTCAGTAAAACTGATCAGAAGGGATACATGTTACCTGGATATATAAATTTTGATATTAGTAATTTGACATGTTGCAGCATTTGAAAAGTGCTGTATCTGTGGGGTCTACCAGATGTCAGCAAAAGGCTAGGAAAAGTAATTGATAATATAACACAGTTCAATGCTGTCAGTATCAGATTATCTACATCTTCCCTATTTCCCTACATATCTAGAAATTGACAAGTGGAATTGAACTTGCAGGAGCCAGATGTGATTAAAGAATTGAAGAGTAAATGCTGCCCTGCTTGCAGACAGATTTATTTCCATCATTGTACAAGTCAGAGCAACCCTAATTTGTAGGATTGGGGTGGGTCACAGCTGTGCATTAAAACGCAACCAAGTTCTGTGAGAAGAATGATGATGCTGTGAGAGAATGATGATGCACAGCCATGATCATTCTTGATGTATTCATTGTGTACAGAAGGTGCCTTAGGGCTTCACTTTCTATTGGAGTCCAGTTGAGAAGCTAGGAAATGCTTAATGCTCAGTAAGGAAGTATGTGTTAGTTCACTGAACTAGAACCAGGAGTCCTTTCGAACAGTGACCAAGCACTAAGATTTCTGTCCGAAGGCAATTTAGGAAATACTACACAAGAAGCACTGGAAGTAGCCTAGCAGTCTAACAGTGAAAGAATGGTTAAGTACATGAGAATAGATCCTGTTGAAGGATATAGTCCCTGTAAATTATGATTTTTTTAAGTTTTAGAGTTGTAACTCTTCATTCTTTGACTTACGCTGTGCAAATTATTTAATCTTTAATACCTAAATCACAATGGCAGGAATAAAAAGATGATACATTTAAACCATTAAACACTTAGAAGGTGTTCAGTAAATGGTGAATATATTTTTATTACCATGTATCAAATGAAAAAAAATTGTTAAATTGTTTAAATGGAGGCTGCAAAATTATGTATATATGCCATGATTACAAACCTTTTTCTTTTTAGAGACAGGATCTTCCTCTGTCACCCAGGCTCATATGCAGTGGCATGATCATGGCTCACTGCAGCCTCAAACTCCTGGGCTCAAGCAATCCTTTCACCTCAGCCTCCCAAGTAACTGGGACTACAGGCATATGTCACCATGCCTACTAATTTTTTTTTTTAATTAAAATTTTTTTAATTTATTGTAGAGACAGGGTCTTGCTCTCTTGCCCAGGCTGGTCTCAAACTCCTGGCCTGAAGCCATCCTCCCACCTTGGTCTCCCAAAGTGCTGGCATTACAGGCATGAGCCACCACACCTGGCCCACAAATATATATATATGTGTGTGTGTGTGTGTGTGTATATTTATATATATAAAATATTTGTATATTATATGTGTTTTGGGTGTGTGTATACACACATACACAAATAACAAAAGACAAAAACAACACTCTAATGCCAGGCATGGCTGTTAAGCAATGAGTTTGATAAAATACACTATACTTGGTCACAGGCTCTCTTTATTTATCATCTTTTGTTCCCCCAGAAAATTGATATATTGACATTAAAATGCCACATTTGTAATGAAATTAAAATAAGTTGTTGTTGGCACGTGTTTAGTACACACAATCACAGAGTTAACTTTGGGTTTTAATTTAATTTTGTTTTCTTAAACAGCAAAAAATGAAATTTGCCTGGGGAGTTACTTAAAGAAATACAGGATTGAAAATGAAAAGTTTCTCCTACAAGGATTAGAAAGTGTATTGCTATGAAGTAGTGATAAAACATTCATCTACAGTGCCTTTTCCCATAATTTTAACAGCAGAAACATCTTGGAAATACTTAGGTTTTTTAATTAGGCCAAAATATCTTACCTCAAAGATAACCTCTCACTTTAAAAGTCATATTCCTGTGATTTGCATTCAGGAAGCTCTTAAATTTTAAAACATGGGCCAAGTCTCAGGTAAGCTATAGTCATTAATAGTACATACATTTCTTGAGAATTACATGTTTCTTGGTAGTTCTGGGAAGTGCACTGGTACTGGCATTCTGCGAGGCCCTGCAGCATGCCGTGTAGTTGAAGATTTTATGCTGTTTCTCTCATGAATTTTCCCTAAGCACAAAGTTGCCAGGGTATGTAGACTTAAAGCAGGGTAGGATTCTTAGCCTCTCCCTGATACTGAGACACAAAAAGTACTTTTTATAGCTCGATTTTTTTTTAAGTCCCAACTGTTCCCTGTTTAACCACTCTCACTTGTTCTGAAAATCAGATCCGTCACTTTGAAAGTCGTAAGAACCTTTTCCTTTGGTTGAGTACTCACCTGGGTTATCCATCATTAGTAACACCCTCCCGGTGAAGCACGTTTGGTTTTGGCCTGACACAGGAAAATTAAGACACATGTTTAGTTCCTGTAACAACAGCTTCCCAGGCACACAGGTTCCTGTTGAATGTTACTTTTCCCTTAAAGAGCCCTTCAATATAAGATGTAAACATCAGCAACTTTGTGATAAGTAGACCAATCCACACGAATTGCTTTCATTTACTGTATTTAAGTGTTTCCTGCTAAAAGTTGAGAAAATAAGAAAATAGATGACTTTGTAAAACCAAATTAGATAATTTAGAAAACCACTTGGAGATAAAAAAATTATATATTTGGGGCTGGTAAACGGAGTAGTGTGACACACGTTTGTTTTGTTTGGATCATGCAGTGGTGTGCCCGTCTGTGCCTTTGATCTACTCACATTAAATCAAGACCACGTTTAAGATTTTAGTTCCAGCAGGTATTTTCCATGGCTATGCTTTTTGTTTTTTGTTTTTTGTTTTTTGTTTTTTGGAGACAGAGTCTCACTCTGTTTCCCAGGCTGGAGTGCAGCAGCATGATCTCGGCTTACTGCAACCTCCGCCTCCCGGGTTCAAGCGATTCTCGTGCCTCAAGCCTCCTGAGTAGCTGGGATTACAGGCACGTGCCACCATCCTCAGCTAATTTTTGTATTTTTAATAGGGGTGGGATTTCACCATGTTGGCCAGGCTGGTCTCAAACTCCTGACCTCAAGTGATCCTTCCACCTCGGCCTCCCAAAGTGTTGGGAATATAGGTATGAGCCACCACACCCAGCCAAGCTATGCCTTTTTAAAAGAAACTTACAGAAAGCTATTTTTATTTGACAGTAAATGATTAATTTCTTCAGCATGCACATAGGAAAATATGATCGTGAAAATTTACAAGTGGTTGATAAGAAAGCTAGCTTTTATTGACAATCATTTAGAACAGGGGTCCCCAGTCCCTGTGGTACAGACTGGTACTGGTCCATGGCCTGTTAGGAACAGGGCCTCACAGCAGGAGGTGAGAGCAGCAGGCAAGCCAAGCATTACCACCTAAGCAAGCTCCACCTCCCGTCACATCAGCAGCAGCGTTAGAGTCTCATAGGAGCGCAAACCCTAGTGTGAACTGCAGGTGTGAGAAGCTAGTTTGTGTGCTCCTTATGAGAACAATGCCTGATGATCTGTCACTGTCTCGCATCACCCCTAGATGGGACCATCTAGTTGCAGAAAAACAAGCTCAGGGCCCCCACTGATTGTTCGTTTTGATGAGTTGTATAATTATTTCATTATATATTACAATGTAATAATAGAAATAAAGTGCACAATAAATGTAGTGCACTTGAATCATCCAGAAGCTATTCCCCTTATCCGTGGGAAAATTGTCTTCCTCGAAACCAGTCCTTGATGCCAAAAACATTTGGGACCACTGATTTAGAAGGGTAATGAGCACTTTTAAAAATAGTAACTATTTCTATAACTATTTAAAGTTGGTATTCTGTGACTCAAAAAACAAAAACAACACCATAGTCCTGCTCTTCCCGTTTTCTCCTTCCGCCCCCTGTGTGCTACTCCCTGCCTTGTAGGACTGCTTGCTTCCTTTTCTGATAGAACCATGGGAAAAGGCCTTTAGAGGCCGCCTACTGGCAGTGGTTTGTTTGTTTACAGTGACATGCAATAAGAAATGTATATACACAGATACTATATATTAATAACTGAATTAAAAGTTTTACTAAACAGTATTCACTTTTTTTAAGTGCAGTGCATTGTTTTCTGTTTTAAATTTTTAAGACATGTTGGTCTTCACATTCTAAATTGCTTTCATGCCCTTCTAAACTGGGTCTATACTGTGTTTAAACATGCTCATCTAGCTGAACGCCCACCCCGACAGGGCAGGAGAGTACACTCTAGGGCCATCCATTGGGCTGGCTCCTCCAGGTGTCAGTCCTGGCCTCAGTTTACTACCAAGTCTTAGGTCGTAATATCCAGACTTTGAGACTTCAGAAGCAGTCTCAAAAACTTTACTATACAGTAAAATGTCAGTACAAAGAACTGAAGGGCCTGCAGAGCACTGCCAGCTAGAGGAGCTGATAAAGTAGGAAGGACGCACGTAATCTCTTCATTATGATGTACTCTCATCATCGTAATAATACTTGGCTTTTCTGTGCCTGACTGTCCTGAATGCTTTTCATGAGTTTATTTAATCCTCGCAAGAATCCTGAGGAGGAGGAACTATTATCCCTGTTTCATCAGTAAGGGACTAGAAGTCAGAGAAGCCACATAGGGTGACTACCCTGGAGGCACAGCTAGGAAGTGGGCCAGGAATGCTGGAGAACAGCCTCCTTCCCAAGGAAGTGGAGTTGGTAATGCCGACCTGTTTCACACAAACTCTGATGTCTTTCTCATTTTGAGGCCCACTGAGCTGCGTTAAACAGCATTTCTCCTGGGAAACAGCTCCTCCTTGTTCTTATTTCTGTCATTGACTAGCTTAGTTTTCTTCATCTAGATCTCCTGAGATGTTGGTTTAATCCACGTTGGAAAAAATCTGTGTGAGCATTTGGTGGGACTGGTGCAAGAAGCACACCCTGGGTTATTTTATGCTGGTAACACTGTTTCCTCAAGCTATGCATTGTGTTGGATTAGAAATGGATTGTGAGTAAGAAAAAAAAAGTGTAGGATGAATAATCAACAGGAAAAACACCTGAGGTTGGCCTTCCCAGTGAGATACTTGATTCCTTCATTGGCTCTTTGTCGTAGGCAACATGCTGGTTGCTGGGCATAGAGTTGGTGCACAAAATAGATGCTGCCCAGAAAAATAGCATTTGTGATGTGAGTGAATAGCACCTTAGAGAGAAGGACAGGGAACCAACCTGACCTGAGGAGCAAGATTAAAAGGATGTTGCTAGCAGATACTTTTTAAAATAAAGAGGGTATTTTGAATTCAGTATAGTTTATGTGTTTATATATAAAGTCCATAAGGTAACCTGGGAAGAATGGAACATAAAATTTGTCACATGAATTTGCTAAAGACAGACTTACGAAGACTGATAAATATGAGGCTTTGAGGAACAAGTTTTGTAGCTAAAAACATCATTTTCTTTTTTCAGACACCTTCAGCAGTAAACAAGATAAAACAACTTCTTAAAGATAAGCCTGAGCATGTAAGTAAAACCAGTTAATTATTCAGTAAAAACCTGAAGCTGTATTTCAAAATAAATTATCTTGTGATATACAGTATTATTTCATTTAGGGGTTTTTATTTAAAAGGTAAAATATACTCAGGATTTCTTTTTTTTTTTTTTGAAACGGAGTCTTTCTCTGTCACCCGCGCTGGAGTGCAGAGGCCGGATCTCAGCTCACTGCAAGCTCCGCCTCCCGGGTTTACGCCATTCTCCTGCCTCAGCCTCCCGAGTAGCTGGGACTACAGGCACCCGCCACCTCGCCCGGCTAGTTTTTTGTATTTTTAGTAGAGACGGGGTTTCACCGGGTTAGCCAGGATGGTCTCGATCTCCTGACCTCATGATCCGCCCATCTCGGCCTCCCAAAGTGCTGGGATTACAGGCTTGAGCCACCGCGCCCGGCAGGATTTCTTCAAAATTCAAATAATATAAAAGGGCATTTAACTAAAAGGAAGTCATTCTTTCTTCCAAGAAGCAACCTCTTTGGTGTCCTTCCAGGAGTAATGTATACATTTGAAGTGGCTAGACCTGATTTTCTCAGCCTCCTCACAGTTGACACTTTAGGGCAGATTGTAGAATGTTTGACAGCATCTCTGGCCTCTGTCCACTAGATACCAGTAGTAACCCTTCTTTGCCACAACAAAGAATCTACATATGTGGAACCCACTGATACGGAAAGGTGACTGTATAGAGTAAAAGTGTTGTGAAGGGTAATGAGCACTTTTTTTTCCTGATTCTACAAAGCTTTGGTTGTCCCAACCAAAAATGTCTCCCTGAGGGCCACCACTGGCCTAGACTGGGCTTGTTATTCTTGTGTGTGTCTCTTCCTACCATAAATGTTTTCATTACACTTTGCTTTTTACCCTTAATAATGTGGCTTGAAGATATTTCCATATCATTATGTAATGATCTGCCTCCCTTTCTTGGCTGCATGTAGAGTATGTTCCATTGAACAAGTTCAATTTCTTTAACCAGTCCCCATGTTAAAGGGTCATTTTCATTCAGTGCTGCCACAAACACCGTTCAGCAACTATTTAGTGGCTGCAGTGTGCTCGGCTCATTGTTCTAGACCTGTAAGCATGGCTTAGTTCACCTACATAGGATCCATTCCTATATATAGAATTGTTGAGTTAGGAGTGTGTGTATCATCTTAATTGTACATTGTTAGTTGCCAGTGGAATGCTGTAAATCATTTCAAGTAATGGACTATCAATATTTAATAATTAGACTGTGGAGTGATCTGGTTTCTGTTGTTAACCAACGTTACAATGTAATGGAAGTTCTCAAACCTGCCTTTTAAAATTATTAAATTTCAGAGGATATCAGTGTTCTGATTCAATTTGGATAGACCAATGACTAGAGTACAAATTGGCCTAATGAAACAAGAGTTTAGCTTTGTAAAATCAGGAACTGCTGGTGAAATAGTACTTACAATACTTTTACTATATACAGTCACCTCCCCGTATCTGTGGGTTCCGCATACATGGATTCAGTCAACCACAGGTCAAAAATATTTGGGAAAAAAATAGAAGGTTGCATCTGTATTAAACATGTACAGACTTTTATTCTCCAAACAATACAGCATAACAACTATTTATGTAGCATTACATTATTACAGGTATTCAAGTCATCCAGAAGTTATTTAAAGGACATGGGAAGATGTGTATAAGTTATATACAAATACTGTGCCATTTGCATAAGGGACTTGAGTGTCTGCAGATTTTTGTATACTCAGGTAGTCCTGGAACCAGTTTCCCACACATACTGAGGGATGACTGTATTTAAATGAAAAGGCAGATCAGCCCTAAGACCGAGAACTCAGGTAGATATTGTTCGAAAATTGCGTTAATGTAAACATCGATATTTTTAAAGTGCTGTTTGGTCACTTTTTTAAACTTCTTTTGTCTGAATTGACTGCAGTCTTTTGCTTTCTGGTATTTGAGACTGTACACAGGTCTGCACTCGAATTCAGATCCCATGTAGAGAGAGGATTGCCAGGTGATAGACTGTGAACCCTGGTGAATCCTAACCATAAGGAAACATTTCAGAGTATATCTCACAGAACAAGGTAGAGCAAAAACATTTTAGATAAAGTCCCAGGCTGGACAGGGTGCTCCTGCCTTGTAATCCCAGTGCTCTGCGAGGCCGAGGTGGAAGCGTTGTTTGAGTCCAGGAGTTCGAGACGAGCCTGGGCTACATAGTGAGACCCTGTGCTACAAAAAGTAAAAGAAAGTCCATTTTGGTGTGGGGAGGCTATTGTCACTTTATTAGTATAATTGTTTAATCTGTACTACTTTAAAACTAAGTTTATACTTTCACTTCTTTTTCAGGTAGGTGTAAAAGTTGGTGTCCGAACCAGGGGCTGTAACGGCCTTTCTTATACTCTAGAATACACAAAGACAAAAGGAGATTCTGATGAAGAAGTTATTCAAGATGGTGAGTTTTTAACCAACATTTTTTGGGCACGTTGTTTTGCCTAAAATTGTTAGCCTTGCACAGCACAAAGTAAAAAATAAGGATAGTAGCAGGAATTATGTAAATAATGCTCACTGTGTGTGTAGGCATTGTTTGATGGAATTTCATATATTAACTGATGTATACACAACACTGAATGAGAGTGGTACCATATCCCTGTTTTTCTGATGAAGAAACTGAGGCACAGAGGAGTTAAATAGTTTAAGGTCATAGGAAGTGGCCTAGTAAAGTTCTTTCCAGAGACTCTGCTCTTAGTAACTAATTGGTAAATTATTCTATAAGCTTGTTTGAACTATGAAAGATCATTGTTATGTCCAAAAAGTGAACCAACCTTAAACCTCGGAGTGAGCCAAGAGTTTTTGTGTAAGCAGCAGTTTTATATCTGTGTCAAATAAGTACAAGTTGAGCATTCCAACCCAAACATCTGAAATCTGAAACACTCCCAAATTCAAAACTTTCAAAGTGGGTGCCAGCATGACACTCAGAGGAACTGCTCATGGGAGCTTTTTGGATTTGGGATGCTCAGGCAGTAAGTGTAATGCAGATACAGTCACACATCACTTAACGTTGGAGATACATTCGGAGAAATGTGACATGAGACAAATACTCTGGGGTGTACTTACACAAACCCAGATGGCAGAGCCTACCACATGCCTCGGCTAGATGATACAACCTATTGCTCCTAGGCTTCAAACCTGTACTGCATGTGACTGTGCTGAATACTGTGCACAGTTCTAACACAGTGGTAAGTATTTGTGTAAACATACCTAAACAAAGAAAAGGTGTAGTGATATTTCACTGTAAAAGATCAAATGTGGTCAGGCGTGTGAACACAAGCCTGTTGTCCCAGCTACTCAGGAGATTGAGGCAAGAGGATTCCTTGAGCACAGGAGTTCAAGATTGTTGTGTACTGGCCGGGCGTGGTGGCTCACCCCTGTAATCCCAGCACTTTGGGAGGCCAAGGTGGATGGATCACGAGGTCAGGAGTTCACGACCAGCCTGGCCAACATGGTGAAACCCCATCTCTACTGAAAATACAAAAAATTAGCCAGGTGTGGTGGCGCACCCCTGTAGTCCCAGCTACTGGGAGGCTGAGGCAGAAGAATCGCTTGAACCCCGGGAGGCAGAGGTTGCAGTGAGCCGAGACTATGCCATTGCACTCCAACCTGGGTGACAAAGCAAGACTCCGTCTCAAAAAAAAAAAAAAAAAGAGATTGTAGTGCACTTTGTTCATACCTGTGAATAGCCACTGCCCTTCATCCTGGGCAACATAGCAAGACCTCCGTCTCTTAAAAAGAAAAAAACATGAAGAAGGAGAAGAAGATAAAACACGGGACACCTGTATGTGGCACTCACCATGCATGGAGCTTGCAGGACTGGAGGTTGTCCTCGTGAGTCAGCGAGTGAGTAGGGGAGTGGTGAGCGAATGGGAAAGCCTAGGACATTACTTTGTAGTACTATAGACCTTATAAACCTTGTACATTTAGTCTTCAGTAAGAAATTAACCTTAGTTTACTGAAACTTTTTTACTTCGTAAGCTTTGCGATTTTTTTTATTTTAACTTTTTGACTCTTTTGTAATAACATTAACTTGAAACATACATTGTACAAATGTACAAAAATTTTTTATGTCCTTATTCTATAAGCTTTTCCCTATTTTTAATTTTTTTTCTTCTTTTTTTTTTTTTAACTTTATAAACGTTTTAATTAAAAACTAAGACACAAACATGCGTATTAGCTTAGGCCTCCACAGGCTCAGGGTCATCAGTATCCCTGTCTTCCACCTCATCCTCTCGTCCCTTTGCCATCAGGAGCAGTAACACTCATGGAATCGTCATCTTCTCTGATAACGATGCCTTCTTCTGGATACCTCCTGAAGAACCTTCCTTAGGCTGTTTCACAGTTAACTTTTTTTTTCTAAGTAGAAGTACACTCTAAAGTAACAATTAAAAAGTATAGTATAGTAAATACATAAAGCAGTAACATAACCATTTATTATCATTATCAAGTATGATGCAGTGTACATAATTGAACATGCTTAGACTTTTAGACGACTGGTAGTGCAGGTTTGTTTACACCAGCATCACCACAAACACCTCAGTCATGGACTGTCTTGTGATATTATGGTGGTTACAGCATTGCTAGGCAATAGGAATTTTCAGCTCCATTATAATCCTTTTTTTTTTTTTTTTTTTTTTTTTTTTTTTGAGACAGCGTCTCGCTCTCTCGCCCAGGCTGGAGTGCAGTGGTGTGATCTCAGCTTGCTGCAACCTCCGCCTCCCGGGTTCAAGCGATCCTCCCACCTCAGCCTCCCAAGTAGCTGGGATTGTGGCGCCCACCACCATGCCTGGTTCATTTTTGTATTTTTAGTGGAGCTGTATTATCAACTCACGTTTTTGAGGAATCCTGTATTTCCAATTTTTATTAAAAACTATTTTATTATAATTACATTTAATTATAATTAAAATTATTTAATTATTTTTACCACTGCCCCCTTCTTCCACCCTCTAATCTGTTAAAACCTATCTAAAATAAATAATTTATCTTGTCATTGGAAGTATGCACTTAGCTTGCAGTTCTTACCTCCATGGGAGAATGAGGCCTAGATTCCTAAGTGTGCTTTCTTATTAAACTAAAGTTACTAAGCAATAAAGACCTTTTAAAAATATATTATTTTGAAAATTATAACACATTATAAACCTTAAGATTCTCATCTTAAAGAAGAGGTGACTTATTTACATATTGTTTATGTTTAGCTAATGGCTCAATTTCTTATAAGGAAGAAAGTTTTTTGTTTTGTTTTGGTTTTTTATTTGTTTTTTGAGACACAGTCTTGCTCTCTTACCCAGGCTGGAGTGCAGTGGCACAATCATGGCTCACTGTAGCCTCTGTCTCCCTGGCTCAAGCAATCCTCCCACCTCAGCCTCCCGAGTAGCTGGGACTACAGGCACCCACCACCGTGCCCAGCTAATTTTTGTATTTTTAGTGGAGACAGGGTTTTGCCATGTTTCCCAGACTAGAAAGCTTTCTTAAACTGATTGTATTTGTTGGCTGGGCACTGTGACTCACACCTGTAATCCCAGCACTTTGGGAGGCTGAGGTGGGAGGATCACTTGAGCCCAGGAATGCAAGACCAACTTGGACCACATGGTGAAACCCTGACTCTCAAAAAAATACAAAAATTAGCTGGTCCTGGTGGTGTGTGCCTGTAATCCTGTGGGAGGATCACTTGAGCCTGGGAGGCGGAGCTTGTGGTGAGCCATGATCATACTACTGCACTCCAGCCGGGGTGACAGAGCGAGACTCTGTGTCAAAAAAAAAGATTGTATTTACAAAGATGCTGATCTCTACCTGTGTAATTACTAGGGAATAGTACCCGTTTTCCATCCCATAACCAGAAAAGACTATTGTTGTACTGATTGATCTTACTAAAATAGCCCCATTGTATCGCAGTCCTTTGTATATCTTTAAGCTTAAATCCGTGTATCTAGTGTATAGATGTTATTACAGAATTTTCATAAATTTTTTTTCATTTCATAAAACTCACCGAGAATATACATTTTCTTCACGTTGCAAACTGGAAAAATGAGTGAAGTATAGTGAAAGGTAAATTCTCATTTTGCATAAAATTGTCATGGGATACTTACATAAAATTCTCCCCTAATGTGATTGTTTGTGACATAAATTCGTGTGTGGGAAAGAAAGGGCAGACAAGAAACTGAATGCTTAATTCCTTAAGGAAATAATTTAAAATGTTCAAAGCTTCCTGTTTGACTTTTGTTGATAGTCACTATTTAAAGTTCACTTGTGCTTTGAATCAGCGAGTTCCATAAGGCTCCTGGCTTTATATGACACATGCTTTCTTTTCCCCAAGGAGTCAGAGTATTCATCGAAAAGAAAGCACAGCTAACACTTTTAGGAACAGAAATGGACTATGTTGAAGACAAATTATCCAGTGAGTTTGTGTTCAATAACCCAAACATCAAAGGGACTTGTGGCTGTGGAGAAAGCTTTAATATTTGAAATCTCAGGACTCTTCTGGCCGTAGGTTCCAGGAAAGCTCGTGGAAGCCTTGTTGCTCACTGCAGAAATCGTGTGACTGTCACATGCTGGAAAATAAAGTGATACATCTTGAAAATGAAGCCAGTGTGTTGGATTCCAGAAGAAATGATATTTGTATTCTCTATAGGGGACAGAAAGTGAGAAGCCATCACTCTCTTTGGATCATTTAGGTCTCTTGCATCCTTTGTTTTAGAACCAGTTTTATTAAAGTTGCCTTCCTGGCTACCTGTTTATCCATTTCCTGAACTGTGTGCACTCCTTAGATCGCTATTGAATGGCTTGAACATCCCTCAACATTTCTGCCAACCAGATCGGCGACTCCAAAAATCCGAGACAGGACATCCTGACTGCTGGTAGTAACATGGTGGTGCATTGTTTTTTCCACCCAAACTTAACATAGTCTTTGTATACACTTTGATGAAAAATTTCATTGTCAGATGCCTCATTGCGTACCCTTTAATAGTACCAGGCAAAGATTTTCTTCAACTATAGTACAGATTAGTTCTGATTGATGGTATCAAAAGGTGAGAAAGACGCCATCCATTTGTTTTTTAATCCATTTATTTTGCCACCCTATATGTCTGTTCAGAGAGGGGATTTCAAGCTGACTTTGATTCTTTTAGTTAAGGAGTCTCTTAAAGCCATCTAGCCCACCTCCCTCAATTCCCTGTGTGAGGAAGCAAAACCCCAGAGAAGCCAAAGGGCTCCTGTCCACTCCGATTCCACAGGCCGGGGGAGAGTAGGGACTCTAACCCCCCTCCCCTTCCTTGTAGGTGACACATGCTTTGTCCTCTGAGG